>NW_018743074.1:1980479-2711613 GCF_001683475.1 Chenopodium quinoa | reverse complement strand
GGATCTTCCAGAAGCTTTTGGTTGTTAGTACCCACATCGAGCATAACTGGAAGTACCTTTTAAAAATGAAAAGTTAAAAAGTTTAAAATTGACTTATACACATATCAAGATAAGGTGTAAAACAGGATATGGAGAAGATATAATTGAACAGAAGTATCATAGTCATACCCTCTGTGGGTTCATTCCTGCAGCAGCAACATATACATCAAGTTTCCCAATAGGTATACCAATTCCCTGAACTCCAAGATCTCCTAAACCGAGAATTCGGCTGCCATCTGTGACGACTATCATATCAACCTGCAATTGCATGAGTAATTAGCAAGACATGGAAAGTGATATTACCACTATTACCTTATCTTCTACTATCCACCAAGCAATCATTTACTTCGTGCTCAGGTAGTTTGAGATATATCAGAGACCATTCAATGTGTTAGATATGTTCTAATTCTGCTGTACATTAAAATTAGAAAACAAATTTTTAAAAAAAAATTGAGCAAGATACCAGACTTCAACTTGGAAAATTTAAAAAGTAAAGAATGATAATAGCTGATGTGCAATGAATTGACTAAAGGACATACGTGTTGAGCAGGCCAATTATAGATCATGGACATCATCTCTCCCTTGTCCTTGGCGCTGAAATACATTCCACGAGGACGTCTGAACAAACCGGAATAATTTTGACACACCAGCCCTACAGTTGGAGTATATATGATGGGAGCGAAGTCTTTGATATTATCAATAAGGACCTGAATGCAATGACCGAACTGTCTCAGGTCATAACTGATTCAAAACCTGTGGTAAGAAATCATGAAACTTACTCTGTAATATAACGTCTCATTCCTGTCATGCAGTCTGTTCAAAATTCTCCATTTTGCCAAAGATACAGAAGCCTCTGGCTGCCCCTGAGTATTTTTCTCCAGTGATCGATATGAATCCACTGTAATTCATAAATCAACAGAATATACACATTAACATACTTAATATGTATCACCAAAGACAAAGACTTTGATTCGTCAAACAAAACAAATATAATACTTTGTGCAAATTAAGACCTTTTCACCTTAAATAAAAGAAAGTTCACTAAGAATAAGCTTAATGAAAGTAGAGGATTATTTCACATTAGGGCTACCAAGTTCATTCACAACTAGATATAAGTTTAGATTAGTTCTAAAGAAGGCTAGATAAGTCTTGATAAGGGGTCTTCAGGTGAATGAAGCCTTAATTGGGACTAACCCTTGAAGAGATATAGGGAATGTAAATTGCAGTTGAACTTTTCACAAAAATTTCATTACTCAGTTGCTCTAATGAACCAATGTTACATTGATAGCATATCATCCTCTCTGACTAGCAAAGACTTCAAACCAAACTGTTTCTCATTTATAATTTGACTAAGAAGCAAGTTATCGAACTCTTCTTTCCAGCTGCAAATACCAACACAAGATACTTTCTTACTTAAAGTCAAATTGCATAGTGTAGCTAAAGTTATGACTCAACTACCATGCATTTCCAATGAAAAGACTTTAGTAAACACATCATATACAACTATAAGGTGAGCCTTTGCAGATTTGTTAGCAGAGTGTAGTCCAAGGTTATTCAGTAGAGCTGATGATACGTAGCACATGCAGATTTCACTTTCATATTTAATCAAATAATGTCAAAAGGATGGGCAAAAAAATAAGATATTTGTGTAGATAATAACTTGAAAACAGTCATGAAAATCCTCTTAGTCCATATTTTTTTGTTATACCAAGTTATACTCAAAACCCCCAGGGAATATAGCTACATCTGCTGTTCTTCATCAACTAGTCATTACACAGAGACAGATAGTAAGAAAGCTGGGATAAGTACATTAGACAATTAATGGTTGATTAAGTCTCAATTCTATCTAAATTAGTAAAAAATATATAATACACCACTTGTGGAATTTTCAACCATATTCTAGAAGTACAAATGGAGATTGTACCGAAAAAGCTATCAAAAAAAATAAAAATTAATAAAAAAAAATAAATAAATAAAAACTCAAGATATAGTAGGCATAGTTAAAAGGGAATGGGACTTACTGAAACGGGCATACTGTTGTTCAAATGAAATAATACGAGGTGGCAGGAGACCACGAAGCCCTAGTCGATCTCTTTCTGTCAAAGGGAATGCAGTATCCTGCTCAAAAAATATTTGAAAAATGCAAACAACTAAATTTAAAGTTTCTCTTGTATGCTTGTAGCAAAACAAGTAATCAAGTACTAGGATCAATATAAGTTTTAAAAACAAAAAAAAGTTTTTTCATGGCAAGATAGATGATGAAGGCAAATTAAATGAACTTAGACATAGTGTGTCATTAAGGTATAAATCTATAATAGTGATCTAAGCCAAAAGGCTAATCACTTGACATAGTTGCCATTGAAAATCATGTCTAAGTGCATTGCTCAGACACATAAGTCCTTCTCTTGCACTATTATACAAAAAATTGGTACCAGTTTACAGCAACTCACAAGTAATACATGTTAAATCAAATTTTTACATCATAAGGATGAATTACAGATTGCTGTTAGTTTACAAGATTTTCCTTGCATCTCAAAAGCTTTATAGATGTGACAAGAAACAATCGATACACAATTCGAGTCCCAACGCGTGTCCAAATCAAGGCGAGACTTCCATAAACACAACACAGGGTGCCCTGCCCTTATCATCACATATCTCCCAATTATTTCCTCATTTAGCATTAATAACATCTAAACAAACTTCCACTGCCAGAAGCAATAAAACTACAACTTCAAGCATATATTCAATTAATCACTCCATTCCTTAAATCCAGTAAATTCACATAACAATCTCCAATTTGACTTAAGTTAACATTATGTAAAATCACACAAATATGATTAATATCATATTACCAAGTCAAAAAACATTTTGAAACTTTGACTTGCATATCTGATTAAAATCAATCAAAAATCAATCACAATGTCTTAAAATTGACACAATCAACTCATCAAATATCCTGAATTCAATCAGATTTTCACAAAATCAACAAAAAATTAAAATGCCTAAAAAATCAACCTTATTAAACCAAGGATCATGAAGAATATCAGCACCACGCTTATGCACCATACATGGACCAGGAATCGTAGCAGCCACGGAAAACCGCCGCGTACGGCGGAGATTCGCCGCCGCAGATCGAGTAACTCTCCACATTTTCCAAAAATTATTCACTACTGAAAAACGACATCAAATCAATCACATTTTTAGTCATCAAAAAATATAATCAATCAATCACAAAATTAAACACAAAATAAAGTTTAAATTTATGAATTAAAATTAAAAGTGACGAAGAACATAAGTTTACCCAGTAAAGAAGAAGAAGAAGAAAATCAGAGGAGAGAGAAAAAGTGAGAATGTGTCAATAAATTTCTGTCGTAAGTGCATTTATATAGTGAGCTCAGTATTGGTGACTTTGTTCTTTGTTTCAGAGGAGTGAATGAGTCTGAGCTGCCCGGAATGTACGGGCAGAGATTTTGGATAGTCGGTATTCGGTAATGGGGCTGCCCGTTTGAAAAACGGGTAGAATATGAGAATTGTGATAGGTTCCTGGAACTAGATGTTTATTGGACAGGTTTTACTTGGGGATCATCTTTACTAATTGTGGAAATTTTTTATTTTTTTTTATTTAAAGTAAATAGTGAAATGGAGATTTTACCATTATATGATATGGAAAGAGTAATAATTATTGAGTATTTTATAATAGATTATTTCCTTTGTTTTCCTGATATTACAATAATTACTCTGTATTATTTAGAAAGTTTTGAAAATATCGCAATGTTTTTTTTTATGCACATGATTTCTCTCTATCTATCCTCATTAGAGTCATCATTGTCTCTTATCTTTTATTTAACTATATCTCTTTCAGATTTCTAAAAAAAAAATCTCTATCTCTTTCCTCTTTTATATACTTCGTATGTCTTTCCCCTACCCAATGTTGTAATATTAGGAAAATGGAGGAATTGAGGAAGTAGTTTCCATAGAAACAAATACAAAGATAATATAGACACTAAACACATACTAAGGGAGTAATAAAAATAGCATATATAAAAGGGCATTTTTTTAGTGGACGTCTTTATGCAGCAATTAATTATAAAAAGTTTCACAATTTAGGGTATATAAATGTATCTGTTATCATTAGTTGAACGAGCATCTTTTATGTCTTTCACAAATTTTTATATGTGGCTGGTTACATCTTTTATGTCTCACACAAAAAACGCGCTAACTGACTGAGTAAGTAACCCCTACAAGTAACCCCTAAATAACTAAACCCTACAAGTAACCTCTGTCACGCAATGTGGTCAGCCACACAGAAAAGTTGTTGTATATCTTTAATGTTAGAATGGCGTTAATTTGTAATGTTCACTTTACTCTAAGGTAGAACCAGAAGGATCCATATTATGATGTTTAGTAGATAAGTATACGTAATTAAAATGTTAGCTTTTTATTTCAAAAAAAAAAAAAAAAAAAAAAAAAAAAAAAAAAAAATAGAAGGAAAAAAATAAATCTTTGAGAAGAGTGGACAAAAAAATATTTCGACTATAACTTTTTTTCTACGGTAACATTTACAATTTCTACATAATAATATTATAAATAACTACATGCCTATTAGGTCGGGGGTGAGAATTGATCCCGGGATCATCTGAAATCAGGAGGGAAGCTCTAACCACTTGAGCTATCCCTCCCTCTCGAGACTTGAGTATACTTAGTAGTAGGTAAATATCGCTATACAACCAAGTGATTAAAAGGTGGAAAAAGTTAATGAGAATATAGCTTCCTGTGGGCAACTTTTCTTCCATAGAAAACTTAATCAAAATTTGTTCCAATATAATCAAATTGATGGAGCAATTCTTTTGGCAAGCAGAATAAATCAAAATAATATAAATAGAAACCAACAGAACCAAAGCATAAATTGTCTCTTGCCTGATTTGGGGTTAAGGTTGTGTTTTCCAATTTTCAACCCCTTACATGACTTTTATCAAGCCAGTGCCACTGTGCCAGTATTCTTTACGCGGCGACCATTGCACGCCATTGGCAAAATAAGTGATGCTGATATTTTAGCATAAAAAAAGGGGGAAGTAATGTTGGTGTATATGCATAATTGGGTATCAATCACGGAAGATGATTATTATAAAAGGCCCTACGAGTAATTCAGTAGAGCTTTTAATCTTTTTGAGATACATGTTCTTGATCAAAGTATCTACGTATTATAAAGTTAATCGTACAATCAAATTCTTAATATGAGTGGTTTTGTTGGCATCGAAATACATGAGAATTACCACTTCCTAGGAAGTACCCATAAAAGATTTGATGTATTAGTTTGGTTAACATGATCATCATGAGTTGAACTATGAGTTGAACTTCTACCGTCACTAAATGGAATAATTTGTGTAACTAATCCCTTGGGTACGTAAAACTTCCCACGAAAATTCCAACTTATGTTAAACCAAACAATTCTGCTCACCCTCTAGAAGTGAAACTCTGTAAAAATCACAACTTCAAGAGAAGTGCAACATGCAACATATTGACCATTTATTTGATATTCATTATTTGTTCTCGTCACAACTGAGAACAAATTTACGTTTTACCAGAGAAAGGTTTCCTGATTGTACTTTTACATTACCTTAACAGTTAAGGAATAAATCCCATACTATTTTGAGCATTGTGGGTAGACTATTGAACCACAAGCTCAACCTTCAAAAGCAAATCTTTTACAGAGTCCATTCTCCATCTCTCCTTTTTTCAGATTTCCCCCTTGAGAATATGCTCAGAATAAAAGGTGATGACTCCAATTAAACCTCTTCGTTATAGGGAATGTTGCGACTTGTCCACTTTCCATATATAATAATGTTGTCATGCAGCTGCTAATCTATACACAGGAATACAGGATAGAGCGAATTTGAATAAATGTTTAGTTCTGTTGGTTTAAATGTCAGAAAACAAAACATGGTCACTGTTGGTCTCAAATCCCTCGTACCTTTCTGCCTTCCCTATCCTCCAGTCTCCACAGGCGGAATTAGATGCTTTAGAAGAAAAGCATGAACAAGTTTTGAAATGACGCACTTATTCCATCATCTCGTCTAAATGACAGGACGTTAGATGTTCTAGAATCAGATCCTACCATAAGAGTTATGTGAAGAATGGAAATAATCTAAAACCGTCTAAACCTATGCAAGTGTGCGACTGAGAGGCCATGCCTTCATGAGAATCATTTCAGGAGGGAAGTAGCGAAATGCAGTTAAAGAGAAAAGGGAAAAAAAAAAAAAAAAAAAAAAAAAAAAAAAAAAAAAAAAAGAGGAAACATGGTCTAACAAGCCTGAAATTTCTGGAGTGACTGATAAACAATAAGCATTGAAATCTGAATAAAGCTCAAGTCAAAGTAATTTGTCTATTGTATAGGAGCAAAATCTAGTACCAAAGTTATACCTAATGTTTAGTGTCCAAACCTAACCCTATTTTATCTAATTATATCTCCAAAATGCTTTTAAAATGACTTAGCCAGGGCCCAGAGGGATCACATATCCAGCCAGCTATGCCCAAATCAATGACAATGTGCATCATCAGCAGACAGCCAGAAACTAGTATAATAGAAGACCGAAAAGAGGGGGAAGATTAGGTTACAGGCCAAGATAGTAGCAGTTAATCACTCTATTCAACAAAGTAATTTCCTGATCCTATTGCCTTCCTCACATGTACTATTGTAGTATTGCGCTTGTACTTCTGCACGTACTTATCCTAAGTAAATTATCCCATAGAATGAACTAAATTGATAGAGATAATATGAAACTTCAATTATACAGCTCGAGAATCATTCCAAACATTGTTAAAAACTGGCAGAATAGAGAAAGGAGTTTCCATCTCATGTAAACTACAAAACAATGCTTATCCACTCAATTTCAATTTTATTGAGATTACCTCAAAGGTGAGCATACAGAGCTACTCAGCTGAAGAGCAAAATATTATAGAGAAACTTGTCCATGATTTAAGAATTAAAACACTTTGCGGTACAGAATTGACATATTGAAGCAGCTCTAATAATCTTTGTTCCCAAAGTTCTTGCACCACATCTGTGATGGAATGGAGCGGACAGGCTGATGAGGTCGTTGCTGCAGAAAATATAATCATAAGCATTTCTACAAGTGTATGGTATATGAAGGTGACATATATAAGAATATTTTACACAGCTCTTTCTGAACAAATAAAAGGGCTATCAAATGTAAAAACTGCCATTATTAATTTAAGGGGACTGTGACCGAAATAAACAAAAAACTATGCACTCATTTAAAGACATGAGATGAGTCCCTAATATTCATTTTTGTAACTGTATGATAATTGATAAGTCCCATTATTCACTCACAAAGAGCTGCACTTAAACTTTACTCCGTATATAAAAAAAAAAGCCTAAAAAAGCGGCCAAAGGGTCAAAACTAAGCAAGAGGACAAATCTTGAAGTTGGGGTTCGACTCCCACTTCACCTCTTGGTTAAGTGGGAATTGCTGTTTCTGAATCTAAATCCCAGCGTCCATCCATTGTGTTAAATCTAACCACCCCCCACCCTCCACTTGAAAAAATGTCTTGTCCAAAGCCAAATAATTAATTTTTTTTTAAAGGGTGTCTAGAAGAAATTAACTCCAACATAATGTACCAATTTGGTCAAGATATATTACAACAGCTAGGAATCTAGGACAAACAATGTCGGCATAATCTTACTTATTATTTTTGTCTGAAAAATTCTGATAAAAAATAGCCAGGACATAGATCAAGTTGATGGTTGCAATTTTGCAAAAGGTTCGCAAAGACACATCCCTTAAAAATTTAACGGGAATAGATTACCAGTTTTCAACAAACTACCCTTAAAGATTTAACGGGAATAGATTACCAGCTTTCAACAAGCTAAAGATTATTGTTGAGTACCTTTTATAAACTGCCTCTTCCAAATCATTAACAAAGAAATATTGTGATAGACAGCACAATATGGTCCATATCATATTCTTTTGAACTTTTCCTTTTCTTGTTTGGGAGAGAACTGCCTGGCAACACGCCTCCTTCACATTTTACAATCTCTCAAACCAAAGGCCCCCCGATACTCCACTAATTTTTTATAGCAGCAACTACTACTTTTAAACCTATAATTGTCATACTAGAATGCTGCATTGGCATTGATAATAACTAATAAAATTGGCCACATTGTATCAAGTTAATTTGCTCTCATCATGTATACGAAACCATTCTAACCCGCCAAGGCATCTACATTTCAGTTTGAGACAGTTAAGTCCTCAACATCATAAGCATGGCATAAGTCCATCCACCTAATATAAGCCCTTCATTACATATAAAATGCCCTGCATATCCCCCCATAAAATATACAAAACCATTCTATCCCGTCAAGGCATCTAGATCCATTGTGGTACAGTTTAGTGTTGAAGTCATCCACAACATAAGCATGGCATAAGTCCATCCACCAAATTTGAGCCCTTCAACTATACGCAATACCAAGCATAACACCCCCCCCCCACAAAAAAAAAAAAAAAAAAAAAAAATCCCTCATCAAGTATCTACAATTGTATCCCGTCAAGGCATCTACATTTCATTTTGAGACAGTTAAGTTCGCAACATCATAAGCATGGCATAAGTCCATCTACCTATTTTAAGCCTTTCAATTCATACATGATGTCCAGCAGGCCAGCATACTCCCCACCTCTTCCCACCCCCCCCCCCAAAAAAAAAAAAAAAAAAAAAATTCCCCAAGTTCTCCCACAAAGATAATACATGTCAGTCAATCAATCTCAGGAGACAACCCCCTCTCTTTTTCCCCCCTTCCCCAAGTTCTCCCACAAAGATAATACATGTCAGTCAATCAATCTCAGGGGAAAAGAAACTCAATTTAATCGAAGTATATTCAACCGAAGTATTTACCATCACATCTTTGAAAGTAGTTGCTTACATAAAAATTGAGGCGGAGGACTCCTTCCTCATCGCACCTGGTTCCCCTCCAGCTCACCCCACCCCCACCCTATTCCTCCCATTTATAATTGGCTATCACCACAACATCATTGAACACCAACAAACCCATCAAAAACAACAGTAACAGAACTAATTTATTTCGACTCCCTAACTCTACTTTATCATAGAACAGTCAAATTAATTGCAAATTCGGAACACAATTAGCATTCCATACATTAAAAGTTAATACAATTGACAACATTTTGAAGATCAATCACTCTAATTGCAAGAAAATCATTTGGGCAAAAGAGAGAAAAAAGACCTCAAGCTGAGCAGATTTCATGGCAATGGGAACACAAACGAGAAAAATGCCGGCGAGAGCGAAGACGGTATTACGACGCCAATGCTTGGGACGGCAATTGGGCCCACCTGAAAAACTCCACACCTTAGACCTAAAGTCTCCTCCATCGACATGACCACCGTCTCCTCCCATTTTCTCTCTCCTAAATTAATCTGCAAAATACCTGTAACAAAATATAACGGATCAATTTAAAGACCGAATCAAAACCCTAGATTGATTGGAATGTTGAAATCAGGAACCCTAAATTGGAAAGCATAGATTGAAAATTCGGAATATAAGAAATTTGGGGAAGAAAGAAGTGATTGCGATTGAAAGAGAGAGAAAACAAGAATACCTGAAGGCTGAGAGAAAAAACCCAGAAATTGATGAATGAGTTCAGTTGTGTTTGTTCACTGCGCTCACCAAGTTGAAGATGGAGCTCTAATATTTGAGTCTCTATAGTAGATTTTGTTTTTCTTTTTTGATTTTTTTTTTTTTAATGAATTGGAAATTTTGACTTTTATATGGAACATTTTCACCTTTTAACACAAAAAATATTGGATTTTTTACCAAATTGAGCTTAACACATAAACTATTTACCAAACTAGACACCTGGCCGGTGTGGATGGTGAAGTGGTGGTGGTAGTGTCGAGAAGTGTTGGAGGCCGGTGTGGATGGTGAAGTGGTGGTGGTGGATGCCGGTGGGGATGGGAGGTGGTGGTTGATAGTGGTGGCGGTGGTGGTGGTGGTGGATGTGAAGAGATGGTGGTGGATGGAAATGGTGGTCGTGGTGTCAGGAGGTGTTGGAGGGGCGGTGTGGATGGTGAAGCGGTGGTGATGGATGTCGGTGGGGATGGGAGGTGGTAGTGGAGGAGGGTGGTGGTGGCTGAAAGAGAGCTTTGAGTGGTGGAGGATGACTGAAACTGGGTTGGGGCTGCTGCTGTTGGCTGCAGTCAGCCAGCAGATAAAACGTTGCCTCAGACAGCGTTTTATAGCAATGCTAAAATCCCTCCCACATTTAAAAAACCAAATACACAAAAAACGCTGACTAAGGCAGCGTTTTTAGTATTTTCAGTTTTTTTTAATTTAATTTGTATTTCATAAAATACGAAATTTAAAAAATAAAATAAAAATAAAGGGATAAAACGCTGACCGAAGCAGCGATTTATCTCAAAAGCTTAGTTTGGTAAATAGTTTGGCCACGCGTCTAGATTGGTAAATTGTTTGTGAAATTAACTCAATTTCGTAAAAAATCCAATTTTTTCCCAAAAATAATTCAAGGATACTTGCATGGGATTTGTTAAACATCGCCCACAAATTACTATATAAAGCCCACAAAATAGACTTGTTTTGACACTTTTGCCCATTTGTGAATTCTTGCCAAAAACGATAAATTCTGACATCGAAAAATGTGGAGCCGTAATGGGTCCCCGCAGGAGGCCGGAGAGCCGAGGGACGCCGAAGAGCCGTCGTCGTCGCAGCAAAACGAGGTAAAACATCCTGGACCACCGCCGTCATGGCAGTGGCGCCTGCCAGGACGCCGGCACCATGGTGGTGGCGCATGGCCAGGACGCCGGAACCGTGGTGGTGGCTTCCAGGCTAGGCGCCACAACCACGGTTCCGGCGTCCTGGCCAGGCGCCACCGCCATGGTGCCGGTGTCCTGGCCAGGCGCCACTGCCATGGTGGTGGTGGTCCAACCAGGCGCCACTAAGTTTTTTGTTTTTTTTTTTTTTTTTTTTTTTTTTGTATTTTTTTTTTTTGTTTATAAATTAGATAAATTGAAATTATTAAAAAAAAAATGTTTAACTTGAAATTATGTTTTAAATATTTGTTAATAAATTTAATTTATAATTTTGTATGTGGAAATTAGATTTTGAATTTGTTTTTTGCTTTTTTTGTTTATAAATTTGTTAAATTTAAATTGTAAAAAAAAAAATTTAACTTGAAATTATGTTTTATATATTTGTTAATAAATTGAATTTATAATTTTGTATGTGGAAATTAGATTTGTGTTAATAATTTACAAAAAAATTAATTATGTTTTAATTTTGTATCTGTATGAATACTTTTACACATAATTATGTTTTAAGTTTGTATGTGTATGAATACTTTTATAAATGATTATGTTTTAATTTTGTATGTGTATGAATACTGTTATACATAATTATGTTTTTAATTTTGTGTCAATTATGTGTAAATATATAAATTAAATGTGTTATGCGTTAAATATTGAAATGAAATTTACAAATTAAAGATGTAGATATTAATTATGTGTTAATGTTGTGTTAAATGTATTAATTTATGCTTTACAAAATTATATGTATTTAAATATAATATGTAATTAATGCAGGATTATGGTGGAGACGGAAATGATTACAGTGGGATATTTGTACATGATGGTCCGTTCGAAGATGCTCAACAAGCGATTGATTGGGCTAAACAAGTTGCAATTACTTCTGGTTTTTGCTTGCTAGTAACAAGTCATAAATCTCAACAAGATGGTAGAATGGATCGCATTTTGAGATGCGACCGTTATCGCAGAAGAGAAGAAAGAGATTTTAGTACAGTCACTCGGTTTGATACAAAGCGGAAAGGTTGTGGGTGTGAGTTCAGAGTAAAGGTTCGGCAACTAGAGAGTTGTGAAGGTTGGGAAGTGAAGGGTTACTCCAAATGGGGGTATCACAACCATGAGATGATAGTATATGAAGTGGGTCATCGACAGTTGAGCGGCTTAAGTCCTGCTGCAAAACTGGTTGTCAAAGAAATGAGTGATGCTCAAGTGAAGCCTGCTAAAATATTAGCATCTGTGCTAGAGAAATTTCCTGAGGACCAGCCAAACCGAAGACACATCTACAACGTCAGACAGCAACTGAGGTTTGAACGGTCAGAGGGAAGGAACCCTATACAGCAGCTTCTACACCAGGCACAAGCACGTGGCTACCTGTTCTGGTATAATTCTGATGAAGATACAACGGAGGTGACTCATCTATTCCTTGTGCGTCCTGATTGTGCTGATATAATCAAGTCTTGGCTATCTGTGATTTTGATCGATTCAACGTACAAGACAAACAAGCACAGGTTCCCACTGGTTGAGATAATTGGGATGACTCCAATGAACCAGAACTTTCTAATTGGTCATGCAGTCATCAAGGATGAGACGGCTGCGAGTTATTATTGGGTCTTGGAGAAGCTGAGAAACTACATAGGCCCTAATGTTCAGCCATCAGCCATCGTCAGTGATTGTGAGGGAGGTCTCTTTGCCCCCATAGCAGAGCTGTTTCCACAATCGAAGCACTTGTTGTGCACATGGCACATCAACAACTGTGTCAAAGTGAAAGCTTACAACCTTTTCAACAAGAATTTGGAAATGGCAGAGAGATTGGTGAATGGTAAGTGGCGGAAGATCTTACAAGCTACCACAGAGGCAAATTACGATCGGGAACTGGCTAACTTCACAGATTCGTACCAATGGTGTCCGCCACTGGTTAACTATGTGATGCAGCAGTGGACACCTCACAGGGAAAAGTTTGTCAAATATTGGACAAACCAAGTACTTCATTTTGGAAACACTACAACATGTAAAGTTGAGAGTGCTCATAGAGCTACGAAGGATTGGACTGATTCTTCCACCGCTGCTCTGGATACACTGTTCGAGAGAATAAACAAGGCAATTGAAACTCAGAAGAACGGCATCAAGAACTCTCTGGAGGACTCTAGGCGGCGACATGGTACGATGTATAGCCATTTCATATTTAAGATTCTACATGGGCGTGTGTCACACGACTGCTTGGGGTTGATTCTGACCGAGCACAACAGGATGAGGGAGTTGGCTGATGAAGTGAATGTTCGGTGTGGATGTGCTATATCAGTAACTCATGGATTACCTTGCGCATGCACCATTCACCGCGTAATTACCCAAGATAGGACGTCGTTACACGTTGATCAGGTTCATCCATTCTGGCGGTCGCTCGTTATTGGTGAGCATGCAGATACGCAGACGGTCGACCATGAACAGGAGGAGTTGGAGCAGTTTCGTTCGATGTATGACCGAGTGTCCTCCAATCATCCTTCCATTATTTGTGATGCTACTCACGTACTTCATGACATGTTCAACACGTCTTGCTTAGATCACGAGGAACCTGAAGGGGTCGAGCGACCTAGGGGTCGCCAACGGCGGAACAGGAGTGCGTTTGAGTACATTCGTGGTCGTGGTCGTACATCGTCATCCAGTCGTAGCCAGTCGTCTTCGTCTGTGAATATGCCCGGCACTGGTACAATAGCTTACTTTAAATTACGTTTTATAATGGTTTTGAGTTTATTGCTCACTTGTTCACTGTGTTTATTGATATGTTCCACAAGAAGATTTGCTATTGATCAGTTTCCATACAAGGATAGGATACCTAACATCATCATGTCGTACTTGGACGGGTGGAATAACGTAGTTGGAGATGGTAACTGCAGATTCCGGGTCGTGGCTGATGTGTTTCAGATGGGCGAAGACAACTACGGTTTAGTGCGTCAGTTGATGTACAGTGAAATTGCCTCTAATCGAGATGTTTATCGTCATGTGTACCAGGACGGCTTGGATAGTGCTCTGCGGCGTATCCGGTGGGGAGGAGGACCTTGCGGTCTAAATCACTATTTCGACGCGCCACTAGATCTCTTTGCCGTTGCAAACATTTACAAGTGTGCAGTAATGCATTTCGGGCTGGAATTGCATAGTCGAGCTTATTTTCCTTGTACAACGGTTCTCCCTTGGTCTTCCCGTGAGACCGTCACTACACCGGTCAGAGAGTTAGCTATTGCATTTCTTGGGTCGTCATACAAACATTTCATCCAACTGGACCTGTCATCCGATTTTCCTGTCCCACCGATCATACCTCGGTGGTACGACATCCGCACAGCAAGCGTAGAGGGTTGGGATGCGCTATATCATGACCGGATTCATCAATGGAACACCCTAGCAGCTTTTTAGTTTTTCATTGGTACTCTATTTCTATGTAATCTTATTTTTGCGCTGCTTATTATCCTCGTACTGTACTGTCAAATGTTATAAACTAAAACAATAATTTCAAATGTCAAAAAGTAAAACATGAATTTTAAATGTTAAAAACTAAATCGATTGTATTAAATTCTAAAAACTACAAAGATAACGTTCTATTTCACAAACTAATATCATAATGTTAAAAATGTTCAACAAAAAAAATGCCAAAAACATCAGTAATCCCTCTTCGCCGCCGACTCCCAATGCGCAAGGGTCTGTTCCAACTCATCAACAGCAGCTCTCCCTGGTGCACTCATGCTGTCCTTCTCCAGGGAGAGTTTTTGAACGCCTTGCATTATCTTTCCCATCCACTACACAAAACAAAAAATAAAACATGAAATTAAATAACGGTATATAAAACTTTATAAAAACGCAACAATAAATTGTTGTTCAGATATACCGCATCTACGACAGTTGGCGGTGGCATATCATGGTCGTCGGCGTCATCGCCATGGTCGAGGTCTCTAATCAACCTCGGGTGCGAATACCGGTTTTACCATTCCATGTAGTGCTGGTCACACATGGGAGGCACCCCAGTAGGCGGCCTCTGCAGCTCCGCAGTCCATAAGCGGGCAACCATCGGGAACTGCTCCCACGTGGCAATCATGCTATCCGGCCACTGGAAGACGTATTCCTTCGACGATGCAGATCGGACCGCCTTACTCGGCCATGCCGGTGGAGGAGGGACAACTTAGACGAATCCTAGCTGGCGAAGACAGTGCTGGGGCATGTACGCCTCCACGATCTCACGATACTGTATGAGTCCCGTGTAGAGGGTCCTGGGTACCCTATTACTAGGGTTCTGGCCGAAAGGCATCCAGTTTACCTGCACAAAATATTTCAATTAGTAAGATTTATATAATAAATGCATTACAGTACAAATTTTGAAATAATTTATGCACTTTACCTCTAAGGGGGACATCCGGTCAAGCGATAACCGTATCGATCGGAGGCGGTCAACAGACTTCTTCTCCAACCGTGGATTCCACGCACAGGCACGGGGCATCCCATCACCAATAGGAACCGGGTCACGGTGTGGTCGAAAAGCAGGAAAGTACTCGTATATCCAGGTCTGCTATAAAGTCAGACATCCAGTGATACCTGCCGCGTCAGCCCGACTCGAAAATCCCAGTTGGCGATACAGATACGCCAACGTAGCCGACCCCCACGAAAACTGGCCAACACTGTCGGTCTCACACGCATCAACTATGTCGCGTGGCCTGAGCTTGTTTCCGCTCTTATCCGGAAACAAGGTGCACCCGAGGAGAAGAAAAACATAAGCAGCCAGTTGTGCGTCATGCGTCCTACGTGCACCGGGGTACAAACAACGCTGCAAGACGAATGCGATCTTCACACCGCCGTGGTCCCAAACACCAAGCGCCCCGGTGTACAGCGCAGCCCTATCCACCGCCAACAGCTCCGCCAGCAAATCTGCCTGATCCGCATCAGTCACAACAGAAAGGCGTTTACCCTCTGCACGAATCCCAAGAATGGCCTCGACGTCATGCAACATGATCGTCATCTCACCGAATGGAAGGTGGAAAGAGTTCGTATCCGGCTGCCACCGCTCAACATGATCAGCGTCCAATCAATCTTATCGTGCATGGTGGCCGGAAGGTGATTCACCCCAGTGCCCTGCAATCGGTCGAACATCTCGCTCTCCACCGTCCAAGCCTCAGCCTATCTGCTCAAAACGCTACAAGTCTTTTCCCGGGTTTGGCATTTCAAAATGCCCGTCACCAAACACCTCTCTTGGTCCTCCCAGATACGGGTAGCTATGTGTACTAGAAAGTTAGGAATCACACTCCCGTCTACAGGCCCCCCAGGCACCGCACCCTTAACCACCCAAGAATCATAACAGCCCTCGACTGTTTTCTGCTTGCCCCAGACACGGTGGACGCAGATGATGTGCCAGATCTACTCACAAACCTACCATCCCTACCCTTACGCACATCTACCCTATGCGTCTCGTACATGTCATCTAGCCTCTGACTGAATGGACCGTAATCATCATATGGTCCACTCCCATCGTCCACATCCTCATACGCGCCCTCCTCCTCCTCCTCCTCCTCCTCCTCATCCTCCTCATCATCTTCATCCTCATCCCGATGGTGAACCCGTCCTCTACGAGCCGAGGCCGAAATACCACGGGATCTAAGATGTCTGGGCCCCGAGCTCTCCATCGAGTAGTTTCCAGGCCTAATAAGGTCTAGATTCTTCCCCGCACCATGGCGAAAATGCGACACCTTCAAAAAATTAAAAAATGTATACACATTAAAAATAACTACCAAAAACTAAATCAAATGAAAATATACTAGCAAAGTAACCTTAAAAAGAAATTAACATAACACTAAAAATAAATTAAAGAATAAAATATACACAAACAAAGAAAAAAAAACCAACACATGCAAAATTTATATAAACATAAAAGAAAAATTAAGAAAAGTAAACTAAACGAAAATATATCAACTAAACCAGAAAAACAAACTACAAATTGCAATAAACGTAAAAAAATGTACAAAACAAACATACAAAGAAATGTAAAGGAAGTATAAACGTAAAAAAAAATTCTAATTTCAAAAAAATATTACTTAAAAAAAACAAAAAACAAAATAAAATTCCAATTTTCAAAAAAAAAAATTCTGATTTCCAAAAAAAAAAAAATTGATTTTAAAAAAAAAAATAATAAAAACAACTGATTTTCAAAAAACAAAAAAAAAATTCTGATTTTCAAAAAACAATAAAAAAAACTGATTTTCTTTTCAAAAAACAATAAAAAAAACTGATTTTAAAAAAAAAAAAACAAAAAAAAAACTGTTTTTCAAAAAACAAAAATAAATTCTGATTTTCAAAAAACAAAAAAAAAAAAAACTGATTTTCAAAATAAAATAAAAAAAAATAAAAAATAAAAAATAAAAAATAAAAAAACTGATTTTCAAAAACAAAATAAAACAAACAAAAAAAAAGGGGCGCATCGGTTTCACGCCACGCCGGTGGTGGCGGCGTATGGGGAAGACGCCTCACCGGTGGTGGCGGCGCCAGATCCAGACGCCTGAACCGTGGCGGCGGCGTCTACTTCTGGCGCCACCACCACTGTCGTGGCGTCCTCCCCATGCGCCGCCACCACCCCACGACGGTTTTCACTTTTTTTTTTTAAAAAAAAAAAAAGAACCTTTCCACCGTGAGACCTCCTTCCCTCCGCCGCCGCCTCCGCTAATTCCTTTCCTTGCCGCCTCGACATTGCCGTACTTTGAATTTTTTTTTTTTAGAGAGATGTAGAAAGAAGATGAGTGATGAGAGTGTGAGTGATGAGAGTGTAAGTGGTTTTTTTTTTTTTTTTTTTTTATGTTAAGGGCAATATTGTCAAATCAAACAAACTTTGTAGGCTCTATGTGGAGATTTGCGGGCGATGTTTAGCAATCCACCTTTCTTTCTTTCTCTCTCTACGATTACACAGAACAAAACCCTCTTTCTGCTTATCTCTCTAAATTTGGTAGGTTTTTTTTTTTTTTTTTTTTTTTTTTTTGTGGATTTTGTTTGCTTTTTTTTTTATTGATTTTTTATTTTTTGTTCTGTTTGAGAGAAGAGCGAATAATTAGTGAGAAGTGGGAATTTTTTTTTTAATTTTTAACTCTTCGTTGGGAGGGAAGGAAAGAGGTTGGATATGAATATGGTATGGTAGGGTTTCTAAAGGGGAAAGTAACAGGGAATCGTATTTTAGTATTATCCAAAAATATATAGTAAAGAATATTTTTATTGGTTTTGAAAATAAAAAGAGGTAAGATATTAATTGTTCTAATTATATTCTTTATGTTTTCATTGTTAGAATATGGTCCTAGCATATACTTGATAGATAATATACGTTTACGGCAGGCAATGTAAATTTTGGACCTGCGTTTCTACTTTTTAAAATTAAACAACTAGCAATGTGCAATTATTGTACACAACCAACAACACTAATATACATGCTCTCCTCACTTACGACTTTGCGAAAGTTGTATTGCATGATTGTATGTAAACCAACTAAAATTTTACACTAGACTATATGGGAGGGATTTCTATTTCTACAAATTAAAATAAAACAAAATAGATCTAAAATTAATTTTATCTTTTTTTTTTTTTTTTGTTAATTGCATTCTTCAAACAGGTATCGCACATAGTCCTTTACGATTTTTCTTGGAGTTAGTTAAAACAGAAATTGGTTTAAAGTTCTAAATAGTAGTCAGTTACTCTCTTTAATTAATTCAGTGAAACACATGTTACACATCCGTAGCACTATTGACCATCTCAATGGTTGCATACTTGCATGGATACCAAGTGTTGGTCATGGAAGCTTTTAGGGTGTGTAGTATTCTGCCAGGTTTCAATTAACTACACTTATGATCCTCGGTTACTCTTTTAACCTTGCGTAAAAATGATACTAACTCTCTTGGGGCACATTTTCCAAGTGGTTATTTTTAATAAGAATCACCCTATTTATCCTAATTTATCATAAAAATAGTAATGTTCCATTTATGCAAAAATCAACCAAATTTAATTGTATTAAATATAATATAAGAGTATTTTATTATGTTCATATCTTTTTGCGCTGTCCATAAAAAGCAAATTCAATGACCTGCATGTGATCTCCTGCACATAATCTTTCAAATGATATAACCTTCAAACACATGCACACGCCACTATTTCATCTTCAATATTTGAAAATATATTGCATATATTTTGATACTATGAAAAGGGAATGCAACCATATTCTTCAATTTCTAGCATATGCAGATTTGATTAATTAAATTTACATCAAAATCATTATTCCAAATCACTCTCCTCCTAATTTTTATTTTACTTTTACAAATATTGACCAATGTTTTTAGGAGGGAGTCTAAGTTTATCAGTTATCACCTTGTTGCTTTACCTTTAAAAAGCGTAAAATCATACCATTAATTACAAGTCAACTTGTATTTCCTCCCCACCCTTCACGTACCCTAAGACATAAATACGGAGTACTATAAATGATTTTTTAAGAGCATTAAACCAGTCTACATTTGTTGTTCTTCCACATATTTCCCTTTTGATGCATTTGTAAACATGCTTTGGATAAGGCACACCTACATAATGGAATGTGATGTTGGTGATATAAAAAAATCAAGCCATGTTAGGCCAAACTTTTGTATAAAATCTTATGTGCAAACACGCAAAATAATATCAAGTTTATCAAGTGAAAAACAACCTTTTTGTGTTTTTATTTTGGGTCGAGCTCGAGGTTTGAACTAAAAGTACTATATTTTGCGCTTGCCCAGATCTGTAGTTTTTTCGGCAGGTTGGGCTGTTGATGATCATCTCTACCTTTCAAACCTGTTATATCAATGCATATCCAACTCTCTTATGGACCTGAATTTTCAACTTCTTTCCTCATCTATTCTGATTCCCGCGAATATATTTTCATTAGGAATTCGAATTCTAACTCATCTTCACATTAATGATAAATATGTTTTGCTGGCAATTAACCATTAGTAAGAGGATTTTCAATCCACTTTACTATGCAACATTCATGCGCCTCCACCACCACCTCCACCTAAACCAACACCTCACCACCACCTCCACAAAAAACACCTCACCACCGACGATTCTTACGCAGAAACCACCTGCACCATCACTGTCACCCCAAAACCATCGCTACTCATCCAAATACCACGTACCCTTATCTACCTCAAATTAACTCCCACCCATCCCAAACCAGCATTACCACCCAAAACCACCTTTTTCCCACCCTGACATACCGCCCACCCCTCAAAATCGGCCCCTACATAGACGCCACAACCCACTCGAAATCCCAAAAACCCACCCCGTGAAAAAAAAAAAAAAACCCTTACCCACTCAAAACCACCAACATTCACCCAAAAACCTTTAACCCTACAATTCGAACGAAGAAGCCTCGAAGTTGAATGAACGGCCATTGGAGAGAATAACTAAAGATGCCGCGTACATAATAACAATAGTAATGCACTTCAATTTCTACTCCAACGTATAGCAAAAAAAAAAAAAAAATAAAATAAACATAAAAAAAGAAAAAAAAGTCTTTGGCTTGGGAAGTATCACAAAGGAGCTCCAAAGCTAGGTGGCCACAATACCTGGCCCTCTTAAGCCCCCGAGTTATCTACCCTACCATTCTTAAGCTTCCCACTGGGTATTAAGGAAGAACAGTTGTAATCAACACCAATTGCGGTGCGCAAAATTACAAGGATTATCAAGATGGTAAGAGAATACAAGTGTAAGGGGAAAATGGATAACCATTTGTTGATTAATTTTGGGTAAGCTTCTCTGTCCTGATTCCTGCAGAATGCAATTTAAGCTCTTACACAGTAGGATTCCTATGTTGATTCCTGTGACAGGATATGAAAGAAAATTAAGACCAAGCATAAGCATAACTATACTTTTATTTCACTAATAAATTTTTTGATTGATTTGATTATTCCACCATCAATATGTTAACAGGTGTAAAACAACACATACTGGCAACTGCTTTGTAATTCCTGGCCCGGGGGGGTGGTGGGAAACTCTCAGCACAATGAACAGGATGCATGTTCAGAAAACTTGCAGCAAGAAACCAGCTTTTTCAAATGATTAACTCACTTTTTATCAACTTCTTGAGACACGCTCTTTTCGCTATCCAGTTGCTTCTGTGGCTGTCGTGAAGCTGCCTCCTGGGTTGTGGGTTTGTTTTTGGCAGGAATATTGCTATCGTCTGATCTGCTATTAGGATCTACTCTCTCTTGATATTGATCTGCAATTTTTCTCTTTTCGTCACTTGGTCCTTTCTTTGTTTTCACCACAATTTCCTTCAAAGTTTCCTCGAGTGCTTCTAGCCTCTCTTTGACCTTTAAAAGCTCTGGACTTATAGCCTCTGCTTCTTTTTCTTCCGCAGCAGCAGCTTCCATCTCTTTTGCCTTTTGTTCTTCCTCTGCTTTCTTTTTCAGTTCCAGCTCCTAACATGAAAATGGACCTACTTTGAGAAATCTAGCAAAAAGATAAGGATGAAAATTTCCATCATACTCTGAAAGTATATCATTGCCTAACTTGTTCATCCCAGATCAAGTTAACTAACTTAAGGGCAATGTTACTGTCACCAAGGCAAATCATAAGTATGCTTGTGCCAGATCATACTTTATTGTTCATACGAGTAATCAATCCCCAGCATATGGAAGACTATAGGAAACTGTAGTTAAAAGCAATGGTCTGAACTCTGAAGTGATATTCTTTGTACATTCAAAGAATATGATTTTTGAAAGTTTGCCACAACAATGTCATAAGGAGTTTGACGCTCACAAAACATACAAGTAGTATTCTAGGACGGATACATGAATAAGGAAAATAAAAATGAAAAAATTTGGACTGTACAAGAGCTTCTTCAAGTGCCAAAACGTGGCCCCTCTATAAATTCGTATCCATCTCCCTTTTCCTAGAGACCAATTAGAAAAATTACCAGGTTATCATCCTTTTGGAAGAGAACTACATCTGATATACTTTGGTATTACATAACGAGTCCTGACCAAGAAACAAAAAAAAGGCTGGGGTGGGGGCAAGATAAAAGAAATGCCAATTAAGCATAGAAAGGTCTGTATTCTGTAATGCTAGTCCCTCTATAGTTTCAGATGTATGTGAACTCATACAGTCATACTTACACTGCAGAGAGCTGATTTCTAAAATCCAAGATGTGATGTAGAAATCCATTGACCATTAGTTTGAGAAAATAAGCATTATTTCCCTAGCAATGAAGGTCTTCCTCAAAAAAAACAAATGGAACAAAAAGTTACAGTATAGATAAAGAAACTATAAAAACAGTTCATTACCGCCTCCATTTTTCTCATATCATAACGAGCATATTGGGCCACGAGATACACAGCTGAAACAGACAACATTCTTGTAAAGATTGCAGTTGGAATTTGGAACTGGATACAGTAAACACAAACAGTAGAATAGTGCAGTACCCAGCGATGGCATGAGGGCAAAAAAGAGCTGCACCATATGGAAATCGAGCCTAATCATGGAAAGTAATTAGTGAAAACCTGAGACAGGAAGTACAAACTCAACTTAAGTTGTTCAACTCAACACTGAACATGTCTCATGAAATTATAAGACCAATGATTGTATACTAGACAAGCAAATACAGTATCTATTTTAATACATGCAAACTGCCAAGGACATAAATTATATGCCCATCCTTATGGTAGGCAATGGAACGGGTCTGGGCTAAGGCCCTACTATCCAGGGTGCTCTCAACCCAGTTAGCCAGACACTTTGAGGGTGCATTTGGTAGGGTTGAAAGAAGCACAATGAAATTATAACAAACGAAAGGGGGAAATGTTTATGAAATTGACAACTATTGCTTTTATTAATCATTAGGTAAATTAATAAAAATGGAATGGAAACAAATGAAAGATTGAGGGTATCATGACTTGTTGCCACTGGCTGGGGAGGGCAACAAGGGGGTGAAATCAATTACCCTCAAGTAAGGGAAACTTTTGCCATACTGTAAACAAACAACCTATGATGGATATACTTTAGTAAATCCAGTTTGAACCCTAAATCTTCATACTAAATGCAACAGACTGTAGATTGTTTCAGAGAGTGAAATAACTAGCTAATCATATTGTAGTCATTATTATCCTTGGGAAATAGGTATGGAAACAACATTACAAACTAAACAAAGAATTGAAATTTAAAGCCACCGCAGTATAACTAAGGTACCCAAAACACTAAAACAACAAAAAGAGAACAACAACAACAAAGGAGGAGATTACCCAAAATTCTTCTTCTTGGGAGGAGTGGAGAAAAGAATCTTAGCAGCCTTAGTAAAATTAAGGTTGTCCAAGTCTCTTAAATAATTAAAGCTGTTGCTGCCATCAGAATCACAAGGCTGGTGCTTCATTTTGTTGTTTAGAGCAGTAGAATTGCAAAATGGTCGTGTTGTTGGTGCATGCTGAATTTTAAAGAAACGAACTGAATGGCGGACCCAACTGCTACTGCTTCTGCCGCCAAACATGTCTCCCTTAGTCCCTTATACGCCACTGTCACATTACCCCCTATGTTTCCCAGTAGATAAATATATATGAGAAATTTTAATAATATAATAATCTTAAAGGCAACTCAACAACACTAAACCTATAAAACTGCACAATGTTAATATATATACGAAAATAAAAACCGAACACCCAACAACAACAACGACAAAGCCTAAGTCCCAAAATGATTTGGGGTTGGCTAACATAAATCGTCATAAGGAATCGTACGATATAAAGAAAAGGACATAACAAGATAAAAACTGAACAACCAATTATGAAATCGAAATTGAAACCTGAAACCCAAACTTTAGATAGCTAGAAAATATAGAGAAGCTACACAAATGAATGCTTATAATGTTCTGCTAAATCTGAATACAATTAAAGCAAATTGGGAGGCGAGAAAATTCACAATTTTGAGACATGTAGGCAAGCAAATGGAAGCCAGCCATTGTCGCAACCCCTCGCTACCTCTCGTTTTCCATCTAGACCAAGGTCATGGGCGGACAGGTCGATAATTAACGAGTCAGGTTCGGGCTTGGTTGCATTAAATTTTGAATGGGTTGGGTCAGATCAAGATCCATTTAGATCCGCCCAACCCAAACCCTTTACTTTTCAATATTGTTAATGTTTGGGCAAGAAAACTAAAAAGGCACTCAAAATCTAAAGAACACACTTGATAACCATTTTCTCTCTCCTCAGTTGCTGGTGCACAAACTTCACTAACAATTCATTTTCTTTGATCATTACCCGCCTTCATTTTCAAGATTTTCTTTGATCATTCCCCACCTTTATACATATCTCAACCTTAATCTCTAATTTTCTCATACTACTAATCCCAATTTTTGTAATAATCTAACAAATTAAACGTCAACCTTTGTTGCGTCAGAATCATACTATTGTGTCCTTGGTTTAAGTAACGCTTCATATACAGAGTAAATTCGTTGCACTTATCACAAACTAGCTATGGTATGTTATCAATAATTTTAAGTAGCGTTACATAAAAAATCAAGACATGAACCCAATATCCTAGATTTTGTATGAATTTTAAACTATCAATCCAGCAATTTTACAAGATGGAGGCTAATGATAGGATCTTATGTGAGAAGAAGATGGATGTCTGAGAGAATGGAAGACTGTTGAAGGCAATGATAAAAGAAAGATTATTTTTTATTTTCAACATATTGACCCTTATAGGGCCGGCCCACCCAGTTAAGAACCCATTATTGGGGTGACCGGCTAAAGGCTTGCCTATTTATCAATTGGATGGACCTGACCCATTTATAAATGGGCAGGTCAGGGCTTTAAATGGGGGCATGACCCATTGTACAGGTCAATTTCCATCTATGTACTCTCAAAAACACTACAAGAAGAAGGTTTTTTAGCTAGTGACCTAATTAAAAAAAATACTTAAAACATACCTATACACTATATTATGCAGCTTTTGGACAACATATCAAGGCTTTTGGACCACTAAATATGTCAGCTCAACAAACATTTGGGAATTTTAGGCTCAAACTATCTACTATCTATGCTCAAATCACATTCAGAGATAAATCAAAACTTTGAGCATCTTTCTTTTGCAAATACAAAACAATAAAAATTGTCAGCACTACAAATAAACAGCCAACAAACAAAAGAACAGACAACTCACCTCCTTGTAGGCAGTGGCGTCTCCAGGATTTGCGAAGTGTGGGTTCGAAACTTCAGAAGTTCGGAATCATAATTAACAAAGGGATGAAAATATAATAATTTAAAATTAAGTACATAAGTTCATATTATGGATTACAAATAGATTACACATAGAAAAATGAAAAAATAAAACTACAGAAGCATTTTTCGAGTATATCTCAAATTCATTATATATCACTATATCTCAAATTCATTATATATCACTATACCACAATGGCACAATCTACAATTTTACATTATATATCATTATATCTCAAATTCCCAATCAAATTAGCAATTATCATTTACCAATAACTCAATACGACAATAAAGGCAGCAAGGCACTAGTCACTTAGTCAGGCACTCAAGGTCACAGGCAGCAAGGCAGCAAGGCACTTGGCAGCAATTCAACAAGACAACAAATGCAATTAGACTAAAACTAAAAGACAACATTCAGTCAGTCACAATTAATCAATTAGACAATTTCTGAATTTCGACAACAATCACAACATTCACAAATTACAATTAGACAATTTCAATAACATTCACAAATCACAATTAGACAATTTTGAGTTTTCGACAATTGAAAACAATGAAATTATGAAAGACAGAAAGACAGCACTATCGCATACTCGCATTGAGCATTCACAATCACAGATTCACAGCAAGGCAGCAATAAGCATTAAAGGAAACCGGAAAGGCAAGCTCACCAGACACCAGGTTGACTGGTAGAGGCCGTGGACTGAAGCGTCACGAACTGATTGATTGAACGAAGGTGGCCGGTGAAGGACGACTAAAGGCGGAATGCGTCACGGAGTCACGGACTAAAAGGTGGCCGGCGGGCGGCGATTGGCGAGATTCAGGGGAGTTAGGGTTTTAGAATTTGGGGGAAAAGTGGAAAACTGTTCGTGATAAACAGTAATGTAGAAACCAAAAAGGAAAAAAAATTAAAGTGTGACGGTGAGTAATGGGATTCGAACTCATAATTTCATATACAATGTGAGGTAAAAAAACCACTGAGCTGCACCTTTACTTCTTGACATTTGCTACACAGATATTTATTTTAACCGTTTTTCCAGTTTTTGTATTTTTATAAAAAAAATTCAAAAAATCAGTGGGTTCAATGAACCCACTTGAACCCACATTGGCTCCGCCCCTTCTTGTAGGCCTCAAGAGGATGTGATAACTTAGGGAATGACATTCATGCGTAAGTAAAGGTCAATCACAAGCAGGCCCATCCTTGAGCTAGGGCAAGAGGGTCAGCTGCCCTGGCCAGGGAGAAAAGGTCCAACATCATACTTCCATTCTAGCATTAAAGGGTTCTGCAACATATTAGCAATCAAAATTGGTTCAATTATCAAATTAGGCTCAAAAAATCACATGAGTTGAAATAGTAGAAGTCTAATATCATAGTCCCATTCTAGCATTAAAGTGTTCTGCAACACATTAGCAGCCAAACTTGATTTGATTATCAAATTAGGCTCGAAAAATCACATGATTTGAGATAGAAAAGGTCCAATACCATAGTCACATTCTAGCATTAAAAGGTTCTGCAACAAATTAGCAACCAAACTTGATTCATTTATCAAATTATGCTCAAAAAATCACATAGAAAAGGTCCAATTTCACAGTTCCATCCTAAGATTCTTAACATTAAAGGAAAACCAAGCCCGTCCTTGAGGCAGGGCAGGAGGGGCGGCCACCCTAGGCCCAGGGAAAAGAGATTTGATTTCATATTGAAATATCTCGAAAAATACATAATTTTAGGGATATTTGATTCAATAATCAAATTAAGCTCATAATTTTCTTTTCTTTTGGATATGATGTTTCATAATCTAAGAATTTACGAACCCTAAACTTAAAGCACTGATAATTAAATTAGATTTGATCAAATATAAACCCTAAATTGTGAAATTGACATGGTGATAACAACAACAAACAACTTACCTTAGAAGCTGCTTCAATGGGGGATCCAAGAATTAGATTCAACGGAGAACGCTTCAATGGAGAACAAATAACTCAGAGAGGTAGGAAATAGGAATGGAGTCCTTTAAAAGCCATGACCCGCCATAGTTATAATATGGTTTAGATCCGTCTGATAAATAAATGGGGCGGGTCTTCTTTATATGATCGTCTAATTACGAGACATGTTGGCTTTATAAAGGTTTTACGTAAACATGTTTTAAATATATCCATACACCAAAGCTTGTATCAATTCTTTGTAAGTTTTGTAGTTTTTTTTTTTAGAAACAAGAAACAACTGAAATTACATTAATTAAACTGAGTTTACAACAAACGAAAGGATAGTAAGTAACATAAGTTACTATTGGCATAAGAAGCCCTTACACAATATCAATTAAGGTCATTAACGATATTTACCTATAATCTATTACAACGAGTGAGGACAACGCATATAAGGCTTACCAATATACATTTAAACATGCAATGGGACTATTGATAGAACGAGGGAAGTTGGTGATGATGTTTCGTGTTGCGCAAGGTATTTTCTAACATACAATTAAAAGTCTATGAATGTTGCTAAAATGACGGAGACAACCCAAAATCAGTATGTCTTACTCTAAGGGACTCCTATAATTCAAATGGATAAAATCCTCTTGAGACCTATGCTTCATACATGTCAATCACATTTCTTTGTGATCTGACAAAACCATATCTTATACTCCCTTTGTCCCATAATATAGTTTCTATTGTGTTTTTTTCAGGGTATTTAAGAAATGGGAGGAGAAGCGGAAAAAAGCTAGACAAAAGTACAAGACAAGTGGATAATTTAAGGGGAAAAAAGTGAAAAGTACAATTATAGACAAAAGTTAGAGAGAGAAAGTGAAAAAAGTACAATGCAAGTGGATAAGTTAAGGGTAAATTAGGCAGTTCAATGAATAAAGTAAATAATAAGGGTATAATGGTCTTTACATACTATTCAAAAATAGAAATAGGAACAACATTTTGGGTCTCTAAAATAGGAAAACAGAAACTATATTGTGGGACATAGGGAGTATATATTCTCATACAAGGTCATGATGTTGTAATGACTTTTACCGATATCACATACAAATGGGTTTAACAACACCTACTACCATTCTCCTTCAACAAGGGTTTATGTAAATCTGAAATTGAAATTTTGCTATATCTCCCAACAAACATAAGTAACACCACTTCCATTAAAGGAACACATTTTTATTAAAACTAAAGAGATTAAAAAGGGCAATTCCAAGAGTCAAACGACTCTATTTCATCCTCCAATTAACCCTGAATTCGACTTGTCTTCGCTTTCGATCTATTATATTGGGTGCTTTCAAAATCTAAGTTTTATTTTTTTAGAAAAATTCACTTTAATTTATTAATCCGAACTTTCAGCGATTTACTCTCAATAATCCCAACTTACATTTATTAGAAAGCACTATGAACTTTTGGGTTGATTTTCTTCCACCAGGTCGATTTACCAGTGACTTAAAGAAAGGGTGATTTTTATCTTGTAAAAGCCATGTGTGATGTGTCACAACATAATTGGTCCAAATTGTTTTTGTAATAAAAGAAAAAAGAATAATTAAAAACCCTTCCCAGCCAGCCACCATCCTTCCTCCCTTTAGCCCCAACCCCCAGCCTGACCGAAATTCGACCGCCCGCCTCCCCTAGCAACCGATAACAGCCGATCGGCCCCTCCCTACCCCTAAAAACACTCGGGCGACTCACCTACACCATTGAAACCACCCCCCTTCCCCCATCCCCAAAATAGCCCCCCCTTCTCAGGTTGATGAAACCGTTCCTCCTCCCTTCCCTCGTCGTTGAAACGACCGCTTTTTCAGCTCCCTCAATTGGAAATTATTGCCAAGAAATTAAATGTAGTTGTGTTACTCAAGGTTTTTGTGGTAGATTTTTTTTTTTTTTACAAAAAAATAAATAAATAAATGGTAGTTGTTCTCAAAGTAGTCATTATAATGGTAGTTGTTGGTAAAATTTTCTTAAATTTTCACAAAATTACCCTATATCTAAAGTATAATACTCCCTTCGTCGCTTTTCATTGGATACTTTTTGATTTTTACATGTTTGTCAATACACCTATTTGATTATTATTCATTACATACTTTTTAAAATTATAACGATTGAATATTAATAGAGCATTCGTTGAGACGAATCAAATATGATCTCACATAACTCTTTTACTTTGTGAGTAAATTTGAAGATTATCTAATACTCCCTTTATCCAGAATACATGACACAGTCAACATAGCACACATGTCAATGCATTACTTTGAATTTATTTGTATATAATTAAATATTAATGAAAATTATTATTTTAAAAATTATATTTTGAAACTTTATATATATACCTATTTAACAACATATTTTATGATAAAATATGATTTTATTATGTTAGTAAAAAATTATGATCAAAACTAATACATGAATAGTGAAAAAGTCCAACGTCTCATATATTTTGGGACGGATGGGAGTATTATGAATAATGTTTAAAATCTAAACATAACCAATAAAAAAGAAATGGAGGAAGTGTTATGAATCTGATAATAACCAATAAAAAGAAACGGAGGGGTACCCTACAAAATTAATCATCCTAAAGTTTTTGTCAAAAAAAAATAAAAAAAAAATCATCCTAAAGTAATTGAAACACTTTAATATACATTTTGTTGATACATAACATTATTTTACCTTTAATAATTTTGATCGTATATTTATTATAATTAGTTGATACTATGAAATTTTACGATGTATCAATTTATACAATGTTCAATTTTTTTATGCTCTCCACTATTTTATCACAACACTGATGCAGGCCTGCTACCACCCTAAACTCACCTGCTGATATCTCCAATCCATCACGTAAAACCCTCAAAAATCAACACTCGCATCATAACTTTGATAAAAATCGACACTTTAATTTAAAATAGAAAAACCCTAGTTCTTCTCTCTCATAAAATCTCCGCCATTGTTTAAGAAAGATCATAACAACCCCAAGTGTTTGTGCTATCCGGTGGCTCTTCCTAAAACCTCACCCCTTTAATCCCAAATTTTAATTTTTAATTTGATATTTTCACAATTTTCTATCTAAAAATTCAATTCATTCAAGAGATACCCAAAGCATTGCTTATTTGATCTCGGGAATAATTACCCAATAGTGTCATTCGTATTAGACCTTTTGGATGAAAGCAATCTCAAAGATTTTTTTTTTTTTTTTTAACACCCTCAAAGATATTATGAACTTGTTGCGGTTTGTTTCATAGTTTTAATTGATTGATTGTTATCAATTTTTCAATTTTAATTAATAGGTAAATTGGTGAAATTGGGGTTTGCAAAATGCTTGATTTTGTGTTTTTTTCTTTAATTTGATTATAATTAATGGGTGCAATTTTAATTCATTATAATTTGAATAATTGATTCTAAAATCTTGGGAATTTTTTTATAGTATGTGCATGCCCTATTGGGCTTTAATGAAAGAAGGGGGTGGGGATAGGGGAGGTGGGGTGAGTTTTTTAGGTGGATGGGGTGAATTTACGGGGGTGGGGTTTTCGAGGGATGGGAGGGTGTGTGAGATGTTGGTCGCAATGAGGTGGTGGTGACGGTGAGTTGTGCTAGTGGGGTAGCAGTGGTGAGGGAGTTGGTGAGGGTGGCAATGGTAAGGGAAGGGGGGGAAAGTAATGGAAGGTGGTTTTAAGGGATCACGTGTTTCTCACATGACAAAGTCAACGCCGCAATACAAGGTTAATTGTCAGGTACCGAGATGACGTGCGTTCTCGCAAAAAAAAATTATAGATGTGTTTTTACAAAAAAAAATAAAAAAAATAAAAAAAATTATAAGGTGGTTTTAACAACCACAAAAGAAATTATAAGAAGTTTTTGGCAATTTTTCCTTTATTTTATTATAAGTTTTCCTTTGAGAACAAATGAAGATTTAGAAGGAATAGGAAAGAGTGATGACCATTGAAACGCAACTTTAAATACTTAATAGCATACAACTTTGGTCTGCACATGTTGGGTAAAGGATGTAATCTTGATAATTTTCACCATGCTTTTGGGTCTGGACGTCTCTCCTAAGATCCGACATTTCTTGTGGAGATTGTGCACGAACACACTTCCCACCAGGTCTGAATTGGTGCGTCGCCACATCCTTGATAATGCTGCTTGCCCGTGGTGCAATAGTGAGATTGAGAGCTCCTTGATAATTGCAGGAGAGTTAAGCCTCTGTGAAAGGATACTTTGTGCTCAATTATGATGAGGGATGGGGGTAGTAAGACAATGTGCGACCTAATTGCAAACTGGTCTAACATTGATGCAAAATTGTGCGCAAGGGTGCTATTTTGGCATGATGTGTGTGGGCTGAGAGGAATAATAAGGTATTCGATAACAAGTTTTTCCCTAACTCGGTGATCATTGATAGAGTGGAAAGGCTAGAGGATAAGTAGGTTAAATATGCGAAATGCATCTACCAGAGGCCTGGCAACAAAAGAGTGCATCAATAGCGTTCTTGGTGTGCACCTTCGTCTGGTGTGGTCAAAATTAACGCTGATGCTGTACAAAAGGCTATGTGGGGTTGGGTGTAGTGGCAAGAAATAAGGGTGGTGATGTGATATTTGCTGCTATTCGTCGTTCGAAGGCCTAGTGGCAGCCTGTCATTGCAGAAGCTAAGGGCATTGTGATGGCTCTGCGACTTGGAGGGAGGTATTTGTTGAGTGATGTGGTAGTGGAATCAGACTGTGAATGAATATGAACAAGCTGCAAAAATCAATGATCTTTTGTACTGAGTTAGATTCTATTCTAAGAGCACTTACAATGGTGGGCAAAATAGAATGCTCATGGGCATTTTGGTGGAAGTGGTCTTGCAATGGTGGGCAAAAGCTAATATGCCCATGGGCATTTGTGAATTTGCCCAAGAGTTGGGCAAAAAATTGGATGAATAGTAAGCTTGTGGGGCCCATGTAAAAGATGATGCTATTAAAAAAAATTCGGCCAGCATTAGATGAAACGTTGCGTTTTTGGGCAGCCAGCAGAAGACCGAATCAAAACGCAGCGTTTTGATTAGCGAAATTTTTTTAAAAAAATAAGATAGTGGACTGACGCGCGTCAGTCCACTGACGAATGGCTGCTCGCCACGTGGCTTGTGCAGGTTCTTGACCAATTGGAAAAATATAGCTGTTGCAACGGTTATATTTTTGTAATTCAATTTCTGAAAAAAATATTTATTAAAAAAAAAAAAAATTACCAACGGGAGGACATACTGCGGGACATAATGAAAGTATGTATCATTATGCACAACATGATTGTTGAGATGAGCGCCACAACTACACTCGAGCCGAAGTTCTAAGAAGCTTCTACGAAGAAGATCAACAAGAATTAACACCAGCATCAACGTCTACAACGCCACCGTTTGAATTCAACGTAGGCCGACCTACCAACTTTGACTTTAACGCATTTCTACAACGAAAAGCTTCCCTCCGTGATAGAGAAATTCATCTATCTCTGAAACGTGATTTAGTCGAACATATTTGGTTACAATACGGGCCAAGTAATTAGGGAAAAATTAGCTAGACTTAAATAAGGCCAAGTACTATGGCCTACCTACTTTTCCGTACGCAGTCGGGTTATTTTTTAATTGTTTTGTTTATTTTATTCCCTAAGTTTAATTACGCATGACGTTGCAAATGTAATTGGTTTCTAGTAATGTACCGCTTTTTAAAATAAATATAAACATTTACGAAATTTTGAGCTTTTTTTACAATTATTCATCTAACGTACATAATTTAACGACAAATTTTAACGATAAAAACGACACAAATAAAAAAAATAAGTTACACAAATTTAAACTAGTTTTTATTTATTTGGAGTAATATTATTAAAATATAAATGAAATTAATAAATAAAGAAGTGTTGTGTAGGAGAGAGAAAGTAATGGTGGGGTATTGAAAAAGTAAGAGAGAGAGAGTGGTGGGCAAGCATTTTTTTGCTCACCATTGGGAGACAAATTGTGAAAAAAATTTGCCCATGGGCAAAACTGATTTGTTGAGAGAGAAAGTGGGTAGAGGGATAGTGAGCAAGCATTTTTTTTTTGCTCACCATTGAGAGTGGTCTAAAGGATATAATTTGGAAAATCATAGCCCCCGGGATATCTCGACCTATGTAATGATGGATAAACTTGCTTTGAGTTAATAATATTGGCTCCTGTTTTCTTCCAAAAAAAAAAAAACACTTAATAGTTTTATTTATCCTATTTCAAATGCGTACGAAAGCTATGTATTGCAGAATAATACTCCATTCGTTTTTAAATAATTGACATATTTGACTTTTTTACTATTCATATGATAAATAAGTATTAATATAAAGTTTCATAATATCAACTTTTTAATATTTTGTACTAATATTTAATCATACTTTCCCCGTTTCGTACTAATCGCAACATTTTCTTTTTACATCCGTTTTATAATAATTGCAACACTTCGTTATTTAGTAATGACCTAACACTATTATATTATTTCTCTCTCCTACCAACTCCTCTTACACTTTTTTTTTTTTTTTTTTTTTTTTTTTTAATTTTAATTTTTTTTTATTATTATTATAAATTTTTACCTCTCCTACTAATAATTAAATATATTCCCACTAACTATATTTTATATTATAAAATTCTCTTTTATGCCCCACCCTATAATTTTCCTAAAACTTTGTGCAACACCTAGTGTTGCAATTATTACCAAATGGAGGGAGTATATATTTAAGATCAAACTAGTGACATGTTTATCAATTATTTAGGAATGGAGGGAGTATAAAAATTATATATTAGGAAACGAAAAATTGAAACGCATATAACAAAATCCCAAGTGTCTATATTTTGAAAAATTATTTCGTTAAAGTATTAAATTCATTTGCATTAGAACCTACAGCTTAGGGGATATGAAGCATATACGAGTAGTGAATTAGTAATAAAGTAGTTATTTTATTATTATTATTATTATTATTATTATTATTATTGTAGTAGTAAAAAAATAAAGGGAGAAAGAAGGGGGACACACGACACTTATGCAGTGGCGGATGCAAGGGCCGTTGAATATGAAAAAAAAAAATTCTTATCAAATTAATTTTTTTTTCCTATAAAAATTGCTTATATTTTTAACTAAATGACCCCATTAAAATTTATCTAACGTATTTGATCCGGTAAATATTTTTTCTGGATCCGCCACTGCACTTATGGTTTGTATTATTATATGCTAGGTATAGAGGTTCATTAGTATTAAATTATAATAACATGAGTCTTGAATGATTATAATAATTATAATCTGTTGGAAACATCTACACCATTTTAAAATCACTAACCATTATAAAAATAATCTTGGGTTTAGCTATTTGTACTTTCAAAATATAAGCTTAAATATATACAAAATATATCCAACGAACACTAATACAAAATATCCAATTCATCTTAAAAAAAAAAAAAAAAAAAAAAAAAACCATTAAAAGCATGTGTCAACAAATTTTAAACACTTTAAAAGAAAAATTAGGGTATAAGGGCAATGGAACAACCTCACTTGCCAAATCACCATCAATTTCATCATATAAATCCCTCACCCAACAAACCTATTGTTAAAAATAAATAAACCAATAGCATGCAAATTATAAAATTGTCTCATCAATACAAAATAGGGTTAGCTTAGACACTTGTTCAAATTGTGAAACCTTTGAAAGGAAATAAAAACTAGTGTTTCCTCTCCTTTTGAAACTTTTATAACAAAATAAGGGTGATAATTTTATAGAGTCTGGAGGTGAGTCTTGAGCAAAACTCTAATGGTATTGTTTGGAAAGACTACTAGTAATCTTAAATGGAGTTTTGGATACCAAACCCCATTTTAAGACAATACAAAAATCCATAAGGTGTTGCATTTTTTGGGTGATTATTAGAATAATGTGTGAATATGAAAAAGTAATTAAAAGTAGATGTACAGAGTCTAAGATATAAGTTTAGGTCTGGGGATAGACTTATCGCATATCCTTAGGCAGAAAAAACATCATTAAAAAATATGAATCAACGATAATTTATAGTTTCGGCAATGAAAAGAGCAAAATGTCATAAACAAATACATGGAAATGTATCTTCCAAACTCGTCGACTAGTCAATGGGTTAAAAGTGTCAAAGTTACACCATCTTTGAATGAAATAGGAGCTATATTGAGTGTGTTAACCAGTTTGCTAATGTCCATGGATATATCTGCCGGTGATCTCACACCGCGATCAACCTGAAATATAATAATTCGTTTACTATCTAATTAAAAACATGAATCCAATAAAAAAAATTTAATACGAGTGTAACCAGGAAATTGAATGTAATCTTATTCCGAATACCAACCGATGATGCAGACACGTGATTGATCAGAGAGGTGTCATATCCTCTGATCTCCGCTACCACTTCCGCCATTTGAGCACGGGAAACCCTATCCGGGCCCCCAAGATTTAATAGTAATTGCATTGGCGTGCCATCTGATTATACAAAAAAATTGCCAATATTAATTTTTAAAACTTATTAAGTTATATGAAAATTTTATAGGGATTCCTCCAAAGCATATGAATCAATGAAAACAAGCTTCTCACCTATGACCCATTTTTTTGTTAGAGCTATAATAACACGCACTACATCATTGACGAACACTGGGCTTCGAAACTCATCAAAAAAGAAGTCCACATTGTTTCCTTTAGATAGTATGTCATCAATCCACTGTATCACAACGTTATTAAAACGAAAATAAGAAACATTATTTCCACAATAGTCTCACGTCCAAATAGATATTGAGGGAAATATATGTATTGAAAGTTTGTGATTGTCATCAGAGATTAATAAATTAATGGAAAATCTTCACAGGTTCTTATTAATTACTGCCTTGCAAAAATGCCCCTTTACACTTAAGAAGTATAATCATTACTAACATCTTTATCACAAATAAGTTTCATTTGAGTAACATGTTGATTATTCAAAAAGTGAAATTCCAGTCAATGAAAAACATAATAACATATGAAACTCCGTGTTATACCTGAATGGGAAGGGACTTTAGGACAGGTGATACTGTTTGCGGCCCATAGATGATACTACTCCTCAAGATTGCAAAGTTTGAACAATGTGAATTGATAAACTCCTCTGCTGCCACTTTTGATCTCCCATAAATGTTCACTGGTAAAGTCTTATCTTCTTCTTTGTAATAGGATTTGGTCCCTTCATAAACTGACAACTAGAGATATCAAGAAAAAAATTCCTTGGAGCAATCAATACCATCATACTCCTAACAATGCTGAACAATAAAAGTAGCATACCCCTTTTAACTCGAACATTACTAAACATCAAAAATTTGACAGTGTTTTTAACGCAACTAAGAAAGTTATGTATTAAAACTTAAAAGGCAATAGCCAAGTTCCAACATTACAAAAATTAGACAGTTGATTCAAAAATATACAAGAAAATGTAATATCATTCACATTCCCCAGAAAACCTAGCAAATGAAAATTTCCAAAACCGGTTTGATGGAATCCGGGTACTTTTTATCCTTTCCAGCAGATAGAATTTGAGTATAAAACCAGATTAAATTATACCTTGATCAGTTGAAAGGTGAATCAAGAGAGTTTCTTTCTCTTTAAAACTCGATATCCAGCTGACAAGAGACTTTGGCACATTAATACACATAGCAGCAAGAGGATCAGCCTCACAAGCCCGAGGTACCGAGAGTGCAGCACAATTCACAACTACATCTGGCTGCCATATCAATATCATTTCAACTTATATCAACCAAAACTTCATTCTTGTTAATATTTACAACAAATAATATCACATTCATTCATAATTAAATTGAAGCAACATTCAAATGAGTGGTATCATAAAATTAAATTGGAATTCCACTAAACAACAACCACACAACATAAAATTAATCATAATCAACAATCTAGAACTTGGCCAAAAATAACACAAACAAATCCAAATGGGTATAGTTTGTAACAATTAACCAACAATTGCCCTCATATACAAAAACAATCAAGAAATTCAAAAGGGTATTATCAGAAATAATGAAACAATTACCATTAAATCAGATTCAACATTTCAACCTATGAATTACCTGACCGAATGTATCGGTAATGAAATCGAACCCATCACCAATGCGCAAATCAAGGGGAAAGTGTGATTGAGGAAGAGCATGAAGCAAATCAGAAGGAGGGGTCGAGCAATAAGTGAAGGCAAGATCATAAGAAGATGATCCTTGGAGATTTGCAAATGATTGGAGAAGATGCTGACCCAAATACCCTGTTCCTCCTACTACCAATATTCTCTTCTTATTCATATTCGATGAATACGTTGGTTTTCTGAACCGTGGACGAAAACTTTCCGACTGTGGAATTTGTGATTGTGAGTATTGTGACTCTGGAATTGGTGGTACGATAGTGATTAATGGACCACTAGAATATGAGAGTAATATATTCATCTCAAACTTAATTTAACACACGCTTTCTCCGTGCGACAATACTCTATGATATGTTGGAATGAGAGTTTGAGGATTAAACTATTGTTATAAAGTAAAGATAAAATTTAGGGTTTGCAGAGATGGTTACAAAGTAAAGAGAAAATTGAGGGTTTAGAGTAAATAATGTCTTACTGTGATATGTTGAAATGAGAGTTTGAGAATTAATGAAAAATGATAAACCTTTAACCTAAATTTTAGAAGATTACAATATTACTAGTCTATGTTACAAAAAGATAAGAAATTTTGTACTTAGAAATACATCCATAATCTACGACAAAATGTATTCGAAATTTATGATAAAATGTAGTTCCGTTTTCACTTATTCACCTGGTAAAACATAGCGAGAGAAATTTGTACGCTAAATAAATCCAAATTTATATATATCATAGACTATTAGTGAATATGTTAGCAAATTGATATCTCATCGCAATATGGAGAATCCGAATTTGACCCGAAACAAATAAAATAAATATTTATTTCAACATGTTTTGTAAATTGGTGTTGAACCAAATTATTAAATTTATATTTTGCCAAACGCATCCTTAATTAAACCAATGTTAACAATTGCCTTAAACAATTATTATCATTATCACACTTGACGATCAACATTTTAACCTTTTTTATCACACTTGATGGTCAACATTTTAAGCTTTTTAAAAATTTTGTTAAGTATTTTACAAAAGTGCAAATTAAATCCAAAAGACCATCATCCAAACCCAATAGAATCAATTAGGCCTAGTCCAGTAAAAGCCCAATAAGAAGAGATATCTGGCCCAAACAAAACCAGAATAATAAAGCAAAAATAAAGAGATGAATATTTGACGGCGTACGACTCATAAAACCCTGGAATTGAAGAACTAACCACCCTATAAATTAGCAACTACCCTTATTTCCAGTTAAACTCAACGTTTTCTCTTCGAAAATTTTTTCTGTGATTTTTTTATTTGATTTTGAAAATAAACTTTTATATATGTGAGATCAATTGATGAGATTTTTACTGCAACACTTTGAAGACCAACAATATGATAATTTATATGATTATCTTGCAGTTTAATCTTCTGATGATTTTTTTTTTTTATTTTTGTTTTTCTCGATGTTTATTTCTAATGGTTGATTGGTTATATGATGAATCTAGGGTTTATGTAAATTATTATATTTTGAAGATACGCAGGATTTTTTTAATTATTCAGATGATGAGTTTGTCAAATTGGTTAAATGGGTTAGCCATTGATTTCTCCATTCTTCTTTTAAGAAAAAAAAATAGCTCAATTATTTTTTCTTCTATACTTAGAAAATTCTGTGTTTGTATGGAAACTACTGGACTTAGCAAATGCACAAGTAAATGAATTTAATGGTAAAGAATGAGATTAAGCCAATAATAGTGGAGATTGATTGATTGAAAGCAAATAAAAAACAATTTGGGTGATTAATCTTGAAATGTAAACAAGATACGAGAGAAATCAGATTATTATTGAGGATTATTTTTTTTTTTTTTTTTTTTTTGGTTTCAGTAAAATGAGACTTGTTGTAGGAATTGTGGTGTTGTGTAATATTGATGTAACATTAGAACAGGGATGAAAATTCATTTGTAAACTTGTAACTTAAACATTTAACTTAACATTAACTTCGTGGTATAAGAGGGTGAAACCACCGGGGATTCTACAACTTTCTGGAATAATTATGGAATAAAGCGAGTGGTTAAACAACCATGGATACGCGGACTTTCTGGATTGTTCATGATATAAAGCGAGTAAGACACTATAATGACAAAGTAGATCATTATACTAGTTGATAGACAATTGAGGCTCATCTATGCCTGGTGGTGTAAACATCGATAAGCATTAATACAAAACCTGTGTAAAGGCATAAGCCACAATAATGTACCAGTATATAGTTATATACACAGTGCAGACACAAGTCGTATACTCGTATCTATCTGACATCCTGTAGGCTGCAAGAACGATCTTCAACGTTAATAAACACAGAAGATTGGTTACACCTTCCACTTTTAACTCTCTTCAACTTACAGTTGGCCGAACATGGATGAGGAAAGCTTACAAACTCGGAGCAACATCTTCACATCTTTCAGCTAACTTTGGTGAGATTCGGGATTTGTCGATAAGAAACTCAATTTTCTGGTTATCAGGGAAAGGAGAATTAGGGTAAACTCAAAAGTAGAATATGCACAACTGATCAGAACTACTGAAGCAAGTGAACAAGCATATCATCTTGTCAATCAACCCAAACAATTAGACAAAATCAAGATATCATGGAATGATGCCAAATTACTGGAGGCAATTTCAAATCTGATAGTGTAAATCCTCAAACTCAAATCACTTACATCTTAACTTCAGATAGGGGATCAAGGAAACTACACACCTTAACAGATTGATCCACTTCGTCCAGTTTACTCAAAAACAGCTCTTCAGAAACCATTCCTTTGTGCTCCGTAGGCACAATAGACGAAGAATTTTCAGCCTGTAATAGCACATAAAAAACGCAAATATAGTAAGAAGAAGCCAACTTTCATGGATATTACATATAACCCCAGTTTTCCAGTCATTGTTCATAAGCAAAATTAATCATTAAAACATATTCAGTCATCTAAAACCATAGCAACTCAACTTGACTAGTCTTGATTGCTTCACACATCCATTTAAATCACTCTCCATCATTTGCCTCAAATAGCATGATTTTCACTAAATCCTACCCTCCTACTTTCCCTCATTTTCAATTTATGGATTGCATGTAAGCATACTACAACTCTGATATTTTGATGAATCCCACAAAGAAAGTTAACTCACCTAATGACAATAAATACAAAAATCACTTAACTTTTAGCTTATGAGACAATTCTCCTATTATATTACCATATACGATGTGCATCAACTTTCTTCAATCTTCCCTAGTTTCTTCCAGTTACATCACAGCAGAGAATGAGGTTAACGAAACTCTTTCACTTTTTTTTGTGGGGTGGGGTGAAAAAAGTTTGGAGTCATTAAGGTAGGGGATTAGTGTAGGAAGGTATATGCGCAGCAACATCACCCATCAGGAGATAGTAGAGCTGAGGATCACTAAACTCAAGCATTATCTTCACCCCGAAACAAACAGATACAGTTGTTATGAACTTCTCTTTCACAAGCTAGCTTCTTCACACAACCCATACCTTAAAAGAGTCTTATTTTCCTCACAAGAGGACATAAAATGAGATTAGACATTGCAGATGAAGTAACAAATCTGATTCCTTTTAAAGGGACAACCGGACAACTTTTCTCTCCAACAAATATTCCCAGCTTCTCGAGTTCCCTCTAATTGGAACATAGTGGACGACCAAGGCTGACTTTATCATATTTATCAGTGACATGAGTGAAAACGAGATCTTTAGAAAATGATTTTGGAGTGTACAAGGACTCGACAATTAAGAGACATTACTAAAATTAGTGCCATATATTACTACATAGATTAGGCAATGCAGAGCCTGCTAGACATCATGTTCATTGATGCTGAAGAAAAGTTCTAAGGAGTCAGTTCTCAAGATTTTGAGTTAAATCACTTGTGTTATCTTCCCATTATTGACATACCTTCCACTTCTTGGATGGTGGTCTTGAAGAAGCAAGTCTCTGATTCAAAGATGACATAAGGTTCATCTTCTTTCCAGCATCTCGAATAACCTTTGAAGCTTCTGTTATAATTACCTGTTGATAGGACACACACAAATCCATCTACTTAGTCCTTAACATTACTTTGTTATAATGATACAATGTAAACCATGCAAGAGAACAAAGTTGCTAAATTGTATGACATTTTTTCTTTTGTTATAGGGGCTCAAGGCAAGTAAAAGGCACAACAGTTACAAGGACTCAAGATAGTGTGCTATACCTTCCGCAAAAGTCCTGGATTAGATACTCCTTGGATCTGCAGTTCATCCACAGGAGCAGCCTTACCACAAGATATACTCTCCACTCTGAAGGTGTGTATACCAAACGCAGACTGTAAGCAACCTAAATGTATAAAGCAAAGTAAGTGAACTACATGTATGAAAGCAGCAAACAATCAGGGACTTCATAGAGGATTAACATTAATTCATTTCTTCAAGCGAGAATGGTTGGAGAAATATATACTCAGTCAAGCATTTCTTGGACATCAAACTATCATGGTTTAGAATTCAAACCTTGTTCTATAATTATATCAATCACCAAGGACAAAGGGACTCGTGTCTCCGTCGTCACCATTTTCCAACAGGGTACATACGATGGTCTAGATGCCTGTCAGAACAAAGTTCAGCAATGTCAAATATACTTCCAATCCCTCCTCAAAATTATCCAGATGTACAAGTTCAACCTAATTCTACCTTGTAGACAATTTCAACTGGCGTAACATACAGCTTTCGTGAAAAAATATCCTTCTGAAGCACATATCTTCTAATGGGCAAAAAAAGCAACATAATAGCCCCAACTCCCCAAGCTAAAACCAACACTAACGATATTGAAAGCCATATGATAGTTTCATAGTTAATGTAATTCTCTGCAAGTTCGTCAAAGGAAGCCATATATAAAATTTGGCTAGAGCTACCTCCTCCTTCGTCCTCATCTGCTTCTGATTCGTGGTCTGGATACAACACATCATTCAGTGAGCTATACACCGGAAGACCGTGGGTACGCCCCAAAAACATCTTTTCCTCTTTACTAATAGCAAAATCAATCAAATATCTGTAGCAGGCTAAAAGTAAGTTCTCTTATCATGACACCCATAGTGTAAAATCATATTCATTCTCATTTACAACTACAAAGAGCTACGCTTTAGCAACAGAATCATCAAACCATATAATTCCTGTAATTGTTTTGTGAAAATAAAGGCAATTTAAAATTAATTTACATCTGCAAGTTCCTCATAATAGTTTAAAATCTACTCTACAAAAATTATCAGTTATCCACCAGAAATACAAACAATTAAAACACTGTAAAGCAGCTCAAATACAAAACCCAGCAAATTTTTACACACAAAAAAGGAAAGAAAACGACTTTCCCAAATAAAATATAAATTTATCAACCAACAAATAAATGTTTTACGCAAATTTTCATTAATTTTTAATGCAACAACCACAAATCCTGGAATTTGTAGCAGAAAAATCAGCTGCTTTATGTTGTTCTGCACCATCTTAATGCGTGATTTCTTGCCCCAAAATACAGTTAAAAAAAAGGGAAAATTTGAAAATAATGAACAATTTATTAGAAAAAAAAATTAAATGCGAAGCAAATGCGGTAATTAATCGCTACGGTAGCAGAATCAAATTAGTTCCCAGCTCAAGATTTTAAAACGCATTGCAAATAAACTGCGTATATGAGATTGAATTTCATGAAATGAAAAAGGGTTTTAGGAGATAGAAAGTCATACCTAGTTATAGAATCGACAAATTGGGAGATTCTGATGTTGTTGGAAGAATTTGGAATTTGGGTTCACTGTTTCTCTTCCTCTGTAAACGCTCGTTCTAGAAATGTAACGAACTTACGAATTACCAGTCATTTGCCTCGGTTCTTTCCTACTCCGTATTTCTCTATTACTTTACCCTTTTCATCTTTTTATTGTTTGTCACAAATATCTTTTTTCGTGCACATATTGATTTATTATTGACTTATTGTGATCTGTTAAAATTGAAGAGGTTCACCACAACTCATGGAGTACACCCTCAGTTTTTTTTATTTGCATTATTTTTAATTTATGGATATTTTTTTTTTAAAATGTATCACTTTTTTTTTATACTCGTATTATATTTTATTATTTCTCTTTCTTTTTAAATCCCACTCATAATATTTTATCATTTTTCTCTACCGTGGTCCCCACTTAAATAATAAAAATATGTATCATCTCTTACATACTTTCTCTTTCATGACCCTCATCTTACTTTTCCTATAATAATTTATTTACCCACTCACAATATTATATTACTCTTCTAAAACTTTGTGCATTCCCAAGTGATGCAAATAAAAAAAAATAAATAAATTAAAAAAAATAATACGGAGAGAGTATTTACTTATTCCCTTCGTTTTGTAATAATCACACCGATAGGGAGTATAAATAGTTTAAGAAAAAATATAAGGTAGGCTTGTAGGCTTTAATAAAATAATGCAATTGGGCAAATAATAATAGGAAAATAATTTTGAGGATAAATTAATATTAATTACACCAATCTACGTGTGATTTTGTCATGAATTCCCAAAAAAAGTAGTGTAAGTGAAGTTGGTAGGAGAGAGATATAATAAAATATTTGTGAAAAGTGGGGTTAGTAAGATAATAGTGGATCCTTACCAAATAAGGAAGTGTTACAATTATTATGAATCACACCTAAAAGGAAAGTGTTAAGATTATTACGAAACAGGGATAGTACAATATACTTAGTATAGTGGATCTACAAATAAACCCAACCTAACTTGATGAGAGAGAGAGAGAGAGTGAGAGAGAGAGAGAGCAAAAAAAAACACAAGAAGTGAAATTATACTAAATATTAAACTTTTCGAGATTGGATTGAATCCACGATTCTAAAGGTACCCCTATATTATGGATGAACCAATGAAAGTTTAAAAGTACTCCTATTTCCTATTTCAAGGATAGACCGATAGACTATTAGATGGAAGAAATAAGAAACATACACAAGAAATCTCAAAACACGAGAAGTGATATTATGTTAAACTACAAGTTTACATCATTATAATTTTTTTTTTTTTTTTTTTTTTATGCTAACAAACGTGGTAATACAAAATCCACTAGGTTCTTGCTAATTCGAATTTTAGTTGGGTCCGTCTCCAATTACTCTTAGCCGGAGTAGATGAAAAGTTCTACTAACAAGTGTTAATGCATTCTCAAGCTCAAACGGAATACCTTGATTGAGTTAATACCATCCCTTCTAAGCATTTTAATCCTTACACTTTCTTACAAATTTTCGTTATTTGGGTAGAGGTGTGATAAAAATAGAATTGTACTAACTTGGGAAAGTTCATGTAATGGGCCCATGCAAGAACAGAAGGTAAACATGTGGGCAACGAGCCAACGACCAATCTTAGCAACGAATATTCGGTTGAGTAACGTTTACTTCTTTTCATTTTTATTTATTTATTTATACCATCCAAAATATACAGCAGATTCTTTCTTCTTCTTCGTTGTATATAAATCAACCTCTGGTCAAGCAAAACTTTCTCATTTTATCTCTCCTATTTTTCTCAGCTTGGAAGATCAAGAGTGAAGCTGACTCTTCATAAATCTTCCAAAATTTGGACGAATTACTGGTACAATTTTTAACTTCTTAAAGCTTTCTTAGTGTTAATTTTGATTGTTCCTAAAATTGGATGAAATTGAAACCTGTAAACTTCGTTTTGTAAGATGGGGTTGTGTTTTTTTTGGTATTTTATATGCGGGGTTGTTTTATTTTGGGAATTTTGAGGATTGATTCAAAGGGTTTTGTTAGAAAGTTGGTATTTTCATTTGCTAAATATGATTTTCTTTATTTTTATTGCAGTATTTTTGAATAATTTAAGGTATTGAAGCAAGCATTAAAGTATGTATGAACAATTTAAGGTTTTGAAAGAACTCATATATGCTGATTCGGGGATTTGACATGTCAGTTTTGATTTTGAATGTTTCAATAGTTTGTCCTGAGTGTTGAAATGGGTGTTTAAGCATGTAATTGGCATGGGTTTTAGGAAAGAATAATTAATGGAATAGGGGTAAATCATTTGCACTTAGGTTTCAAGGAAGAAGTGAACAGTGAACTTTTGGGTGAGTTGGAAAAATAATGGTGATTCTTGAGAGTTTGGACAAATGCTATGTTGGTTTTTTTGCTATGAAAGTATTAGTGATTTTGGTTTGAATTGTTGGGGAAATGCTATGATATTTTGTTATGAAATTGGTGGATAATTGAATTAGCAAGCCTAGTACAAAAACTAGCACACCTTACTACATTAGTGATGACCAATTATCCACATCCAAGGCCATTTGTAGGAAACTGGACTCTGGAGGCAGTATGGAAACTTTGGGCTATGCGAAATGAAAATCTAAGATGAGAAGTATGTTTATTTTTTGTGGGAGTAGTCTTAAGTGTGATGCCCAGTGATTGAAGCTGCATTATCGATAAAAGTTTAAATAGAGATAAGATGAAGCAGAATATTGAAGTTCATCATATGACAGTTTCATACATATTGATGACGTGCTTTATGTGCAGTAAGTTTAAATGCTTCTGCGAGAGTGGTTCTCATGGAAGGGCTTTTGAGGATATTTTAGCATCTATTATCACAACTCTAACTAATTTGTAGGTTATGAAAAAAAAGGGATAATTGCGATACAGATCAAATATACCCTGCATGCCAATAATGATCAAGGTTGGTGTTTCGGGGTTTTCTGATGTCCTGCGGGAGAGTTACAATTCCGAGACTGGAACCGGACGCCTGTACCTGCAAAATAACGGAGACTCCTGAGAGCTCCGCCTCCAACGGTCAAGTTAGTACCTGATTAAGGAGTAATTAATACAGAAATTAAAGTAATAAGGTCTCTCTAGGTGAGAGTATTTAATGTAGGTAATCTGCTTTGCTAGCGAGATCAGCCGGTTATTAGTGTGTTCCGTAATGTTTCTCCTCTGTTCTGTTAATTATCCGGTCCCTTGATTAATGAGGATTAATCGAGTATTTATAGCCTTGGGAAGCGTGCAACTCTCTAGGTTTAAGGTAAACCTAGGGCCGATCGGGCTTCTAGACTGAAATGGGCCTTGATGGCCGGTTGTCCCATTTGGCATGGGTGGACACGTGGCGTGTCTTAAGTGGTCCGTGGAGGACGCGTGGCGGAACCTGGTTGGTCCACTTGTCAAACGGCGCTTGGTGGATAAAAATCCCCTAATCATTTGCCCCTCACAGGTGGCACGCGACTGGTCACGTGTCGCCTGTGACAGGTGTCGCACGGTGACAGGCGACGGCCCGTTACAGGTGTCACCTTGCAGACGGCCGGGAGACTCTCCCGCCCAAATTTGAATTCGGAGGCGACCCTTCGCCTTCTCATTTTGCCTATAAAAGGAAGTGCTGACTTCGGTCATTTTCACATTTGAGAATTTTTGCGAGAACATTCGGACCCCTGAACTTGCTCTGACATTTTCGGACTTTTTCTGCCTACCGCCTGTTCTGACAAGCCGACTGACCCGAACTTTCAGGACTTCATCAACTGTCATCCGTTCAGGTAACTCAGTTCTCTTACTCTTAATTTTCTTTTTATTTTTTGAAATGGCACCATGGAAGCACACGACACGCCCTAAGTTAGTGATCAGCCGGTCACCGGGGACGGCTGAATCTAGGACTAGGAGTGCCGCCTGCCCTTTTCTGGACCCATCTTTGCCCTTTATACAAAGTCCGACTGAATCTGTGTCTATGCAGAACGTGATGGCCAGAACAAAAAAGACTGCTAGAATATCAAACTCAGACGGCTCCTCCCAAAGGGTACTCCTTAGCGAAACATCTGACCAGGCGCCAGATGTGGAACGAGGCGACTGTCAAGCTGACAGTTCTGAGAGAGGGACCAAGGTGTTCCCTTCTCATCTAACCGTGGACATGTCTAATTTACCTTCTGCTCCTTCTAAGGGAGAGGAGGCGGGCCCCTCTAGGAGAGGGGAGGAGTCGTCCTCTTCGGACTCGTCAGGGGACGAGTCCGATTCCAGCTCTTCTGACCATAGTTCTTCTGACCATAGTTCTTCTGACTCAGAAGAAAAACATAACCGCCTACAAGAGGCGAGAAGTTCCCATGCAGTGGAGAAGGGGGATAATTGGGCAGAGCCGTCCGCCTCTTACAGAGAGGAAAACACCCCCTACTACTGCAGGGTGCCCCGGGGCCGGATCGCAACCATGCGAGACAACGTGGCGAGCTTTATTGCTAACCACAAAATGAGCCCGGAGTATTTACTGTTTGTGCCGGATCCAGAAGATACTGTCGTCTGGCCGGCTGGTACCAGCTATGGTGACGGCTGTTTTGGCTGCTATGTGGCGGCCATCAAAGCTGGTCTGCGCTTCCCATTACATCCGGCTGTTCAGCGGATTTTAGATGGGTATGATCTGGGGTTATGGCAGTTAGCCCCCAACTCTTGGGTAAACGTACTCGGCTATGTGGCCGGGTGCGAACTGAACGGGGTGGAGCCAAGTTTTGAGGCTTTCGCCCACATGAACTATCTCAGCCGGACCCCTAAGTCGGGAGGTACCGGCTGGTATCAACTAACAAGCCACAGGGGTTACCTCATGACGAGAGGTAAGGCAAACAAATGGAAGGATTGGCGGAACACCTTCCTTATTATCGAGAGTTCAGACACGGAGCTGAACAAACGATTTAACAAGTGGAACAGGGATCCGCCTCTTCTTGCAGGCGGCCGCAGCATGCCGCCTGTTCCCCCAAAGGCTAAAAGAGAGATCCTAGACAAAGGACTCTTCAAAGTAGAGACTAGGGTGAACTCTACTTCAGGGGTACGAGAGCAAGTACCCCTACACTGCGTCCCGAGCTTCAAGTGGCTCTATGATGAGTACTTCTTGGCCGCCTGTGGCCTCGGCAGTCGGTGCTCTAGAGGTAGCCGGCCTGACGAATACTCTGTTTTTTCACGCCTTGTTTACTTGGGATTTTTACTAACTTTGCTGTTTATTTCTTTCAGCCGACGCCATGAGTAAAATAACAGCATCTAAGACTGCGGCGGCCATGCTGCGGGTCTCGCTAATGAAGCAGTCGTATGCCGACTCCCCCAGCAAGGAGGCACCCTTGGTAAGCTTTGAAAACTCTTCTCCTTTTAGTTGTATTATGCATATACTAACTCTTTTTGTTTTCAGTCTGGCACTCCAAGGGCTTCTTCCTCGCAACAGCCGGACCCCAAGGCCCGGAGGACGACTGTTGCAAGCTCTCCTGGGTCTTCCAGGAAAACAGTGGCGGCTGAGAAGCAGCCGGCCACTTCTTCAAAAACCCAAGCGGGGCCGCCTAGATGTATGGACCCTTGCTTGTAAAAACTCACTCTTGCTTCCTTCTTGATTAGGTCTAACTTGTTTTTCCTTCTGCTTAATGCAGCCGGCCCCCAGGGACTTGACTTGGTTGAGGTAGCCAAGTCAATGGTTAAAGTAGTTCCTCCCTCTGACAGGGAGGCGGTCAAGGGTGCCGGCACCCTTGACCTCGATGGAATTTCGGGGATCCTAGCTGAGGTATACCCTTTTGAAGTTCCAGGACGCCTGTTAACCCTTATGATTGGAAACTGACGCCTGTTTTTCTTTGTACTTAGGCCCTGCTCCGAGTCAACAGCCTTCGCAAGCCGATTGATCGGAAAAACAAAGAGGTAAAGGCCGCAAAGGCTATGGCCGCCTCCAGCTGTGATAAAGCAATGTTTCAAATTGCCCAAAATGAAGTACTGACCATTGATCTTCTTTATTATCAGGCGCAGGCGACCGCCGCTGTTCGGGCTCAGCTAGAGGCGGCCCAAAAGAAGGTTGACGAGCTGGAGGGGACCGTCACCAAACTTAAAGCCGAGCTGAAGCCCCTTCGTCAGAAAATGCACTCTTACGAAGCCATGGAGAAATCTTTGGCTAACGTAAAAGAACGCCTGGTGAACCAGGAGAAGAGTCTTACCCAAGAGCTCTCGGACAAGGCCGAGCAAGAGAAACAAGAGCTCGTCCGGGAGATGGTGGAAGACTCCGCCCAAATCCAACGCATGACCTGGGAACGACTGTTCCCCAGTGCCGACTTTGCCTCATGGGAAAGAACGTACCGCCAGTGTTCGGAAATATATAATCAACAGATCCTGGCGGCTGCTGAAGAAGAGGCGATGGACGTTGCGTTGGAGGAGGAAGAGCCGGTTGTGGCGCTTGTGCCACTTGGGGGTAAGGCATCAAAAGATGATGCAGCTAAGGCCGGGTCCAGCAAGAAGAGTGCTGACCAGGCGGCTGCTGCTGATACTGAACTGCCCCCTTCTTAAGCTTTAAGTATATTTTTTTTTTTTTTTCACGGCCTGCGTGCCGTTTGCTTTGTAATTACCCGGCCAGGGGGCCGGGGTTTTGAATATTCTGCTGGTCTTTTATGGCCGGCTCATTTTAATCAAATTTTTTGTTTTTGTTCAAATTTGTCCAAGTATTTGAAATTTGCTCACTAGACAGACTGTTGTGCATGGCCGAACGTTAAGACAGGTACAAATAGTAAGTATGCCGCCTATGCCCCTGGACGACTGGTTGTCTGTTTCCAGGATAGATGATCAGTCGGCCATTTAATCAATCGGTATTCGAACTCTTTATTCAATTTGACCAAGTAAATAGAATTACCAAGTAGCCAAGGAATTTAAGTAGGAAAACAAGCGGCGGGTACCGGTTGTTTCCCTTTATTGCCAATGTTGGCCTCTAATTTGTTATTTGTTAACCTAGCAAGAGTATTGGTTGAGAGCCTTTGTTTATTAAAAACAAGTGGACGACTCGTACCTTTTAGGCTCAGTACTAAGTTTGAGTGACTATTAAGTTAACATAGGAGTTACTTAGTCTTCGTCACAATCTTGATTGAGTAGTAAAGGTATCAGGCGGCGTAGGCCGGCTAGACCCCTTGATTTACCAATGTTTGTTGGCTATTTACTCAATAGGTTATCCAGTAGGAATAGGGGTTCGAGTGCCCTTGTTTGTATAAAACAGGCGGACGACTCAAACTTTTTAGGTTCCATACCAAATTTGAAGGAGTGACTATGAGTTAACTTTGGAGTTACTCAGTCGCCGTCACTTTTGTTTGAGAAGTAGAGGTACCAGGCGGCATAGGCCGGCTAGACCCCTTGATTCGCCAATGTTTGTTGGCTATTAACTCAATAGGTACCCCCTGCATTTATCCCAAGTAATACAGGCGGTCATCTGACTCAGATGTCAACTGCTACCACTGGTTTGGTTAGTGATAGAGTTATCCTTGTCTCAAAAACGGCTACGTGGTTGCCCTTTGGGACAGTCGTATAGGTGCCGTGTAATTAGTTTATAGAACAATGTTCCACCCAAAAGGGAGCTGCTCTCTGCGACGAATTTCATCCGAATGGATGCCGCCGGACGCCTGCTATAATGTTGGGACAGGTCGGATTAGTTTTTAAAAGTTAGATCAGTTGACTAGGCGCCTGGTCTGATTGAGTAAAATACTCGAGGGAGAGTAGCCGACTGTAATGGAACAGACGGCGTGCCCCTGTAAAGATAAAGAGTGAAACTCAATGGAGAGTAGCCGACTGTAAAGGTACAGACGGCATGCCCCTCGTAATACAAAATTGAATAGTAGAGCTTCCGTCCACATATACCTTCCAGACTTGGTCTGGAACTTGAGAGTCAGGAGGACGAGTCATCTCTACAATAAAGTCAGCAAAGGCTTGCCCCTTCACTGCTTTTCTAGGCTCGAAAGTAACTTAGAGACTCTGCATTTCTATGGCCCATTTGATCATTCGTCCGGAGGACTCCATGGTGGTAAGGGGCCGTTTGATCGGTTGGTCGGTATACACGACGACTGCATGTGCCAGAAAGTAGGGCTTCAATTTTTTAACAGCCATGAAGAGTGCAAGACCAAATTTCTCCACTAGGGGATACCTCAACTCGGCATTTTTCAGTACGTGACTGACAAAGTAGACCGGAAGTTGACAGCCGTCCCTTTCAGCAAGGAGCACCGCGCTTAACGCATGATCAGAGACGGCCAGGTACATGTAGAGATTTTCTTTGGGCAAAGGGCTGACCAGCCTTGGCAAGGAATGCAAGTGAACCTTTAATTTCTGGAAGGCGGCCTCAGCATCCGGCCCCCATTCAAACCTTGCCTTTTTCTTAATTGCCTGGAAAAAGTATAGGCATTTGTCGCCTGATCGGCTTAGAAATCTTCCCAAGGCCGCCAGATAACCTGTTAACTTCTGAACCTCTCGGACGGTACGAGGCGACTGCATGTCAATGACCGCCTGTACCTTCTCAGGGTTCGCCTCTATTCCTCTCTGGTTGATAAGGAATCCGAGAAATTTCCCAGACTCAACTCCAAATACACATTTCTTGGGATTGAGCATGACATGGTGCCGCCTGAGTGTGGCGAAAGTTTCTCGGAGGTCCGTCAGATGATCTTTCTGAAGTTTAGTCTTAACAATCATATCATCAATGTATGCCTCGACGTTTCTCCCAATCTGATCAAAGAACACTGTGTTTATCATTCGTTGGAATGTAGCCGGGGCATTCTTAAGACCAAACGGCATGACCGTATAACAGTATAATCCCTGATCAGTGACGAAGGCCGTCTTCTCCTGATCTTTCTTCCACAAAGGAATTTGATGAAAACCAGAATAGGCGTCCATAAAACTCATCAAGGCATGGCCGGCTGTTGAGTCGACCAGGTTATCAATTTTGGGCAGAGGGTAACTGTCTTTGGGGCACGCCTTGTTCAAGTCTGTGTAGTCTACACACATTCGCCAGGTGCCATTCGGCTTTTTAACAAGTACCACATTTGCAACCCAATCTGGGAAGTAACATTGCCGAATGAACCCTGCATCAAGTAATTTTTTGACTTCGGCGGCGGCCGCCTGACCTCTTTCTTCACCATGGTTCCGCTTCTTTTGCCGTACCGGCTTCTTTTTCGGATCCACAGCGAGTTTGTGTACTGCCAGATCAGGACTAATGCCTGGCATTTCATGGACTTCAAATGCAAAGATGTCCTTGTATTCTTTCAACAGGTTGTGAAAGTCATCACCAAGGTTTCTCAGAGCAGTCGTCCCAACTTTGACTGTTCGGTCAGGGCGGGAGTCGTCTAATATCAGGTCCGTATGCTCACCAGCCGGCTGAGGGCGGAACTCATCCGGCCGGTCCTCTGCCAATGATTGCTATTTTCTTGCCTTTCTGGCGGACTCTGTCTGGGACGCCTTTCTTTTTCTGTCGCCTGTTTCTTGAACAGGCGCACTTTCCTTGACATTGTCAAGGTCTGTTTTTTCTCCACTTGACCCAGTGGCCTTAGCAGTGGGTTTGACATCCGAGAGATAGCACTCTCGGGCCATCCTCTGATCTCCCCTTAGGGAGCCGACTGTTCCATTGTCCCTTTCAAACTTAAGCAGCATAAGTGACGGGATTATAACAGCCTTGGCACTATTCAGGGTTGGGCGACCCAGAATCATGTTGTAGGCAGAGAGTTCCTCTACAACTAGGAATCGGACTACCATGTGTCGTCCTTCCCCTTTTTCGCCCAGGCGGACGGGTAGATCAACTCGTCCCAGTGGGTGGACGACTCCTCCTCCAAACCCTATTAAAGGGTGGGAGGCCGGATGTATGCAGTCCGTCTGATATTTCAGTTTTGACAGACATTTGCTGCTGATGAGATCTGAAGAGCTCCCAGTATCTATGAGGATTCGACCAACTCTCTGGTTGGCCACTTTACATTCAATAACGAGAGGGTCGTCATGCGGCCCCCTTATTCCTCCTAGATCCTCTTCAGTGATGACAATCTCAGGAAATATATATTTGGACGGTCGTTCTTGGTGAACGGAATTTACATCTAACCGCCTTATATTATCTTTGTTGCCCCTAATAGTGGGGCCGCCTCCTGAGAAGCCGCCTGCAATGGTGTAGACGACTGCATCATCTGTATCGGAACTGTCGGCCTGTTGATCCTTTTTGGCCGACTGCTTTTTTGAGGAAGTATTCCCCGTAGATTTCTTGACATAAGTGTCAAGATCACCTTGATCAGCCAAGCGGTCTAGGTACCGCATGAGACTAATGCAGTCGTTGGTGTGATGACCAATGTCATCATGATAAGCACAGATTTTGTCTTGGTTCCGGTTGCTCGCAGAACCCTTCATGGGGAGCGGTTTCTCAATTGAGAGCCGTCCCTTTATTTCTTTTAGGATAAACTGGTTATCCTTGTTAAACACATACTTTGGGGAGTATGGTTTGAATTCCTTTTTCTTCTTGGCCGGCTGTTTAGAGGAATCAGCCGCCCAGACCCCTTTTCTTTTTTCATCTTTGTTGGACGACTGTTTCTGTCGTCCTTCTCTATTGTCGAACCTCTTCCCGTCCGACTGTTTCATTGTACACAGATCAGTCGCCTGTATATAGGCTTCTGCTTCAATCAAGGCCTCTTGAAGAGTCGCCACCCTTTTTCGAACTAAATCAAATTTGAAGGTAGACCCGTCTTTGAGACCTCTAAAAAAGTCAGTATAAGCTACCTCATCCGGTAACCCTTGAATCTGTATTCTCATCAGGTTGAACCGCCTGATGTAGGAACGAAGCCCCTCCTTTTCACCCTGCTGAATTGTTCCCAAATCAAGGGTCGTTTTCTTCGCAGGGATGTTCATTGCAAAGTTGGAGGCAAATAAGTAAGCAAGCGTCCTGAAACTGTTTACACAACCAGTCGGCAGGTTGCCGAACCATTGCTGTGCAATTCCCTTGAGAGTTGCTGGGAAACACTTGCACCAAGTGGGATCATCCAACCCTTGAAGGTACATCAGGTTGGTGAATGCCATCAGATGGTCTTCCGGGTTAGTAGTGCCATCATAGGCGCCTACTAAAACATTTTTTACTTTGGCCGGCTGAGCGGCTTCAGTAATTTCCTTGGAGAAGGCCGACGGCTGTTCACCAAGTCTAAGCAGCCGTAGCTGCCAGTCCATAGGTTGGACGTTTTTTGCTGCAGGTCCACCAAATGGAGGTGGCTGCATAAAATATTGTTGTTGCGGCACAAATGGTAAATTTGGTACCGCCTGCGCACTATGAAAGCCAGACTGACGGGAGGTGCCGCCTGACTGACTCTCATGGTACGACTGAGTTGGCCTCATCGAGGCATTTCGCAAACTGTCCTGAAAATTTGAAGTAGAAGCCGACTCTGATAATCGGTCACTCTTCTTCTGCTCTAGCAGGTGCCGAGCATCTGTGAACGTTTGCCTTGACCCGTCCGCCTGAATATGACGAACCGGTTTCCTATTTCCCGTAGGATAACGGAGTTTTGTGAAATCAAGAGCAGACGGCTCCCGCTTCTTAGATTTAGGATGGGGAGTCGCCTCTCGCCCTTGAACTGGCTTCCTCTTCAGTGAAGTGGAAGGTTTTTTGGCCGCCTGCTCTTTGACTGAAGCAGGCGGTTTTTTGTTGATCAACTCTTGGATCTCTCCCTTGAATCCCCTCATGAAGGTCATGAGTTCGTTCCTTGTGATGGGAGCAGACCCATCAGTCGGCTGTTGCCGAGCAAGCGGTGCGCCTGCTGGCTCGCTTCCTGTTTGAAGATACTCCCGTTCCCTTATTTCAGTATGACGGGTACGGCGGGCCCTTAGGGTCCCGTCTGGAGCTGTATGAGTTTCAACTTCAAATTCACTTTCGGTATCATGGTCCGACTGAACTTGAGGGTCGTCTAGGGGACGCCTCTCTTCTGGGGTCGGTACAGACTTGGATGCCATCTCTGAAGTACTCTCCCCACAGACGGCGCCAAATGTTTCGGGGTTTTCTGATGTCCTGCGGGAGAGTTACAATTCCGAGACTGGAACCGGACGCCTGTACCTGCAAAATAACGGAGACTCCTGAGAGCTCCGCCTCCAACGGTCAAGTTAGTACCTGATTAAGGAGTAATTAATACAGAAATTAAAGTAATAAGGTCTCTCTAGGTGAGAGTATTTAATGTAGGTAATCTGCTTTGCTAGCGAGATCAGCCGGTTATTAGTGTGTTCCGTAATGTTTCTCCTCTGTTCTGTTAATTATCCGGTCCCTTGATTAATGAGGATTAATCGAGTATTTATAGCCTTGGGAAGCGTGCAACTCTCTAGGTTTAAGGTAAACCTAGGGCCGATCGGGCTTCTAGACTGAAATGGGCCTTGATGGCCGGTTGTCCCATTTGGCATGGGTGGACACGTGGCGTGTCTTAAGTGGTCCGTGGAGGACGCGTGGCGGAACCTGGTTGGTCCACTTGTCAAACGGCGCTTGGTGGATAAAAATCCCCTAATCAGTTGGCAGTACGTGAGGCTTAAGACAAAGATGCAAACTAGCTGTGTCATTTGAATGGATGATGCCAGCTAAGGTCGTAATAAGCAGTTATTAGATTTAGGGGGTGTTTGGTTCATCAAGTTGGAATGGATTGATATGCAATCTCATACTAGAGAGGTATGGATTCTAAAACCCATACTAGTCCAAAGTTGTTTGGTTTTATTGTTGGAATGGATTCTATCCTTCATTAATAGAATGGATTGTGAATCTTAGGGGAAGAGGTGGGTATGAGATTCCATGGGTATGTGAGGGAGTTAGAACCCCTTGGGTATGAGATTCCATTACTAAAAGTCTCAACCAAACAAAAAACTAGATGGAATGGATTCTAACTCCATTGCAACCCATTCCAAATGATTCAACCAAATGACCCCTTAGTTGCCACAAATTGGATCCGGAAGAGGGATTTGGGATTTTGGGGTCAGGAGGGAAGCCTTGAGTTGAGTTGTGAATTTTGCTGCCACAGACATGGTCACAGTCAAATAGTCAATTAGTCAAGCATGATACTTGTATATGACAAGTGGCTTCTCTGTTGCCTTCTACATTTGGCTTCATTTTATATTAGTTTCTTTTGATGGTGAACTTGACCAGTGCTGAATTTGTAATCACTGTTTTCCATTTCAGTTTGATCCATATCGTGGTTTGTCAAAGAGAGCCTTGACAACTTGGTTTGCCCCAAGTTCACTTCTACATAACTCATTGTTCTTATTCTACATTCAAGCTGATGTCTAAATGACTAAGAAGCAGCAAATTGCAATATATACCACTGCCAGCTTACCATGGATGACTGGTACTGCTGTAAATCCATTGTTTCGTGCTTGCTATCTTGCAAAAGATGGGGAGAGAAAGGTTACTCTGGTAATTCCTTGGTTGTCTCTTAAAGATCAAAGACTTGTATACCCTGACAACATAAAATTCAAGTCAGCCCTAGAGCACGAGGCGTATGTGCGCAAATGGCTTGAAGACAGGACTGGATTCATATCTCGGTTCGAAATAAAATTTTATCCTGGAAGGGTTAGTACTACTATTAGACTAATGTGTTATGTCTAATGAGTAATTTGTCTGCTGCAAAGTGTTGCTGTTGTGGTGTCAATGATAGCCGAACTTTTATGTTATTATGGTTGGATTTGTTCAAGCTTGAGAACATTGATGTTAGTATGGTTTGGGTCATTCAAGCATGAAATGTTGATGTCAGTTAGGTAGGTTTCGTTCAAGCTTAAATATATTGATGTTAGTATGCTAGCTCCATTCAATAGCTTAAAGAGATTTTGTGCCCTAAATAAATCAATTTCTCATACCAAAATCTATAGAAACCTATTGAAGAAGGGAGGACAGGAGAAAGTAATGGAGCCATGCCTAATGCCATTTTAAACATAATGATGCTGTCAATGTCTGCTTCATTGGTTTTTTGTTGCAGAAGTTTTATTTGTGTCCTGTCTCCTGTGTATACATTTGTTGAATCCTTAAATACCTAATTTTTCTCCCTAAAATGCAACATTTGTGCATGATATATTTGGTGTTGAGGAAGTAATCTATTTCTTATTTAAAGTTTTTGTTTTCCCTAGTACTAACAACTGTAGACCCCCCTTACTGCAGTTTTCTACAGATAAAAGGAGTATTCTTCCTGTGGGAGATATTACTGAAATTATATCAGATGAAGAGGCGGACATTGCTGTCCTTGAGGAACCTGAGCATCTAACATGGTATCATCATGGAAAAAGATGGAAAGCAAAATTCCGGTTGGTCATTGGGATTGTCCACACCAATTACCTAGAATATGTTAGACGAGAGAAAAATGCTGCCCAAGCATTTCTTCTGAAGCATATAAATAGTTGGGTAATCGGTATCTATTGCGACAAGGTAGATGTCTGAGACTCTGCTCTTTTGCATAAAAATTGGTTTTCTTTTACTTGCATTGCTTAACTTAGTAAAGTCTTTTCTATATTAAGGGATGTAAATGATATTAAGAACTAATATCAACATATGCATGGTGTGAACAATATCTTTCTATTAATGATAGTTTCCCACTCTAAGTCATTTATGCGTTAATAGATGTTTCTCATACATTTTCTATTCTGATCAGCACTACTACTTGCTTTAGAAAATAATAGGTTATCTCATATTTGGTGTTGGTGGTCAAAGTAAGCTAATTGTGAGTCCGTGAACATTTATATTGGGACGACATCACTGGTAGCCTGGTAGTTATACCAGTAGCAAACAAACTGTATTGAGTTGATTTTTGTCTTTTGCTTCATTCTGAGGATAGATTTTTCTATATTTTTTAACACAGATTGGTAGAATTAGTCTTTTCTGCTGAATACATTTAGACACTGAAGGATATTTTGGATATATATAGATGGAGACTCTTTGGATTCGAGAAGCCTTTCACATTTGCCTGATTTCATATTAGCTAATTGATACAAGGTCATTAAGCTCTTAATTGCCTTAGAGAAGTTCATAATAATGTAGATGTTGAGATTCTTATAGGACTAGCTGAAAGTCTTGATGGAAGTTGTCCCTTTGATGGCCTAATAGTGGGTAGGTTTGAGTATAAACGATATCAATCCCTTGCTTCTAAAAGGGACCATAAATCATGTTGTTTGAGATCTAGTGGAAAATGAGTGAATTGAGGGAAATTTTTCTTGCTCTTAAGCTTACCAGGGTCCATCTTTATGCAAACTGTAGTCTGCAGAATCTTCCTGTGAAAGACAGTAGTCAAATTTTCTTTGCAGTACTGATTAGAGACTATTCATTTTGCCTCTTATCATCTTAATGTTTAAACTTCCTCCCTTCAATAATATGGAGAACTTGCAGTTTTGCGACTCTGTATAGTCACCTGTAAAGTGTGAACGAACTAATTCCTGTTCATGCATCTGAAATGTATGGCTGTTCAATCTATTTTATGCGCCACCTCGACTATTTATTTATTTATTTATTTCATATTTGTTATACTTTCTAATCTTAGTGATGACTCATCATTAACAGGTAATTCGATTGTCTGCAGCCACTCAGGACCTTCCAAGATCTATAATATGCAATGTCCATGGAGTAAATCCCAAATTTCTTGAGACTGGCACAAAAAAGAAAGAGGAACTTGAAGATGGGAAACCCGCCTTCACTAAAGGGGCCTATTACATAGGTAAAATGATTTGGAATAAAGGATACAAGGAGCTGCTTAAGCTTCTTAAAGACCATCAGAAAGAGCTAGTTGGTCTGGAAGTAGACCTTTATGGAAATGGGGAGGACTCTAATGAAGTCAAAGTAGCAGCTAAGAAACTGGAACTGCCTGTACGAGTCCATCCTGGACGTGATCATGCTGATCCCTTGTTTCATGAGTAAGTTCTAGCCTCATGTCCTATATTCCCATTTTCACAATGTTTTCAGCAAGTGACAATAAATTAGGTTCAATTTTAACGTTTTCACCAGAAAGATTCTTTTTGTATTGTCTGTCAATAAAAAGGACCTCATATTTGCTGTAGATTCAACTCCTTTCTCACCTGATATCGAGTATTTTCATAAAGCTAGCAAAATGATGGTGTGCGATACACTTGTACAGGCCTGTGGCCCATGCCTTGGTCATTTCTTGCTGAGGTGGTTCCCCCTAATTTTCTTTAAATGCTTTTGGAAGGATCTTAAGCTCATGGATGAAAATCTCCTACAAGGGCCTTCTTAGTCTTGAGTGGTTGGCAACAGCCAACAGGGCATAGGCCAAGAGATGTAAGTGAATGAGGCCTTGTCAATGACCTTACCTAGCGAAATAAGGAGACCACATTAGTTTTGTGGGGGTGTGAGTCAACTAATACTCTTATTTAGATAGTATAGAGTATAAACACCATATGCCCTTGCTCAGTCTACCTATTCTAGTGGAATTCACAGCTTCTTAGTGTCGTATGTTGTCTGTACTCTGTAGCCATATTTGTATTTGAGTTGTCGGGCTTCTACCATGATGTTGTTCTCTCCAGTGATTTTGTGACATTGATGGTCAAATTAATTATTTAGCATCCCTTACTGTTACCGAAATAGTAAAGTTTACAAGTTGTAGTTCTTTGGAACTCCTTTCTCTTATATTTGTTTTGTTGCACTGTAATTTTCAGTTATAAAGTGTTCCTCAATCCAAGCACAACAGATGTAGTCTGCACGACAACAGCGGAAGCATTAGCCATGGGAAAGATTGTCGTGTGTGCCAACCACCCATCTAATGAATTCTTTAAGCAATTCCCTAACTGTCGTATGTATGGCGATGGTGAAGAATTTGTTGCAACAACACGTAAAGCATTGGCTGAACAGCCAGCCCCCTTGACTGATTCACAGAGGCACGAGTTGTCATGGGAAGCTGCAACAGAACGATTTCTAAAGGCTGCTGAGTTGGATCAAGGGACAACCCCCAAACTCTCTAGAACATCCTCTAAAAAGTTTGCGTCCTTGTCCTCCTCCAATGTGAAGAAAAAATTGGAAGATGCCTCAGCATACATACATAATGCAGTATCGGGTACTGAGTTTACACGAACGGCATTTGGTGCTATCCCTGGCACCTTGCACCCTGATGATGAACTATGTAAGGAATTGGGATTACCTTCTCCTACAAACTCAGGGGCACAGTGCTGCAGGAAGTGAGTCTTTCGGGCTTGATTTTCTTGACTCAGTTTAACTGTTGTATTGTTGTAGACATTACAAATTGTATGTCTTTCTCTCCCCATTCTCCACCACTTTGATTTTCTTTTCTTTATTGGGTGAAGTTGCCACATCTGTAAATTTAACATGTAGAACATATTCTTTTGTTACAATCTTAATGCGAGTGAACCTGGTGTTAATCTTACAGCGGTTTTTTCCATTTTGTTCCAGAAACGTTTCATTTTTTGACGGGATTGGAAACTTGTACCTCAAGTTTTCCATTAGTTAACCCTATGGCAAATCCATATTTATCTTATTTTTAATTTTAAGAAATGAATGCAAATTTCCATAAAAAAATTTCTTCTACTTACACCAACAATTGAAACCAAGTAAAAGGTAGATTATATTAACCAACAATCTTGAATATTGAAGAAATGTGTTCCATTAAAACTTTTTCCCAGTCATAATTTATAAACAAACTCAGTTACTCAGGTGATTGGTGAAGTACTTCAAAATTGAAACAAACAGAGAAATCTAAAATTATGACAAAAAGAACTGTCCTAGCAGTAAAGAAAAGTAAGTCTGAGGTCTTCTGATTGCTGAAATGCCAAAGAAACAAGTAAATTGCACCACCACCTGCAGTAGCTAGAACTCTCTCATTTAGTTGTATGATGATTCTTTCCATCCGAATTCCTCCTCTGGAAGACCACGGCTATGGTATGCCTGCGATTAATTATATAGATCAATGATCACGCATTGGGGATATTGATGGAGTCTTAAGTGAGACGATCTCACACTAGTTAATTGTGAGGAGTTAAAATGGTTACAGAACATCACCATAATGTCACAATAAGTTATTGTGGTTACCTCGGGAGTGAAAGTAAGTCCGACTTTGATTTCCCCCTTGAATTCTCCATCTTTGACTACATTGTAAGATGTAGGTGGAAGACTTCCTTCCTCAAAGACTACACTCAGAGGAATGCTGCAATGACAAACAGATGAAAATTTTCAAAATTGTCTTCAGTATTCATCTTACTAAAAGACGCGATTTCTAATCTTTTATTGACTATAATCAAGGCTATCAGACAACGTATATCTATCTATTTATCTTACTTAGCCTCGCCAACAAAATCATCAGCAGTAAAGGTATCCTTGTCCATAAGTTTGAGATGGAGTTCAGGAACATGTCCTGTGACAGTAAACAAAAATGTCTCGTTCCATTCCGGGGCTGACCCTTCATCTGCTGCCATGGTTCATCAGTATGACATGCTTAGTTAGTTTTCGGCTTTTCCATTATTATTTGCACATAAGGGATGGCTAGTACTTATCAATTAGTTGCACATCAAATGAATTATGTGACCATATTGGTTCGAGTTCTAAGAGCCTAAGACGCACCTTTTGCAATGCTACTCTTCTGTTCTTGAGTGCGGCAAGTAAGAATGACATATGGATCCATGCTAGCTGAATTACATCAACAAACATTCAACCAATTCACCAATTCATAAGTATGATATAATGTCAATTATAAGAGACAGCTTGTTGGGGTGGAAAGATTCCATGTTATTTGACCTAATGCTAAGGTAGTTATTGAACACAATGTTTTCTTTAGAGAAAATCCCCATGTTACCTTTGCAACAAAAATCAATGATATTAATGTTTATTTTTCCAAATGATGGTATTGTATGGACAAGATTCAGACTCAAATAATGAAATCTCAATAAAACTAGAAAGAAATTAGGAATCATGATTTCATATCATCAATGGCCAAATAGCCCACGTTCATTATATTAATTTTTTTTTTTTTTTTTTTTTGACAACAGCTATTATTTTTATTTTGTTTGTTATGAATTTGAACGAAAAAAACTTGTTCACCTAATAGAAAAAAAATTCACATCTCCGCAGATTTATAGAGAGCCACCAAGTACAACGACATAACGAAGTACATTATGTAGCCAATAAAATGTAAAGACTTTAACAAAAAGAGGGTCAAAAGATGATGATCAAAATTCTCCCGCAATTAGAGGTGGGTTAGGTTGAAAGAAAGTTGACCAACAAAATTATGATCATAAGTAAATAACAATAAATTCATCATAATTTCCCTAAAATAAAAAAAATCAATTCATCATAATCGCAAATTTCTTGTCCTAATTATTATTATGCCCACCATTTAATCAAATAAAAATCTCAACTTTCTTTGATCAAAATCTCAAATCTAATAAATCAACATTTCATTTTCTTAATGTGAGATCAAGAGATATCATAACATCAAAATCAAAGATAAAAATCGATTATAATCATACATATAAAATGATCAACAAAAATTATAAAATGAAAAATAAAGAGAGAGAGAAAATTACAGAGGAAATCAGAGTTGTCAAGGCCTTTGGCAGAGACGAGGAGGACTTCAAGCTTTCCCTGAGCCATTTTTCTTCAAATCCCAAAAATAAAAATAAAAACTTTGGTTTATAAAATTTGATTTATAAAATTAATTGGATTTAATTTAATGTTAATGAAGAATATTGTTTTGTCTCTCTTTTGGTTTTTCTCGAGTGTGGAGAAAAAACGAGGAGAGACAGAAAACAGAGAATGGGAATGTCAAAGACAGAGTTGATTTATATGGGACCTTAATTTATTAGTCTCTCTTAATTATTTTTATAGACCCATTTTCCAGCTTGTCACCATTCTTTTTGAATAAAAAATTTACAAAAAATATTTGGTAGGCTCTCTTTTCATGTGTCCAAAAATTAAGTTAGCCGTCTGCCGAGGGCGGCTATTACATTGTAGATTTGTGGTACCGAGCATATAGGAAGGAGCACCAAATATAGTGTCACCCCTATAAATCTATAATTGATACGAGTTCATGTATGTAATATTTCGCGTGTTGTTTTGGCTCGAGTCAACTATTATATTGTTGGAATCATTTTAATCTATGGTTTTTGAAAACTCCTGTATAAATGCTTGTCCAACCTCCGTCCTTAAAAAAAAAAAGCCAAATTTTTATGTTTTCTGCCTAAAGTCGAATCGGGCCCATCTTGATCACCTCCGGCCAATTATATGAATTACTCTACAAAGTAATTCATATAGTGGTAAGAATTGTTATCAATCCCTTAGAGGCAATTTGAGGGCAAACATTTTCTTACACTTCCCCCCACTCTAAAAAGGGTTCCGATCCTTGCCATGCTGTTGATATGCTTCTTTCGTTTTTTTTAAGTGCATTACTTTTATGTTGGATATCTACTTTTTTTTTTTTTTTTTTTTTTTTGCGTAGTATGAAATACTTTATGGTCCTCACTCCTATTTTATCTCTTTTCAGCTCTCACACCCCTAAGTATCTAGAAAACCACATGAGTATTTTCACCCAAACAACTCTGCATAAGTGAATTTTAAACCGAATTATTGCTAACTCACATATTGTATTACTTCAGACGAATTTTTTTTTTATTAAGGTATTTATTGATCGAATCTATGATGTAATTAGTTCTAAAGTGATATGTATTTATATTGATATTTTAGTTTTTTTAGGAATGCTTTGCAAGTGTCGTTTGACTTCCCAATCACTTCAATTTTATAATCTTTGATTTCCCAACAAGCACAACTTATACAATCTTGAATATTTTATTCCATTAAACCTATTTTAGAGAGAGATTTCCTATTTTTTTTAAGTCACAACCACAAAAGTGTAACAATCAAACACAAAAGGGTACGAAACAATTTTTGTGTGATGAGCCTAAGCGGGTCGATCTCATTGACTCATTGGATACTTTCCTAAAATATCTAGATCAACCCTCATTAAAGATGCAAACGTAAATGAGACCAACCACTCTAATAATGTAACCGTGCATAGTACTAGAATTGGTAGTTGTTTACATTATTATTGACAATTTATCACAATCATTGCATCTTTACATAGACTTGTTCTTTTATCGTCTAAAACCCTTCCGGATGCGCTGAAAGCTCGTTCGGAGGCGACGGAGGAAACTTGGATAGCAAGAATGTCTCGTGCCATTGCCGCCAAAGTTGGATGCTTCGAGCTTTGTTGTTTCCACCATGCAAGGAGGTCGAGGCTGTTTATCTCATCGTCGTCCATGCCTTTGGTGAAGTCGTAACTCAGGTACATCTGCAACTCCGAGACGTCGCTTTGCGTTCTCTTGATTGATGAATCACCTGAAAACCTTGAAATAAAGTTAGTAGCTTGTGAAAATAAATGTTTGGCCTTCTTACTTACGTTTTTGGATGGTTGGGAAGGCCCTGAGCGAGGAACGGTGCCATATTTGGCTTCATAGACTCTATATAAAGCAAAAAACTGATCCTTCACATTAGTCTTATAGTTTTCTACATCATCGTCAAGAAACATGCATTGAAAGTAAATGTCAACTAACATAAATGTGTTTTCATACTTTTGCCTAGGATCTAATATGGAAGCAAAAATATAAATCAAAGGAATCTCACTATAATATTTACGCCACTTTTTTTCCATTGCTGGAAGATACTGATCATAATCACTTTGATGGCGATGATCAGCGAAAAGTTGGGCGAGTAAGCATGCATTAGAAAGAAAGTTTTGAGCACAAGGATTGTAAACAGTAGAAAAACAATACGTCATGTTATATAATAACTGTAAAAATTGCATATATCTTTCACAGTTATTCCAATCATCATCATACAAAGCATTTTGTGGAAATTTTTGGTTGTAAAATAATGTTAACGGGCCCTTGTACTCAATTGCCTTTGTTAACATGTCATAGGTGGAATTCCACCTAGTTGGGCAATCGGTTCTAATTTTTATTACCCTTATCTTTTGTTGTTTTAGAAAACTCTTCCATTCTTGGTATCTCATGTTAGAGCTATTAATAGACATAATAGCATCTCTGATTTTGCTGTAGTATGGGCCAATTGCCCGAACTCCATCCTGTACACATAAGTTAAGTACATGGCAAACACATCTAGTATGAAGAGCTTCACCGTCTAATAGTACAACGGTTAAGTTTTGTTTGATAAGATTAGCTGTGTATGTCATAGAGGTTGCATTATCAAAAGTCATAGACATCATTTTATCTCGAAGGTTGTATTCGTCTATTGCTTGCATTAAATGGTGAGCAATGTTAATGCCGGTGTGTGGGTATTCCAGCATTTTGAAATGTATTATTCTTTTTTGTAACATCCATTGATCATCTACCCAATGGCAAGTCACACATAAATAGTGATATTTATAACCACTATCCCAAGAATCGGCTGTTAAAGATATTCTACAGTTAAGGTTACTCAATTCGGCTTGTAACCGGACTTTGTACTCTAGGAAATTTTTCATTGCGGCGGAACGAACGGTTTTCCTAGAGATTCTTTTATGTTGGGGTTGTAGTGCTTTGTTAATGTAGGTGTTGAATGCGTCACTTTCCGAGAAAAGAAAAGGTTGTTCGGCGTGTACTATCATTTTTCCTAGTTCATCCCTATCCCTCTCATAGTTGTATGTAAAGTCGTATGGATGGAATTGGGAAATTTTGGGCTGGGTTGGATCACTAGCTGGTTTTGCACAAGCTTTCATGTGTCTAGATAAGTGTCCCGTCCCGTTTTTGGTAACTGCCGTGAATACACTATTACATGTTTTACATTTTGCCCATTGTTCACCATCTTTACTTAGGACAAAATAACGCCATACCTCACTCCTTCGGTTTTTCAAAAGTAGCATCTCAGTTTCGGTTAACCATTCATGATGTGTGTGATGGTTAGTAGTGGGACTAGTGGGAGTGGCAGTAGAAGGGGTAGAACCGGAGGGAATTCAGGTACTTTCTTGGCTACCTTGGCTAGAACAATAGTTTTGTTGATCACCGATATAATTAGGTGGAAATTGGTATGGTGGTAGTGGAAATTGGTTTAGTGGTGGTGTTGGAAATCCCGACGTATTATATGGCTCATAGCCCGGGGGGAAGTAAATGGGGTCATTGGTTTGACTCGTAATTTGGGGGCTCGTTGTATTTGGTGGTTCCCTAGAACTACTACTACGGATAAGTCGGCCTTTCCCCCTAGACCTAGATGATGGGTTGTTCGATGCCATAATTAACAATTAATTTTTTAATAAAAAGTGGTTAACTATAATAATAATAATTAATAACAACAATTTTAACAATAAAAATATCAATAATATTAATTAATAACAACAACTATAACAATAACAATAACAACAAAAATAAATAATAACAACAATTGTAACAATAATAATAATTAATAACAACAATTATAACAACAACAATAACAATTAACAACAATAATAATTAAACAAGATTATTCTAATAATAACAATAAAACAATAATAAATTTAAGATTAGTTTAAATCTTACAACCGTGTTTCAACGCTCCACTAATTACGATTACGAACTTTTTAATTTTTTCCGATATTAGGAAAATAATTAGAGAATTTAAGAGAATAATTAGAGAATTTAAGAAAATAAGGATTATTAGAGATTTAGAGAATATAAGAGATAAGAAGAAGAGATTGTGATTTTGTGATTTGGGAATGAAATGGAGGTGAGTATTTATAGAATTTTTGGGGAGCAAATTGGCAAAAAACTAGCCGTTTTTTAGCCGTTTTTTTTGGCTTATTAAGGAGCTAGAATAAACGGTAACATTACCGTTGGCCCGCGGGCCGTGCCTACGGGTCGGCACGACGGGCCAGCACGGCGGGCCATGCCCGTGATCGTGCCGGGCCGTGCCTGGGAATTCTCAACCCTGTCCGTGGCACGGCCCGTGGCACGGGAGTTGAACTTCGTGCCGTGCCGTGCTTGAATTCGGGCCGTGCCGGGCTGCGCCGAACGGCGGGCCGCGGGCCAACCCGGCCCGTGCCCAGGTTTACATCACACTACCACATACTCCACTTGCTTTATTTAGGACAAGTGATCTCTCAATCTTTTTACTTTCTCTCTCCTAAAAATAGTGGAATTGCAATAATGGATGATTCTAAGAAAAAAGTAGACCATCAACATGAGCAACAAGTAGCTTTAGATGAAGCTGCTGCAAATAATGCATTAAAGTTCTTTGAACAATTGGGCAGCTCACTTGAGTCACTGCCCTTAAACACCAATGGTCACGACTATATGTCACAACTAATGCTTCGTTTTCTCAAAGTTGATTCCATTTCTCGTGGTCGTGTTACTTGCTCCTTTTCCGTTCTACCTCCTTTTGTGGTAAGTTACTACTCTCGTACTAAGTATATATCAGAACTATATATCATACATCAATTATGCACATTGTTTTGTTTTTCCTTATCATACGTAATACTCGGATTTGTATGTTGTGTATAAGTGCGGTCAAAGGTAACATAAATATGTTTATGTTAATGCTATGTTCTCTTCACCTAGAATGTAAGGTGCAAGTCTTTGATCTGTATTACTAGTATTAAGGTTTGGTCTAAATTTTATTTGATCTGAACTCTTGTATGATTGGTTTGTACACTAATGCTTAAAAATACTTTTAGACGGGATATTACAGGATATATATCAATGTTAAATTTTCTAAAATTTTAATTTTCAACAAATACTCCGTATATGAAGATGTAGTCCAATCTAAATCTTTTGATCTGACTGTATAATTAAGTATGTAATACACCTACCATTTCTTTTTTGGAAACTTCAAAGTTTCAATAACAATATGCGTGTGATGAGTGTAATGAAAAGGTGTATAAGAGAAATGAAAGAGATAGAAAATGATACGAAGTACTCGTATATTCTATGATTTTCAAGTATTCCATATGTTTGGCTTAGAGTCCCATGGGACAAGAGTCCTTTGATTTTAATTACATCGTCAGGTACAGGCGACCGTATAAATTGAAGTCGTTCAAAAGTTTTATACCTCGTACGTGCTAGTGTGCCACTACACTTTTATTTGTACGTGACGATCATTGAGTAATTAAAACTTCATAATCATGTATGGTGTTTTGTTTCATTCAGAACTACTATGAGGGGTTGCAAGGAGGAGTAGTGGCAACTGTAGCCGAAAGGCTAGCCACAGCGTGTGCTCGAACCATGGTAGGGGAGGAGAAGCCATTGTTTCTTGGTGAACAAAGCATATCCTACCTTTCCGCTGCTTCAATGAACGTAAGTCATAGAATATAAACTAGACAATTTTATTGCAATTACGAGTTACTCCGTATTAATTATCTAAGAAGTACTATATGTGGCGCAGGCTGAGTTGGTTGCTGATGGAAAAGTTTTGAGGAGTGGAAGAAACTTAACAGTAGCATCAGTTGAAATCAAACTAAAAGAGACGAAGAAACTGCTTTACATTTCTCAAGCTACTTTCTATCACCTCCCTATCTCAAAATTATGAAGTGTATATGCTAGATTTCTTTGTCAAAAATCCTATCGATTAATAGTACTTATATAGTTATATTAGGAATTTAGGGTCATTAGCTATGAAGAAGTGTCATGTTCTTTGGCTCTTCAGAAGCTCGTTCACATTAGAGGTATTCGACGTGGTCTGTCATAAAAGACCCTAGGCCTACACGCACATCTTATAGGTATGTACCACGTGTATCATATGAACGCATCTAATAATTTGTACGTGTTAGTTCTCTATAGGAGACATCGTGTGCACTATATTTATGAGAAACCTCTTTATTTTAAGGAGAATGTCTTTATGTGAGTATCATATAAGTTTTATAAGTACATTAATATCAAGATGATTTTGGTCATCATAAAAATGACTATCAAATCCAGGCTTCCATTCCATTATTCATACAATTCACTCCATTAGCTAGGAATAAACAATTGTATGTAAAGATTGTAAACAATAAAACAAAAGTAACATTGATTGGTGTTGAGTATCAAACACAACACCAATATAGTATTATTCTGCTCCGTTTTAGTTGCAATATTAAGATAATAACTCTATTCATACTCTTTCAATTTAAGTCATACTTTGATATATGCGTAAGAAAAATTATAATATGTTGTTAGATTTATCTCAATTTCTAGTTACTTTATTAAACAATCAATTTAGGTGTTTACGTAACTGTCTCCTTACATTGGCTTAAGGTAGCCACGGACGTTAATCTGTTATGTAACTGACTAATGACCGTATATGATTCTAGATAATACAATATGATCTCAGGATGCACTCCTACTACCCCGATAATTTTTACATCAAAGCTTAAAATCTACAAAAATTGGTCCGATTTCATGTTTTATATCCCTTTCATATTTTAATACGAAATTTTACAATTCAATTCAAATCCTATATAGTCTTAAAATAGAAACCTTACCAATAGCATAATGTTTATGTGCTCGCAAAAGTACGTATAAACAAATCACCAAGTATTTATCGTGAGACTATCTCATACAAGAGTATAGAGACGAGGCCGTTTTATTACCTTTACCTCACATGTACAATCGTACCTACCAACAATGGCTAAGTATTGGCGCATAGCGCCTATATACTTTAGAAACAAATAGGATGACAAAAAATACCACTACATGCATAATAAATGACATGTGATAGGTATTTTGAGGGAAAATATTCAACGATATATGATGGCAAAAAGTACCACTACATGCATAATAATACACTAAAAGTACTATTAAGACAACTTATAATTTAATGACACATTATACATATATAATAGTACACGAAAATATACCACCGTAGAGAAACATCAAATAAAAACAAAATAAAAACCCAAAAATACCCTCGTATATGCATGCCTAATAAATAGCGCCTAGATTCACTGACCAACAATAATAGGAGGACCCCTAATTCCCGTCCCCCAATCTCTAACTTTCTCTCTCCTCAAAAATCATACTCATTATTGGGGGAAAATAGCGATGGAAGATTCTAAGAAAAAGTTGGAGCAACAACAAATTGAAGAGGAGGAGACCATTGAATCATCAACACTGCAGTTCTTCGAAGGTCTGGGCATCTCTCTTGAACTCCCAAAAATTTCGAGTAATCACGACTTATTATCAGAATTATTGATCAATCTTCTCAAAGTTGATTCCATTTCTCGAGGCCACGTTTCTTGCTCCTTTTCCGTCTTACCTTCTGTTGCCGTAAGCTTCACTATTCTACTAATTTAACATTTTTTGATGATTATATTCTATTTTACTGCTAATTGTACTTGTTAATTATTTTTTTCGAATTTGGTGAGTTGTAGTTTATGAGTGTGTATGATCCCAATGAATTGAATTTCAGTGTTATTATATACGGCGTTATTAGATTTGTTCATATAAGGAATAATACATTTTCTTCAAATATTTTGGAGATTTTTGCTTATTTTAGAAAAATATGCTTATTATACGAAGTATAACAATTGTTTAGGTGCATAGGGAGTACAATAATTCGAAAATGTTCATGAAATGAGTAGTTGAAGTTTATGAGCATAAATTTGCAATCAAAACAAATATTAGGCTAAATAATAATGTAAGAATTTTGAATTGGTGGCGTTGTTAACTTGTTATTATCTTATACAGTTCGAATTATGTTCTTGGTCTTCGATTTTGATTTATATATTGTAGAATGAAGTTAGATACTATGATCAAAGAGTAATCAACTTAATTGTTATAAACATGTTTTGTGTTTTGTTTCAGAACTACTACAAGGGGTTGCATGGAGGAGCAGTGGCAAGTATCGCTGAAAGGCTAGCCATAGCGTGTGCTCGAACCATAGTAACAGAGGAGAAGCCGCTGTTTCTTGTTGAGCTGAGCATTTCCTACCTTTCTTCTGCTCCCATGAATGTAAGTTACCTGAATACTACTTTGGACCAATCTCAATGGAAACTGGGAGATTGTATTGCAGTGACTATCTAAGTTGATCATCTAATTTGTAAGTACTAAATGTGATGCAGGCCGAGTTGAGTGCTGTTGGATCAGTTGTGAGGAGTGGAAGAAACTTAACCGTAGTATCAATTGAAATCAGACTAAAAGAGACGAAGAAGCTGCTTTACACTGCTCAAGCTACTTTTCATCAACTCCCTGCAGCAAAATTATGATATGAGTATTTGAAGAGCTATATTCTTATAACTTTCTTCAAAAGGAAATCCCATGTTGTGTAGTAGTCGTAATTTATATAAGAGGGTAGAATTTTATATCAAGGAAACATTGAAACTTTTCAACCTCCAAAGTTTCCACAAAATTACCATTAATTACATGTTATGTTGATACATTTCAGGATGAAGGCACTCTACAAATATCTCCCATAGTCCCATTAACAAAGTAGCTCATAGGCAAGAACCTCGTACAAATTTGGCGTAAAGTTATAATACATCAGTGAGTGAAAATTTTGCCTATAACTAGGCTATCTGAGAGATAACAAAGGATGGACTAGCACGAAGAATAGCTCTGAGCAACACTTTGATATTTTGGCCGAGGGCTTATCATTGCCATGCTTCAATCTCTGTAACTGCATCCTATACCACCATGATGGTCATCAATCTTTTAGCTTCAGTTGCTTGACTTGCAAATTTAGCATGCAGTTTCTAAATCTTAATCTTATTCAGTTGGCTAAATCTTGTGAAGATACATACAGCACCTAAGCAAAACAAAGTAACTGATTGATCATTCTTTGAACATCTTATAAATAATTTCCCCTTCTGGCTAAATGAAAGGAAGGGATGTTCCTGACCAATGTATTGCCACATTAATAAATCACCCGAGATAATCCCATTGTGATAGGGAGGGTTACGGGAGGGTCCATATGAAACAACCTTACGATGATAGGCAACTATTACTCTATGTAGGATAGATGGACTGATATGAATGGTTTTAGTCACTTCAGAATTCAGATGCATGTGCATGTTAACCAAAATTAGGGCCATGAATATAGCCTCTCACCAATTACACATTATGGAAATATGGCATCAACGAAGGCTTCAGCGTCAAAAGGTTGAAGATCTTCCAGGCCCTCACCAACACCCACAAATTTCACAGGAATGCCAAGCTCATCTACCACGCTGACCTGCATGCCAATTTAACAGTCGAGATGAATACCAAAGGAATCGAATAATCATGTCCAGAAAAGATTTGGATTAAAATTCATTACCACGCAACCACCTCTTGCAGAACCATCAAGTTTTGTCAAGATTAATCCAGTCACTCCAACAACCTGCCAGTGAAGAGATCTAACAAATCAGATATTGGCAATTGATTCCTCAATGAAGGGCAGAGATGGATCATCAAGCTAGGCAACTGGAACATTACAGGCATTACAGCCAAACAAAGCAAATGCGCTTGCAGTATAAAAACAAGGTTAGGGTCAATACTTCATTAAACTCCCTGGCCTGAGGAAGCATATTTAAACCAGTTGTTCCGTCCAAAACAAGCAGAATCTCCTGCGAAATCGCAACCCATTCCGGATTATAGCATTTCACAACTACTGTAAGACATTCAATTAAATAGCAACTCTAATGATATGGAAAGTTAATAAGCTTCTTACATTAGGAGCACCGGAAACTACTTTACCCACAGCTTTTTTACAAGCTACCAACTCCTCCATGAGACTGTAATTCGTATGAAGACCTAATTAAGGAAATGAAGTTGCTTATAATAAAACCACCAAAAAAAAAGTACAGCAGAAGTTTTCAGGGATGCAGAGCGCTTACGGCCAGATGTATCACATAGGACAATATCAAATTTGCCTTCCTTTCCTCTTTTAACAGCCTGAGTAAGAACTATTCAGAAAGCACATTCTTAAGGTCAGTTGGCGCTGTCATCAGCCAAGAGGCCTAACACGGGAATCCTATTGTTATACTAAAACGTTTAAGTTTTGAATTCCCACCTGACGATGCTTTTGCCTTCTCTTTCTCTGCCACAACAATTTCACAATCTGTTCGCTCAGCCCAGATCTCAAGCTGATCACTTGCAGCAGCTCGAAATGTATCACCTGCTGCCAATAGTATCTGGAACAACAAATAACATGAGGTCAAGCACATATAGATTTAACACTGTTAATGCCCCTTCCATAGCTGAATAATATCCCTCTTATGATGTTAGTAAAAAAAAATTATTTGTTGTGCTGTAGGTTATTCATCAGGATTTGCACTACTCAGGTCTTTATAAAGTATGAATGAGCATTTCTCACCATTAAGTAACTTCCATAAAAAAACAGGTTACTCACACAAAAAAAATAAAAAAAAAATAAAAAAAAAAACACAAACACAAACAGTTTAAGCACTAAGGCAAAGCTTGAGGGAAAGACTCCTAACTAACCTTAGCTCCTTCTTTCTTCAATCTATGAGCCAACTTCCCTGCAAAGAAAGACAGGATATAAGATACTCTATATTAGCTATGTCATCATTAAAAACAAATCTGAAGAATCATGTTACGCAACTTACCAAGAGAAGTTGTTTTTCCGCCTCCATTAACACCAACTATCATGATTACAGCAGGTTTCCTACAAGACAGGGCAACAACCAACAGTTTGTTGAGTTTAATTCAAGCCCAGCAGCTCAGATAAGTTTAACCATGTAAATAATTCCTCTATTGTATGTTTTTAATTACTACACATCTTTTTTTTTTTCACGCTTGCCAATGCACTATTTCAATCACTAATATCTTTAATTACCAATATGTAAAAATTATAAAATTTGATATAAAGAGACCATAAATCAAGGCGAATTTAACAAATCTCATGAGACTGTATTTTTCCTTAGCTATAAATCATCAAAGCGTAAAAAAAATGGAGGAAGTACGTAAGATTCACAGATTGAGGACCTAAATCCCAGCTGAAGTTCTGTTTTACTTCCTTTCTCTGTTAACAACTGAAGAACACTTCTCTTCAAGGCATCCTACAGAGATGAAAATCAAAGGAAGTGATTTTCAACACCAGTCACCAGAGCAAAAATAAAGCAGATATACCCCATCCAGAATAAACCAGCCACATCATCCCAACCCCACTTAAATGGGGTAAGTTTTAGCAATAACTTTGATTTATTTTCAGCTTTTCTTCACAAATACTCTGCGTAATTACTATAAACAAATTTTCTTCACTCTTCACCTCTTTCCCCAATTTTGTATGAGAGGAAGTATGTTTGGAAATTTAAAGGACAATATTTCAACGCAAGCAAACACCTTCATAAGCAGCAAAACTACTAAACACGACTAGTATCCCTCAATTCCTAACCAACATTCCACTACACCAAACTAGGTACTCAATATAAGACTATACTAAACTAAAATTAAGAAATTGAACAAGCATGGTCTCACAAGTAACAATGTGACATGCTTAGACTAATCTTACCTATCTATTAAGCCGTATCACAAAAAATTTAACACAAGACAAACAATCATAAATTCATAATTAGTCCATAAGGATTTGTGATTTTGTGAATACATAGTATGATCACTTGATCATCCTTGTTTGTTTTGACTACATTATTATATCTCAACTCATCCAATTTGTTCAGCTGCAAGTAAAAAAACTATCCAATGCACAATGCCACATGTTGTATAATAATATAATCTCTCAAAATTAATGCATTTTCTTAACAATATGCAATATAATTACTAAACCAAAGAAATTATTATTATACTAAGCAATGTAATACAAATTGCAGCATAAATATAGCATAATCAAATGAATTCATCATACCTTAATTTCAGGTCCAGATTTAAGCTTACCAGCCAAAATATCTTCTCGCAAAGAATCCACAATCTTAATCGTAATTCTCGGTCCAAAATCAGACACAAGCAATGCCTAAATACCACAATAAAATCACCAATCATTAACTCAAAAAAAATTTAAAAAAATTCCAAAAAAAATAAAAAACCTCTTCGAGTTCGTCGAGAACGCGGTCGGTGTCAGCGAGGTTCCAGTACAAGAGGAGCTCATCAATGACAGCGAGATTGTCGCGAGTTTTGGAGAATCCTGAGAATACTTTCTCGACGTCACTTTTGGCCTTCTCTTTGATGAGCCGCCCTAATTTGGTAAAGAATCCGGTTGAGCCGGAAGCTCGACATTGAAATTGGTTCGAACTCGGTCGAGCTGCGAATTGGCGGGTGTGGAGTTGGGAGAGAGAATTGGAGAGGAGAGAGAGTGAAGAAGGAGATGATGCAGACGCCATTTTTGTGATTTTACACCATGAAATTGTTGTTTGTTGAAGGTGATCAGGATAATGTAAAACGCAGTCGTTTCATATGCTACCTTTATAAATCCGTTCGTTTCATATGCTACCTGTTCTAAATCCGTATTTTCTCATTTTCCTTTATTAGTTTCTGCGTTTTTTATTTTTTTCTTGTAATTATAAGTTTATTACACTTAAACTATGCATAGGCAGCATAGCAGAATTTTATTTTTATTTTTTCTTGGAATAAATTCACGATTGAATTTATTTTTTTGCTAATTCCTCCCTTCAAAATATTATCTGGACACCAACTCGAACGATGGTGGATAATCTAATTTTAAGTACTCCGTAGATATTACTCTCTCTGTTCCAAAATAATAGACACGGTTAAACTTTGCACACATGATAATGTACTAATTTGACCTTGTTTTTATAGTTAAAGTTGTATATAAATGGTGAAAAAAGTTGAAAGTGTCAATTATTTTGGGACGGAGGAAGTATAAATCTAATTTTTTTTTTTTTTAAGGAAGTATAAATCTAATTACCGCAACTCAAAAATGCACAAGCATGAATATAGATTTCACTTCTTCCATAATTGATTAAAGTCTTTCCACCCCATTATCTTCCGAAGGTAAATTTCTCATGCATTGGCTAACAGTAACCGTAGAACATTTCAAATTTTCAATAATGTTCTTAAGATCAAAGTCTATCAATTCCTTTTACTAGTATAACCGTAGAAGGTAGAACTTTCTTCTTGTATCAAATTTCGACACTATTACTAATTTACTATGACAAAATTGACATCGTCCTCAAAATTTCCAATATTTGACTATTAACAAACAGAATTAAGTACATAATTTACTTAGTCAACTCAAAATTTCAATATTTCCAGCAGTTAATTAGAGGCTACATCGCACTTTCTTCATCACTTCATTACACCTTCTAGCCCATGGCCCCACAAATGAAGTAAATTACCCAATAAATTTGTTATGTTATGCGCCCAAAACATTGCCGTTATACTTTCATTTCCCTTGCATTCCTTATTTCCCTAGCAATACCAAGAAACAACATTTCTCCTTCTCACTTATTTCTATTTACTTTCCCCTCCTAAACCAAAACCATATATATAGATTATTGACAAACTCAATTCCTTCAATTCAATTCCAACCTTTTGCTCAACCAAATATATATTTGTACTCATCAGATGTATCCTTCCACCTCCTCCTCATACTCCTTAGATATTATCATAAAGTCAACTGAAGCGCTGACTATAGGAAATCATAAATCCGTTGGAAAAAATGTTTTTGTAACAGTTTCTATGGAAAATCAAGGCTGGACAAACCAATTACAAACGAGACTGTGTAATGAGGGTTTAAAACCTGAATGGAATGAGAAGTTGATAATGGACATGCCTACAAACACGAAGTTCATTATCTTAGAGGTTCGTTATAAAAAGAGGTCAAGCGATAAGTTGATTGGTATTGCTAAGGTTCCGACTTCAGATTTTTCTGGAAATAACATGCCTCTAAACTTCCAATATTGTTTATGTTACAGATTAAGAGATCGTAATGGCGAGCCAAATGGGATAATAAACTTTAGCGTGACTGTAAACGGGGGTTTAGATAATTATCAACGTAATGAAAGAAATCAACTCTATCGAGAAACAACTGAAATACAAGGGTTTAATAATAGAGAGAATTATAATAGGCCAAAGCCATGGCTCGGAACATCGTTGTTAGGTGACCGAAGAAAATCTACTTCTACTGTTGTTGGAGTTCCTGCAGCGTGTTACAGTTCATGCCATGCATGATATGATGCAATCATACTTCATATTATTTTGATTATAGATTCTTTTAGACATGTTTACAACTATCTTATATTACTAGTATTAAAATTAACATTTAAGCTATGCTGCAAGTTACAGTAGTATTGTTACTAAGCTCTGAATTACAGGCATTAATTAGGGTTGCTTTGATTTGATCCTGAAAGAAACGAATTCAATAAATAAATTCTATAAATTAACACACTTTTCTTTCCAAAAAAGAGAGATTTTGGAACATCCAAATGAATAAGCCAAAGTATGGAACATCCATATTATGCAGCTCCTCCTTGGCTCCTTCCCTCCCTCCTATCTCTCAAACATACAAACGAGTTGATGGAAATGGAGATGAAATGTTAATCCTTGTTTCAACACGATTAGATATCCTGATAATATTACAAGCGGATAAATTTCCATCTACACAAGGACAATAACTTACAAAACCATGTACATCTCTCATCAGCAAAATAAAAAAAAAATTTACAAGCACTATAAATATCCTTAGTGAAAAGGTCGAAAGCATTTTGCAGTGGGGCAGCTCGAGCAAGATAATTCTTGGTCGGCTACAGGACCCAATATGTACGATGCACACAGACGGAGTGAAACAAAGCGTTAAGCTATTTGCTGTGAAGTCACGAGAAGGTGACCTATCTACACTTCTTCACTGCTTTGGCAGCCATTCTTGAGTATGTTGTATTTGCAAAGGGGGCAGGTAGCGTTGATGTGTAGCCATTTGTCTATGCAAGTACAGTGAAAATGGTGACGACATGGAAGTTCACGTAATTCACTCCCATCCTCATACGATGTAAGGCATATCACACACTCCTATAAAAACATTTCAGAATTAAGTCAATTAAACCTCACTTGAAACATGCAAAAGATTAATTAAACATTCAAAGCTTAGGGACAAGCAGTCCATTTCTCCACAAGTCCACAATAGCTCACCCATAGGTTTAAGCCAAGTCAAGAACCTCACCCCTCATATAATCATCCAAAAACCCCCACCTTTCATATAATCATCCAAAAACCCCTACCCCTCATATAATCCAAACAAACATGAAAGGACAGCACAAACTTCTACATTAGACATAAACAATAAAGTAACTTCATAAATTCGAGTACAAATTAAAAACGAAACGAGGTCCTGCCATCCTGGTCTAACTTCATTTCACAATAAACCTATAACCTATAATACTGTGAAGCAATCATAGAGCTCATTTATTATCCTCATAATCAACTGGCTCTTAAGGGAATGAAGACAAATTTAAACTATACAAGAGTATTCAGCTCTTGGTTATTTTTTCAAAAAAAATTAGTAAAACAAAAAAAAAAAAAAGCTTACAGAGACATATCCAAGCCACATAGGTGGGAAACCCCACTCCCCCCCCCCCAGACCAAAATAAAAAAAAAAACTGGGGACTTCAACAGGGATAGAGAGAGTGAGAGGGGAAGGGGTGGGGGGGTGGGGAGGTTCTTTGAAAAGCAATAGGATAACCCCAAATTTTCAAGTACTTTTTATTACTGGGGACTGGGGTTGTTCTGTCAAAATATTAAGGTCACGAATCCAGTTTCCACAGTTCGAAAATAAAGAACACAGCCATGCACGATCTCATACACAGGCTACCAAAGCCAATTTACCATACCTCTCAATGAAATGTTTGCTAAATTGCTCTCAATGTTAGTCCTAGCCTCTAAATCAAATAAAAGACAGAACAGAAGCTTCCCCTGTACTTCTTCTGATTAAGAAGAAAGCAGACAGACTCATCCACTGTCCACATGCTTATCTAAGCTTCCCCAAGTCAATATTGCATTAGGGCACAAAAAATAAGGTGGGAAGAAAAGGTAAACAGAGATAAAACAGAACATTAACAATAAGATGGGATGGAAGGAGCGAACAAATATCAAAGTTACCAAAAAATTAAAGACCAACAATGGTTAAGTTTAAAGCTTGGTTATATCAAATTTCTTGCAAGTGCTTAGGAGACTCACAGCATCTTCTTCTGAAAGAGCATGCTCAATAAGTGGGTCAGTGCCACACTGGGTCATAATTCCACCAAGAGATTCTTGAATTTCACCACTCTTTTTTTCAATTTGGCCTAGTCTCCTGAACTTGAACTTCGGCAGCCGGTCAATATCCTCATTAGTAGCTCCTTCCTATTTGTGCGATACATGCAATAATGTAAGAAGAGAAAGCTTTTTTTTTTTTGACAAAAGAAGAGAAAGCTGACAATTCCAAATTATAAATAAAAAAAGTGAAGTGTGAGCATCCTACCTGATCAGCCAAAGCATATAAAATTGCAATGATACATGGAAGACAACAGCAGACAGCTATGCCTATAATGCAAGCCACCACCACGCAGATAACAACAAAGAACACATCAAATGCCAGAAATGTTATAGTGAGCCTGTGAAAACAATGCCATATGAGTAACAAAAGTAAGAGTGATGCAAAAAGATTGCTTGTATGTACACATGATAGAAACACTCTGAAGAAAATTACCAGTAAAGCTTAGGCGCATCATCTGCTAAACTTGGTCCACCAGAAGACACCCAATAGAATCCAATGATCCACCAAATAAATGAGAACATTGTATTCGCTGACTCCAGATGCTTTGCAACGCTGCAAGAGAAAATTGTGTCAAACAAATGCAAGAAACACTTATTTAATGATCGTAATATCAACTAAAGCAACTCAAATAGTTCATTCATACACTAACACATTAAAATATATACCAGTCATATCCATTAACCTCTGCCCCCCCCCCCCCCCGGAACTGTATCTCATTATTCTTGCATTTTATTTCTCTACAATCAAGTCTTACAATTTAATTTGCAATACTAATGTTCTCAAGTAATACAAAGTTGTGAGAAAAAAGAGAGGAAGGAAAAAGAATGTATTTAAACAGTCACACATACAGCTTTACCCCCCAAAAAGAGAAGGGGAAAATAAAGTGTTGAAGAAGAGCACATATAAGGAAGCATGGGTTGATACATAGTTTCAAACCTCCCACTTTGAACTTTATCTAAGCTATGCCTAAGCTAAAACAGAAACAAATATTGCAACCAAGGGTTTAGCAACAGATAATCAAGTAAATAATTATTGATCCATCCTTCTTGCTTCAAAATCTAATATTGTTACTTGAGGGCATTTAGCTGGGCTTCTTCAACTCTTTGCAGATGAAATCAATGTCTACTTACTGGTGATTCCAGCATTCAGGTAAATACTTTAACTCAACAATTTTATCCCTAAACTGTTTCTCTTTTCTCCACTCTTCCCCATGCAGCCGAAGTAGGCATCACTGGAGACAGTCACCAGATCCCATCACCATGATCCAATCTTCATCCTGACCATCCCTCAACAAATGTTATACCAGACCAGCTCTATAACTATCATACCAGCCATTCTCTCGTTAATTGCTGAACCCGCTACAGCTCACTTCACCACAAGACCACTAATCCAGTTGCTGTCCTTGAACTCGCCACCAAGATTTAGGCATGCATGACTGTGTGTAATAGCAAAGCCCAGGGGCCCCAGATCAAAACATGGGGAGCCAAGGAGGGACTGGTTACAGCCATGACAGATTGGCGGGTGTAAAAATCTGACACCTCCTGACCACTATAGGCATATCCTGATCACCACAGCTTGATCATTCCAAAAGGATGAATAAAATAAAGAAGGCTGAAAAAGAGGGGAAAAAAATGGTAGACGTAAAAATGTGCTACTGGAAAAAGGGGTGAAGTGATTGAAGTTGACAGTAGTTGATGCAGGATAAAGGTGATTGTGGAGATGGTACATGGAGTAAACTGTTGACAGAAAATGTGTTGGGAATAGCTCCCAGATTATTTATCACTTTGAAACTTTGTTCCTCATAAAACCCACAGACCTCATAAATAGCAACATCCAATCTCCAGGTATATACTGTTCTGATTACCTGACGAGAACATAGTCACTAATTTGCATCAAATGACCTTGTTATATTGTCTAGAACAAACTGCAGCTCATAAAAACTGTAATTAAAACGCCAAAGATCACTCAAGTTCAGACAATGAGAGTTGACAAAAAATCTTGATTGTGCCACTAGCAGATAGCATAGCAAGGTGCAAGATTATAAATTCCTGTATTCTAGTGGCACACGTACACTTCTGCTGAACAAAATGATAGCTAACCTTTGCAAATTTTTGTACAGCAAAGGCAGTATACACAACCTTCATAAAAACTAGTTTCTAGTGGCACATGTACACTTCTGCTGAACAAAATGATAGCTAACCTTTGCAAATTTTTGTACAGCAAAGGCAGTATACACAACCTACATAAAAACTAGTTTTATTGATTCACACCAAGTCCTACTTCATCAAAATTGCACAGCTTTGTTTAGTCAATATAGTCCCATAGTTTATGCTGCCAGTATATATGACAAACAAATAAAATCCCTAAAGGAATTAGTAATGTCAAGATAACGAAATAATGCATTTGTTACAACACTTCACACTTTATTACTCTATCATGCTATTGCTGCTATAGACGTACAAGAGGAGTTACAACCCAAGATGGCCAATGCTTAATTGAGTAATGCTGTAACTTCTATAAAAGGCTTTAATTTACATTATGCCACATGCTTAATTGCAACGTGTCACCACGATTGTGCAGCTAGTTACGAGGGAAGGAGGAACAATGAACAAGGGGCTTTCATCTAAATCTAATAGACATTAGCAAATTTAGACAATTCACACTGTTTTCCCAATAAAAATCCATGCTTTTCACACAATAATATCCTGTTCCACAATCTATCATTCACAATCAAATCATACAACTGTAAAACAATTAAACAGGCATTAAAGCTCTATTTTTATTTTAGGGAAAAAAAAACAGTAGAATAGTTATACCTAGTGTTATCCTCATCCTGTTGATGCTCATCATAAAACTCCATGGAATCCCCTTCTAAACTCGCTGAAGAACTCGAATTTGACCTTGAATGTCCCGAATTTACATTACTCGAACGATTCGAACCCGAATTCAAATTCAAAGCCAAACTAGAACCAGAACTCGGGCCAACACCGACATTCCACCCACCCGAGGACCCAAACCAAGGCCTGCTAATCTCTCTCCTCCTCTTGTACTCAACACAAACACAAACCATATGCAAAATACACTGAAATCCATATCCGACAAGCCACAACCTCAACGGAACCTGCGTTTTCTCATCGCCGCTTAAGATCATAATAGCAATGGCAACAAACACAAAAATCGTGTTCCAAAGAAGGTCGAGAACAACAATTGGAGTAGAGTAAGCCCAATCACTTTGACGCTCTTCGATTTGCTGCGCCGCCGATTCTCTCACCATAACCGACTGCTCCGATATCATTCTCCGGCTATTCGCTCGCCGGAGAAACCTCGCGGCGCCACGTAGCCCTGCTCTACTGGAAATTCTCCGGCTTCGCGACTGCAACGATCGGTTGCCGGAAGGCGGTGAAAGAGGTGCGAGTAACGGCGCCGTCGTATCGACATCGGTGGCGGACATGGCGGTACAAGAAATTGAGAAATTTGAGGTGAAATTGAAGTCGTCGATTAATAAATTAGGGTTTTTGTGAGATAATTTAGGGAAACTGAGAGGGACAAGCCATTAATAACCTGGATTGAGGAGAGAGAAAGTTGAAATTAGGGATTGTTTTTGGAAGAAATTGATGAAGAAGAAGAAAAAAGGGGAATGATTTGATTGGGTAATTTAGTTGAAGGAGTTGAAAATGTAAGATAATGGAGTGGATTTTAGAATTTTCTTTTTTTAGTTATTTTTGTTTAAAATACGGAGTACCACTGTACCAGTACACAAGAATACAAGATTGACAAGTCTTGTAAAGAAGGACGTGGGTTTGCATAAACTATTTTCTTCCGCGATTTGTCTAGTTAACAACCTTGGTATTGTCGGGGTGAGCAAAAATATTGGCATATTGGATACTTGGTTTCGGAATTATAATTAGTAATAAATCATAGGGTATGAATTTGGAATTGGAATCGACATCAAGTTTAAAGCTAAAGATTTAGTCGTAAGCAATTATGAATTTAAAGATTGTGCAATTATTTGCCTAATAAAATCGATTCTGAAATTAGATACTTTATGTCACGAAATATATTGTTAAACACGAAGTAGATATTAACATAAAGTTTTATAATATAAATTTTTTATAATTTTTATTAATGTTTAACTATATAAATAAGATCAAATTAGTGCATCGGCATGCGTACAACATTTGACTATGTCTGTTATTGTAATACCCCGTATTTTTATACATACATTAAATTAAAACATTATTTTATGAAATATTTAAATAATTCGAAATGAATTATTTATTGTATTTTAATAATTTAAAAATATTTATTTTAATTAAAAGTTTATTTTGATTTACTTAATTGCTTTGAAAATGTTTTATTTATTATTTAGAAACTTTAGGGCATAATTATTTTATAAAAAGAAGTTTTAAAGTCAATGAAATTTTAAAGAAAGACAAATGTCATTTGGAATAGGAGTAGGAATCATTAAGGGTAGAAGGGAAATTTTAAGTAGGAGGGTTTGAGAGAGGGTATAAATACCCATCATATGAGCAAATTGAATTTTGCTCAAGGTGGAAAATACCTAAAGATAAACTCTCTATCTCTCTCCTCTTATTTTTATTTCTCTCATCCTTAATTTTTCCCTTTCCCTCACAAACACTCACACACACGCCACACACGTGGTCGGCCGCCACACCGCCACCAGTGAGCGCCGGCAGCAGCCAGCCCTCGGCAGGCGGCGCAGCAGCAGCCCCTACCGTGGTGTGTGCGTGCGCAACCCCTAAAAAAGAGAAGGAAAAAAAAAACTTCTTTTGTTTTAAATTAATCCAATCTTGTTTTATGATTGATTTTGGGTGTGTGTGATGATTTTATGATGTTTTAATAATGATTATTATGTATATAATTTTCAGATTTGGTTTTTGAATCAAAAAGCCCCAAATTGAAAACCCTAGGTTTCTAAACTATTGTTTATTGATGGAATTTGATTGTAGTTAATCAAAACTATTGAAATTGATGTTTTTAAACATAATTACAGCAAGTTTATATGTTTTTATAATGCTGGAATTTTTATATAAAGGCTAGAATTATGTTTCCTGAAAGGATTTTTAATTACCCATTAATTGGAAATAAAAGTAGGTGGTTTAAATTAATTTTCAGCATGTTTTAGAAAGTTTGAAAGTGATTTAAAGAGTGTATATATTACTGAAAATTTATATCGAATAAGTGTTAATGTCTCTTTGTAATTTTGGGTTGTAGAAGACTTCCAAGTGAGTGACTTCGTGTAGCCGTGGCGATTTTGAGATCATATTCGAGGTACGTTCGAGTACTCGGTAATTATTTAAGTGTGTAAAAGCATGCTAGGCTTTGTTTAATTAATTCCGAGTTAGTATCGTGATAGGTATTGGTTGGAATTGTTGATTGGATTGATGTTGGTGATTGATTTGTGAAGTATGAATCATCTGAGGTGAATTGTTGATTTGGAATTAATTATGTCGGCATGTTGATTATGAACCACACTTTTATTATTGGCATGATTGAGAGCATGTTTAATTGTGTTTGGAATGTTGAAAGGGAATTTTATTATGCTTCATATAATTTTTATTAATTGGAATGTTGAAAGGGAATTTTATTATGCTTCATATAATTTTAATTAATGCTATAAGCATGAGAAAGGAGCTATTTAGGTGTCTATGTACACGAGGATTAAATTATATATTGGTGCCTAAGTGCACTTAAGGTGTTTTAAGCATTGAGGGATAGGATTTATGATGCATTATGCGTTTAAGGTGTTATTTAACCCCGAGGTAGTTTAAAAAGGGTTCAACATTAAATTAAATGTGGTCACTAATTATTCAAAAATTAAATTGGTATGTTTGATTGCTTGAATAATTTATGATGATTGATTTATGTTGTGGATTAAGGGACATCACCAAGTCTAAAAATATGTAAACAACGTAAAGTGAAAGAGATTACGCACCAAAACTCTTGGAACGTATATACCTTGAGTATAAACATATAGGGGGAGTTATGGGGTTTTATATTTAACAATAACTTCTACTCGGAGTATAGGACGTTGTATTTTCCTTTTTATTATGCGCAGGAATTCCGCCACTTATGAGTGGTTCTTTTATACTGGCACGGTTAACTCCCGTGTTAGTACCCCTTAATTGGGGCAGGTTAGGAGGGAAACCCGTTCGATGCATAATCAAATTAAATAAACAAACCATTCGTTATTGGTTGGTTATGTTGCATGCTTGTAAACAAGTGCAATAAGGTATGTTGTACGTTGATATGATAAAAGCATGTTAGTGTGTACTGTTTACGCTTATGTACTCAGCTTTGCTGATTGTGTGTTTGTATGTTTGTTTGGCCTTGTCTTTATCTTGGCCCTACGACGACCCATTTCTAATGGCGACAAATTAAAGAGAAGCTTTCAGGTGATGAAGCATATTCATGATGGACATGAGTGAAGAGCGATTCATATTTACTTTCCATAAGAAGCTTTGATTATTATATATTTGCTTGAGAGTAACACAAAGGTTTTAATATTGGTTTTGGGTTTTGATAAAAGCCTACAATGGTTCTAAGTTGTAGGTTGACTTTGTTTGACTTTGGTTTGATTTTACTTTCGTTTGGTTTGACTTTTTAAGTTACTTGTTTTAAATGGTTTTAAAGAGAGTCTTCCGCTGTGTGTCTTTGATAATTGCCTTGGACGTTTTCACGGTGGCGGTAATGTCTTAGAATTTCCTATTTCGTATTTTAAAAAGAGCAAAACAGGTATTTAAAGGAATGAAATTTTTAGGGTATTACACTTATTATGGGGACAAAGGGAGTAATTTATATTAAAAAAAAAAAAATTGTCTGCATTTTCAACTAGTACTTGATACCCATCAATTTTATAATCGAATCCATAGATTTTGGAAATGATTCCAACCAAGTCCAATTTCAAGAAATATGACCAAATATTCAACCTCCACCCTTACATCGAGTAGAGTGTGGACACTAGTAGTTCAACTGAGTGAACGTGTTGATGTGCACATTTACTTTTGTGTTGATGTGATTTGATTAGTTTGTAATACGTTCATATTTGTAACCGTTTGAGTATAATATTCAGTGGTAATGAACTTTTATGAAAAACTAGCTGGTAGGGAAATCCAAGCTTTTAGGATGAAATTAACTCAATGATTGGAAAATAAAATGAAAAATAATTATAAAAAAAAAAACCAAAAATCCCTTAGGATCTACTTCATAATTTGTATTATTATTTGGTTAAACTTTTTTTTTTTTTTTTAACTATGAAACCTCATACCACCCCTTATACCTTCCTCAATCCTTGTGATTTACGGTCCATTTATTCATAAGATGTAGCTATCATTTTACTAATAAACCATATTGCGCCAAATGTGTATGGAATCCATACTCCCTAATATAAGATTTCATAGCAATCCATTTTTATCAAATGTAAACGGCCTCTTTAAAATTATTCATTAAAGCGATTAAAAACTGAATTTTGTCATTTGGGTATGCCAAAAAATTAAAATCCAGACAAGCCTTTACAGTACAAGAAACCTGGAAAGAGATTGTGTTTTTTTAGTATAGTACAGTCAGAATTTAACAGTTTAATAAAGAAAGACGTTAGTTCTCGACTTTAAACCCCCAATTCAAGTGAAACCTATGTTCAATCTGTGAATGCATAAATGTAATGGTCCCTTTTTCGTTTAAATTACCATTAAAATGTATCCTCAATTTTCCATATATCTTACCTTGCATATAAAATAATAATTACAGTCAAATTAAAGTTTGTGAATAATGTCAAAATTCAAAATGTAACCCATTATATTGCAACAAGGGTGAATTAATCCGGAGTAACCCATGAACTAGAGGTTGCATAGAAAAACGAGCCTTAAATTTCTCCTCAACACCTCATAATGAAGCACAAAAGGTGACAACCAATTACACCATAGCCTAAGTAATGACAAATGCAATCTAGTCACCATGGAAAGTGTCGATGACCAGAGATAACTAAGGAGTAGATACACAATATCATACACAATTTCACAAGTACAATTCACCATAACTGAAGAGGTACAGTAACTTTGAAATCAAAGCTAAATAACCTCCATTGCCGCGTAAATTTTCACTCTCTTGAACTTACACTTCCCCAATTACTCGGTCATAGAAAACGAGCTGTCACAAATAAATAGCTGATCTGCCTAGTAAAGTGTTCTATCTGGATGTCTGTATAACACTTGAATGAGGATGACAAGCTTCACGAGAACTCACAATTCAAGATACTTGTGGGCAAGTTAGCAAACCAGGAGAAAATGTCACAACCATCACCTTGAAAACTCTCACTTCTTTGTTGAGTCAAGGATCAGGCGTTGACGTAGTTCAGGTGTTGCATGAGCCAACTCTGAAAATATTACCCGAAAATTGAGTAAAATTGGAGAATGAAGTTACCATAAATGACGGAAAGAGCACAAAACATACCTTCAGGGGTGAAGTTAAATAGAGGAGGAAGAGGTCTTCCATTAGGCAAGCTTGCATTTGGGTCTCTCAGATCATCAAAGAAATGATGCGCACAAGCTTCCAGCTGAGAGAACATTAGATATAAGTATAAAATTTTACAAGAAATTAGCAGGAAACTTAATTTGATTTATATGAGGCACAAATGAGGTCAAGGGACGAATATATGCACTGCCAGAACAGGAGGAAGTGAAGCACAGTTGTGGGATCATTATATCACCCATTTTCCCCCTCATTTTCTTTTGGAGGGAGGGGTGCTACTCCAACACAACATAAATTTCTCCAGTGATAATATACTATTTCAGCCCAAAATAAGAGGGTGAAAGTGTGCTACAGTCCACACTGTAGAATACTAGAATCTATATATCCTTAACTTCACAGCAGCCCAATGTAGGCCAAAATCAAAGCAAAAAAGTTCACAAACATTACACAATTGGATTAAATGGATGCATGACCAAAAATAATACAGTCAGAAGTCTGTAAACAAGTACAATAAACAGAATGTCACACTCATAAAGAACAAAACGGATTAGCAATGTACTATTAGAAGTTGGTCTAAAATTACTGAAAGAAAAAATAAAATAAAATAAAATAAAGAGATTCTTACAGCTGAGCACCGAAGCTTTGGTGAATACTGGAGCAATCTTGACACAAGATCCACAGCTTCAGGAGGCATACGCTTATGAAACACCTGAAATAAGATAACAATTTGTTTTAAAACAGCACAAATAAACTTTGCTATAAACTAAGGATAATCCAACTCTGTGAGCATGCAATTGTGCATGTGTGTGTTTTGCAGTGAGAGAGAGAGAGAGAGAGGGGATCTAGCAAGACCTTGTGCCACGGATGAGCCTTGATCTGGGGAAACTTGAACTCGCTGTAATTTGGATTCATACACTTTATTTCTTCTCTCGTTGGTGTTCCCAAAATCTGACAAATCACAGCAAAACAATGTAGAAGAAGCATGTCACTACAGTCCTGAGGCAGAAGGGAAATAAAACTGTAAACTGCAAAACAGTTCGAAGGCGCACCTTGATGATCTCCACCAGTTGATCAACACCACTTTCACCAGGAAACAAAGGCTGCACATACAAAACAATCAGAACTGAAGAATGCCACCACATAGCCATACGTCATCATATTAATTGAATTACCTGATTATAAAACACCTAAACAATCGCCTACAATTTTAAAAATAATTAGTATCTTGTAGTAAATAATACGCCAAGTCAATAAACAAAAGCTGCTCGTGCGAGGGTGGTAGAGGGGGAAAATATCAGTTTAAGACACAGCTTATATTGTAATAGCCCCTCCACTGGGGGGATTAACCAATAGCCAGCTCTTAATACGAAGTATAATTTTTCATAGCATCCAACATGTACACCAGCTTGACAATCATTTGAACAGTGTCGTAAATTAAGTTTCATGACAAAGCGACGCATGTTGACTGACCAGTCTCACTGCTAAATTAGGAGGTCCCTTCTGCATTCTCACTTTGCAATAAAGGTATTGTTTCCAGTTCTCAATTCTTGATCAAAACAAGTAAAAACTACCCCAATCCCTTGAACAACTTCAAAGCGCTTAAATAAAATACAGAGAATGAGAGGAAATCCAGCTTCAAAGTGCTTGCATAAATTAAGGCTCCCTCATCATAAAATATTGCATTTTAGTTAAAATTGCAAACACTAACCTGCCCCAAGAGAAGCTCAGCCAAGACGCAACCGACAGACCACATATCGATTGCAGTTGTGTACTCAGTAGCTCCAAATATCAATTCGGGAGCACGATAATACCGGGAACAAATGTATGAAATATTAGGTTCACCCGGTACCTACAGTTGGATATCAAACTTAAACCTGGCAAGACAGATAAATAAATATATAACATAATCCTCCACTGTAAAAATGGCATACCAGCATCTTTGCACTCCCTAAGTCACAGAGCTTTACTTGATGAGTGTGTGGGTTAACCTGAAAAGACCATGAAAAATCTCAATGGAATGAAAACGACACTGAGATGCGGCCAGACTAGCTCTAGGAAGTAAAGATTCGTACAGCCATACGCCAGATGGATCTTAAGCCTCCACACAAACAATAAACAGAAAGAAAAAAAAAAAAAAAAAAAAAAAAGCTTCAACTCCAACCCCATACACAAAACATTTAAGAAAAGATAAAATATGTTTCAACCACCCTCCCCACCCCCCCAAAAAAAAACAAAAAAGAAAAAAAAAAACACCCACACACACACACCACAATAGAAGGAAAGGGGAAAGAAAAAAGTTTCAACAACCCCCCCCCCCCAAAAAAAAACACACACACACACACACACACACACAGCAAAAGACATGCATGATACGCTAGCTTATCACTATTTAATTGGGAGGACGTTTTCTTTGATCTCCTACCAACATGCCAAACGCCGATACAGACCATACCAAACAAAAGGGAACTCCATAAATGCACAATACTATAAATTAAAAGAAAACTCAACAAAAACTCACAAGTATATTTTGGGGCTTGATGTCACGATGGCAAACACCGATAACATTGTGTATATAATTGAGCGAGCGACAAATCTACAAAAGAAGACAGAAAGTGCTTATTATATACATCAATGAGATCAGCTACTCGTATGAAACATTTTACATCAAAAATAGAAGTCAAGATCACCTGGTAGGTATACAGTTGTACATAGATCATTGGCATGTGCTGATTCATCCTATTATGGTGCTTCAAAACCCGATAGATAGTTTCGGGAACATACTCTAGAACGAGGTTAAGGTACAGCTCATCCTTTTCAGTCGTTGAATAAAAACAATGCCTTAGTAAAACAACATTTGGATGCTCTAGTAAGCGCATGATCGAGAGTTCTCTGTTCTTGTATCGCTTATCTTGTAACACCTTTTTAATTGCAACTTGTTCACCAGTTTCCAAGCACTTTGCCTAAATATTGTGAGGAACATGAATACATTAGAATCTACTCAAATGCCAAAGCCAACTACAAAGACAGTGATCCCAATCCAATTACCTGAAAGACTACACCAAATGATCCAGTGCCAACCACACGTTCCGCCATGTAAGAAACTGTCTGAGACAGATTTAACAATATATTGATAATCAATAACAGTCATGTAACACAGAGGACTAAAAACAAATAGATTTCTAAAGCAAAAAACTTCACGAACAATAAATAAGCCCTGTTAATAAACACCATAATGAATTGATACGCAAAGCAACCATAATAACATAAAATTTGCCAATCAATCCAAAGCAAAAGGATCAACAAGTTGACAACCTATCCAATTATCAAGTTCACGATATATCAAATTCCCAACTCAAACCTGAAACCACTCAGGACACAAGACCCTCAAAAATTAGCAATAACATGATATACACAACTGAAATAGAAATACATCCCGGATGTGTTCAAGATCGCTGTAAGTGTCAATGACACAGCAAGTGGTTTGTGGCAGTTGCAGCCTAATATATTAATCTTGCTTAAATTGAAATACTTTACAATGCAGCATGATGCATAACAAGGCTGACATTTAATACCATGATAACGGCAGAATGACCAATAAAAACAAAAGATCTTTATTTCAAGCAATTCGCAGCAGTCTAAGTCACACAAGACATACCTAAAAACAGCTTTGGCTAAACCAACCTACCAGATGATTATGCAACAGTACCCACCCAAAGGATAAAATGGCTATCACTATTTTGAGAGACAACCCAAAATACTATCACCCCAAGAACAATACATTATCACAATGCCATCCTAATTTCAAACCTTAGATTAGATAGCTAATTTAATAAACAGACCTCTCCCAAATACCAAATACCAAAGAAATTGTAAACATAAAAAAATACAAAAATTCTAAACAATTCAACAACTCCAGTCGAATATTGACAATAATGCCATCACACCACTGCCACTTGAGTTTATCAGCCAAGATCCCTTCTCACCTGGACATATAATCAGACATATTTCTGCAACCCAGAAAAAACAAAATCAATAACAACCATCGATCAGCCTTGGATCATACTAGGTCATTCAACCAGAAACTCCTAAAACCTGTATGATGACCCTATTCCTACACATAATATAACCATGACACAACAAACAAGAGTGCGATTTCCTATTATATCCTTTAATGTTATCCCAACTTCTTTTTAGCTTCAAACATGTAATTGCAGCCTTTACCTTCTCTAGTACATCATCTTTAAGACAACATAGACACAATAGGCCCGGATCAGTAGTGAAGAATCCACATATACCCTTCATTTGAACCCCCCCCCCCCCCCCAACAAAAAAAAAAAAAAAAAAAAAAAGGGGGAGAAAAAATAAAAAAGAAAAAAGAAAAAAAAACCCAACATAATCACAAAACAATTAATTAAAAAGATTTTGGCAAAAGCCAAAACAATTCTGCTATTCATTCATCATATATAATCAAAAGACCAACACAAAAATTAAAAAATAACCTGTTTTGGCTGCCCATTCCTACCACCCATTGTAGTAGTAATTATCTGCCCAGCTTCAGTGCCACTGCCACTCACAACAGCAGCTTCCATGTCCTAAATATTTCCAGGGTATCAAAAATAATTGAATTAATGCTAAAAACAGAAGTATGTAAAGATGAGAACAGAATATTCTAAAAAGTCACCATTCCAGAGAATTATGTAGTCAATTTTCAAATAAATCATTCATAAAAAACTAAAGCAAAAGTTTATGTGGATTAATTAATACTATATAGTTGATTAGGCGGGGAAGTCATCAAAAGTGAATTCCTCCACGGAAAAACTTGAACTCAAAACTGGAATTCTAATAGCCACTAATGTGAAGAAAAACCTTTGTCCAATCAACGAAGGTCTAATTGCCCTCAAAGGCTCAAAGTTACCTTATCATCACCTTTATCTGCTTTGCTATCCTGGATTTTCATTCCATGCATTTCTGTAGGAAGCTTATCATAATCAGCTTTCTGCGTCCTATCAATAGGATTCCCATCAGATGTGCTTGGAACAGCCTCCATGGATGTTGAAGCTACACGGTGCTCTACTTCTGTAGTACATCTCTCATCAGTGTGTGATTCATCTGTGAAACTTCCTTCTGTTTCTTGCTCAACTTTGGCCCTCTTGGTGCTACCATCCCCATCCTAAATAAACATCAATTGCACTTTGCAATAAATCTACGTGATATAAAAATGCTCGAAACTACATCACAATCCATTATGAAGAAATCAAACTCCAAATCCGCCCAATTTCGTAGAAAATTAACAAAGTACTACATGGTGAAGAAGTTATAAGGAAGATGGACGAGATGAACCAAATTAAAAATGATAACGGATGTTGATTATTGGATAAAGCATGTGAGTGTTCAGATTCCAATTAAACCAGTTGATAAGATTTAACCAATTATAATCATCACTCTGATGCAAACACTACATGCAGAAAATTAGTGTCAACAGGTTTAAACAATGGAAGGCCAATGCTCTGGTTACGAACTTGAGTTAGAATAGATGGGCAGGAAAAGGACATAAAATTGCAACACAGCTAAGCAACACAGCAAAGTGGTGTGAACTCCATAAGAAAGAGAGGTGGCAGAGAGGCCAGTGACAAGAATTTGCAGCTTTCAACATCCACCAGGTAGAATCATGCATTCTCTTCAAAAAAAAAAACAATTGCATCCAGTTCTAGGCTCTAGAATCTCATCATAACACACAAAAGTTTCTTCAAATATTTAACTTCTTCTACAATCACCAGTCCATTAAAAATCCATCTGATCCTCAATGCACAATTACAATCCCAATAATTAAATTGTACTAGATCAATAAGATAGCTGGAAAAAAAAAAATAAAAAATAAAAACTCGCAACAACCTAGCATCAGTACAGCTCAGAATTGATTTTTATAGAATTATACCCATGAGTAACTCTTCCGATTAGCTATAAATACACGGAGCATTTGTTCACTACTTTCTGCTATTGGACCTAATACAGTAATACACTATAGTGCTCAAGAGTATTGTTTTCAAATTAAACAAGTAAAGGTAATTCAGCAATTAGCAATAAAACAGAAGATTCAGTAGTAATTTTTCTTTGGATTATCACGGACTAAACTAAATAGCTCACAGGACAGAAAAAGTTTCATCCCTATCTAAAAGCAGCAGGTAGAATTTTGGTTCAGGAGACAACCTATTTACGCAGACTAGGCAGAGCCTCATTAAAGGTATTAGAGTGATACATATGTTGGGTCATGTCAAAATCTGGGCATTGCATATACAAATAAACCCCAAACACGTGAATAACATCCTCAAACAATTCAGTATAATCTTTAACTCTTTGTTCAGTAAATCAGTCAACTTATATCAGCATGAATAATAAAAGAAAATTCTGACCAAATTGCAAAGCCATCAGACATCAGAAATTGAGACTAAGGGTCTGTTCTGTTCACCTTATTTTCACTTATTTCACGTGTGATAAGTTCAGTTAAGTTCAGATAAGTTCGGTTAAGTTTAGATCAGGTTTAATAAGTTTTGATAAGGGTTACCCAAATACAAATTACAACTAAAATAAGTTTTAATAAAGTCTAATAAGTTAAGATAAGTGAAAATAAGGTGAATAGAACAAACCCTAAGTAACCTTCAAGTTCAAGCATTCAAATGTCTAAACAGAATAAGGTTGTCATTACTCATTCTACTTAAACCAATCCAACAACCCCTCACAAAAATTCCATACAGCACAATCAAAATAGCAACCAAAAGACGACAACCCGGAAAAAGAAGTGAGCATTTCCCATTGAAGAGAATAAATGTATTAGAATTCAGAACCGGAGAACAAAGCATATATAAATACACTGGCAAGAGGTACAGCAGATAAAATTAGTGTGCATATTCGAATGAATGAATCAATCAAAGCCTTAATCCCATAAGTGGGGTCGGCTACATGAATGAATATCATAGACTTATCTACAAGAATGCACAGGAATGAAAGGGGCAGAAGGGCAATGCTAAAAGAGATTTCTTGTAACAGGATCGATGAGAGATGACTTGAATTTCATACTCCTCCAGCTAGAAGGACCCAAAACTATCATAGTGGTCATAATAGGCAATCTGTTAAAATGTACCTCCAATCATATACCCCAAACCAACTGGGGGCACAACAATTGCCTCAGCCCTCGGGTGTACCTACTAGAAGCTCTACATGACATTGTTTTTTATAGATTGATACCTACTAGAAGCTCTATATGAGTACATGGCATAGTGTTTTCTAGATTAACATCAAAAATTAAACTTGTCTAATTGGATCCTATATATCTTCTCATATAAGAGCATTTGACATTATTAAAAAGGCTAGATTTTCCTTAGTTGTAAGATAATGCCTAGACAGTTAAATTCACATATCCTAAGTTTTTTTTAAAAAAAAAAATAATATTCTGAAAAAAAAATTGAAACTTTTCACCGAAATAACAATAAAAATAAAATTTCCTACTAATAAAATTACCCATGAAAATATTACAGCTAATTTCTAATCATTACCACTCATTTTCACAAAATCATGTAATCGAAACTTTATGATTCTACAAACTATACTTTTAAAATTAAAAAAATTAAAAAACCCATCAATCCAAAACCAATAATAATCAATTAATACCCAAAAAAACTATCTTCCACATTACTTATAAAAATGATTCGAACCCCCAAATCAATTTCTAATTTCCAACAACAAAATCATAAACAAAATTAAAAAAAAAAAAAAAAAAAAAAGGGAAGGAAAACATACGAGATCAGATATAGAAGTACGCCCAGAAGCAATGCTTTTAAGACGACGCATCACATTCATCTTTTAACTTTCTCTCTCCTCTTTTTTCCCCAATCTCCCACACCACAAACCCTAAAAATTCAATTGAAATCAATTCAAATCAAATCAATTTTTCTGGAGAAAGAGAAGAAGATAGAGAGAGAAAGAGAGAGAAATCTCTCTCCTCTGAAAATTCAGAAGAAAAATCAAAATAGGGGAAAATCGAACACCAAAAAATCTAAATTAAAAACATAAAATTTAGAGAAATTTTATGAAAATATTTTCTCTCACCTCCCGAAAACGAAGGGGAGGTTAATTGATTTTCTCTCTCCTCAAAAATACAAAAAATTGGGGAAAAGTTTGATTTTCTCTCTCCTCCTTCATCTGGTCAAAGCTCCAATCATGGCGAGCCTCAACTGTTTGTTTTTTCTCATTTTTCACCTGATCAGTCAAACTTTAGCTTCTCCACCGTTGGATTGAATTTTGATCTGACGGTGTAGAATCAAGTTGGGTTTATTTTTGTCTTGTTTTTTATTACAAAGTACATGAAATTTAATAAATGGTGAAAAAAAGGGAAAAAAAATGAATTCTAGGACCGTAGATTAGGTTGGTATATTCCTAAACGGGGAATAAATTTTATTTTATTTATTTATTACATTATTTTTTTTACTTTATTTATGAAGTAATAATTGATGATGAAATAAAAAAAACGGCTATTTCACCAAATGGCATTAAACACTTTAATAATTCACCGAATGCCATTAAAGTGTTCAAAATTCACCAAATGCCACCGAGTGCCATTATAACTAACGGTCGATAATTTCGTTAGTCATTAGGGTTTAATCATGACACATGTCATGATATAATTGGTTCAATTTTTAAAAAATCTTAAAAAAAAGAAAAAAATTTAAATTTTTTTTTTTTAAATTCCTAAACCTAACCGAACCCCACCACCAACATTGCCGCTGCCGGCAGCCCAACCCCAGCTGTCGGCACTCCCTTCACCGTCGAAACCAGCCCAACCACCACTCCTAAAACCAGCGACTTAGCGCCTTCCGCTTTTTCCCTTCACAAAAAGACACCCAGCGTTTTCAGACCACAGTGCAAAACCACCCCTCATGTCCTCCACCCTTGAAACGACGAAATCGGCCATAGAAATCGACCATTTTGAATTTCCATGGTTGATTTCGGTCGTTTGAGGGAGAAGGGTTTTCATGGTCGGGTTTTATTCTGGGTTTCCATGGTCGGTTTCGATGGCTACCGTGATGCGTCGTGTTGGTGCGTTAGGTGGTTGCGGGGGCTGGGGTGGGGATCAGGGCGGGGGTCGTCGGGCAGGCGGAGTTCTGTGGATAGGGGGATTAAGTGGAGTCAACGATTTTGGTGGGGTCAAGGGATTCCAGAGGGAGGTCCAGGGGTTCCGACAGGAGATCAAGGAGTTCCGGCGGCTGGCTTTGGCAGGTGTTTATGGTGGTGGGGCTGGGTTGGGTTAGGATTTAGAGTTTTTTTTATATATAATTTTTATTTATCTTTTTTTTAAAATAAATAACTGACTGACACGTGTCCACATATGATTAAACCTTAACGACTAACGGAGTTAACGACCGTCAGTCATTAATGGCACTCGGTGAATTTTTTTTAAAACTCGGTGGCATTTGGTGAATTTTGAAAACCTTTATAGCATTTGGTGAATTATTAAAGTGCTCAGTGACGTTTGGTAAAATAGCCGTAAATAATAATAATAATAAAAAAAAAATAGCCGTAAACATCGGCACAACGTTGTTCGTGATACCCTTGTTGATATTTGTTTCCGCTCTGGGATTTCTGCAAGGAAAGAGGTTAACGTTGCGTTGACTGGAGGGGATGACGGGGCCCTTCGACCGGCAAATGTGTTGCTTTATTCCTGGGAAAGAGGTCTTGATGTATGTGTTGACTTGACGGGGTCTTCTCCTTTGACTCAATCTGGGTTGTCTGACTTTGTTTCTGGGGTGTTGTGTCGGCTGCGGCTCAGCGGAAGCGGGACAAGTATGGGGCGCGTTGCAGGGCAATTGGCTATGGTTTTCTTCCTTTCTCCTTTTCTTCATTAGGGGAATTAGAGAAGGATGATGTTGCATTGTTGAAGCGGATTCAGGCGTTTGCTAGGACTCAGGATATTGGTGCTCGTGCAACTGCTCATATCTTCAACAGGATCGGGTTCGCTATAGCTAGAGGGGTGGGGGCCCACATTGTATCTCGGCTCCCCACTAATTTCTTGTAAATTAATTGACTTTGTAGGTTTTTGTTATTTTTCTATAATAATAATAATAATAATAATAATAATAATAAATGGATTGATTGATTGTAATTAGTAGGATTGATTGTTGGGCTATATTTAGGCAAAATGGATAATATGGGAGAGGTGGATCTTTTTGGGTGGATTAGAGGAGGAATAGGTCTTTGTCATACTATTCCTTCTAATTTCTCAATTACAAAAACACGTCTTTCATTGATTTTTTTAGATTGACTTTATTATTTTATTTTTTATATTAGTAAGATATACGAGTAGTTTGTTATTATCAGTTCTTATTAGTTATTACATTACATATTACTCATTTGTGTTTAGGTCAGTTGATAATTGAGTAATTGTGTTGAACTGTAAATATAAGATTTGAGCTTATCTTGTCTTGGATAAGGATTATTTAATGTTTAATGAGCAGGCTTTAAAAAAGATGTACCTACACATGATAAAGTACTATTGTAACAAAGACTCCACACGTAAGTTTATAAGATTATATGCTGGCTAAGTTAAGTAAGACTAAAGTTGATTTTGATTGCAACATTAACTTGAGGAATGAAGTATTTATTAAAAAAAAAAAAAAAACTTTTCGCAAGATTGTGACCTAGTTTATAACTTTACTAGTTTGGTGCCCGGACGATGCCCGGATTGTCCTAAACCTTTTAACTTGGATGTTAAATACGATCATATAACCCCTTTTGATAATGTAAGAATGTTAAATACGATCATATAATCCCTTTTAATAATGTAAAATTTTTAGATATACGATATCATATCGCTTATTTATATTATAGTGTACTTTTTGTAGTTTTATTTGTAAATAGATATCTATGTAATTAGTTTACCAAACTAAAATTATTTTTTCTGATTAAAACTTATTTTTACTGATTTTCTATTTTTTATTAAAACATATTATAAATGGATCTCATTTTAAAGAAATTTTTAAAACAAAATTTATGATGGAAATAGTACTAAGTTATAAGATATTTATTAAAAGTTACAATTAATTTTGTACATGTGAAATATTAGAAATATATCGACAATAAAACACTATACAATATTTTTATTTTACAAAAATCTATCCAAAATTCGCTTACTTAGCATCCTATGTGTCACAATAATACCTATTTTTCGCTTACGTGGCTCGACACTTGGCGATAAACTGGAATGTCAAGTGTCGTTATCTCGTGGCCTGGCTGCGAGATCGGCTTTATATGTTAATGACTAGAACGTGCCCCGGGCGTTGCCCCGAATACCCATTTTAGAGAGTGTACTTATTTGTGGGCATGTTTTGTATTATTATTATTATTATTATTATTATTATTTATTATTAAATAACAAAAACCTACAAAGTCAAAAGATTTACAAGAAATTAGTGGGGAGCCGAGATACAATCTGGGCCCCCACCCCTCTAGCTATAGCGAATCCAATCCCGTTAAAGATGTGAGCAGCCGCACGAGCTCCAATATCCTGAGTCCTAGCGAACGCCTGAACCCGCTTCAGCAACGCAACGACATCCTTCTCTAATTCCCCCAATGAAGAAAAGGAGAAAGGAAGAAAACCATAGCCAATAGCCCTGCAACGCGCCCCATACTTGTCTCGCTTCCGCTGAGCCGCAGCCGACATAACACGACCAGGAACGAAGTCAGACAACCCAGATTGAGTCAATGTTAGATAAAAAAAAACTAATGTTAGACATTATTATTATTATTATTATTATTATTATTATTATTATTATTATTATTACTATTATTATTATTATTATTAATAGTATTTATATTATTTTTAAATGTTAGATAAAAAAAAACTAATGATACATGGCCATATTTATAGTTATAATTACAGGGTTATTCGTATAGGATTAAAATTTTATTGTTAATTGGATATTCATATTAATTATAATATGTGGTGTGTTGCTATAAGTAAAATTCTACCGTCAATAAGAAATAATTTTTTTTCAAAGAATTATAAAGTATTTTATGTATACTTTTTTATCCTAAACAAATCTATCCAATCTAATCTAACATGGCATCTAATCTAATCACAATAATATCTATTTGTCACCTAAGTGGCTCGACACTTGGTGAAAAACTGGTTTGTGTCCGGGCGATGCCCGGATTGTTGATAAAAAAAAATTAGGATAAACTTTTTGGCTTAGATGTTCATTAATAAGGTCATGTAATTCCTTTTGATGATACAGGATAAACGATATCCTATCGCTTATTTATAAAATAGTGTATTTTTTGTAGTTTTGTTTGTAAATATATATCTATGTTATTATTGACTTGAAATTATTGTTATTAAACTTAAATTATTTTTATTGAACTGAAAGTACTTTTACCAAACCGAAATTATTTTATTGATGAAAACTTTTTTATTTTTTTCACTGATTCTCTATTATTATTTTTAACTAAATTAGATATATTATAAATGGATCTTATTTTAAAGAGCTTTTTAAAATGAATGTGAGGATGAAAATAGAATTGAGTTATAGGATATTTATAAAAAGTTATGATTAATTTTGTATATATGAAATATTAGAATTATATCGATAATAAAACTCTATACAACAATTTTATCTCAAAAAATCTATCCAAAAATCGCTTACTTAGCATCATACGTGTCACAATAATACCTATTTATCGCCTACGTGGCGCGACATTTGGCGAAAAAACTGGAATGCCAAGTGTTGTTGTCTCGTGGCCGTAATATATATTTCATATTATATATATCCTACTTCAATCGGCTGCGTTTTATTTACTTGATTTTTTTACTTATCTAATCTTATTTTAATTAAATTGAACTCAGTTCGATCTCTTAAATTTATTATAAAAATTCATTAACTTTAAAATAAGTAAAAATAAGGTGAAGTAAATATGTTTTTCGGGCAAAATTTCATTTTAGTAATCTTTGCTTTGAGTATTCCCGATCCCACTTTAAAAACCTAAAATTCACAAAGTGTTTAATTTCATCTTAGTTTTGTCCCGGACGATGCCCGGATTGTTGATAAAATTTTAAGATAAACTTTTTGGCTTGAATGTTAAATACGATCATATAATCTTTTTTGATAATGCAATATATTTAGACATACGATATCATATCGCCTATTTATATAATAGTGTATTTTTTGTAGTTTTGTTTGTAAAAAGATATCTATGATATTATTAACTTGAATTGTTTTTTTTTTTGACATTTAATAAAGTTATTTTTACTGATTAAAGTTTTATTTTTTAGAGCATGTTTTCTATTATTTTATAAATTAATTAAATATATTATAAATGGATCTTATTTTAAAGAACTTTTTAAAACGAATTTTATGATGGAAATACAACCGAGTTATAACATATTTATTAAAAGTTATGATTAATTTTTTATATATGAAATATTAGAACTATATCAATAATAAAACTCTATACAATATTTTTATCTTAAAAAATCTATCCAAAATTCGCTTACTTAGCATCATATGTGTCACAATAAAACCTATTTGTCGCCTACGTGGCTCGACACTTGGCGAAAAACTGAAATGCCAAGTGTCTTTGTCTCAGAGCCTGGCTACGAGACCGACTTTATTTATTAGTGACATGATATGATATGATATATGAGAATAAAATACTCCACCCGAAAGTTTATAAGATTATATACTTTCAATATTGCATCCAACACTTGAACTTGTATCCTGTCTTGCCCCTTAAATTGAAATCTTCCCAAGAAAAAACCACATCTCAATATCACTCATATACAAACATGTTAAAAAATGATTTTTTTTTTGGCGAAAACATAACTTATGTCTTGTACTATTTGACTTGTTCAGTACAAATTAAATAAAGCTAAATCCGAAATTAAAGTTTGATTTGCTTACAAAGTTCGCATATTATATAAATTAGATAAATAATTATAATGTAATCAATCCTTAGCAATGTGACTAACAACTAACAAAGAAACAAGTTTGTTTTTGTTTTTTATTTTTTTTATTTTTTTTACATTAAGTGCTTAAGTTATACAAGTAATACTGTATTACTGTAAAATGTGTAGATTGGTTGGGAAAAAAAGTTGCTTGAATCAAACACAAGGCTTAGTTTTGGGCTAGACGTCAAATCAACCCAAAAAAAAAGAAAAGTTCTGGGCCTTAGAAGATACAAAAATGAGCTTTTTGGGCCTTTATTACATTGGAACAAAGCCCACATTCTGAGGCCTTTGTATATACATCCAACTCGTAGGCTACAAAGAAATCAATTTCCAAGAAATCGTAAGACTTAAAATAGAGCTGCCCACTAATCAATCCAAAGGACTATTTCAGAAACGAATTAAGATTAAAAAATCCAAATTTTGAAGAGGATTTTAGCTAGCTTAATTAACTAGAGAATAAGAAGCTGTTTAGTTCACCTGATTTTATCTGCTCTGATCTGATCTGCTCTGAACTTATTTTTTCTGATCCGATCTGATCTGAACTTATTTTTTCTGATCTGATCTGAACTTATTTTTTCTGATCTGATCTGATATGAACTTATTTTTTCTGATTTGATCTGATATGAACTTATTTTTTCTGATCTGATCTGAACTTATTTTTTCTGATTTGACCTTATTTTAATTATTTCAATATTCTACTTTTAATGTTAATTAATATTAATGTTTAATTATTATTATTATTATTATTATTATTACTATTATTATTATTATTATTATTATATTATTATTATTATATGATATTATATTATTATTATTATTATATGATATTATATTACTATTATATTATATTATATTATTATTATTATTATTATTATTATATTGTATTATATTATTATTATATTATATTATATTATATTATTATTACTATTAAATAATAATAATAATAATAATAATATCATTATTGTTAATGGAATTGTTTCTTAAATTTCAAAAGGTGAGATTGTTATGGAAGATAGGAGGAAAGGTGGATTATTAGATTTCATTTTCCTTTTTTTATTTAAGCTTTTATATTTAACTTGTTTAGGGTGTTTAAGTGTTTTTTTATTCATTTGTTCCTCTATTGAACCTTGTTTTTATCTACAGAAAAAGACTCTACCGAGTTGGAACCTCTCATAGGTTCTTCCGACCCATGTTAGCGCTAGGCTCCTCTATTGAAACTTGGAAGACATGATTTGGGTCACGCACGAATTACACTCCGTAAGTAAATTAAAAGTGCCAAAAAAAAATAAAATTAAAATGATACTCGTACAAAATAGATTGGTACTATATTTTTTTTTTTTATTATTATTATCTTCCATTGTCATTATATTATTTTATGCATATGCAATATATAATCACTTATAAAATGTATCCTAAATGTTAATGAACTATTAGGATTGTGTTGGAGCATTGGATGAGACTCATATAAATGCAGTTGTAAGCGACGATGATGGTGTGGCACATCGAGGGCGTAAAGGAAAAAAACATGGAATGTTTTGGCTGCTTGTTCCTTTGATAGGCTTTTCACGTTTATCAACGTTGGATTTGAAGGTAGTGCTCATGATATTACTGTATGGAACCATTGCTTAACTGTACCAGAATTTCGGTTTCCCCATCCACCTCCAGGTATAATTTAAAATAGTGTATGTTTTTACTCCATACATGACACTATACTAATATGCTGTATAACTTTATTTTGTAACAGGAAAATATTATCTAGTAGATTCTGGATATCCGAATACCGTTGGATATTTGAGTCCAATAAAAGAAAAGGATATTAGAACCCATTTGCCTGAATTTCGAAATGGTCCACCACCACAAGGCATGCTTGAACTTTTTAATTATCTTCACTCTTCACTTCGAACAACGATCGAGAGATGTTTTGGACAATTAAAAGGTCGATGGAAAATATTGACAATGATGCCACAAATGGACACTAAACATCAATTGGCAATTATGGTTGATACATTCACACTTCACAATTTTATTCGATTACATGAGTTGGATATACCCATTGATAGTGGTATAGAAATCGAACCAAGAGCAGATTATGATTTGTTTAACGAGAATCGTAAAGTTGTAATGAAAGAAGTACAACTTAATATAGCGAAGGAAATTTGGAACGTCTTGTAATGAAAATTATATTTGTAAACGTTTATGATTTGGAGCTTATAATGAAATTTTAATTATTATCGTTTATTGCTTGTGCTATTTAATAACATAGACAATGTTGCTAGTTCAAACAAACGATAAAATCAAATCCGATACATCATAAATCAATAATAATAATAATAATAATAATAATAATAATAATAATTTGATCTGAACTTATTTTTTTCTGATCTGATCTGATCTGAACTTATTTTTTCTGATCTGATCTGATCTGAACTTATTTTTCCTGATCTGATCTGATCTGAACTTATTTTTTCTGATCTGATCTGATCAGAACTTATTTTTTCTGATCTGATCTGATCTGAACTTATTTCTGATCTGATCTGATCTGAACTTATTTTTTCTGATCTGATCTGATCTGAACTTATTTTTTCTGAAATAAGTAAAAATAAGGTGAACTAAACAGGGCCTAAGCCCTGTTATTTGGACTTATTTCAACTTAGTTCAGCTCAAAAGAATAAGGCATTAGTATTGATAACCATCACAAAGAAAGAGAAATAATTGCGATATATAGAACATTTCAACGAAAAATAAGGCATCGAGAAGGAAAATAAACATGATAGAATATTGTGCATAGAGAGAAAATTAGTATGTATGTCAAGAATTACTACTAGAATGTACTCGTAGACGTAGTAATAATGATCCATGATTAAATAATAAAATAAAATTTCTATCCATGCATGTAAAATTGTAAATGACATTATCATCAACAATACAGAAGAATGTAATTATGTTTAGGAGGCGTGTGTTGTATACTTAAACATTTGATAAAAATACGTAAAACAGGTTATTATCTTAGGAACGAAACCCATATAACGATGTGCTTTCATTGCTTTTTAAAGTCCAACTTCTTTATTGTTGGCCTGACTGACTCACCTCATGTGATCACAATCAGAATGTGTAGATACAAGTTTTGACAATATAATTGGTATTCAACATGATGAATTGTTCAGAGAATAATAAGATTTAGGTATTTACAAAAAAGAAATTTTGTACATTATTTTTGCTTTATCAAAACAATAATATATACATATATGAGTAGGTCCATACCAAAATCATATAGTAGAGAGCAAAAAAGGGGATAGCTTATTTCAGTCATTTGGTAAACTAAAAGATAGATTACATGTTATCATATAACCCAAATAATACAAAAAACAAATACAATAATAGAGCTATATCAATTATCACATTCGGAAATGGGCAAAAAACTTATGCATATCACAAAGATCATGTAAATAATTGATTGTATGATTGACACAAAAGTCAGTAGTAGGTTTAATAATTCTGGAATATGGCTACTGTCTATATATGTATCATATGTTTCTTTAAAATGATTATCAATCTTTGATTACTTCATTATATCCGACCAAAGTATTTTATTTGAAAGTTCATTTGAGTAGTTCTTAATTTTACAAAGTTTAATTTTTTTATTTATAATTTGGGTTTTATAAGATATGGAGTATATTTTAAAAATTAAATTACAATCTCGTATGAAAATATATGTACTCCAACTTCAATTTTAATGATGCAAAACTTATAATATGAATACATTGGTATTCGACCAAAATCACTTTTAAAACGTCGTGACAAAAGTTCTTTAAATAATAGAGACAAGGAAAGAAAACTAAATGAACTTACAAAGAAAGTGTATCTCAAAGTGAATAATTGCTTGATGACTGACTACATACATATGTATGTTAATACTCTAATAGTTTGTACATACATCAACATATGTTTATCAATCTATAGTACTTCTACTTGAGAATCAAGTTTAGCCCAACGATTGGATGTCCTCTTTCTCTCTTATGAGAGGGGTTTATTCTCACCCTAAATAAATGAGATTCCCAAATACATTTATTTAATATAGTAATTTAAAGCAATTATCGATAGTCCTTAAGTAGTAGAGTACTAGAGTTATACCCTAAAATAAATCATGAAGGTGTTCAATTTATATTTTCGTCTTATTAAAAAATGGAATAAGTTTATCGAAACATAAATCTATAAATTTTGTGCCTTCATAAGTACTACTCTTTCCTTTAATCAAAGTACTCATCATTTAAAACATTTGTCTTATGTATTGCAAAGACGAGAAGAGGAACTCTATTTTGACATTTTTGGCATGAAAAGTCATAGACAATATGATATTCTAAGGCTCAAAATTTCAATAAAGGAAGAATAAAATACCATTTTTCTTAAAAAAAAAACGTCACCCTACTTTTTATGTTTAATTGACCTTACTATCAATCTATATATTGGCTTTGGTAATAAATGAAGAAAGGTATAAACGTGCCTTGCAAAGTTGTTTAAATATTCTTTGTACTTAACTTACTACTCTACCTTCTTCTTTGCCTTTTGTGACTTTTATTGTGTCACCCCGATGTTTACACTTTACAAGTGATAGAAATTTAATTAAAGGTAACTATCTCATCCCTTTGTTTATGGAAATTGGTCCATCAATTTGGTCTTGTTTTTGGCCCTACCTTGCTACCCTTCTCTTTCCAATATTTAATGCACCATAGATTTTTGAGCTCTCACCTTCTAAATTTGCTTGGCTCCACCTCTATAAAAGTTCATGTAGTAATTATTGTTATTGTAATTATTATAGTATTATGGTAAACTTTGGATACTTTTTTTAAAGGAGAAGGAGTGCTATCGAATCAGAAACTCACACATGTATATGTCTACTTAATTCGAATTAGTAAACAACACCTCATGGAGTTGGGGGGGAGGGGGGAGCGTAGTGGAATTCCCTCCCCCTAAGTACTTATGATTGGGTTAATTTCACAACTTTTTTACAACCTCAAAGTTGTGAGATACAATCTTTACTATTATACCAAAATACTACTTAGTTACCTTAGACCTATGTTATTATTACTCAACTCGTACTTGCATTACTTATGGTATAACATTGATGTGAAGTATTATTGAGGAATTATGCTAAATATGAAGCAAAAGGTACCACACTAATTATTCAATCAAGGTATCTTTATTGTGAATTAATTTCAAAGAACATTGTGGTTTTTCTTTAAATTTGATATTTTTGCCGGAATCTATATAGTAAAATAATTATTCCACATTAACTCATTTACTCATTCAACTTGAAACCATCTACTAAGTACGAACATATAGTAGATAGCAAATCACCAACTCCATCGATCCCTTTTCCTTTTATCAAGTAGTTTCCAATGGATCTCTTTGATTGATTGATAGTGAAATCATTGGGGGGGGGGGGGTCCTTTTACAATCCATCAAATGGTGGCCAATTAAAAAGGTTGGTACGATATAGTACTCGCACTAACTTGGCAATGTTTCTATGAAGCTTTTAAGGCTTGCAAGAGTCATTGCACATTGTTAACGTATTAGATTGTACTACAATATGAGAAAGAAAAGGAATCATTAGTTTTTTATTCAATGTTTTAATTTTCTCTACTCTTTCGATTTTTCCATCTCATCAATTCAATGTTGTTAATTATAAAATTAGTTTACATATATTATCGATTATCAATTATGATATACTTGTAATAATATTTTATCCACTGTCACATAGTTTACATACGTAATCCTCTTTATTAAACATTATATATATAAGCCAGCTTTTAAGTAATTTAATGTTCACCTAAAATATAAAGAATACATATAATTTGTTTTCAATCACACTTAAGTATGAAGTATTATGTTTTCCAATACTAATGTCATAAAAATTATAGTGTTGAACTTTCCGCATAAATCGAGCATATATATATGGATCTTGTATATACAAGTATATATATGTTGAAGTTTCCTAGGTAGATGACATTTGAGTATTTAATTGATCATCTGACCTGAGAGTGAGGGATAGCTCAAGTGGTTAGAGCTTTCCTCCCGATTCCAAGTGATCTTGGAAACGATTCTCATCACTCCTCGCCCTTGTGGCTCTCTAAACACCAAAATAAATCCAATCTCTCAAAAAACCCTAATGAATTAAGATGTACATATTTCATATATTTCTACTTTGTTTCCTTTAATTTCAAGGTAATTTCGTTTTCAACCAATATCAAGTGACGCGCCTCTGTTTATATCTCCAGGTACGGGATACGAAGAGTCTGTGCTTTAATTTCTCTTAAGTACCCACTAAGTAACCATTAAACACATGTCTTGTGATTAAACCGCCCATTATCCGTCCAACTTCCGCAAATCATTAACCGTTGTTATCTCATTAATTACGGTTTAAATTCAAATTCAAATTTTTGGATCAATTAAATCATTTACTTCCCTCCTTTTCTGAGTTAAATCAAACCCGACCCGTCATTCTTCCGAATCGGGTCTGGGGGGCAAGTTGTTTGGGTCCAATTTAGTCAAAATTGGGCCTGAGCACTAAATGATCCAATTAAAAGCCCAAGGTCAAGGTTCAACTCTCCAATTGCTCAAAAGTCAAAAGTCAGCCCACAAAGTAAGCCAATTGGGCTAAAGCCCAACCTCTCTAAATATGATGAGGTATAAAAGCCCTCATATTAACACATTCAAGAGGACATCTCATAACATCACATACGAGATCAACGAGATCAGACACAACAACAGACACAACAACACATGCATCATCACATACATTATCTCATACACGGATTATTCCAACTCATATGCTCATTCTTGCATTGAGAAATACTCCACAAAAGCCTCAAGCTACAAACTCTCTTGCATAGTGTCTTCCTTTTTACACATTGTACTGACTTTAGCATCGGAGGGGCCTTCCTCGGAAACACCCCCGAGGCTAGTTTACGTGTGTTCACTGTGCAGGAAACCTTCGGCCCAACACAGCTTGGATCGAATCCAGTCTTCTCCATTTTAGTGGACCTTCGGCAAGGTCCCATTGTTTTCAACCGAAACAATTTGGCGCCGTCTGTGGGGAAGACTTTCAAAAATCTTTAAGCCAAATTCCTAACCAAGATCATCTTGCAATTATCTTAGCAGCCATGGCTAAGAACCGCAAGAGCAAAAGCCTCCGTCAAGGAGCGGGCGAAAAGCCTAAAACCCCTACACCATCGCCCTCGCCGGACCGGAACTCTCCCAAGGGTGCCGGCTCGGGGGGAGGATCACACAAGGAGGATTCCCTATCTCCTATAATGCATGACTCCCAATATAGGCCTGACCACTCTCGGTCTAGCAGGGGTCAGTCTGATCATAGGACATATTCGGTGTCCCGAAGCCAACCATCGGCTGCACGGCCTCATGCACACACTCGGCCGGGGACCCCTTTGACGGGGCCCAGTTCGGAAGAGGTGGCAAGAGCGCTGGCAGTACTCATGGAGGCAATGAGGGCACAGAATATGCCACCGCCTCGTGATCGAACTCCTCCGCATACCCGGCATCAGCGGAGGAAGTTAGACCATGACGGTGGGAAGCTTCCTTCCTTCCGGGAACTGGAAGAGTGGGAGGAGGATTCTTGGAAAAATGAAAAACAGAGGAAGAAGAACTCTCAATTATTTAAAGGATCCTCATCCTCAAGACCAGCAGCGCATAAGAGCAGCAGCTCAGCTTCTCGGCCAGAATCTACTCGCCGGGAACCTGAGACTGCTCGCAGAAGCGTCCTTGACCGACTCGGCGGCCAGGAACCGAGCGTGCGTAGTCGCCTCACGTTCCCTGCAGCCGAGGCCCAGACTTCCCAGCCAGGGACGAAAACCACTCCTACCTCTCTAAGAGGGCGGAGCGCGGTCCCTTCGGCCAGGAACAAGGGCAAGGCCATTATGCTTCCCGCTAGTTCACCATTCGAGCAATGGATACTGGAAGAGCGCGTACCCACGGTTAAAATACCGTCGCATATCACATATGACGGGACCACGGATCCGAAGGACCACGTGGCCTCATATGAGACTCATATGCATCTTTGCCCCAGATCCGAGGCGACTTGGTGCAAATATTTCCCAACCACTCTCAAGGGGGTCGCGCAAGCGTGGATCTCCAAGGGAGTAAGGCAAGGCTCCATAACAGGTTGGGATGATCTGTCCTCCAAGTTCAGGAGCAAGTTTTCCACGGCAAACCGCCGAGAGAAGACTACCGCAGAGCTCATGGGTCTGCAACAGGGGGAAACTGAAAGCCTCCGAGACTACCTGACCCGTTTCAGTAACGAGTCATCAAGCGTCTCTCAGCTGGACCAGGGGCTAGCTGTTTTTGCAATGCAGAATGGCCTTCAGCCAGGAAAATTCCTAGACTTCATGGTCATGCATACCCCGCAGACCTTGGAGGAAGCTCTTAGTGCTTCGGATAAGTTCATCCGAGCCGAAGAATGGAATAAAGCAAAAACCCAACCTCAATCCGGGGGAGGGAAACAGAGGCAAATACCTTTGTCTGAAGGCCAAGGCCATAAGGCAAAGGGAAAATCAAAGGCTCCGGAGCCATCTCCGGCCAGCGACCCAAAGAAGGACAGGTTTGCCTCATACACAGGCAGATACGAGTCCTACACTCCGCTCTCTCTTCCACGCGCCAAAATTTACAGTGTGACGAAGGAGGAGCAGAGTTACCGAAAGCCGAGACCACTCCCAGAGTGGTATCAGCGAAAAAATAAAAATCAGTGGTGTGAGTTCCACGAGTCTTCGGGCCACAACACTGAAGAGTGTATCCAGCTGAAGGACCAGATAGAGGACATGGTCCGGAAGGGATACTTGAAAAAATACATCGCGGATCACCGCGAGAAAAAAGAATCCGAGAGGCTAGCAAAGGACCCTCGGCAGGACCTTGATTTCCCCCGGAAAAACAGTAAAAAACCGGAGGGGAAATTCCCTCCGATCAATGTTATCTCGGGAGGAATATACTCTCGGAGGGAGCACAAGCGTCACCTTAGAGCTTTGACTCACCAGGTGAACAACGCTGACATTCAATCTCCCCAGTCGCCGGTGCCGAACATGACGTTCACAGCCGCCGACTGCCGGGGGATTACGTTCCCTCACGAGGATCCGTTGGTGATCATCGCCACGGTGGCCAACCACGACGTCAGTAAGGTCCTTGTTGACGGTGGCAGCGGAGCAAACATTCTGTTCCGAAAGGCCTACAACCAAATTAAGCTGAAGCCCAAGCACCTTACGCCGGTACCCTATCCGGTATCCGGGTTCAATGGGGCTTCAACTTATCCAGATGGGAAGGTGACACTTCCTGTCACCATCGGTTGCGATGAGGCAGCCCGGAACGTCATGATTGAGTTTTTGGTCATCGACGCTCCTTCAGTGTACAACGTGATTTTGGGGAGACCCATAATTCACGAGATCCAAGGGGTCGTCTCAACTTATCATCAGCTGATGATTTACGTCTCAGACGCCGGCTTCCCCGAAAGGATACAGGGCAACCAGAAGGACGCCCGAAGGTGCAACTACCTCAAGCCATCCAGTAGTCGCCCAGATGACGACAGGGATGAGAAAGAAAAAGAAAGAGAGCCAAGCACAAAAAAGCCGAAAGGCCTAAGTGCTTCGGCCCAAGGATCAGTGCCCAGAGAAAAAGGTCCCGAAAGGGAAAAGGTTGACTCTTCATCTGAGCCGAAAGACTCAGAGAGCCAGCCGAAGAACACAAAGACTGGGACACCTGCTGACATCGGCAGCAGACCAGATTCTGAAGAGTCCAGTCCATCAGCAATGGACATGGACCAACAGACTGAAACAGCAGAGTTGGCCGAAGGAGATGCTGAGAAATGTGTAACAATCGGGATGGACCTTGATCCTAACACCCGTTGTGAACTTATTCAGCTCCTGCGGGATAACAGAGATGTGTTTGCTTTCTCGGCAGCTGATATGCCCGGGATAAGTTCAGACCTCATCTCCCATAACCGAAGGGTCCATGCAAGGCCTCTCAAAATTGGGGATCTTGTCCTTCGGAATGCTGCTGCAGTTCAGAAAGGCCGAATCCATGGGAAGCTCTCAGCTACATGGGAGGGACCTTATGAAATTTATGATGAGCTTCAGCCAGGGACATACCGACTTCGGCAGTTGGATGGAACTGAGTTGAAGAATCACTGGAATGCTGATGTACTGAAAAAATACCATGTGTAAACCCTTCGGGGCAGAACAATCTTTGTAAGTACATTTTGAACTAATGACAGGCCTTGGAGCCGCCATTTATATAAAATTTACAACTGTTTATCCTTTCAAAATTTTCTTTGTTCTATCTACTCTTTGAGGGTTTTTTATTCAGCCTCGTCTGAAGCCTTCGCCTTCGGGTAACTGGGTTTCAGATTGCTGACAAAACCTGTCTTTTTAAAGAACACCGGTCTTTCAGCTGAAGTCAAACTTCAGTAAGACTTGTTCTCCAAAGACATGAGTCCATGGACAATTCTGGGATATTGCCTTAACTGAGCCTTGTATCCCAGAGAGCCATTATCCGAAACATTGCCTTAAGTTGGCCCTGTGTTTCGGGTATCCATTTTTCAAAGATAGCCAGAAAATCAAGGATAACAGCAACAGTTGAAAATTTTTAAATCAGCCTCGTCTGAAACCTTCGCCTTCGGGTAACTGGGTTTCAGATGGCTTACAAAACTCATGTCTTTTTAAAGAACACTGGTCTTTCAGCTGAAGTCAAACTTCAGTAAGACTTGTTCTCCAAAGACATGAGTCCATGGACAATTCTGGGATATTGCCTTAACTGAGCCTTGTATCCCAGAGAGCCATTATCCGAAACATTGCCTTAAGTTGGCCCTGTGTTTCGGGTATCCATTTTTCAAAGATAGACAGAAAATCAAGGATAACAGCCTTTTTAAATCAGCCTCGTCTGAAACCTTCGCCTTCGGGTAACTGGGTTTCAGATGGCTTACAAAACTCAGTCTTTTTAAAGAACACTGGTCTTTCAGCTGAAATCAAACATCAGTAAGACCTGTTCTCCAAAGACATGAGTCCATGGACAGTTCTGGGATATTGCCTTAACTGAGCCTTGTATCCCAGAGAGCCATTATCCGAAACATTGCCTTAAGTTGGCCCTGTGTTTCGGATATGCGTCTTCTTTAAGAACGCTGGTCTTTCAGCTGAAGTCAAATTTCAGTAAGACTTGTTCTAAAGAGGTTAGTCCCAGAAAGCTAATATCCCAAGCATTGCCTTCAGTTGGCCCTGTGTTTCGGATATCCAACTTTCAGACAATCTTCAGTAAGACTTGTATCCCAGAAGCATTGCCTTCAGTTGGCCCTATGTTTCGGATATCCAACTTTCAGACAGTCAATCTTCAGTAAGACTTGTATCCCAGAAGCATTGCCTTAAGTTGGCCCTGTGTTTCGGATATCTATTTTGAAGAAGTTCAGAAATTGCTTATTCAACTAAAGTCATACTTCAATTTCTGTGGGGGCAAGAAGCACGCAGTGCAGCTATGTTCGGCAGAGTTGAAGAAAAGAAACAGTAAAGCATTCAAAAATAAAGCAACTGAAGAAAAAATTGAGCTACAAGTTCAATAATTCAGTATCGGCAGCCGCCCACAAGCGGAAAATAACAGCTGCCGAAATACGTACATAAGCAAAAAAATAAAACTGCTGTACGACAAGGCAAGCTGAAGCAAAAAACAAGGCAAAAAACTCAGAAAGCGGCAAGTCTAAAGTTAAGCACATGATGAACCGCAAGATTCTGAAGACGACTGCCCGAGTTCCTATGCTTCAGCCGGGGGATCAGACTGATCAGCGTTGAGTCCCATGGTGGCCTCAGCTCCAGCAGCAGAAGAGGCGGGCTTTGCACTTTGCCGAGCCTCCCTTTCCCTCTGCTCAGCTTCCAACTCCAGTCTTTCAGCTTCCTCTTCGGCTTCCTCAGCCTTAAGAATTTCAGCTTCAGCTGGAGTTGCATACTTCATGTGAGGGTCTTCGGGATTCTGGACCCACTCAGCACATTTAGACCAGTCCAGCTTCGGCTCAGCATGAAGGCAGACTCTTCGGCATACTCGGAATCCGTTTTCTGAAACCCATCTCATATTCCTCTTGGGTGTAAACACGGACTTTGAGTAAAGCCTCAGCATCAGCCAGCTTCTTCTGGGTCTCCTCCAAGTCTTCCTTGGATTTCTTCAGCTCATCAGCGACTTTGGAGGAGGAACCCTTCAGCTCATTCAGCTCTTGCTGAATTTGGAAAGCCTTTGTCTGAGCTTGGGCCACTTCAACTTTCTGGATCAGCAGTTGATCCTCAGCCTCTTGGAATTTAGCTCTTTGAGCTTCAGCAGCAGCAGCAGCCTCTGAGAGTTGGACGTCTTTGGCCAAGAGCAACTCTTCAGCAGCCATTCGGCTGGCTTCAAGAGCCTCTAGACGCTGCTGCACTTCAGCTTGTGCAGCAGTTCCTTCTTGAATTCGGCTTTCAATAGCAGCCTTGAATTTGGAGACGTCCACTCCCATATGCTCCTGGAGGAATTTTTCCCCTTCCATCAGTGGGGGAAAAACCTCCATCTCCATAGCATCGCAGAAGGTTTTCAGAGCTTCGGCAGCTTTTTTACCGTACTCCTCAACCTCCTGCTGCTTCTCTTCAGCTGCTGCTTGCTTCAGCTTAGCAAGCTTAACTTCCTCTTCAGCCACCTTCCTTTCGTGCACAGCAGCGTCTACCCTATCTTGTAGGGTATCAATCAGCTCTACAGTGAGAGTCTGATTGTGCACGAACTGAAAACAGGAAGACAAAAAAAAAAAAAAAATAAGTAAAAAAAAAAAAAAAAAAAATAGAGCTGAATTTCGGAGGAAATGAAGGAAAATTACCTGCATCATCAGCAGTTGGTTAGACCTGGCTGGGTCAGGAACTGATCTACTGGATTCGCCCATCCCAGCAGTGGCCTTCAGCGACCAGATCCTTGCCCTGTCTACTTCGGACATGCCAGCAAAATTGCCGAAGTAGGCTGCAGCTCCTTCTCGGTTTTGACCCCATATGAGGTCCCAGATGTGATCTGGGATTGGAATTCGGGGGGCCGAGAAACCCATTTCTCCAGAATGCAGAGTCTGGAAAGAAGGGAAGGACGACGATGGAGCTTGATTAGCCTTGGTTGTCTCAGCATCGTCCTTCTCAGAGGAGTCAAGTACTATGACCTCCTCTTCTTCAGGGGTGAGGACGAAAGCCTCAACCTCTCTGGCGATATCTGCCGTGAAGCCTTCAGCACTTGACATCACGACATCTTTATTTTCGTGCTCAGCAGCACTCTTCTTGATTTCTTCTTGGACCCCTCCCTTAGGTTCGGGAGTTCTCTGATCCACCTCCATCTCAGGAGGTGGCGGAGGGGTCTTTTGAGGAGATTGGGGTGTTGGCTGGGGAACCCTCGGCGATCCATTGCCTTCCTCAGGTTCCCTTATTGCGACGCCGATGGTCATCGGCCTCTGCTGAAAATCATGAGGGCCGATGATGGCCATCCTTCGGCGCCTTTTCAGAAGGGGCCGCTCGTCCATATCTGAATCTGAAGACTCTTGTATTTGATCTTCGGGACGAACAGGAGCTTTGCCTTCTCTGTGTCTGTTACTCTCTTCAGACTGTAACAGACAGGGGGGAAGAAGAGTGTGAGTAAAAAAAAAAAAAAGAAAGAAGAAAAGAAAAAAGTTGTCTGAAAGCTCACCGAGGTCTTCAGCAAAGCCTCGTCTTCTTCAGCTGCTCTAGCTGCAGCTTCGGCTTCAGCAGCTCTGGAGGACCCTTCTCCTCCTTCACAAGCCTCAAGTACCCGTGCAACCTCTTCGGCTGTGCGGGCAGCTTCAGCTTCTTCGTTCAGCAGCTGAAACCAAGGGTCTCTCTTCTTCCACCAAGGCTTCTGCCTCTGATACAGAGCAACAGCCTCAATTTGGAAGTGGGAAGAGTCCAGATGAACTTCCCTATGCCTCGGCTCAGTGATAGACGGGGCCCGTTCAGTTACAACTCGCTCTCGGTTAACACCAAGACGAGCGTAGTTAATACCAACGTTGGTCTCGTCTCGCTCTGAAAAAAGGAAAGGGAAAAAGTTTAGCTCAGATATGTTGGCACAGCATAAAAAAGCAAAGCGAGAGAAGAAAAAGAGGTAGTAAAAAGCCTCGGCCCCAGCCGAAGAAGCTTACCATCCTTAAACTTTCGGCTGAGGCCAACAGCTGCTAGCATATTCTCTTGGAAAACATAATGCGTATCGGGGAGCCAAGTCTCCGGGATATGCTGCATTCGACCACTTCCCCCCGGGTTCGGCAGCTTGCCGAAGATATGTTGCTGATCCAGGTTCGGATCCGCCCCGTTATCTGCGGGGGGACCTAGACTTCCCATTTCGGGATCAGGCTCAGCTAAGTACCGGGGAGCGCTGAAGACACAAGGGTGGCCCGGATCTATGGGTGCCCTAACCCAAATCCATTGACCTCTCCAGTCCTTGTCTGAAGAGTCATTTGGCCACATGGTCAAATATTGGGGCCGGGACTCAATCCGATACCACCCAGAACCATGGCTTCCGTGCCCACTCTGAATATTTGGCACTAGCCGATGGAGCTTTCTGAAGCAGTGCAGGTTCGGCACGTATCTGAAGAACTTGCAGACCCATAAGTATGTCATCACCCTTCGGATGCTGGTGGGGGTTAGCTGACATAGGGAAATGTTGTAATGGATCAGCAAGTCTCGGACGAAAACGTCCAAAGGGAACCTCAGCCCATACTGAAGCTGTCTCGTGTACACCCCCACATACCCCGGGGGTGGACGATGGATTCTATCGGATGCTGAGGGCATTCGGCACCAATATCCATCAGCTTCAAAAATGCCGTAGTGCAACTCAATTTGCTCAGCAAATCGATATTGATCGGCGTTCTCTACCCACCATGAGTAGGGGCGGTTCTTTATCATGGCCGAAGCGACTTCGGCATTCTCCCACTCTGAAAACCCAGGGAGGATATCCCAAAGGACAGCGGGAATTTCATCGTCCCGTCCAGAAGCACTCGGCTCATCCGTTCTTTGAGGAGGAGCCGAGGAAAGGGGAGTCGCCCTAATCCCATCAGCAGGGTCAGACTCCGGCCTTCGACCATTCCAGGTCCCAATCCTATTCCTAGGATCGGGAATCGGCCTTGCTCTTCTTGGAGCACGGGCTCTACCTCTAACTCCTCTTGCCATGGACTATTTCGAAGAGAAAAGTCGAAAGAAGAGGGGAAGGAGTTCGAATTCGAAGAAAAATAAACTGAAATCAAAGGAATTTACCTTAATCTGAAGCGAAATTTGCCGATTTACGAGTTCGTAGTGGCAAGTCTCAGTTTCTAAGCTCAATGCTCGGGGGAATTTGCGAAGTTTTGATACGGATTCTTGGATTCTCTCTCGAAGAATTCTGGGTTTGTGTTGGTGAATCAGTGAGGAGAATGACGCGCCTCTGTTTATATCTCCAGGTACGGGATACGAAGAGTCTGTGCTTTAATTTCTCTTAAGTACCCACTAAGTAACCATTAAACACATGTCTTGTGATTAAACCGCCCATTATCCGTCCAACTTCCGCAAATCATTAACCGTTGTTATCTCATTAATTACGGTTTAAATTCAAATTCAAATTTTTGGATCAATTAAATCATTTACTTCCCTCCTTTTCTGAGTTAAATCAAACCCGACCCGTCATTCTTCCGAATCGGGTCTGGGGGGCAAGTTGTTTGGGTCCAATTTAGTCAAAATTGGGCCTGAGCACTAAATGATCCAATTAAAAGCCCAAGGTCAAGGTTCAACTCTCCAATTGCTCAAAAGTCAAAAGTCAGCCCACAAAGTAAGCCAATTGGGCTAAAGCCCAACCTCTCTAAATATGATGAGGTATAAAAGCCCTCATATTAACACATTCAAGAGGACATCTCATAACATCACATACGAGATCAACGAGATCAGACACAACAACAGACACAACAACACATGCATCATCACATACATTATCTCATACACGGATTATTCCAACTCATATGCTCATTCTTGCATTGAGAAATACTCCACAAAAGCCTCAAGCTACAAACTCTCTTGCATAGTGTCTTCCTTTTTACACATTGTACTGACTTTAGCATCGGAGGGGCCTTCCTCGGAAACACCCCCGAGGCTAGTTTACGTGTGTTCACTGTGCAGGAAACCTTCGGCCCAACACAGCTTGGATCGAATCCAGTCTTCTCCATTTTAGTGGACCTTCGGCAAGGTCCCATTGTTTTCAACCGAAACATCAAGTAATGTAAAGTTTATTCTTACATCATTTCAAAAAAGTTGTTATGATTACATTTTACATGGTATAACTCTTAGTGTCGGCTGATTAGATACATGTCCTATTTTGTGACAAAAAATGATTAGATTCTAATCTTGGAGCGATGTTGATTAAAGTAAAATGTTGTACGGAGTACTATATTTCGATGAACAATTAATTCTTTGCAATTGAATAAAATCAACAATACGGGGTGCTCCGTATAATTTTTGCAATTTAAGAATAATTTTGATTGACTTTCATGGTATTACAATTTAAGGTAGCAACGAAATTAACAGAAGAAGTGTGAATATTGTTTAGTGTGACAACATCTTTTCTTATTCATCAGATATTTTCTCCTTAGTTTTGTGGAATTGTCACATCTCAAATAGTAACAACATTAAAAGCTTAAAAGGTCGTTTTGACATCATATGGTGGATTCATTATAAATGACTTATTGAGGGTATGCTACAAGTTATATTCCGTAGTCCGTATATATGATTAATTGGTTTTATATCTCGCTCAAGTCTTCAACGTTATATATGATCGATAATTTATCACTAAAAATACGTAGGATAATAATTTATATTGTATGTGATGTATGTTAATTACATAAATCTATCACAATAATTCGAAATCATTACTAGCATGTACTTCATTATTCTTTGTTAATTAGTGAACTAACGACTTTACCGTATTTGTTATAACAAGAAGAATGACATTTTTCTACGAAGAACTTTACCCTCTAATTTGGGGGAAAAAAAGCTAAGGGTGCTATTACTAGGGACATAACGAATACTAATCAATTTAATTGGGAAACTTCGTTACGACGATGATTAGAAAATATGTATAAAACAAACACCGTACTAATTGGAGTCGATATTTTGAGAGTAGTATTGACGAATAATTAAAAGCATATCCTTAATCACTAATTTTCAAACATTATTCAGACTCTAATTGAAAATTTGAAAATGACAATTCATCAATAGAAAATATACAAGCAAGAATAAGTTTCTACTTGCTAATCACATGCATGTTTGAAATTCCTTTGTGGTCTTGAATCTTGATCGTGCCATCTACCAACGGCTGAAATATTCCACTTAATTAAGCAAAAGATGTACACGACTATATTATTGAAGGGCATACATGCTTAATTAAAATAAATAATGGACCTAATTTAATGAGCTAAAAGGAAATTAATTTAATAAGTAGGGGAAAAATATGAGGAAATTAAATTACATTAATAAGGGAGGAAGGGGTGGTGGTGATGGTTGGAAGGGACTAAGGGGTATAAAACACAATAAAGGTGTATAAAACAAGAAGTTCATGTAATTTAATAATTAAAAACTAACATTATATTAGAATAGGATATAATTATTAAAAACTAACATTAGAATAGGATATTTAATTAGAACTTTCATTATATATGGATAATTTACTTATCTTATTTATTATTAATACACTTTTGTTAAAAATTGTTTATTTATAACACCCTTTGCATATTATCACCTTTGATTCCTTTAAAAAATTATTATTACCTATATCATAAAGTTTTTTTTTTCTTGATATTTAATTACTTCTTTTGACTCAAATCACGGGAGTTGTTCATCGCCCTCATTATCATTTCAAAGGTCAGTAATAATACCGACCAGGGTTACATTGAGTTAGTTATCTACTTTCTTTGGCGAACAACTTGTTGTATTATATCAATGATTTCATGCAGGTAGATATAGTGTATCAATTTCAGCTACTTATCAATCAGCCGAGTCAGCTATCTTTTAATTACACCGAATTTATCAAGTACAACTAATTTTTCACGATTGTTGTTAAACACAACTTAAATGCACATATTGACTTGCAATATAAATCATTAATTAGTGCAATAAAGATGTAATTGAAAAATAAAATTAAAGCCATAACTTACAATAAGGACTATACAAAAGATAGTAGTTGTGTATAAATTAAATTGTATGTATCCTTACAATTCTTGTTAGAAAACCATTATTGAAGATGAAGACTGACAAAATTAAAGCTAGGAATTAGCTTAACTTGCAAAGGCAAGCAATCTAAAATGCATGAATAGTATTGAATGAGAAAGGATGATCTTTTAGGTCATAAGGATGGGTAGTGGGCCCTTTTGCATGTGAAGAAGAAGAAGAAGGAAAGGGGGGTTTTGGTTTGTTTTTGTGATCATACCAATTAGGAGAAGTATTATTGTAACTAGGAAATTAGGGTGTTTTTGGGAGCAATATAGTAAGGTCCAAAAATAATACGGTAAGATCCAAATACATCATGGACCCCCCGGCCCGCACAATAATCCTACAAAAAAATTAAGAAGATCAAACGCGCGCTAATTATTACTGTATGCTATTTAACTTCCTTCTTGAGTAGCAGCTACACTACACGTCCAAAAACGAAAAACAATATCGTTTTCTATCTTAGTCTCTTTCACAAAGCTAAGGCCAGCTACAAAATGGTGTAATACGGATAGTATTTCATTGTCTTGACTTTATTACCATCGTCCACACCTAACTTGCATGGAGATACCTGTGAGTGATACCACAACCTCACGTGTGATGGAGTAATAATACCTTCAATCTTCAATCAATGATCATCTCTCTCTCTCTCTCTCCCTTCTCTTCTCAATTGTTGTCACTATTTATTAAATTCAATACTAGCTGCTCCCTAAATATCATTTGTTAGGCTTAAGGCCTTGTTTGGTTCACCTTATTTTTACTGATCTGATCTGATCTGATTGTCTGATCTGATCTGATTGTCTGATTTGACCAAACTTTGACCTTAAGTGTACGATAATCTATAAGGAAAAAATATATCAAATGAGATCTTGTTAGATTCGTAATAATGTGTAATTTATTAATATGTAATTTTCACAATTTTTTTCATTACGAAATTAAGAATATTTAGCGATAAAAAACCGCACATAAAACGATCTTCTGATCTGAACTTATTTTTTCTGATCTGATTTGATCTGAACTTATTTTTTCTGAAATAAGTAAGTATAAGTTGAACTAAACAAGACCTTCATTCTATCAAGTGTATAAATCTTAATTAATTGGGGGGCGGCACTAGGCCGGGGTGTAAATGAGCTTAGCTAGTTCGTAAAGTATTCTAGTATAACTTAAAATTTTTGCATGACGAGCTAGCTAAGCACTACAATACTCGATTCAAATCTTATGAACAAGCTTGATTTTTTTTTAATCAACTAATTGCTATTCATTATATATATACGAAGCAACATTAAACTCATTAATTAGGTAAAAAAAATTATCAGAAACTTATAAAATCAAAACAAACATAACTATGACATATTAAAAGTTAAAATTTTTAAACTCGAGTTGAGTTTTATGAGTTGAACTTTAAGAATTGAACTAAAAAAAAAATCAAAATTAAGATCAAGTTCAAATGCTAATTAATGTAACAAACCCAATTCAACTTGAACAACCCAAACATAATTAGTCTCGAATTTGCTCAATCAGCACTTCTAGATGAGAGTGTCTATTTGCACTATTACTCCCTTTGTCCACAATAAAGTTTTTATTTCTCTTGTGCTCAAATCTTTTAAGATAAAATTGTAGTAGAGTTTTGTTGATTATTACTACGGTACGTATTATTTATTAATGAAAAAATAAAATAAAATTGGATCTTAGCTTCTTTATTCAATTTTTTTATTTTAATTATTCAAAATTACAAATAATGTAGTGGGCTAAACTCAAATGAGATAAGAAAGTTTTATTTAAGGACAGATAAAGTAGCACGTAAGCTTACAATGTTTTTTTTTTTATTTTTTTTATTTTTAGATTGTTCAAATTAAAACTCGTGACATTTAAAGATTTTAATCAATAGGTTTGAATCAATGCTAATTAAGGTTTAGAATTTTAAGAAGTCGGGAAAGAAGGGGTAGAATCTTAATTGGTTTCTCTTTATTATGTTGGGGCAAGGTGGAAGCAATGTGCTATGTTGAAAGAGATATCAAATGGATGGCATGTACATGTAGATTGAATTAAGTATATATGCGACAAGTTTACACTATATCAAAAATTCAATTGTGTATTATGCATCATTAAACTAGGGGGTGTCTACTTAAACGTCTAAGAAAGTCATAATATCAATGCTATGTTGATCAATTTTCATTTATATCACGGCTCTTGAAAAAAAAGTCACATGTCCGATAGAGTGGTATTCTGATCCGTAGAAGGTTATCGATAACTAACTTAATTGATTAGAATGGTTAGTACTATTATTTTTTCTTATGTGTAGTATATTGATAAAATTCAAGTAAAACAAGGTGTAATTAATAGAAGTCAAGCTTGAGATAGAAGGGTAGAGCAATTATTAACTAGTTCTCCGAGTTAAGGGTCGAATTTCAACAATGTCATTCTGTGAGGGATTTCTCTCCTTATGATGGGTGACCTTCTGCTTACCAAAACAATACAAATAATGTATAAGATTGGTATGCAATCTTATACGAAGTATATACAACAAACAAGAACAACTAATATAATAGCAGTTGTTTGGTCGTCAAACTTTTAATCTCGTAGATAGCCCTAAATATCAGTTACATTTCTAGCAACCAAAATTTGGGCATACATCACCTTTTAGTTGAAGACTAACTTTAAAGACTTGAATTATTGAGTAGCTATAATAATCTGAAGAGACTGCTGATTGTCATTGCCTACCACGTAACAGACAACAAAATACACCGTATTTCATAATTATAATGTACTCGTTTTCACAACGATTATCAAATTTATCATGCTCCATCATTACGGCGTACCAAAATTTAATAAAATTCAAGATTGGGGCGTTATTTATTACTCGAGATAAATACATTATACTAACATATACTTCGTATCTTGGTGTTATGTGCAAAATATAATCTCCATCCATTTGAATTTAGTTGTCATATACTCACAATTCTTGAACATCATTTCTCTAAGGTGGTAGGCCATGGGTAGACTTGCTGTTGAATTTCATTATACTGTAATTATAAAGCTTCTTGATACAATGAGTAATAACCCTAGTATTCTATTATTATACTGTAATTATAAAGCTTCTTGATACAATGAATAATAACCCTAGTATTCTATTTCTCAAACAGTGACTAATGCATATGGCAGCAAATTAATTATTAGGTACTTTTATGGTTTGTTTAACAATAACCATATGAAAATGATATGAAAAAGTTCACAACCGAAATAGATAATTTAAGCTAGACTTATCGAGGCAACTCGTTTAATTAGTCATTTTTTTTCGACAGAATTTAACCATCTAGCTTGTTATTTTCAACTTTTACGGAGTATTTTTTTAAGTACTCCAATCAATTAATTAATCAATTTCGTCTCTTTTTCATCGGCTAGTTAGAATCAAATTCAATTAGTTAGTCAATTGACAAAATATTGTTAGTATGTATGTCACAATGTCATTACTGATTCTCCCTTATATGTTTGAATCAAATTAAAGGCTTAATAAGTTTAGATAATACTAAATGGAGTATATGACCTAAATTGAATTTGAGTTGCTGAAATTTATCAGGTAACTTCGATCCAAATCAAATTTAATTTTATCACATTTGGCATCTTAGCGGACCTTTTTTTCTTTTTTCTTTTCATTCTACTTAAGTATGATGTTATATAAGGGTTCCTTTTTTCACATGAATTTTATTGCAGTATTAGCTGTAAAATAAAAATTAAAGCTAGACCAACATTTTACTTTTTTAGTAAGTATTATAATACAAATTAATCATGAAATGTGTTGCTAATTAGGTATTATTATATAGTTTCATTATATCAATTTTTGATTTTCTTATAAATATATTTATGGTTAAAATAGTGCATTAACATATATACTAAATTTAATTGTGTCAATTATTCTGAAGGTGAAGGAATACTCCGTACGTAGTTCAACGTGACATACTCCTTATGGAGTAAAACTCTATGTCAACAACATAACACAACACCTTAGCATGTAAATTGTAAAATGCATGGGTCTATACGAAGGTATAATCAAACAACTCAAGTTAACTAGTTAGGGTGAATTAGAAAGGGGTCTGATAGTATCACTGCCATCAAAATCGTTCACATTTCACAAGTTACAAGTCACAACCTTAGCTGCAAGATTAGCGCCCAAATGAAACAACAGCAGCAGCAGCAGCAGCTACTGTGACCTACAAAGCTACGTACGTACTCCTGCGGGCGATGTAGTGTAAGTAAAGCAGGTGCGCACCAGTCATTCCTTAAGAGCGCCAAAGAATGCATCACAGGGCATATAACTGACACCCTTTGTCTCTTTTTTCCCCTGTTATTTCTGTGCATCTCACTACTATATTCTAGACTAGCTATTTTTTATAAAAAAAAAAAAAAAAAAAAAAACTGGAAAAAGGGCCATAGCAATAAATGTAGTCCTAACGCTTTCTTCCAGCAAATCTGTTGCCATTTTATCTTCTCTCTTCATTTAATGCTCTTTTTTTCTTCCTTTTTATCAACTCCACCCATTTCCATTTCCCCATTTTCCTATTTTTGTGTACTACCCTCTCAATTATTTTCCCTACTCCAAAAAAAAAATATAAAAAAAATCTGGGATTATTTCTTACAAAGGAGTAGTAGTTTCTTATTCTTAGCAATTTGCTAGTTGTGCCCACTTACCAGTTTACAAGGGAATGAAGAAAGAATGTATCATTATTCATTAACACACTAGAGTTTCAAGTTTTAGGTATACTAGTACTAGTCTCATTTTACTACCTATGCCCTATTGGACTATGGTCTATGGGAGTACTACGTTCATGCCTAAACAGTAGTTAAACGTACTTGTCTGCAATTTCTACGACGTATATATTGTTATTCATCTCCTTAGAGATTAACACAAGTATTTTGTCCATTTAACTTATGAATTGTGTGATTGGGGGAACTAACAAATTTTGATTTAGAGTTTGAATGGCCCAGGTAACGTGTCAGTGGATTTAAAATCTATGTGTATTTGTGAATCACGTTTGTTGTACAAAGCGACTCATCGTGTCCAAAGAGTAACATAGAATGCACAAAGATTACATGATAGATTTTTATTTGCTTTAGATTTTTCTATTTTGGCCTCAAGTTTCAACCACTATAACCATGATTTTGCACAACACGCGCATTCTATTTATACACAAAGATTACATTATAGATTTTTATTTGCTTTAGATTTTTCTATTTCTCAAACATGATGAGCTCAAATATTAATAATTTACAATTATTCAAATACTCATCTAATTTGGTTAGCAAGTCACAATTGAGTCAATTTACATCAAAATTTGCAAGCCCAAAATCATTTGCCATAATATATTTACTATACCAAAAATACAAGCTAGATAGGGGTAAAATTACATTACATACACACAAAACATCCCATAGTTAAGTGCACATTGCTTACTATTTCCCCTGATCATTTTTGTTCTTTCCACTTTGACCTTTTTATCTCATGTAAAAAGATTCTAATTAAAAAGAACAAAAAGGATCAAAGAACATAATAAGTAGTGAATTTTTGCTATTTAAACTTCTAAAATAAAATAAAATAAAATGTACCCCTAGACACACTTGAGTAACAATGAACATTTTTTGATCATTGACAACGTAACAAAATTACATCATTACATTTGAGCTAAACAAAAGTTCAAAAACTCATATGGGTAAAAACCTTGAGTCAATACCCGAACCACCACCCTTACTCCCAAGCCGGTTCGTCTCACCACCACCTTCGTAGCAAGGATTTGCACAACACGCGCGGTTCGTTCTTGACTCACACCCCACCTCTTTGAGTTTTCTCCATTTTTACCCCCATATTTTCACCGTCCCTAATGATCACCCCTTACAAAAGCGTAATTTCCAACAACAAAAAATTTAGAAAAAAACACCTAAAAATTTATTTGTACAGCAACTCAAATAACCACTGCCATAGTTCCATGATTGAATGATTTACCACCGTTGGATCGGCCTAGCTTTCGCAGTTAAGAGCGGCCTTGATCTTCTGAACCGTACATGATATGAGATTGTTTACTGTCTCAACAGATTCTACCGTGAGCTTGGCTGTAGGAAGGCTATTCACAAGGATTTGAAATGCAACTGTAAGGAGGGACCCTCCAACCCTTTGTGGGCCCCCATTCGAGGGCCCACGTAATCCTGGGCCGTCGGGGACGATAGCAAACCCCGACGGCAAAAGTGCCACGTAGGCCGAATCCCCACCATTCATCACCACATGCATTGCCGGGATATCGACTGGCGCGTACACTACAAGCGACCCTGATGAGTCTGTGCATGTCTCTTGTAAGATCAACATGCTACTCTGATTGGGATTCATTGCCTGTAACCCAAAAAGACGAAAATACCCTCAATCAAATTTTTTTCATATTTACATAACACTGCCACTATACTAAAGTTAGAAATTTCATCAGAACAGTATTTACTAGTTACTCTACTGCATGAAAAGAGAGTCAAAATTGAATGGCCAATAGTCATAAAGTGGTCCCATATAAAAACATGAAATAAAACAAGAAAAAAAAAAGTCCAAACATTTTGACTTTTCTCAAAAAAATAAAAAAATGAAGAGTATAGATTAAAAAAGCTGGTCCCTATATCTGAAAGTAACATGTCCTTTATCATATGCTTCCAATTTTATGATCCAAATACACACCTTTTTACCATACAAATGACAAATCTCCTTTTTTGACCTTTCACTCCAAGACACAGGCACAATTCCAGATCTCAACGTACCATGCATTTTTTTGCAGCATTATGATCATAGACTATACTTCTATGCATACCCAAATTAAATAAGCACCACCCCATGTCCCCAACTCTCAAACTAGACTTATTTTGTGATAATTACCGTCAAAGTAAGAATAATATTTAAAGGCGAAGGGAAAAAGAGGGGACATACACCAGCGCGGAGTAGGGAGACGCAGTTGCCTTGATCTTGGCCTTTGGCAATGTGGGCCATTTCTTGCATGGGTCCACCGTTGGATAAGATGTCCCACTCGCTCCTCAACCGTTCATCACGCAGGAAATCAAACAGTCTCTGAGGGGAAACAGGTAGCCATACTGAAGTTGCAGCACTCAGTACTATACCTGGGGGCTCGCCCGGGTCATCGATGCTCTTTCGAGTCATCACCCGGACATCCTCATCGACGTTGCCTATGTTGAGCTTGTTCCATTTGTGCACCGTGGATGCACATACACCCGCGCAAAAATTGTTGGTCATCCTCTGTGCTAACTTCAACATGCTCCTATGCCCACTCGCCGTTATAGCTGTCATTTTATACATAAATAATGGTTACCACTTTGTTAATAAGATTGAATGATAATTAAGATAATATGTACATCAAATAGATAATGGCACTCTTGTGCTATACCAGTGTGTTCTCCTGATGGTATGTTAGAGGACATGAGAATGGCAAGGCACTCGCATTGTCGTTGAAGGGTAGTGATCCATCTTTGAGCACCAAAGCCCATACCCGAGCTAACTAATGACCGGAAGAGCTGGTGGATGCTACTCTCATCATATTCTGCATGCTCCACCCATGTAACCTGTGTTACGAACCATTATTTATAGACGAGTTAATAAATGAAAAATCATAATCATCTTGCATATCAAGCTAATAAAGACTGTTAAACACCAGTTAATTATCGTGCCAACGGAGACAAGTTTGCAGTAAGCTAATCACTTATTTAATTAATTAGCTTAAGCGTAGAATTAGAGTCAAATTACGAAGTTGAAAGGGACAAAATACGGTTCAATGCAATGCAGTCAGACTTCTGACAGAAGAAACACTAGAGACGGCGCAAGTGAGGGGGAAGCAGTGGAATAGAAGAATTTGATAATTCAAACTTATCAAACACTTAAAAAAAAAATATCAATACAAAGTACATTATTCAAAAAACAATATAAGGGCAATTGGATATTAAAATAAAAATATGATAAGAGAATATTTATGCTAAAATCTTGGATATAGCTTAAGATTGGCCTCTGTATAATATAAGAATAAAGAAAATCAAGGCGATTTGAGCCGAAGAACAGGTTGTCATTGAGATTTGGACATAATTTAGGCAATTAGCAGCAGATAAATAGTATAGTAAGATGAGAACAAAGTAGACAGTCTTGTAGTTTTGACTACAAAGTCTTCAGTGAGCAGCTAAAACAACACACAAATTAAAGCTTGTATTATAAAAATAATCCAAGGGAATCAGAATAGAAACATCAAATGTATAGTTTAATCACCCTATGTTTGTGGATTACAAGGCATTAATATGTATAGGATATAAAGAAATTAATGTGTTCAAGGTTCAGAAAATACGGATAAATAGAGGCTTCTATTCATTAAACAATGCCTGTAACCTCGATCTGCTGACGTACGAATTCGTGTAAAATAATAATAATCATGTTAAGCATTAAACAAGGAGTTGTCGAAACTTGATGATAGCAATATATATGGCACAAAAGAAGCATCTAACTCTTATTTAAATAAGAACAACCTTGATTAATTAATTCCTCGGAACGAAAACCGTGATCAAGGCCCTGGTGTTTAAGCCATTAATCACCCGACAAACAAGATCCATAGATGCATGAGCTCGAACTCAAGCTCGGGAATGCAAATATAATTATCATGATCGATAATGACTACATACATGTGTACGTTGCTTTCAACAATTAATGGATGGTTCAACCAGCATGAAATCCGAAATTGCAGTTGCAACTAAATATCATTAAAAGCTAAAGTGGAAAGGACACCCAACTTGGGATCAACTCAATGAATATTGTAATTAACTTCTATACTTGTATTTCAATCATCATGTTAAGGAACATTTAGATGGTGTGTGATTAATTAAGGCGTAATAATATCATTACTACTACTATTAGTATAGTGGGTACCTTAGAATAGCCGTTTGGCATATCTTGTACAACGCACCCTGAGGGAAGCCTCCTGCAGTTCACATAAGTCGGTGAACCGGAACTTTCTCGGATGCAGTCGATCGACACATCGACAACCGCCCACACCCCCTCGGCGTGCTGCTTGCAGAACCGTAGGAAGTTCACCACCCGAACCGGCACCAATGGTGATAGCACTTGAAGCTCAGCATGCATCTACCCAAAATAAAATATATTAGAATCTCAATTTCTACTACTAATACTACATTAAGCAGTTAGACTAACAATGGTAATTAGTCTAATTACCACTTGAAGAGCACCATTTCGAGTTCCGCCCATTCCACTAGATATAACATCAGTTGTTGACGCCCTAGCAATCATGCCAGGAAACATCTCCGCCCATCGATTCTATCAACAAATCCGAGCTTATTATTAGTCCTCAACGATCATACTATACTCAAAACAAATGTTATAACTTATAAGTGCGAGTAATTAAGGGCTCACCGCGTCCATTAAGGTTTCGACGAGGGCTAAACTGTTAATGATGACCATACCATTCTCCCTAGTAGCTTCAGGGACAAAACCATTAGGCTTTAAACCAATACAAGAAGTAATAGATCTATTATACTCTTCATGATTCAATACTTCCCGGCCTCCGGCATCCATACTCCTTAACCAAAGCGGCTCATCGGTCTGAGCTAACTTGACTAATTCATCCATTGCAGCCAAAGCAAGCTCCAAATACATGGATCGTTCAAAAGATCTCTCCATTCCCGTTACATTCGCGGTCGACTTTGTAGGTGAAACCACAGGCATAGCATTAGATATCCCACTTCCGAAATCGCCTAAGGGCAACGAGGAGGTGGTCACGGTTGTCAAGTGACCGTAACCATTGTTCCCTACCGCGAGCTCTAAGGAAGAGTTGGGCATGGGCGGGGCTGATAACGTTGATAAAGATGACACCGGTCGGCCTAGAAACTTGCTTGCTAATGTACAAACTCGGTCTAACTCGTCTTTAAGACGAGCATTCTCAATCCGGAGATGTTGTTCTTCCATTGAGATGTCACCTATCATTGCCGGACCACCACAATTTGTACAAATTGGGTTCCTCATCGCTTCTCTTATTGACATGTTTTCTGCTCTCAGCTTATCATTCTCTTGTCTTAAGATTGAATTCTCATGTCTCTCCAATTGAGTCTACAAACAAATTATAATAACTTAGTTAATCCATACTCACACAAATGGATAAGAGATTAGTATTACATACCTTCATTTGAGTACGGCGATTTTGAAACCAAAACTTGACTTGTCTAGTCTCGAGGCAAAGCTTCTTGCTAAGCTCCAATCGTTGCTTCTCATCAGGATGAGGACACTCCTTGAACACACTGTATTCGTAAAGCTCGTTATCAATTACAGTACTATAGAATAAAGACGTAAATGAGAAGAGAGAAGATAGCATACGCTTCGAGTTCTTGGATTTGCTGAGGGGTGTGTCGGTGGTAACGCTTCTTCCGGGGAGGAAGGTCAGCAATATCTTGTTCATCACCGGAAGCACCATCCAAATTTTCACTTCCAGATCTACTCTCGTGTTCATCTTCTCGACTTCGCCTTACTCCAATACTACTTACTCCAGCACCATTATTGTTATTATTACCATTTCCATCATAATTTTGATCTCCTGTTCCTCTTGCTGTTACCTCTCCATGCCCCTCCATCCCCGTTTGCTAATTATCACAAACAAAATCATTTATTACTCCATATTATCATTATTATTATCATAAATTCATAATATTAAAATATAAATAGGAGAGAGAAAGTACAAGAGCAAGGGAGAGGCCAGGGGTGTTGAAGAAGGACTTGTTAATGGAGTTGGGACCCAATAAATGTTGCTGTTGTTGCTGCTGCTGTTGTTGTTGCTGCTGTTGTTGATGAGTAATGGCACCCGGAGGCATACTGTTGTTGTTGTTGCTGCTGCTGCTGTTGTTGTGATATTGAATGTCCGTTGCTAACCTTGCACCACCACCACCTCCGCTCCCGCTACCACCACCGTCAACTCCTACACCGCTACTATCAAGAAATCCTCCAAAATTCATCAAAAATGAAAATATCCCACTTTTTTTTTTCTTCTTATAGTTGAATATATATCACTATTAGTAGTTCAATGAAATAAATTATGAAGAAAAATGATGAAATAGAGAGGAGAGAGAAGACAAAAGGGTAAGAGAAAATGAACCCAGATTGTCTACAATTCCTCTCAATGGAAGAGAGAGAAAGAAGGAGAAAGAAGGGCAGTTTTTAGCTTAGCCTATCTTCCTCAAACTCTCTCTCTAACTCTTATTTATTAAAAAAAAAAACCCAACCAAAAAAAAAAAAAAAATAGAGAGCAGAAGAAGAACCCTAAAAAGGAGAAAGAGTGTCAATTTTATGCATGATGGTTTGAAAATCAGAAGTTGGAGTTCTCATATTTTTGAAATGATGAGATAAATGACCTATAAATTTATATGAAATGGAAATAGAAATAGAAAAAAAGAGAGAAATGAATAAAAAGGGACTTTTTTAGGTGGGGATAGGAAAAAATAAAGTAGAGAGAAAAAGGAGAAAGGAAGGAGGAGAAGATAAAAGGACAGTGGGTGTATGTGGAGTGTTCGAAGCCTTACAAATAGTTGCCTCCAAAATTTTAGATTATTTAACAAAAGCGTCGGTTGACTATTTTTCCTACTTTTTCCCTCTCACTCACTCTATCTTTTTATGATTTCTCTCTCCTCTATTATGTGTTGGAAAAGTTAAATTCATTTCGTGTTTAAGTACTTGTAAAAAGTTACTTCTATCGCTAACAAGGAACACCTAAACCTATCAAACTTTTCTATACGGATTTTTACTCCTTACTTTCGTTTTATATTATTTGTAATATTTGTTAAAAATAAAAATTACATACGAGTAATATTTATCAAAATGATTGTTTTCTTTGTAACTTGTCATCACATATACCTCTATCTTTCTCTACAATATTCATTTTACACTTACATATAATTTTGCTTAATAGTTCAAGCAACATTTCAAAGTTGCAAATAATAAGAATAGAAGATAGTACATTAATTGATTTATTAAAAAAAAAAAATCATTTTGGATATATATACGGATATTCTTTTATGTTTGTCTCATTTTGAATAATCAACTGAAAATAAAGAATTTTTTGACATTGGTATTAACAATTAAGGATTGACACAAAAAATTAAGGAATTGAAGTAGTTTTGAAGTTTCAAAATAAAAAATAAAAAAATAAACAAAAAAAAAAAAGTAACCGCCGAGTATACTCCAGCAACAAAATTTTTTAATTAAGCTCGGTCTAAACAACACTTAGGCCAAACTAGCTGGAAATAAAAGGCCCGGCCATTTTTTAAGAGGTCGAGTTGATCCAATATTACTAAGTACAGTATTTAATCAAACTTATGGTCCCAAATATTCGAATTGTGTATTTGATTATCTTTCTTTTCATTTAATTAAATTGGATAACAATTGCTCAATCAAATCGGTCTTAATGTATAATCATCCAATCTCAACCAAATAAATCAAAATTTGTACACTCTAGTGTGATATGAAGAGTTTGGGCCGAGTACTAATAAACCTCAACCGACCTAATATCCTCAAACTTGGTAGTTTAGCAAAGCTTAGGCCTTAAATCGACCAATTAGTCTAATATTTTCAAAATACAGGTAATCAAACATCTAATTTTAGAATCAGCCCGACTCAATCTATCTATTTATCTATAACAATACTAAAACAGAGGGCATTTAAAACAAAAGTTCCACGTGTCACCTTCTCATTAAAAAAAATTCCGCTCTTTTTGCTATCCTAAATAAAGCAATTAGTTTACTAAATATTTTTAAGTCCTTTTATTTCCTTTTAATTCGTATATTATAATAGAATAAAAATATCACAGTTCGTATACTAGAATAAAAATAAATGATCTTATATAATATTTTTGCCAACAAAATATAATTTTATTGTTCTTATGTGATACAATTTTTGTCTAAAAACATAAAAAAATTTGGGAATATTTTCCTCGAGTATATATTCACTTTACCAAAGTCAGCATATATACCTGATACAAGCCTCAAACTAAGCGTGACAAATAATATACAATTAGGCAACTAATGATATGCTTTAACTAGAAGATATACACTATACAAAATATATACACCCTATATTTAACAAAAGATAGTAATTAACTTTTAGATAAAATTATTACCGTGCATAATCTTTTATCGGTTTTCTAACGTGTGTCCATGGGCACACATTAAAGAAGTATAGAACATATTCCTAATGAATGTTTGATAATAAGATGTATCTACACGTTTAAAAAGGGTAAGTCTAATATATCATATGTAAAATAATAAAATTTTCATTATTCCTCTTTCAAAAAATTTACCAAATTTTTCCAAATATCTCTCAATTAATTTTAATAGTACCTAAGAGGATTTTTTTTATTATTATGAAAATAAAACGTACTACTAGCTGGCTTGCCGCCTAACTTTCAGAGAAGAATGTAATTATATAGTTTGTCCCCTAATTTTTACAGAGAAATGACATGAATATAATTTGCTAGCTTATTTCATCCCCTGAAAGCATATGCATAATTCCATCCTTTCTTCTTGCACCCAATAAATAATGTAAAATATATTGTTAATTGAACTAAGCAATAGCAATCTCATCAAGACATTTCACAATGATCCTAAGTAACCAAAATTTATTTTGTTACAAAATTTATATCATTCTTATTTAGTACACTTATGGAATGGTTTTATCTTAGTATAATTATGATAATAATTCACTTATTAATAGATACAATATTTGATTCTAGAATATATATAATGCATATTTTTTTTTGTTTTATAAAAGTATTTTTATCATATAAAATATGCATATAATTTTATTCTCAAATAATGCATTTTATAATCATATATAGGACGGATCTCAATATTAAACTACATTTGGCAGCAACATATGATTTGTAGAGCTATAAAATGTAATACAAAGTATTAATATTCATTACGTACCAATGCATGCTCAGCTCCATATTATACTCATATATAGCAAAAATTAAGATTATTTAGTGAACTATAAAAATCAAATTATTATCTTAAGTTAGAGTCATTTTGTGATTTTCATAAGAACTTTTTACGAATTTAGTGTACTCTTTAAATTCTTTGTCATATTAATTAGGTAGGTATTCATATATTTAAGTGCTATTTTTTAAAAATTATGAAAAAAAAAATAAAAATAAAAAAATCTTGTATGATTAGTTTTATTATACGAGTAGTATTACAAACTTTTTTAGAAAATCGGGTGTAAAAAATATTGTAGATTCATTGTAAAGCTCTAAAATGTTCAAAATTTACTCCAAAATAAATAAATAAAGTTACCCCAATTTAATAAATGTGATATATGCTTAATGATAAAGTTACTGTCAAAAAAATTGTAAAAATCATATCAAATGTTGGTGAGTGAAAGTAACTTTATTACTTTTAAAGAATTTATATCAATCTCTATATATTTAAATTAAAATCATATCATCATTAGAGTTACCCTAAGAAGTTAAAACTTATTCTAAATTAGTTCCCTAAAAATGTTTGATGTACACTAATAATATTAATGTAAATCGGGTGTACATAAAAGTTTATGTACTTCATGATGTGAGATTTATTTTTTTTAATATATGATCTCCAATAGAACTACACAATCCCGTTGGACGAAGTAACCCATGTAACACTGATCAAGTAACCCCTATAATATTAATGAAGTAACCCCTATGATGGCTATGTGGCCAGTCACATAAAAAAGTTAGTGTGGTCTCATTAAATAGACAATTTTATTTATACTATAGTAACTTTTTATATATGCTAGGGTAGTTTTTGATTGTTTTAGGGGCAACTTTACAGTGAATATATATTATTTATTGTAAACACGATATTCTAAAAAGTTTGTGACTTCATTATGAGACGAGATTATATGATTTATTAAGTTGATTAAGACAAAAGTATACATGAAGGGTAATGTACTTAGTATTAGTCTATTAGATATGTGAATGGGCTTGATTCATTCTGATCTAAAAAGGAATGATATGATCGTGATATGTATAGTGAAAAATCAGCCTTATTCATATGTCTATTTCTACTTTTTTATACTCGACATTGAATTGAAAATATTAGATTAAGTAATGTCATATATGGATACACATTATTGTGATTAATATCGTCATGAAATTATAAAAAATCAATTAATATAAAGGATTTCACTATTATGCATTAATCTAATTGTAATTTAAATATTATGAGATTTAATAGTTGAACTTTATAAATCGTGCAATTACATGGGTATTATATATACTCCTAACCAACCAAGTATTATAAAACTTGGTTACTTAGTCAAGTTTATATTACAGTTTAGTAAAAGATATATATTATTATTGATTGTATATTAAATGTAGACCATCACTATATGTGACAAAAATATAATTAAGAATAATAGTTAACTAAAAATTTCTACGCTTAATTTTCCGCCCCTAAATATATCAACAAAATCAAAGATTTTATGTAATGAGATAATATAAATATATTTTATACTTTTTATAATTTACCAAATACTTTACATCGTGAAATTTAATACATAGAATATGTAAGTAATACTACTTTGATTCGAGTCATAAATGAATCCTTTGACATTTTTGTTTCAATTTTTAAATATAATGCCTCTAAGAAAAATATTAGAAGTTGATAACTATCTAATGTAATAGTTTAAAAGTAAGGAAAAAAAAAGAAGATAAAAACATTCAATAACATATTCATTTCTAAATCTCAATTCAATACTAAGAACTTTCAAAGAGAAAATAATTACCTTAACAAGAATTGAATTGGTATTTTTATTATGCATGTAAAAGAAAAATAAAATACTACGAGTAGGTTGTACTAGAACAGGAACGGGATCGAGTACGGGCACCAAAAGGGGTACGCAATACGGTTTCTTAGAAAGACATATTTTATAAAATCTTCAATAGTATTTGATAAATTTTTCTTTATACGATGTAAATTTTAAGAAGACAAAAAAAATCATTCAAAAATTCCTCAAATTTAATAAATTTAAAGCAAAGTTTTAAAAAAATTATTATAAGATATAATAAAACTATATATCAATGTACTTAGTACGCATTAGGACACGAGTGCATATTGCGTGTTCGATACGGGTACGATGACCATTAAGGGTACCCATAGGAATTTAAAATACTAGGTTGCACTAGAACGGGTACGGGATCGAGTACGGACACAAAACGGGTATACAATATCGTTGCTTGAAAGATAGAGGATACGGGTATGGCTAATTAAATATGGTATAATATATTCTGTACATAAATATTTTATAAAATTATACAAAGTATATTTTAAGAAGACCAAAAAATCATTCAAAAATTTGTAAATGTCATAAACGTTTTTTTTATATCTATTTTTAAACTTTTTTATTCAACATTAAATTATATTTACGACATGGGGTACTGTGATAAAATGGGTACACTTTATTAGTTTATTATTGTAATGAATAATAAATTTGTAAAGTATTTCACTATTATGCATTAAGCTTATCTTAGTTAATTTTGTGAGATTTGATACTTAGAGCTTTAAAAACGTGCAATTGTACGGGTACTATACTAGTTTTAGACTAATTCCCGATCACCATAACTTGGTACCTACCAAATTTTGAACATCCAATTTACCTCTAATTGAAGATATCTAGTTTGGCAAATTAAGTAACACCAAAAAATTTTACAGAAAGAGAGGGGGAAAAAAAAATGAATAATGATACGAAATTGCTAAAAAGTATGGGGAAAAGCAATGTTGTATAGATAAGACAAGTAGACAAGACAGGACACCAAAATCATTTCTTCCAATGCTCTTTCCTTCAGATTTTCCTATAATACCACCGCAGAATTTTACATTCTGATAAAAGTTAATCTTTAATTTCACAAATTATCAATTATTTCATAATCTAGGGTTTACTATGCAAAATCGATTTAATTAATGACATGCTACAAACATGAATCAATCAATAAAATAAGTAGGAAATAAAAAAAAAATCGTACCGAATTTTCGCAGAAGATTGAATAATGGTGCAGTTGAAGATTGATCAGCCATTTTTGGTAATCTGGAATTGGAGAAAATTATCATCAATTGTGCAGTGTATATATTTAATTTTTGTTTTTTTTTATAAAAAAAAAAAAAAAAAAAAAAAAAAAAAAAAAAAAAAAACTGGAAAACGAGGATTAAATTAAGTGGATTTGAGTGAAACAACACATCGAGCAAATGAGTGTCAAATGGAGTGTCAATTTGAGTTGAAAATGTGTGCTGGTGAACTGAATTTTCTGAAAAACTTTTACGCCTTTTCATTTTTACACCAGTTTTTTCAAGATGACAAGAAATTCTAGGCTAAAAGCTCAAAATAGTAAGGAAATCCGGGTGTTACAAAGAGGGATAAATCAGATAGTTCTTTCTTCGTATATCCATATCCTACATCAATAGCGAAAACAAATTCAACTGTTTTGACTGTTGAGGGGTAAAGATTTTCTAAGCCAAGTAAGTTCAAATTATAGAATGTATGCGTGCTATATCAAATATGAAGTATCAAACAAGTGCTAGTCCAAAAAGTCATATCCAAACTCGCTAAAACGGGTTGGGCTTTTGGGACCATAACAAGTTTTTTCGTATTAGGTATAGGTTGTTGACGTACAAGAATACTTTATTAGTCGCTCAATTTCACACTTTTTTTTTATGATGATGGAGTTATTGTTGATTAGATTTACCATTGTTCTAATTTTTTGTTCTAAAGTACAAAGTATTAGCAAGGCTACAATGTACAAATATAGTGTGACCGATTTTTAACACTAGTAGGATTTGTTTTGCTTAAAGTTTTGTAATCGCACCTTGTCACATTAACATCCTGTGCGACACTAGTAGCACGGCTTGCACCTATGGGGTGCATTTAAGACCACGATATAAATAGAGCTAGACGCACAATGCTCTTTTCAGTTTAAACCTATTGCATAACTTGCTAACCGCTAACAACAATGGGGGATAATTGTCGATCGAGGGAAAAACACTAGGATCTTTGTACTCAGTGATCTCTCATGGCAATGTCAATACAAACCCATTGTGAGATCTGTGACTAATGTTTTGTACAAACTACAGTAGAACACTTAAGGATAATTGTAATTGTAGATTATCCATGTAATTAATGATCAAGCTAAGAAAATAATGTAATTGTCAAATCCTTTAATTTTAAATTATCATTCAAGAGGATAAAAACCTCCTAATCACCTTTAAAAATAGCTTGATCACATGCGACATAATTACTAATAAAGGAAGATCTTTCGAAAACAACCCCTCAACACAACAAATGATCGTCATTAACCTTTTGATATTATGATACTAAATATCTTTTTAATTTGTTTGAGGTTTGACCTAGGAACAAATAATAATAATAAATAATTAAAGATAAAATGAAAATAATAAAATAGACTAGCAAAAGAACTTGTAATTATTAATTGAATTAAAATCTAGGCTCCCATGAAAAAGGGGAGAAAATGTCACGGAACATCAATTTTTGTGTTCCCATTTTAATTGATGGGACAATGATCAACTCTAATAATTTTGACAACGCTACTTTTGTAATCTTGTTGATATTTCTATGTATCCATATTAATTGTGTCTTTTAACTTTTAATATGGGATATTTTATAAATATTTTCATTAATTTTTCCATGCATGAATGGATTGATTATTGTTTGTTCACACTTTGTTCTTTTATTATGTCTTTGAGACAGTTATTTCATGCAGTATAAAGATGAGAGATACCAGTATTAAAGAGTGGGGTGTGCTTAGGCTTGTAGCACTTAATAATTAGGTCAAATTATGTCCAAATGATTTGATAATTAGCAATGAGAATATTTAATTAATTAGTTGCATAGAATAGATTTAACACCAATTAATTAATTGTCAAAACATGTATTTATATATAGATTATTATTTTGAATTAATTGTCAAAACATGTATTTATATATAGATTATTATTTTGAATGTGTTTCGTGAACACAAGCTTATTAGAGTACCGGTCTTTGCAACAATGCTTTCATGTCGGAAATAATGTATTAAATCAAATTATGCAGATTCACTATTTAAGGACAAATGTATTATTTGAAAATAAACAAAATTTGACAAAGAACAATAAAGGGTTGTTTAAGGGGTTATTGGTTGGGGGGAAAAGGTTGAAGATGAATCTTTAGTCTTTCTTTCACATGAGTTTTGTGAACAAATTAAACACCTTTATTTGTCTTTCTTTCAATGACTTTGAAAAATATACTTGTATTATATTCTTACTTAAATATCCTAGATAGTAACTATTTTCTCAATTCCATATCATATTAACATTTTTAATTTGAGTTTGTCAAAGATTGATTTTTTTTTTTTTTTTTTTTTGGTGTATAGAGAGCCACAAAGGCAGATGATGAGAATCGATCCCAGGATTCTTGAAACCGGGAAAAAAGCTCTAACCACTTGAATTATCCTTCACTCTCAAAATTGAATTTATGACCGAACAATAATTAAAAGAAGGCATCTTGATTTGCATTAGTACTTGATAAAATTCATGAGGGAATCGAAATTGGACCAGCTAGACTTTAACAAATTATTAAAGGTGTAATTAACCAATTTTAATTTTTCTACAATTTTAATGTAATAGGATAGTATTATCGCTTAAATTATTGAAGGGTCGAAATAGTTGTCATCCTAATCAATATTGTGATCATCCACCATAGTACTGTGAAAGTATGTATCCATTGAACTACGAACATAACTTTTAAAGCAAGAATAATATTTTCATAAACAAATGAATCTTCTACAAATTGAAAAGAGTCCAAACCACCAAAATACATAATTCGGAGTAACACTATTCTTTCAACTACTATAGTTAATTAATACCTTAAATAGCAAGACAATACGGAGTAATTAATTACTCCATCCGTTCTTTTTGAATTCTTCTTATTTGAAAGATATTGGCACTCTATTCATAAGATGAGGTTTAAATCACTCTCATTATACACTCCGTACAACTAGATAAGCCATGTTAGGTCTTATTATTTGATTCATTTCAATAGTTTATTAATATCCTGTTGATATTTGCTAAAACTTGATGAACAAGAAGCTTTTAGAGAGAGAAAACGAAGAGAAAATTGTATTGATCTTAGAGAGAGAAGAATATTCTGATCATTACAAAAGTGTGAGCTCAGCTAAGGAGCTTATATACTAGCTATTACAGTAAGCAACTAATAACAAACTTCTATGATTAGTTTGTTACAAGAGAAGTTTCTAGAATCAGATAGTTATAACTAACTGCTGAGGTGGCAATCTCCTTCTGTCAAGGTGGAAATAGCTGAGCATACTCTGATGCTTCAATACCCCCCCTCAAGCTAGGGGTGGTAAAGTCAACCAAGCCTAGCTTGGAACTCAGATAAGTGTGCTAGTAAATAGGCAGAGTTTTTGTAAGCAAATCAGCCAACTGTTCCTAAGATGGAAGATAGGATAGTTCTAGCAGACCATCCAAAACATTTTCCCTCGTAAAGTGAAAATCCAGCTCAATATGTTTAGTACATTCATGCATAATAGGATTCTACCCAATGTAAATGGCTGATTGATTGTCACAGGACAGTTTAACAGGCTTCAAATTGTCAACCCCTAACTCTGTAAGAAGCCTAACCAGACAATTAACCTCAACTGCTGCTGCAGCCATTTCCCTGTACTCAGTCTCTGCAGATGATTTAGAGACAATACTTTGTTCCTTTGACTTCCATGAGATAGCTAGGGGAATTCCCAAGCAGCATGATATAGCCTGTAATTGATCTTCTAGTGGAAGGACAAGATCCCTAATCAGAGTCTGAGTATGCCTGTAAAGTGAGCTGGTCAGTAGCTTGGAGAAGGATGCCTTGTCCTAAGGTGTGAGCAACATCTCTCAGGACATGACGCAGAGCCTGCATATGCTGAATCCTTGATTGCTGCATGAATTGACTTAAGGATTGAACAACAAAAGACAAGTCTGGTCTTGTGTGAGTTAAAAAAATCAATTTACCCACAATCTGTCTATAAAGAACAGGATCAAGATAGAAGTCACCCTGATCATCCACTAGCTTCAAAGTCTGTGATAGAGGTGTCTTGGCAACTCTTGAAACATCATAACCAGACTCACGTATCAACTCCTTGGAAAATTTTCTCTGAGTGAGAATAATTCCACAAGTTAGGTGAAGAACTTCATTGCCAAGAAAGTAATGTAGCCTGCCCAAGTCTTTGATGCTAAAGACAGAATGCAAATGACCTTTTAAATCCAAAATAGCTGCATCATTTGTACCAGTCATAATAATATCATCAACATATACTGCAAGTATGATAATGTCAGTATCATCTTGCTTGAGAAATAAAGAATAGTCATTCAAAGACTGCTTGGAACCTTTATTCTATAACTCGAGTGTCAGTCTAGCAAACCACTGTCTTGAGGCTTGCTTGAGTCCATAGAGAGACTTTTTGAGCTTACAGACAAGGTTATGAGGATTAGGTATCCTTTCTGGCATCTTCATGTAAATTTCTTCATGCAAATCCCCATGAAGAAAAGCATTGTTGATGTCCAACTAATGCAAAGTCCATCCTTTACTGGCAACAAGAGCTAAGAGGCATCTCACAGTAGCCATTTTAACTACTGGAGAAAAAGTCTCATCAAAGTCTATTCCAAAGACCTATGTGTATCCTATAGCAACCAATCTGGCTTTCAGCCTTTTTATAGTCCTATCAGCTTTGAGTTTCACTTTGAAAACCCACTTACACCTTATAGCTTTCTTCCCTTTAGGAAATGTACAAAGTTCCCATGTTCCATTCCTTTCCAATGCCTCTATATTCTTCTGCATAGCATCTATCCACCCCTGATCCTGAGAAGCTTCAAAGTAACTAGAAGCTTCTAAAATGGCAGTAGTTTTAGCTATAAGAGTTTGTAAGGAGGAAGGAATATCTGTGTATTTGACAAGATTACACCAGTGAGAGTTTATAGATACTGCAGTAATATACTCCTTGTGCCAGTGAGGAGGGTTATGTGGTCTGTCTATTTGTCTCAAAGGTTGTGGTGGAGGGGGATAGGTGATGTGTTTTGTGATGGAGAGAAAGCAGGTGAAGAATTTGGTTGGGGTGAGTGATCAAAATGGATAAGTGATTCTGTATGAGAAGCAGAATCAGATGAATTATTTGAATTTGTAGGGAGAATAAAGGGTTCAGGGATAATTTGGGACAAATCAGGTGTGCTTGGGGTAGCTATAGGTAGGAAAATAGGTTGAGATTTGGTTTTAACAGAAGAATGAAAGGGTAGATGCTTCTCATGAAAGTAAACATCTATGGAAATAATGAATTTCTTTGATTCCAGAGACATAACTTTGTAAGCTTTCTGGTTAGGTGGATAACGAAGAAAGATACAAGGCTCTACTCTTGGATCAAACTTGCTCCTATAGGATTTGACTGTTGAGACATAGCAGAGACACCCAAAAACTCTCAAATGCCCTAAATTAGGCTTGCTTCCATGTATCTTTACATAAGGTGTGCAAAATGTAATAGAACTTAGAGGCATTCTATTAATGAGATGAGTTTCACAAAGTAAACACTCTCCCCAAAGGTATATAGGAACATTTGACTGAAAATACAGGGCTCTTGCAGTCTCTAAAAGGTGCCTGTGCTTTCTTTCAACCACACCATTCTGTTGGGGTATTTCTGTAAAGCTTCTCTGATGTAGAATCTCATATTTACTATAAATCTGCAGTATAGGCCCTTCACAAAGTTCTTTTGCATTCTGATCTTATGTACTTGATAGAAGTATGAAACTGATTGTAAATCATTGCAACAAAGTTTTAAAGTACAATAACAACATTACACTTAGTCTTCAGAAGAAAAGTCCATGTATGCCTTGAAAAATCATCAACAATAGTCAAGAAAAAATTACAACCATCATGTGTAGAAACTTTATAAGGACGCCAAGTATCAATGTGTAACATCTCAAAACACCTAATAGTCTTAATACTGCTAATAAGGAATGGTATTTTAGTTTGTCTAGCTTTAGGATATACCTGACATGAAGAACATGATGAATTTTATTAAAAGGCAAGTGACCTAAACGAAGATGCCATAACTTTGCTTCTTCAGAATTATTCAACTGTGCAGCATCAGCAACTGAAACCTCATTCTTCTTCTCATGAACACTACTCTCTTCATCAACTGCATATAGACCAGATTCCAACTTACCAAGAACAAGTGTGTTGCTCTGGGAATGGTCTTGAATTAAGCAAGTATGATGAGTAAACTTGATTTCACAGTCAAGATCCTTACACAATTTATGTGTATTGATCAAATTGAATGTAAAATCTTGAACATACAGCACATTCTTCAACTATATACCATTATGAAATCTGATAATACCAATATTCTCAACTTTCACATGCTTTCTGTTAGCAACAGTGATAGTGTTTGGTGTTTTATTTAATTTCCCATAAGAATAAAACAATTCAATGTTGCAAGAAATGTGATCAGTTGCACCAGAATCAATGATCTACTTAGAATTTGAGCAAGAGATAAGACAAGTACCTGCCATGTGAGGTGAGCTGTAATTTGAATGCACAAGATTCTGTGCATTCACAGACTCGGGAGTGGAAGTGGTCTGATCTTGTTGCTGAGCATTCATCACCTCAATGAATTTGTTATATTGCTCAGTAGAAATGTGAGTTGTTTCAATAGCCTGGTCAGTATTCTCATCAGCATCATCACTGTAAACAATTGCAGCAATCTTCTTCCCTTTTCCTTTGAAGCCAGAATTAGCACTTGAATAACCATGAATTTTGAAGCATTTCTCAATTGTGTGGCCAGACATCTTGCAAAAATCACAGAAAAGAGATGAAAATCTTCTGTTACCGGTTGCTCCCTTGCCAAAACCAGAATTATAACCTTGCTGCTGCTGTTGAGAATTTATGTTCCAAGTATTATGGAATTGAGGCCTATAATTGACATTCCTATTGCCTTGGAATTGATCTGGCCTCCTGCTACCTGCTGCAAAAGCCATAGTGTTAGCACCAGCATTGGCTTTTGCTAACATGCTCACATTCCTTTATTTCTCTTCCTGAGTGAGAAGTTTGTAGGCCAAAGAAACATTAGGCAAGGGTTGCATGATCAGAATGTTTGTTCTGACATTAGTGTATTTTCTATCTAGCTTCATCAATAGCTAAATCAACCTCTCTTCCTGCTGTTGCTTGAAAAACTTCTGAGTCAAATTACATGTACAACCACCACATGAACATGTAGGAACATGACTGATTCTAGAGATTTGATCCCAAACAGCCTTGATTTTTGTGAAAAACTCAGCAATACTACTAGATCCTTGTGACATATCATGCAAATTCTGCTGTAATGAGTACAATTGTGCACCAGAACAGAATAACGATCCTCAAGATCTTTCCAGATTTCTCTTGTTGTATTAAAATACAGTACACTTTTAGCAATACTAGGATCAAGTGAATTCAGAATCTAAGCTGTAATCATAGCATTACATCTATCCCAAGCCTGACTCTCAACCAGATTTGTGTCTGGAGGTCTAGGAAGAGTTCCATCTATGAACCCTTACTTATTTTTAGCAGCAAATTCAATGATAATACCACGTTGCCATTCACTGTAACAATCACCATTAAACTTCACAGAAACCAAAGGATTTGCTGGATATTTAAAAGGATGCAGAAAATATACACTAGCAGGATTTGATTTAAGAGCTAGATTATTGTTTTGACTGTTTGGACTTCCTATTGTAATTAAAAAAAAAACAACAATTTGAGTGGAAAAACTGATTGATCAAAACAGCAAAAGAATGATAGAAATCACAAAGAACTAATCAAAAAATTCCAGAAAAAATCAATCGATCAAAAACCTCACTGAAACCAGACAAATGAGAGGAAGAAATGCCTGATAAATTTGCAGAAATCACAGAAGAAATCCGGGTTGTGGCTCTGATACCATGTTGATATTTGCTAAAATGATGAACAAGAAGCTTTTAGAGAGAGAAAACGAAATAGAAAATTGTATTGATCTTAGAGAGAGAAGAATATTCTGATCATTACAAAAGTGTGGCTCAGCTAAGGAGCTTATATACTAGCTATTACAGTAAGCAGCTAATAACAAACTTCTATGATTAGTTTGTTATAGGAGAAGTTTCTAGAATCAAATAGTTATAACTAATTGCTGAGGTGGCAAGCTCCTTTTGTCAAGGTGGAAATAGTTGAGCATACTCTGATGCTTCAATATATCCCATTGTTATATATTTTTAATAATATGCAACTAACGTTGTTTATGACCAAAGTAATATATTAATAACGAACATGCACGATTACTTTTAAAAATGGAGGGATTATATATGTTTTTTTTACAGCATAATCCAACTAATTAAGTAAAACTATAATACAAAGTACGTAAGTACAAAAATGTGTGTTTTGGGGTGTAGCGATAATTAAGAATCTTTGAAGGACTTTAGTTTGACTCATTAATTTGTAGGACCAAAACTCATCATAATTAGCGTAGTATATAGTATTACACTATTACTCCAAATTCAGATCCCAAGAATTATTCAAGCATCAAAATTGAACATAGGAGTAATCCGGTATAGAAAGATCATGAGAGGTTCAAACAGGATAATTATTATTCCAAATCCCTATACAATCATTTTCAAGGTTTTTTTTATTTTTTTATTTTTATTTATTTTTATTTTTATTTTTTAATCAAATAAAAAATAAATGGAGATAACCTTGTATAGCAAGTTTGGACCAGAGGCTGCAAGCTAGCAATGTGCCTAACCCATATGATATTATATAAAGAAGATTATATAATAATATACTTTATGTAAGCATTAATTTCCCCTTGCATGCTTCTCTAGCTACTAGATTATTGAGAATAACCTAGCTAATTTGATCCTTAATACAACCATGTGCAACTTTGTAATGCAACTTTGCTTTGACCAAGTACAATGAAGGTACAAAGGATGCATGCGCTTTTGATCTTAATTGTAAGGAGTATATGATATACAACACGTTTGGTCATTCAAAACATATGGACGTTGATCGATTACTTACATGAATAACGATTAATACACTCATTTTAGAAAAGATATACTCCGTACTAATTAATGTTCGTTATTCAGTTACTAAATTGGATTATTCTTACTCATATTGTCGTTATATTGTCTATCTATTAAATTAGTGATTCATACACAAACTAATCATCGATAGAGAAGATGTGAGTGTAGAGGGTATTAGGACCGTTATTAAGGGCCAACCACATGTATAAACATTATTATAACAATTTGGCAAGGGGATTCAAATTGAATTGGTTTAGATCAAGGAGACAAAAGAACTAGAAAAATAACCTTAATCAATTAAATGAATATATGATGCAAATTAAAGAATCGATCTTTAAAAGGTCTCTTACAACAACTACAATGTGACTTTGTAACTTTGAGCTAAATGATCACATGCAGCCAATGATGTAGTTTCACCAACCTCGATGTAAAAGAAAATCATGCATAAATTCAAAGCCTCCCAAACTCATGACTGAGTACATTATCACCCTCCTCTTCCCTAAACGATTGTCCTACAATAATTTACATTAAATATATACGAGTACTTAAATAGTTTGAAGTACTCGAATAATTAAGGCATGTTTAGAAAGAGAGATATTTTGTAAGACGGGTTTTAAAAAATTTTATATAGTCGAATTAAATTATTATTAAGAGACAAAGAAAATACTCTATAATTAATACAAAGTAAGTAGCTAGTCTAGCTACTTAAATTACAGCAGCAATTTTTGTGGGTTGACACATTAAAACTTTGCATATTACATATGGATCTTAAAAGAGAAGCTTCTTCATTAATACGAGTCTCACAAACTTTGAGAGTTGACAGATAAATTTTGTAAATAAGAGTCATTAATACAACTAGTCATTAGTTCACTAAATAGGCTCTAATCCCATTAATTTCAAAATATAGGAGCATTAATGTTTGTGTTTTGAAGATTGACAGCTGGATGTAGTAATTATTAGTAGTGTACTTAACTATACTCTTACCACTAATTAATTACGAGTTTAATAACGGCTCAACCGAGGAATATTCAATATCGTTGGAATCTATTGCATACAGCTTTTCGAATCTTTTGCCTTTTACTCCCTTAATTCTTTTCTCTGTTAATTTTCACTTATTAGTCCACTTATTAATTAAATACAGTATTGTTTATTTAATTCCATTCAGTTGATTTAAATGATTAAATTCAAGTATAAGTTTATGGTTTACCTACTTAGCCACATTTTCCATCTTACATTTTTTTTTTTTTTTTTTGCACTAACATTTTCCATCTTACATAGATAATGTAAGGATAACAAGCTAATTTCCTCAAAAAAAAAAAAAAAAAAGAAAAAAAAAGATTTGAAAAGTGTGTGTCTAGTGGTAAGGATTGAATCTTCTAACCTTGAGGTTGGGGTTCAATCCCCACTAGAAACACTTTGAAGGTGAGGATCCCTTATTTTTTCCCCTCACTCTCAAAGTGTCTGATTTGTAAATACCCAACCAAAAAAAATGGTGAGGGTGAATTGAGGTATGGTCAGATGAGATGAGAATAGGGTATAGAATTTGATCAAGTCAACTCTGTTCATCTTCTATTTCAATTCGATCATTTTAGTTTTGCTCCAAAGAATATAACCTAAGTATAATATACTCACATTATACAATTATAATTTCCCACATATTATTATATAAATGTAAGGTATACAAGAAGCCACTTTACATAATTATTAGTGTGCTTAAGTTAATGATGATAATAATGATTCTTTATTAATTTATAATTGTTAGAGGACCAACTCAATCAAAAGGTTAAACTGATGGTTGAGGCCCAAGATTATGTTTTATACTCTATCGATAATTATTAAGAATTTTTTTTTAATCTCTTATTCCAAAGTCTTGGTGATTACCATGCATAAAAATTGATGATCATGCATTAAAATTAGGAAGGTATCATAATATCAAGGAAAATGTTCCATGACAAGCGGGTAATTGTCCCTCCAACCAGGGTGCTCTAAACTTATGTTGTACTCGTTTTTTATTTTTTCTTTATTTTTTTTGGTGAGACAATTGTCCAATCTTTTCTTTTTTTGGGTTCTTTTTAAGAAAAAAGAATTAAATAAACTATTTGTCGACTCAAAATAATACTGATTCGAGATGTCTCAAGCAGTGCATTAATTCAGATTTCACAATAAATGGCAGAAATCCATCTGTTTCGATTATTTTCATGACAAGTCCTTGCCAAAACTTGTGTTAAAAATAAATAGAATAACATAAAATAAAAATTCATAAGAAGTTGACTGCTTGTTTGTTTGTTTCTATATTGAGTTGAATGATATAGACCCTTTCCAAGTCAAGAATTTTGAATTATAAATTTTGAGGAAATTGCGAAATTCACAAAATTGAGAATTGATTAGGAGTACTAGTTAAGAATTATATATTATCGCTTGACTCTTTTATTTCAATATATAACGATGAAAATTAACAATATTGTTAAACAATTCATTCAATATCAGATATATATACATTCAGATAACATGCAATCAAGATTTTCGTATAACATGTAAGCGTCTTATGCATGTTACTATGCCGGAAATTAGCTCAACTTGTACCATGCAACAAACTTTGATTGTGCTAGCATACCTAAGATGTGTAACAATGAAGGGCAATCTCAATCTAAGAAACTTATCAAAATATCGACGAATATAGAATGAATTCAGGACGATTCATATCAAACCATAGCGATGTATAAGAGAAGAACATTGGCATGTTACATTGTAGTAGGAACATCCCATTAGGTTAGCTAAGTTTATCCCAAACCAATCACATGCTATACATCTATCAGAATGATAGGAGATAGACCACGACCTGCCTTTGTAGTAACAAGAGGTTTGGAGTAGTCGTTCATAAATTTGACATAAATTTACCTGAAAATGATGAATGAACTCATTTTTAGGGACATAAAAATTTACTACATATGGTCCCGAATGAGACATGGAGACTTGGAGAAAGAAATCAAAGCGATAACGATGTTGACGCTTGTAAATGAACTTCATTTAGATTGTTCAAACACATACCTTTTGAGAAAGACTTGACTACTCTTTCTGAGTGGATTTATTCTAAGAAATCGTTTTGATTTTTTTCTTCTATTCTAAGTACTCTTTATTCAACTTTTCAGTGTTGACTTATTCATAATATACATTATATATTGATATATAAAGAGGAGACTCTGACTACCAGGTCGAAACCCTATACGGATCAACCCAATCTAAGTTAGCAGAGTCTCTAAAAGGGGATGACGAGAAGGGGAACCAAAGAGCCCTACTTCAAAATATCCTTCGGACTTGGGAGTACATCATTTTGTCTTAAATGAACCCAATGAGCATTTACACTTCTTCTAAACAACAGGTCTCCATACATTAATGTTACATTTGAGTATAAATGTAGAATTACTACTCATATGTAACATTAAATTTCTTAGAGGGTATAATTGATGGACAAACTTGAACAATTTTTTCCAAGATCATCATGTTATAAATTTAATACAAAGTGTTAAGTATTATATAATGTCTAAGAATATCGATCAAAGGAGACAAGCATAGACACGATTATGAACACAAAGGGAGTATCAACTTTCTCCTGTATAATGGGACTATATATCTTCCTTCAATTATAACCCTACATAACACTAACTAAACAGTAAAAGAATTTAGGGAGAAATGCGAAAATGTTTAGCAGTCAGGTTGGATGGATGTACTTTTGTGCATAGAATTGCAAGTTTGCCATAAGATATATAGATATAAATACATAATAAACAGAAAATTCTCAAAAAAAATGATACACTACAGGGACTAGTTGCTATATCTGTGTCAATGCTCTGCCTTCCACAAGGTTTTGATGGCCACGAGAATTCTCTCCCTGCCGCTTGAATCAGGCTCCTTTTCATGGATGCTGGTAGTCCATTTCATTGCATGAGCAATGCGGTTTACTTTGTCGATGACTTCAGGAGAGTCTCTTACGACCACCGTTCCCTCTGGACGTAATATCCGATCCATCTCTACCATCACATCCACTAGGTGACATCTGCAACAGGCCAACGGCAAAAGACGAATTGTCAGCTTCCTAAAAGTTTTATGTAACAAACAAGGAATCCTTTTCCTTTGTGTAAACATAGGAACACATAACAAGCCAAATTCCATATTATTGCTTCTAGAGGACAACAGACCACTTTATATCACATGAAGCAATGTAAAAGCAACCATATGTATATTGAAAACAAACATTAGAAATTTCTTTCATCTGTGTAAACAGAGGAACACAACAAGCCAAATTAGAGATCAATCACTGTTTTTGACTACCGAAGTCAATTTTAGAAGGCCAACCCATAATAGGTTCAGCAAACCAGCAATAAATTCAAGATTCGAGTTAGAATTTTCTAAAATATTTAAAAAATCTTGTGTGCAGATTAGTGAAATTAGTTGACATAAACATCTTCCAACAATAGCCTACTAAGATCACATCAATCAGTCATGACTAGACATATAAACAATGTAAGAAAATACACTTTTTTTTATAGCCAATCTATTATTCATGTTTTCAAAATTCTGGGACCTCTCAAATAAAATTACAAAATCTGTATTATATTCCTTCGTCCCAGATACCGGTTAGTATTGAGATGGGGAATGAAGATTAAGAGAGAGGAAGGTATAGAGATAAAGGTGGTTAGAGTACAGTGCTGTTCAGGATAGAAGGAGCACCATCTAAAAGCCTTCTCACTAGCTCTGCTAGCAGGATTGCAGGACTCTCAGAGTCTCACAAACTAGTGTAAATAGAGTATGCCCGGGATTTCTATTAGTCAAATGTTTGACAAGGTCCGAGTTTAATAGGAATAAATTCAGGAGAAATATAAAGTCCACAAATTAATAATTCAGTAAGCACATATTATATCCACTGACTTTCAACAGCAACCCTATTACAAAATTAACATAAATAGAATTCTACAATTCAGATCTAAAGTATATTCTTCATGCCCTGAAAATCTTGGATGAATGCTCAAACCATAGTAGTCAATTCAGTTAGAAAGTCAAAGAATGTGCAGAGAAACAAAAAGGGAATCAAATATGTTATGAAGCATTGAAGCTTATGTAAACCATGATGACATTTACAATGAACAACACATCAACAGCATGATAGCCATGAATAAGTTGAAAATGAAATGGATGAAAAACCACAAGTACAAAGCAGCCAATGACCATACCTTTGCTTGCCTGATGCCGAATCTTTTAATAGTGACTCAATACCAGATACATGGAGAAAATCATAAGTTCGAGGATAAGTTGAGAAAGGCTCACACCTATTTTCATCAGACAAATGTATCAGTTCAAAAGGTCCAAAAAGGTGTACAAGGATTTTACTTTTTTAAAAAAAGCATTATCAAATAAACTAGGATCATCCTTGCCCAAATTTATGCATGGAGAGATTTTGTATAAATGAGTGCATTGGGGAAAAGAAAAAAAAGCAGCTTCTGCTATTTGGCCAGCAATCCAAGAAGTTGAGGAATTCAATCTTGACAACTTCCTTCTACAAACAAGATATGACCAATTTGCAAAATATTTGCATTGGAGAACCACCTTAAGGAAGTAGTCTTTAAGCATCTGGCACCCCAAGACTTATAATGAACCTTAAAACAAGTCCAAGTATTTACATAATCTGCATTTTATGTCTAATAAGTAGATAAGTCTAAATAATGTGCTTTACCTAGGCATGGCTTTAAAAATACAAAATGTACCGAAACCTTTGAAGTACTTTAGCACCATTGATCAACTTAATGGTTTAATTTAGACCTAATTTTTGCATCATTTAGATTCTGGAAAAATCAAGTGGATGGTCTAAAACTCAAAAATTCATGTTCGAAACCTTTTCAGGAAGGTAGGATGAGTTACTGGGTGAGCTTCTGCTATTTTCCCTATAACATCGAAGCCATATAGCTTAATCTTGTGCAAAAAAGGAATCTATACCAAATTTCATTATTCATCCGTCTTTCTCTTCCCCTTTTAGCAATCACCACCAACTTTCTAGTGATGTGACCAATTGACCAGTTCAATTTTAGTATGAGAAGTCAGCTCATATATCTGGTTTCCTAAGGCAACAGAATCTATAATGCATTACATCATTAATATGCCACAAAGACTCACCAGTCATGATATACTCCAATAAGGCCTCGGTCATAAATCACATCTAGTGTTGAAGGTTTATGTGGAGGCACTACATTCATTACCCACACAGGGTCAGATACGAGAGCTGCTGCAAATCCACCAAAGAATGCATTCATATCCATCACGTTGCGTACAGCTGAAGACCCTAGCTTCAAGTTTAAGGAATTCTTGTAATAAGAAACCCTCCTTGCCCACCTCCTAGCATCAGCTTCAAATACATCTAAGCCATTTTTAATTTGAGTAACACGAGTAGGAGCTTTTGTCAGCCTCTTTGGCCATTTGGGTATGGCCCCAACACTGATATCACCTTTAATAGAAGACATTCTGCTCACACATTTTTTCAGTTTGAAGTACCTGCAGAAAGCCCACATACATCAGAATCACTTTTTTTCCCAGAAGAAAAGACTACCTGGAGTCTGTGAAGACAGAAAAAAAGTAAGCCATTCAAGGATGGTTCCCAACTATGTTTTCTTTTTATTCTAGTTTTTGTCACTGCTTATCATAGTAAAGAGAAGTATCTATTTTCAGTCATGAAGTCCAAAACTTAACACATTGCCTTCGTCAAATTACCATGCATAACTTGGATCATCAGATTCCTCACACATACCAATCCCAAAATCATTTTGATTAGGGAGGCATGCATCTCCTGTGGGCTTCTTCCAGATGACTGTGTTCCCATCAACAGCAATAAGCTCATAACACAATGACCTAGCTACTGCCTGAAGATCAGCCCATTCCTTGTCTTGTTTGGCCCACTGCACAGGAGGGCCAGAGACTACAAAATAACCCCCTGGACGAAGTAAGCGATCCACTTCAATGAAGTACGATGCATCTGCAAACCAAGATAACCACATTAGATCAGTTGGTTGCAGAAAGGAAAAACAGGGGCATGAAGAATTAGGTGACATGTTACATAGAACTCACTGTATGCAGTAAATGGGATCAAACATCTCGAACAGTGCACTAAGTCAAATGAGAAGGCCGGAAATGGTAGTCTACGTGTCCCAAGCATGGCAACGAAAGCTGGTAGTCCTCTTTCTAAAGCAAATTGGATTTGAGATTTGTGTGAATCTCTAGGAGCAAAAGAGAGAGCCATAATGTTTTCTGACAGAAGGTAACCCCCAAAGCTAGCAACCTGTAGAAAGAAAGGAGCTGCTTAATCTCATACATACATACAAACCTCCCCTTATATTATCGGAAGCATGAATCAATCAACAGCATCGTACCCCGCAGCCCATGTCAAGAGCTGTCCTCAAGGATCCGCCAGAAATGGGAATATACTGCTTAAGCTTCTCTATATATTGTACTGCTCCATCAGGAAACATTGTTCCCCCACCAGGAAAGATGAAGTATTCACCTTCTCTTTTCATCCACCCCTGATGACCTTTCCTATCAGCAATCTTGTTGTAAGGCATATTTGAGTGCCAAATCTGCAAAACAACAGCACAATAAATGATACTAGAAAATCTGGGTCAAAAAAAATAAAAATATGATACTAGAAAATCATCTCCAAACACGCATATGAGTAATGAAGAGTCCAAGCATCAATAGCAGTAGTTTCATCACATGTGCAACTACCACTTACATCTACTTAGCCTTTGTCCACACTATTTTCACCAAGGAACCTCAAAAAATCCTCTCTACTAGTTTATAAATTAATTACATTTGGACCTCAAGTGATCCATGAAACTAGGTTATCATCAACTCATCATTATCTTTGTAGTAACAACCAGCAACTATGCAACAAGCCAGCAACACCTCTATCCATTACATCAATCCACTGTATTGTATCAACAAGGCACCCATGTAACATGCAATACTCTTATCAAATTTGCCTACCCATAACCCTATGATCTAGAAAGTATGACTCAGTAACTAACTACTTTACACTAACAACTCCACCGTAACTCTCAATCTAGCAGTCATTTTATCACTGAGAATGTAGTTGGAGTCGGTGGCTCTGCAAGGTTTCCCTAATTTTGGATCCAGGAAAGAGGATCAAGTTGGCAAGAGCACTATCTCCCTTCGAGGCAAAAGGACGGGAAATCGATGGACCGATCCCATCATCTCCACCCCATAGTAACTACGAGACCACCCCAAGGATGCCACGGAGTTTCACTCACTGTTTTTAAATCCGGTAATAAAGATGTTACCACATTCTCTTAATCTCTCATAACTAACAATACCCTGCGAATTCACTAAAGATCCTATGTAATCAGTTAGTTTATTCCAAAACCCTCCACATCATTCAATTCAAATGAGGGTATCTTACACTATCCAATCATAAACAATTTGATCACCATTATTCACCAATAATTACTAAATCAAAACCAAATCCACAAACAACACTTCACAAAAACCCCATCTTTATTCAACAAAACAAAATCAGCTCAACATTATTATAAAACCAAATCATCCCAAAACATAAACAAATCAAAAGCAAATATTGGGAGGAGAGAGAAAATCAACCTTATGCAAACTTTGAGGCCAATGAACAGGAACTCTGTAACCCTGAGGAGGAGGGATCAAACAAAGCGGAGAATCTTCAGGCAACGGACAATGACGTTCTCTATAAAAATTCATCTCTCTACTCAACTGACTATTTCTCTTAGGATCTTCACAAGGCATATAATCGACAAACTCCGCCGGACAAGTATCGATGATGTGGCCACCACCGGAGGATGTCTCCTCTAAGGAGACAATGAGCTTCTTACGTTGTCGGGGATCGGAAGCGGAGGCTCGAAGCAGCGTTTGACGACCAGAAGCAGCAAGGGAATCGCCGAGAGGGGTGAAGATGAGGAGGAAGAAGAGGATGACGATTCCGAAGAAGAAGGCGGTAACTAAGTCTAGAAGTTTCCATTGTTTTGCAGGTTTTTTGGAGGAGGGTAGATTTAGATGACCCATAATTGAAATGGGATTGGGTTGATTGAGCTAGATCTGGGAAATTGAGGATTAATAGGGCATATTGAGGGGATTTAGGGTTTATGAGATTTGGGGGAAAATTGATGTGATGTGAAGTGTGAAAATGGCGGAGAAAAGGGAATTTGCAGTGAAGTGTGGAGTGGGGAGGAGAGAGAGAGAGAGAGATTGGCGGCAGGCTGTTCCTGGTAACCGGTTTTTTCTTTTCTTTTCGAATCTTTTTTCATTTTAGAAAGGATAAAATTAAAAAAAAATTGAGCTTCATAAAAGTAAATAAATAAATAATTGTTGTTTTAAAAAAAAAAACTAAGATCTTGTAAAGTAAAAAAAATATTGTAGAAAGATTACATTTAAAAAAATAAATGTCATATAATTATATTTGTATAAATGCAATATACAAATTATAACAATGTTCAAAGATATAGTGTATTTTTTTTGTCATAATTGTTCAATTTAACCGCATTTGTACTCTTATAAGTATAACCGAATAAATTAAGAGTTATGAAATCAGTAATTTAAATCATCATTTCATATGAATATCAACTTTTATGATAGAGTAGGGTAGCCTACACGCGCGAAAAGACTAGCTCATATTGGCTTGTGTTTATACCTTTAATTTGGGTTGTAGTTTCAAAACGTACTATTTGGTTTATGTGCCTATGTGGTGGCTTTGTAGAAGGGATTGTTAGTTTAGAACTCTTAATTGATTTGCATGTTTCAATAATATTTCGTATAATATTTCTAGTGTGGTGTTTTTCAAATGATTTTTTTTTTTGTAAGCTTAGGTCATAAAGATTAATAATATGTGAAATGTTGCAGCTAAAAACTTAAAACTTAATGATGTAAGTTCCTTAATGTGATGTTATCATCTAATATCTATATCTAATACTAAAGCAATAACCATTTAGTTATATATTTCCTCTTAGATTCCTTTCTTTTCCCTCCCTTAATTAATATCCCTATCGTAGATTTCCCTTGATTTTAGGATTTTTAATTTCTTTATACCTCTTGATAACATTTGCTCAAATATCACCACTCCGTATTTAAAGTGAATCTCATTCACAGTTAAATAGTATTGTTTATGTGCCATCAAACAAATATACAGTTCAAAAGTTAATAAAACCTTAACAATAGTTGCGGTTAAAGGATGACAAGATTGTAAATAAGAAGAGTAACCACGAAGGATTAAAAATAAACAGTCTCTTGGTAATAAACAATCGCTTCGTACGTACAATTTTTTTCTTTTTAAATAATAATAATAATAGCATACGAAGTATAAAGCATTACAAGTTTTTTTATTCAAAAAAAAAAGCATTACAAGTTTAATGAAAAAAAAAACATTAAACATATCAATGAAGTTAAACATATGATCCGAGCTTCACATGGAGAAGTATATGGGGGGGCCAAATCACTCTTGCTTGAAGGTTTAAAATGGAGAGTGGGGAATGGGTGTGATATCAATGTATGGAGTAGTTCGTGGCTGCCCGGTAGAACTTGAGCTTTGGTGCCTACTCCCCTGCCAGATAGTGACCTGAATTTACACGTGATTAATCATGGCACTAATTCATGGTCATTAGAGGTGTTGCAAGCAAACTTTACGGCTGCTGACCAAGCTCTAATTCTCTCTATTCCTTTGTCTAAACGCTGCCATCGTGATGTGATGTTTTGGTGGCCTTCAAACACGAGAGAGTATACTGTGAGATCCGGTTATTGATTAGGCAATATGTCCTCACAGCAAGGTATGAATATTTGGAATATTATTTGGAACCTCAAATGGCCCTCCTAAATTGTGTCATTTCCTTTGGAGGGCTTGTAAAGGTTTTTTGGGTGTTCGTGAAAGGCTGCACTATCGCCATATGTTGCAAGACCCTGGGTGCTGTGATGTGGAATCAATTATTCATGCTTGCTTTGATTGAAGATATGGGGTGTTAGCAGTTTTGGTGCTCTTCTTAATCAGGCTCCTCTATCAAATTTTTGTGCAAGATTTTCCTGGCTGGCTGCTAATACCTCTAAGAAGGATCTGCTTAGGGTGGCTACACTATCATGGGCTGCCTAGTGGTGTAGAAACAAAACCACCTTCGAAGCTGAGATTTTCTGCCCTGTGCTTGTTGCGTCCAATATGATCAAGAAGGTGGATGAGTATGCTGAATATGCCACACAGGTGTTCAGACCTGCTGTCAATAACCCGGTCCTTGGAGGGAATGCTTGGTCTCCTTCATGCCATGGCTTGGTGAAAGTGAATTGTGACGTCTCATGTGGGCAATACGACTGGCTTAGGTGTGGTGATTCGGGATGAACTGGGCAACATACGAGCTGCTGTGCGACGAGAGCCTGCAGGGTGGCCTAGTGATCTTGCTGAAGCGGCTGCCTGTATTTTTGGTGTCCAGTTGGCACTTAGATTGGGTTTCTTCAATGTGGTGATTAAAAATAATGCTTTGAAGGTTTTCTCAAGGGTCAGAAGGTGTTGGGTTTTGATCCACTTAGCTTGCTAGTTGAGGATATTTTGTCTTTGGCTAATGCTTTTTCTTCTTTTTCTATTGCTCGTGTTAAAAGAGCCGGTAATACTCTTGCCCATCTCGTTGCTAGATGGGATTTAAGAAGTTGTAACGAATTCGTTTGTTTGGGTCCTTTCCCTTAAAGCCTACAAACTTTGACGGAATAGGATCTTGCTTAATATAATTTCGGCTGCTTGGTTTCCAAAGAAAAAAAAAACAGGACACAGTTTCATTCCTGGTGTCTGTTTTAGTATTATGTTATTGATTAGTTCTCGGGCCCGTCTTTCTAAAAAAAGACTTAATACTCAAACATTTGAGCAACTTACTTGACAAATACTTGACAATTTTGATTTATTTCAAATTTAGAATAACCTTGGTGAACTAATTTTTAATCCGATCCATTTCATTTCATTTTTTTTTTGTTAGTTAGCTATTTCATATAAGAATTATATAGCACACAATAATGTATAATATAATCTCGAGAAACATGCGCAAAATGCATAAAAAATGAATATGCTTTCTTGTCAAAATGCATGCCAACTTGTCATAATAAAGATGGCTAAATTTAGAGTAGAATCGAGCTAGTTACATACGAAGTAATTGTTAAATTTGTATTGAAAACGTTATCATGTTCATATAAATTCATTTAAGTACCAAGTACCTCTTGGGAATTGGGGTAACATGTTATGCTTCACAACGTGCATGCACCATGCACAAACATTAGACACAAGTAAAGTGATGGGCTGGGCCTAAGGAAGACGGGAAGCATGCGTAGTGTAACGATGCATTACATAAGAATATAACATCATTGCAAAGTCATCTATGGTTACACCTCGCTAATGACCATTTTCCGATTATTTTCCTCGCAAATTTTGGCTGGGGATGTGCAACCCCTACCAATCAAACTAGGAGCCAAGGCAAACTGCCATCAAGTGCAACGAAGTATCTATTATGACAGTTTTCTCATTTATATAATCCAACTGACAGTTCAAAACAGACCGTGCATAGTGGGCGAAGTGGCTGCCACGAAATCAAACAAAGATAGCAAAAGAAATGATCTCCATGAATAAGCACTTCTATTTTCATAATAATATCATCCTACTGATCTCGTAAACAGAAGGGTGGGGTGCCAGCAAATATCTAAACTTCGCCTACTAAATTAAGTGTACAAGTATGCACAAAATGAGCAAAATAAGAACTGTGCAAAGCAGAAACATTTCAAATCCTCAATTGTTGAATACCCTTCGAAAATGCTTCTGTATTCCATACTTCATTAACGGCCCATCAATGTTGAAAAACGCTAGATCATATCTTTCTTTTTTTTTAAAACAAAGATCATATCTTTCTTGTCTGCCTCAAATTAAATTCATGCTTGATTATATTTGCTCTGAGCAACATCGCCTTAACATCCCGATCAAATTCAGTGCCTGTCTGTAGCACACGTTGGAAAGTAGCATTTCTCTGGTCTGCATGACGTGCATACAAGATTTTGTTATGAGAGTCAATCCTAGCCTGCATAGAACATTAACAATCAATACCAATCAACATAAGTAATTAAAACTAGGCAGCTTATAAAATATGAATGCTTGAGTTTTACAACTTTCAACATAAATTCTCAGTCCAGTTATACAATGCAGAAAGCAAAGCAAGAAGAATACCTGTATTTGGTTGTTTGTAATCAAAGCCTCAAGCTCCTTCTGTAAGCCTGACACACTTGTCTTGAAAGCATTTGCCATCATGTTCAGATCCACCGACACAAAAGGAAGTGTATATTGAATGAGCGCCTTGTGACGAATATCTTGGTATAAAGTCTCAACATGGTCATGTAAATGAATGTCAAGCAACAGATTGGCTTTGAGATTTCCCAAATAGTCGAGGCAAGATGCATAACGGCTGGGACAATAAGCATATTAGGTTATCAACAATTTCAACATCATTGAATCACAAAATGAGGTTAGAAAAGCTTAGTCATGAATTCAGAGCAACCAGTAAGATGCTAATAAAGACTATATCTAGAGCTTCTCCACTGAAATGGTGATTTACATTCATCTTTGGTCAACCATGCAATTTCCACAAATAAAGTATGCAATATATGCAAACATACAACCCCACACCCCCCCCCCCAAAAAAAAAAAAAAAAAAACCCTATGCTTTTTAATCAGTATTTCTCACAACAGACCAGAACAATTAGTAACAACCTAATTCATATCTACAAAAAATTCCAGCACAAACTGAACACTATCTGTTGATATCAATACGCACCATTGTTCAAGTACTTGCATTTTGTAAAACAGATGAAAATAAGAATCCTTTAGTGTCCGACCAAATACCACAAAATAAAAGCCAGCTCACTCAGGCAGGCCAAAGGCTGCATGCTTTGGTGGGTAGTTGTGTGTGGAGGAGTAGAATGCATCATATTTCAATCCTTATCAAAAGAAATTAAATCACCACACACACCCATTCAACAACTAAGATAAGAAATGACCAATTGAAAGATAGCCCGAAGAAGCAACAGATGAATGAGGAAGAAGAACATTCCACAGTTAATAAAGAAAATAAAAGGGGTTTATTATATATATATATATATATATATATATATATATATATATATATATATATATATATATATATATATATATATATATATATATATATATATATATAGGGAATTGCTAGAATGAGAATGAGAATATGAGAAAACCACTTAAAAGTTGGCACATGTCCCACTTCCTAATTTTTTAAAAAGCAAATATTCGTTTCTTATGTACTTTATACTTTGTACTTTATAAGGGATACGTGGCAGTTTTTAACTGGCTTTCTCATATTCTCATTCCTCATTCTAGCAAATCCCTATATATATATATATATATATTATTTTTTCAATTACCTTGAGTAGAAATCATTGATTAGCTCTCTAATCTCTGGAACCAATTCCAAAAAATTTCTGTAGTTGAGGTTGTCAATAACTTTATTCTGCAAGATACCAAGTATAAAAAATAACACTCTAATAGTAGCAAACATGAAAACATGAATTATCAGAAAGACAGATGTTCACTACATGCCTTGAGTTCAGTTCGATCAAATGTAGCAAGTGCACAGAGTCCACCATAGGTTGCAACATCTTGTGGTGCAATCACTTCAGAATAATTATTACCCAACTCAGGACCAACTTCTAAGAACTGCAATAACATCAGCGCGTCAACATAGAGAACTTGCTAAGCAAGCAGCAAAGTTTTGCCAAATATGCATGATAAGACCTAAAATACCATGTGTGCAAATTAGCAGTCAGAATGTCAGACAAGGACGCCAATAACAATGCAGGAAGAAGAATATTACAACTTGATATAAACATCACAGATCTGCTTTAGAATGAGCAAACTTCAGAAAGAAATGAATTCAGATAAGACCAACCAAACACCAAGAAAACTGTAGGGGGGAAAACTAGTCATAAATCATCACCAAAAAAAAAAAAAAAAAAAAAAAAAAAAAGAACAAATTATCCACTATTATAATGATTCATTCATAACAAAACTTCCACATTAACCATCTTGTCTTGGCACACCAAAGAATTAGTGAATTACACAATACCGCACTAAACCTATCAGATGTTTTGCTTGTCTTGTCACGAGATTCCTCAGATTTAGGCACATCTAAACTTCTAATCCATCCATAAGCACTAATTTTTTTTTTTTTTAAAAAAAAAAAAAAAAAAAAACTAAGCATTGTGGCACCTTTCTACCTCAGCCATTTCATTCAACGCCTAGACATAAAATAATTCAACAACACAACAATGAACAAAAATTAATTTGGAAATCAGACTTTTATAACCAAGAATAGCTAAACTCAATAGTTATATCTTTCCATGTGACTGTTTGACTACACTATCTACATCCCTCCTGAATCCAGAGTGATGGAAGGCAGAGGTTTAAATAAATAAGCAGTACTGCAAAAGAACTTTCAAAAGCAATTGCTCCCTTTTAATAAAGAGACTAGAGAAAACAAACCTTGCGGGCAGCAAGTTTGTATTTTTTAGCCTCTAAGTGAGCCAATCCAGCTGCGCAACGAAGTTTCGCAATAGTGACAGGGTCTAGAGCCTCTGGTGTCTGTTCTGCTTTGCTTATATAGCTTGTAACATGTGAAAACTGACCCATCTCAATACTGACAAGAATTGCATTTAAACACATGGTGATAATATGTTTTGCAGTGGTGCAGTAATCACGAGTGCGAACGTAGCTCTTGAAGGCATCCCCAAACTGTCCATGAGCATAATAAAAATCGCCAAAATCATTGTATCCCATCCTAATGCTTTCTTTAATCAAATTTGTCTGCACAAACAAAAGGCCATAGAATTAGCATAAGCCAAAAGGAAGAAACAAAATAACTAGCCAGTAATTAGATAAAGATCTCTGTTATATAAGAAGTGCACCTGGAGAGCTTAAATCAGTTTTGTACTAGAATGAAAAATCTAAATGCAAGTCGACAGGATAACCAATCAATTTCTCTCAAAAAAAAGGATAACCAATCAATTATACAACTAAATAACTGTATCAAACAAAACAAATCATTGTTTCGAGCTGTCCTAGTACATAAAGTTATAAACTTCATCCAGATTTTGTACAAAGTTCGAAGCTATAAACACCAACATATGAAAAAGCATTTGAAAAAGGCATAAGAAAATCTTAGACCTCCATTGATTCACAAACTTACAGAAGGCAAAATTTAGAAAAGACAACATACAAAAAAAAAAACTATTAGTCACTTAATAGAAAAAGTACTCCGTATAACACAAGGGCTCAAAACTGATCCACATGTCCAATAACATCTTATCAGATTCGGATTAATTGACTAGTTAAGAATTCACCATTCACAAAAGCCCATCTCAAAATGGACAGATGGAACTAGATAGAGGACACGGCACACGCTCATTTCTCCTACCTCCACCATCCCACCAGCAATAAATCCCTAATCTATCACATTTTCTTCTAAAAGCTTTATGGAACAGCACCAATCTCAAACATTTATTACAAAATGAATCAATAAGCCCATTACTAATTAAAGAACTCAATTGTGAACCTCCTCAAGTCAAACTAGCAACGACTAGCAACTGGAATAAAACAAAAACCAATTATCAACGAAACTAAAATAAAAGGCGCAACTACATGTTCAACAAAATAATAAAAATCCAACTTTATAACAGCAATCAAACCTCCTTTGACACGAGTATTGCACAAGCCAAACCTAAGGTCCATAAATACCAAAGCTCCACAGACTATAGGTCTATAGCCCTAACCAAAGCAATGCTTTTCTCGCAATTGCTCGTAATTACAAAGTCTCTCCATCCTATCATTCAGAAGCATTTCTCCAATCCCTCCTTGAGGTATAAGTAATAGGTTACTTCTAGATAATTATAAACTTTGTACACCCTAACCAACCACAAAGGCACAAAGCATACCACCAAGAAACCGCAACAACCACCCTAAGTCCCTCACTACCGAGGTCCCGGGAATCGAATTATAACCATTACTTCATCATTACAACCTCACACAGTCATACATTAACTTCTAAGAACACAGTCACACACTCCCCCCCAACCCAAAATTCCCAATCACACAAATTTATAATTCAACATTCCAAATACATAAACCTAATCATAACATATTCATCAATCAAAAAATCAATTCACAATTCCAAAACAAAAAACACAAAATCATACCCTATAAGCATTGAGTTCATTATCAAGCTTCTCCTTCCTCTGCTCAGCACGACGCTCAACAGCCTCAATCCAGGAAGAATCATAGCCATAATTAGGCCCTAATCGATTATCAATCCTCTGCGCCGCTTCCTTAAACAACTGTGTATCCTCACCCTTTTTGATTTCATCATACGCCATTCTTAGGGCTTCGAGCTGCATCGAAGGGTTACTATCGCATCGATCAGCGATGAATAATAGCCGCATGATCTTCGTCCTACCAGAGTAGAGAGAAGCGTAGGCTTCAACGTCGAGTTGTTCTCCGCTGCTTATGATTGGTTTGTGAGGCTGCTTATCGTCACCGTTGGCGTAGATCTCGTCCATCATCTGACCTGAACTTGTTTCTTCGTCGTTCTCCATTGATGAATTTGGGGATTTTCTGGAATGAGAAAAACCCTAGCGATCAATTTGGGGGTGAGGATGAGAGAGAAAGGGGTTTTAGCGAGAAATTGAGTTTTTGTGTTCTTGTGTTTCTCGGTTTACAGAAAGTGTGGAGTTCTACATCTACAATTGAGGAGAAACACGGTGAGCTCTTTGGGCTGGAGTAAAAAGATTACACCACGTCAGACGTGTAACCTTTTGAGTCAAGTCGATACTAGATCTGTCAAAAATTAATACTCGTATGTCTCAATCTAATTTGAAAGTAACCCAATTTAAATTTTGACTTATATAGATGCAGTGATTTTGCATGACCCAAACCCAAATAAGATTTGATCTAAAAAGACCTGACCTAATTCATCCTAATCAGCCGTATTGACACCTATACTTGTGACAAGCTACAATCCAACACGAAGTACAGAGTGAATATTGGAATTAGTATCAAAATTTTAAACAAATTCAAATTGAGCTGAAGTTTATTTGGATAAAAAATACCGGGATCACTAGGAATTTATCAAAGTTAAAGATTATTATTATTATTATTATTATAAGTTAGAGTTAGAATTTTTCAGTATTTATATGTCATCACTGATTTAATTTTTTTACCAATATATAATATATAAATATGATTATATAATATGTTGCTGGATTTGCCATAATGTCTACTTTTATAAATTAATTTTTTCATAATTTTTACTAACCTCTAATTGAAGATATTAATGGTCAAAATTGTATCTCGACAAATGTGCAAATCCAACTCTAGCTTATAGAAAAAACAGAGGGAATATAATGGAAATGAAAATTGTTAAATTAATGGACTCTTTTACTTGTTTAATGAAGATTTATATTAATCAATTGTCCTTTTCTATTAAGGATAGGTGAAGTTGAGACAATTTATCTTATGAAGGAAGCCCTATATATGGCAAATTTTATTACAAGAAGCATTTTCTACTTATAGCAAAGAAATGGAGGGAACTTATAGTCAAAAACTCTTTTCAAAATTATCAATGACAAATAACAAGAACGTCCATGAACAAATTCATTTTTGTCAATAAACTTAAGAGATAATATATCATTTTAATCAAGAAAAATATAATAGTTTGACATTTTCATACACTTGAAACGATCACAGAAGAGGTTTTACCTGTGAATTTTTTAACTCTATAAATCAATCAATTACAACAATAATAAAAGAATTAAGATATACTATATGTTTATCGTCTATGAATTTCAACTAAAATTGATCGGGGGTAAAACTAGTGAGTATATTGGTAGTAGTATCTTCCTTTTCCTCCACCAATAGTCACATTTCACCAAAGAAGTGGTGGATATTGAGATGATGTTGGGATTCAGATGAGTCTTGACTCTTGAGAGTGGACGACCTAGAGACTTGAGTATGTTTCCAAAGAAAGGTTACTCCAAAAAAAAAAAAAAAAAAAAAAAAAAAACTTACAAAAGAATCGGTTGCCAAAATGAACAAAAGAAAGGGGTATAAAACCTAAGATTTGGACCTTAATAATCTCTAAGAATCAGTTTGGGCAGGTGCAGGAGCTGTCCAATATTGTTTAACAGCAACCATGACCTTCTCTCTTTGCATTGGACCTTCCTCATGATCATATATTATGCTATCCCATTGCATTTCGTCGATGTTAGTTTTCACCTTCACTAAAACATCAATGTCATCTCTGAATATTACACAACCTTCGGGTCTTAAAATCCTGTCCATCTCTAATAGAATGTCTTCCATCTTACACCTACAGCATATTTTCGTGATCACGAAGTTTAATCAGCTACTTAAATAAGCTAATTAAAAGATAATTGGATCATTATAAAGATAAAAACATTACCTGCCATCATAAAGGCTAAATACAGAATCAGCATGTAACAAATCATATGTTCTTGGATAAGTAGACATTGCCTCACACCTAGCAGAAAGATGCAAAGTGAAATCATTAGTAGTGAGCTTTATGTAGTTTTTGGAGTAAATTTTTTTTATGCGCAAGTATATGCAAGTAAAAGTAATACGGAGTACTCGATTACTCGTACATAAGCAAGAGGCAAAGATGACCTAAGACCAAAATGGTCTAAAACTACTGAAACGTGGTCACACCAACACCAGCACAAACCTAGACCGAGCCATATAAGACCAGTTCTTACAAGAAGTCTCAAGGAAAACTTTGTTACAAGAACAAATACTGGACTTACCAGCTTTGGTATGTACCAATAAGACCACGTTCGAAGACTACTCCAAGAGTATTAACCCTGGCCTCAACAGGGACAACATTCATAACCCAAACAGGGTCATTGACAAGGGCAGCTGCAAAGCCTCCCAAGTTCGCGTTCATGTCAAGGAGATTGCGATACCTCCCTGGATCATTTAGTGCATTGTTCAAGGACTTGTAGTATGCTAATCTCTCCTTCCAAATCACGGTGTCTTTTGTGAAAACATCAGGTATTATTCCCTCCAAGCTACCACTACTCACCCTTGGAGGAATTGCGGTTAGTCTAGCTGGCCATTTCGCTCTTTCCCCTCCTGCTATTTCAGTTATGTTAGAGACTGGAGGGAGTGGAGTTAGACAGTCCTCCATTTTTGTATACCTGCATTAAATTTTGTAAGAACCTAAGTAACCAATCAAATTGTATGAACTTTAGTAATACTTAAAAAAAAAACTCGTGTGCAACCCAAATGAAAAGGAGGGAGTATATCAGTATATGATTATAGGTAACAGGCTAGACTATGGGGTAAAGGATCGTATACATACCATGCAAGATCAGGATCTTGAGCCTTACAAAATCGCGGTTTCTTAAAAACCTTGCGGCTCTTCTTGCAGTGTTCATGATTATAAGGTTTCTGCCATACTGCAATATCCCCTCTTTGCTTCAGTTTTTTCCAACAAAGGCTTTTAGCAACAGCTTCAATGGTGTTTTGTTCAGAGCTCAAATCTTCCTTGCTTCTCTCCCAACCTTGCCAATGACCCTCCCAGTTGATGGGTGGCCCGGAAAGGATCCAGTAGCCTCCAGGCCGTAGGATCCTGTCCACTTCGATCAAGTAAAGTCCATCTGCTCGTTCAAAGCAGTGATTAATTAGCTCATGAATGTGTAGAATATCATGAAAACATGTACACTCACATACTGACATACACACATATACAAAGTCATCAGTCATGAACACACATTAATACATTATAGACATCAATTTATAACAGAACTTGCAATATGTGTCATGACAATGCAAAGTCGAATTTTTGGAGAGAAATTTGAACATGACACTTATACACAAGATAACATGAATGAATCCTATATGAGTTACTCGGTAAGACAAAATCATATAATGTACTCCGTAACAATAATAATGTTATGTAACAATCCTATACTGGTATGAAAACAAACACGTATCACAATTAAAGACATCAATGGCAAATGCAGCTCATAAAAACAGAATCCGATATGATGTTAAGTTACCATATTGACCCCAAGGGATAAGGCAGCGCGAACAATGAGCCATGTCAAAAGATCTCGAAGGGTAAGGAAGGCGGGTGGTAGCCATGATCCCTATCAATGCCGGCACACCTCTCTCAAGGGCAAATTGAACCTGAGCTTCATGTGTGTCTTTTGGAGCAAATGACACTGTTAGGATGTTGCGTGACAAAAGGTAAGCTCCAAAACTTGCAACCTTCAAATATATTACCCAAAAATAATCCTCAATAAGTCATTATTCACATCTCCTAAACTATTGCTTATTGTTTAACTTCCACCACTCACATTTTTTCATTATCCACAATTCGCACAATCTCCATAACTTTAATTACATACTAATTTAAATATTTTGAATCTCAGTTTGTTGTTAAATCACGTGAATAATAAATAGCACGAAAAAACAGAGGGAGTATAATAATTCGTAGCTGGACCATATGAGGTCAGGCTACTAACTACTCCTATGTGATTGTGAGATATATTTTGCTTCAATCTTCTCCCTTAGTCAAAGCCATTAAACGACATTATAGTTTATTCATCTTGTGAAGAGTGGTTAGCTTAAAAATGGTTAAATTCCAAGATTTGAAAATAATTATAAGGAAGATGTATTGTACAATACATTATAATAATGGTCATCAATGTATATAAAACAGTATCGATTATGACAATATTAACAATTAATCAAAGTTGTTAGCCGTAATTTTGTTGTAGCTATCATAATTTTCTAAGTTTTTCTTTGATTTATAATTTAAAAGTGTACAAATGGCAAAATTTGTGAAGTTCAACTTACACTATTACATGCACAAACAGAGGTGGAATCTATACTTTGCTGACAAGTTATGGTCCCCTTTCCTATCTAACGCATGAAAGACAATGACAAACTTACAGATGTCTTTTTAGAAATTCTAATTTATTAAGCTCTCATTTTCTTAGCAATATTATCTCTCTTTTTTTTAATAACTTTCACAAAAATTTCCACTTTGATTTCGTATAATTGTTATTACCCAAGAGTCCAAGACATCTAATTAAGTGAAGGAGAAAGAACATTCTTTAAAGCATAAAATACATTATAATTAAATTTAGTAATGCCTCTCGTGATTATGCTACTTGGATCAGTTGTATGTATTTACAAAGCATTTTAGTTTATTTTCTTCTCATCATCACTTGATACTTGGTAATATGGTATGATTTAAAGTTGGGCACGGTTAGATAATTATAATTACTCGGTTTGATAGTACATTGTATTGTGATTATTAATTTCAAACATAGGGAGTATATTAGATTTATTTAAAAGATCTATATTAATGATTTAATGGCACTTGTTATCATCCAATAATTTATCATCATTGAATATAAACTAAAAATAAATAAAAATTATTTAGAGATCAATAAAAGTGATGTAGGCTAAGCTAGACAAGTCTTGGAGACTTGGACTATGCTATAATCAGTATTTCTCACAACAGACCAGAACAATTAGTAACAACCTAATTCATATCTACAAAAAATTCCAGCACAAACTGAACACTATCTGTTGATATCAATACGCACCATTGTTCAAGTACTTGCATTTTGTAAAACAGATGAAAATAAGAATCCTTTAGTGTCCGACCAAATACCACAAAATAAAAGCCAGCTCACTCAGGCAGGCCAAAGGCTGCATGCTTTGGTGGGTAGTTGTGTGTGGAGGAGTAGAATGCATCATATTTCAATCCTTATCAAAAGAAATTAAATCACCACACACACCCATTCAACAACTAAGATAAGAAATGACCAATTGAAAGATAGCCCGAAGAAGCAACAGATGAATGAGGAAGAAGAACATTCCACAGTTAATAAAGAAAATAAAAGGGGTTTATTATATATATATATATATATATATATATATATATATATATATATATATATATATATATATATATATATATATAGGGAATTGCTAGAATGAGAATGAGAATATGAGAAAACCACTTAAAAGTTGGCACATGTCCCACTTCCTAATTTTTTAAAAAGCAAATATTCGTTTCTTATGTACTTTATACTTTGTACTTTATAAGGGATACGTGGCAGTTTTTAACTGGCTTTCTCATATTCTCATTCCTCATTCTAGCAAATCCCTATATATATATATATATATATATTATTTTTTCAATTACCTTGAGTAGAAATCATTGATTAGCTCTCTAATCTCTGGAACCAATTCCAAAAAATTTCTGTAGTTGAGGTTGTCAATAACTTTATTCTGCAAGATACCAAGTATAAAAAATAACACTCTAATAGTAGCAAACATGAAAACATGAATTATCAGAAAGACAGATGTTCACTACATGCCTTGAGTTCAGTTCGATCAAATGTAGCAAGTGCACAGAGTCCACCATAGGTTGCAACATCTTGTGGTGCAATCACTTCAGAATAATTATTACCCAACTCAGGACCAACTTCTAAGAACTGCAATAACATCAGCGCGTCAACATAGAGAACTTGCTAAGCAAGCAGCAAAGTTTTGCCAAATATGCATGATAAGACCTAAAATACCATGTGTGCAAATTAGCAGTCAGAATGTCAGACAAGGACGCCAATAACAATGCAGGAAGAAGAATATTACAACTTGATATAAACATCACAGATCTGCTTTAGAATGAGCAAACTTCAGAAAGAAATGAATTCAGATAAGACCAACCAAACACCAAGAAAACTGTAGGGGGGAAAACTAGTCATAAATCATCACCAAAAAAAAAAAAAAAAAAAAAAAAAAAAGAACAAATTATCCACTATTATAATGATTCATTCATAACAAAACTTCCACATTAACCATCTTGTCTTGGCACACCAAAGAATTAGTGAATTACACAATACCGCACTAAACCTATCAGATGTTTTGCTTGTCTTGTCACGAGATTCCTCAGATTTAGGCACATCTAAACTTCTAATCCATCCATAAGCACTAATTTTTTTTTTTTTTAAAAAAAAAAAAAAAAAAACTAAGCATTGTGGCACCTTTCTACCTCAGCCATTTCATTCAACGCCTAGACATAAAATAATTCAACAACACAACAATGAACAAAAATTAATTTGGAAATCAGACTTTTATAACCAAGAATAGCTAAACTCAATAGTTATATCTTTCCATGTGACTGTTTGACTACACTATCTACATCCCTCCTGAATCCAGAGTGATGGAAGGCAGAGGTTTAAATAAATAAGCAGTACTGCAAAAGAACTTTCAAAAGCAATTGCTCCCTTTTAATAAAGAGACTAGAGAAAACAAACCTTGCGGGCAGCAAGTTTGTATTTTTTAGCCTCTAAGTGAGCCAATCCAGCTGCGCAACGAAGTTTCGCAATAGTGACAGGGTCTAGAGCCTCTGGTGTCTGTTCTGCTTTGCTTATATAGCTTGTAACATGTGAAAACTGACCCATCTCAATACTGACAAGAATTGCATTTAAACACATGGTGATAATATGTTTTGCAGTGGTGCAGTAATCACGAGTGCGAACGTAGCTCTTGAAGGCATCCCCAAACTGTCCATGAGCATAATAAAAATCGCCAAAATCATTGTATCCCATCCTAATGCTTTCTTTAATCAAATTTGTCTGCACAAACAAAAGGCCATAGAATTAGCATAAGCCAAAAGGAAGAAACAAAATAACTAGCCAGTAATTAGATAAAGATCTCTGTTATATAAGAAGTGCACCTGGAGAGCTTAAATCAGTTTTGTACTAGAATGAAAAATCTAAATGCAAGTCGACAGGATAACCAATCAATTTCTCTCAAAAAAAAGGATAACCAATCAATTATACAACTAAATAACTGTATCAAACAAAACAAATCATTGTTTCGAGCTGTCCTAGTACATAAAGTTATAAACTTCATCCAGATTTTGTACAAAGTTCGAAGCTATAAACACCAACATATGAAAAAGCATTTGAAAAAGGCATAAGAAAATCTTAGACCTCCATTGATTCACAAACTTACAGAAGGCAAAATTTAGAAAAGACAACATACAAAAAAAAAAACTATTAGTCACTTAATAGAAAAAGTACTCCGTATAACACAAGGGCTCAAAACTGATCCACATGTCCAATAACATCTTATCAGATTCGGATTAATTGACTAGTTAAGAATTCACCATTCACAAAAGCCCATCTCAAAATGGACAGATGGAACTAGATAGAGGACACGGCACACGCTCATTTCTCCTACCTCCACCATCCCACCAGCAATAAATCCCTAATCTATCACATTTTCTTCTAAAAGCTTTATGGAACAGCACCAATCTCAAACATTTATTACAAAATGAATCAATAAGCCCATTACTAATTAAAGAACTCAATTGTGAACCTCCTCAAGTCAAACTAGCAACGACTAGCAACTGGAATAAAACAAAAACCAATTATCAACGAAACTAAAATAAAAGGCGCAACTACATGTTCAACAAAATAATAAAAATCCAACTTTATAACAGCAATCAAACCTCCTTTGACACGAGTATTGCACAAGCCAAACCTAAGGTCCATAAATACCAAAGCTCCACAGACTATAGGTCTATAGCCCTAACCAAAGCAATGCTTTTCTCGCAATTGCTCGTAATTACAAAGTCTCTCCATCCTATCATTCAGAAGCATTTCTCCAATCCCTCCTTGAGGTATAAGTAATAGGTTACTTCTAGATAATTATAAACTTTGTACACCCTAACCAACCACAAAGGCACAAAGCATACCACCAAGAAACCGCAACAACCACCCTAAGTCCCTCACTACCGAGGTCCCGGGAATCGAATTATAACCATTACTTCATCATTACAACCTCACACAGTCATACATTAACTTCTAAGAACACAGTCACACACTCCCCCCCAACCCAAAATTCCCAATCACACAAATTTATAATTCAACATTCCAAATACATAAACCTAATCATAACATATTCATCAATCAAAAAATCAATTCACAATTCCAAAACAAAAAACACAAAATCATACCCTATAAGCATTGAGTTCATTATCAAGCTTCTCCTTCCTCTGCTCAGCACGACGCTCAACAGCCTCAATCCAGGAAGAATCATAGCCATAATTAGGCCCTAATCGATTATCAATCCTCTGCGCCGCTTCCTTAAACAACTGTGTATCCTCACCCTTTTTGATTTCATCATACGCCATTCTTAGGGCTTCGAGCTGCATCGAAGGGTTACTATCGCATCGATCAGCGATGAATAATAGCCGCATGATCTTCGTCCTACCAGAGTAGAGAGAAGCGTAGGCTTCAACGTCGAGTTGTTCTCCGCTGCTTATGATTGGTTTGTGAGGCTGCTTATCGTCACCGTTGGCGTAGATCTCGTCCATCATCTGACCTGAACTTGTTTCTTCGTCGTTCTCCATTGATGAATTTGGGGATTTTCTGGAATGAGAAAAACCCTAGCGATCAATTTGGGGGTGAGGATGAGAGAGAAAGGGGTTTTAGCGAGAAATTGAGTTTTTGTGTTCTTGTGTTTCTCGGTTTACAGAAAGTGTGGAGTTCTACATCTACAATTGAGGAGAAACACGGTGAGCTCTTTGGGCTGGAGTAAAAAGATTACACCACGTCAGACGTGTAACCTTTTGAGTCAAGTCGATACTAGATCTGTCAAAAATTAATACTCCGTATGTCTCAATCTAATTTGAAAGTAACCCAATTTAAATTTTGACTTATATAGATGCAGTGATTTTGCATGACCCAAACCCAAATAAGATTTGATCTAAAAAGACCTGACCTAATTCATCCTAATCAGCCGTATTGACACCTATACTTGTGACAAGCTACAATCCAACACGAAGTACAGAGTGAATATTGGAATTAGTATCAAAATTTTAAACAAATTCAAATTGAGCTGAAGTTTATTTGGATAAAAAATACCGGGATCACTAGGAATTTATCAAAGTTAAAGATTATTATTATTATTATTATTATAAGTTAGAGTTAGAATTTTTCAGTATTTATATGTCATCACTGATTTAATTTTTTTACCAATATATAATATATAAATATGATTATATAATATGTTGCTGGATTTGCCATAATGTCTACTTTTATAAATTAATTTTTTCATAATTTTTACTAACCTCTAATTGAAGATATTAATGGTCAAAATTGTATCTCGACAAATGTGCAAATCCAACTCTAGCTTATAGAAAAAACAGAGGGAATATAATGGAAATGAAAATTGTTAAATTAATGGACTCTTTTACTTGTTTAATGAAGATTTATATTAATCAATTGTCCTTTTCTATTAAGGATAGGTGAAGTTGAGACAATTTATCTTATGAAGGAAGCCCTATATATGGCAAATTTTATTACAAGAAGCATTTTCTACTTATAGCAAAGAAATGGAGGGAACTTATAGTCAAAAACTCTTTTCAAAATTATCAATGACAAATAACAAGAACGTCCATGAACAAATTCATTTTTGTCAATAAACTTAAGAGATAATATATCATTTTAATCAAGAAAAATATAATAGTTTGACATTTTCATACACTTGAAACGATCACAGAAGAGGTTTTACCTGTGAATTTTTTAACTCTATAAATCAATCAATTACAACAATAATAAAAGAATTAAGATATACTATATGTTTATCGTCTATGAATTTCAACTAAAATTGATCGGGGGTAAAACTAGTGAGTATATTGGTAGTAGTATCTTCCTTTTCCTCCACCAATAGTCACATTTCACCAAAGAAGTGGTGGATATTGAGATGATGTTGGGATTCAGATGAGTCTTGACTCTTGAGAGTGGACGACCTAGAGACTTGAGTATGTTTCCAAAGAAAGGTTACTCCAAAAAAAAAAAAAAAAAAAAAAAAAAAACTTACAAAAGAATCGGTTGCCAAAATGAACAAAAGAAAGGGGTATAAAACCTAAGATTTGGACCTTAATAATCTCTAAGAATCAGTTTGGGCAGGTGCAGGAGCTGTCCAATATTGTTTAACAGCAACCATGACCTTCTCTCTTTGCATTGGACCTTCCTCATGATCATATATTATGCTATCCCATTGCATTTCGTCGATGTTAGTTTTCACCTTCACTAAAACATCAATGTCATCTCTGAATATTACACAACCTTCGGGTCTTAAAATCCTGTCCATCTCTAATAGAATGTCTTCCATCTTACACCTACAGCATATTTTCGTGATCACGAAGTTTAATCAGCTACTTAAATAAGCTAATTAAAAGATAATTGGATCATTATAAAGATAAAAACATTACCTGCCATCATAAAGGCTAAATACAGAATCAGCATGTAACAAATCATATGTTCTTGGATAAGTAGACATTGCCTCACACCTAGCAGAAAGATGCAAAGTGAAATCATTAGTAGTGAGCTTTATGTAGTTTTTGGAGTAAATTTTTTTTATGCGCAAGTATATGCAAGTAAAAGTAATACGGAGTACTCGATTACTCGTACATAAGCAAGAGGCAAAGATGACCTAAGACCAAAATGGTCTAAAACTACTGAAACGTGGTCACACCAACACCAGCACAAACCTAGACCGAGCCATATAAGACCAGTTCTTACAAGAAGTCTCAAGGAAAACTTTGTTACAAGAACAAATACTGGACTTACCAGCTTTGGTATGTACCAATAAGACCACGTTCGAAGACTACTCCAAGAGTATTAACCCTGGCCTCAACAGGGACAACATTCATAACCCAAACAGGGTCATTGACAAGGGCAGCTGCAAAGCCTCCCAAGTTCGCGTTCATGTCAAGGAGATTGCGATACCTCCCTGGATCATTTAGTGCATTGTTCAAGGACTTGTAGTATGCTAATCTCTCCTTCCAAATCACGGTGTCTTTTGTGAAAACATCAGGTATTATTCCCTCCAAGCTACCACTACTCACCCTTGGAGGAATTGCGGTTAGTCTAGCTGGCCATTTCGCTCTTTCCCCTCCTGCTATTTCAGTTATGTTAGAGACTGGAGGGAGTGGAGTTAGACAGTCCTCCATTTTTGTATACCTGCATTAAATTTTGTAAGAACCTAAGTAACCAATCAAATTGTATGAACTTTAGTAATACTTAAAAAAAAAACTCGTGTGCAACCCAAATGAAAAGGAGGGAGTATATCAGTATATGATTATAGGTAACAGGCTAGACTATGGGGTAAAGGATCGTATACATACCATGCAAGATCAGGATCTTGAGCCTTACAAAATCGCGGTTTCTTAAAAACCTTGCGGCTCTTCTTGCAGTGTTCATGATTATAAGGTTTCTGCCATACTGCAATATCCCCTCTTTGCTTCAGTTTTTTCCAACAAAGGCTTTTAGCAACAGCTTCAATGGTGTTTTGTTCAGAGCTCAAATCTTCCTTGCTTCTCTCCCAACCTTGCCAATGACCCTCCCAGTTGATGGGTGGCCCGGAAAGGATCCAGTAGCCTCCAGGCCGTAGGATCCTGTCCACTTCGATCAAGTAAAGTCCATCTGCTCGTTCAAAGCAGTGATTAATTAGCTCATGAATGTGTAGAATATCATGAAAACATGTACACTCACATACTGACATACACACATATACAAAGTCATCAGTCATGAACACACATTAATACATTATAGACATCAATTTATAACAGAACTTGCAATATGTGTCATGACAATGCAAAGTCGAATTTTTGGAGAGAAATTTGAACATGACACTTATACACAAGATAACATGAATGAATCCTATATGAGTTACTCGGTAAGACAAAATCATATAATGTACTCCGTAACAATAATAATGTTATGTAACAATCCTATACTGGTATGAAAACAAACACGTATCACAATTAAAGACATCAATGGCAAATGCAGCTCATAAAAACAGAATCCGATATGATGTTAAGTTACCATATTGACCCCAAGGGATAAGGCAGCGCGAACAATGAGCCATGTCAAAAGATCTCGAAGGGTAAGGAAGGCGGGTGGTAGCCATGATCCCTATCAATGCCGGCACACCTCTCTCAAGGGCAAATTGAACCTGAGCTTCATGTGTGTCTTTTGGAGCAAATGACACTGTTAGGATGTTGCGTGACAAAAGGTAAGCTCCAAAACTTGCAACCTTCAAATATATTACCCAAAAATAATCCTCAATAAGTCATTATTCACATCTCCTAAACTATTGCTTATTGTTTAACTTCCACCACTCACATTTTTTCATTATCCACAATTCGCACAATCTCCATAACTTTAATTACATACTAATTTAAATATTTTGAATCTCAGTTTGTTGTTAAATCACGTGAATAATAAATAGCACGAAAAAACAGAGGGAGTATAATAATTCGTAGCTGGACCATATGAGGTCAGGCTACTAACTACTCCTATGTGATTGTGAGATATATTTTGCTTCAATCTTCTCCCTTAGTCAAAGCCATTAAACGACATTATAGTTTATTCATCTTGTGAAGAGTGGTTAGCTTAAAAATGGTTAAATTCCAAGATTTGAAAATAATTATAAGGAAGATGTATTGTACAATACATTATAATAATGGTCATCAATGTATATAAAACAGTATCGATTATGACAATATTAACAATTAATCAAAGTTGTTAGCCGTAATTTTGTTGTAGCTATCATAATTTTCTAAGTTTTTCTTTGATTTATAATTTAAAAGTGTACAAATGGCAAAATTTGTGAAGTTCAACTTACACTATTACATGCACAAACAGAGGTGGAATCTATACTTTGCTGACAAGTTATGGTCCCCTTTCCTATCTAACGCATGAAAGACAATGACAAACTTACAGATGTCTTTTTAGAAATTCTAATTTATTAAGCTCTCATTTTCTTAGCAATATTATCTCTCTTTTTTTTAATAACTTTCACAAAAATTTCCACTTTGATTTCGTATAATTGTTATTACCCAAGAGTCCAAGACATCTAATTAAGTGAAGGAGAAAGAACATTCTTTAAAGCATAAAATACATTATAATTAAATTTAGTAATGCCTCTCGTGATTATGCTACTTGGATCAGTTGTATGTATTTACAAAGCATTTTAGTTTATTTTCTTCTCATCATCACTTGATACTTGGTAATATGGTATGATTTAAAGTTGGGCACGGTTAGATAATTATAATTACTCGGTTTGATAGTACATTGTATTGTGATTATTAATTTCAAACATAGGGAGTATATTAGATTTATTTAAAAGATCTATATTAATGATTTAATGGTACTTGTTATCATCCAATAATTTATCATCATTGAATATAAACTAAAAATAAATAAAAATTATTTAGAGATCAATAAAAGTGATGTAGGCTAAGCTAGACAAGTCTTGGAGACTTGGACTATGCTATAAGATATTAATCCTCTAAACTAATTGACATCCATTGTCCACAAGGTCATTGTAACTCAAAATGATATTTCAATTGTTATGAATATCAATTAGTTTAGTAATATAGATGGTGGTACTAAAACTTTATATACTCCGTATTAAAATCTCCCCTATATTATTTACACTTTGTAATTCTATCTCTTAAATAAAAAAATAAAAAAATTCTTTATTCAATAATGGCCCAATTTTTTAATTTTGATTAATCAATAAAAAGATTACTTATTATACTTGAAATATTGCATATACCAACTTTTGCCAGCAATTAATATTATTGTGATCTACCAAAAAGGAAACAATACTAAGAATCCTCTTATTTGCTGCATAAAATCATACCCAATCCTAACTTACCATGATCGAGCTGACCCCTCTTTCACCTACCTAAAAAAATCCAAAAAACTGATCACCAAAAATCACTAAAAAATGTAATTTCAAATCCCAAATTCCGGTTCATTCCCGGTTCAACCAAATCGGTCAGCTTTTTTACCCAAGCACGTAACTCCATTATTCCATTGAAAAGTCAACCAAACTTCATGTATAGGCCTCCACGAATATCACACGTCAAAACTCAAAACCATAGAAAAAGCATCATAATTAATATAAAGTCATATAAATAATTGGCTGGTTTTATAGAATTCAAACTTTAATTGGTTAGAAATTAAGTTAGTCCACAGTACTTACTCTAAGCCTTAGCTTTATAAGTTTCAAAGTACCAAATTAATTTAAGTAGTTGCTTAAATTAAATCCATTGCGACGCGTTTAGTTCGATTTCTTATTTCATTTGTGTCATTGCATGTTTATGGTAACACAACTTATTGTTACGGAGTTAGACTGAGTTTGGATATAAAAATAAACTGTAAGAATTAAAACTAGTCAATATTGAATAAATTAAAGTTGATTTGTTTGATATCGAATTAAAACTAGTCAATATTGAATAAATTAAAGTTGATTTGTTTGATATACTAATTTCTACCAAAGCATATCCTAAATATTCCAAACACCACATCTTCTAAAGAGTTAAGACAATTCCACACAAAATGAACCGGCCGGTCTAAACAAAAAATGAAAAACTTACCCCGCAACCGGTATCAATAGCGGTTCGAACCGAGCCATCTTTGAGGTTAATAGCTTTTCCAATTTCTTCAATATAAGCATCAGCACCACGAGGAAACATGGTTCCACCACCAGGAAAAGTGAACCGGTCTCCTTCGAACCGGACCCAATTTTGACCAGCTTTTTCAACGGTCAACCATTTATGAGGAACATTAGCGTACCAAACCATGTCCCTACTTTCCGGCCATCGAAACGGCGTCGTATAACCATTAGGTGCAGGAATAAGACACCTTAGAAACTCACTTTCTTCCAAGGGACAGTGACGTTCACGGTACACTAGGCGTTCACGTGGGAATTGTAGGGAACGATCGACATCGTGGCATGGAGTGTACTCGGATAAGTTAGGGTTGCATGGAGGGAAGTGCGGTACACGCGCTGGTGAAGGGATAGCATGGTGGGGTTCGAAGTCGAGGGGGATCGGTAGCGGATTGGTGGAGTTGGTGGTGGAGGTGAAACATGAGGTGGAGGGTTTTACCGGGAAAAGCGAAGTAGGTGGGGTGCTAGGGTGGTAAGAGCCTAGGAAATATGAGAGTGTACAAAGGAGGAGAAGTGATAGCAAGTAATAAAGGTTTAATTTTTGGCTAAAAAAGAGGAAGAGTTTGTGTTTAAGGTGGTAGTAAGGGTGGTGGTGTGCCATAGTGCCAATAGTGGTGGAAGTGATTGAGAAAATTAATGTAATGAAATTTATGGGGGGATATTTATATATATGGAAGAGTATATGTTATTTTGTTGGTGGGTTTGAAAAAATGAAAAGTGTGATTGTAATCAACGAGTATTATTATTGTTATTATTATTTTTTTTTTCTTTTGAATACAGGATAATGTAAGTATGTAACAATAGTATAATACGGTAAATAATGTTACTACTTAATATTAAAAGTCTCTTTTTATAAAGAAGAAATCCTACAAAAGGTTAGAAAATAATTTTCTTAAAATTACTACGTAGTATAATATTATCAAAATGAAAAAAAAAAACGAAAATTCACCATCTATAAAAGGATTTAATTTTTGATAGGCTTGTCTGAAATGACCCAGTTTTGCAACATAATCTGCTACACAGTTAGCTAGATATTATACACGAGACTTAATGTTTAAAAATGGAAATTACGAATTATTAAACTTTTTAGGGGAGGTATATTTATGTAAGAAGGAAAAGAAGAGTGATCAAGAATTCAAGATTTGCAAGATCACAACGCGGCATTTCCTATTATAGATGTGAGTATAAAATAATTTGTAATTTTTATTTGGATTTAATTTATGACTTATTAATTAATAAAATTTTGGAGAATAATTTTAGCATTTGCTTAATATTTTTTTTAAAATAATATCTCATTCTTAGATGTATGCAATCATATAAGATTTATGTAAGATAACATGATTTACTTTCATATTAGACATGTTTTAATATAAAATAACGGTAATAAAATCCTCATAATCTTAAAATAACGGTAATAAAATCCTCATAATCTTTATACAAACCCAAATATGAAATATGTATTAAAACAAGGCCCAATTCTCATGCTTAATTAAAGAACAATATATTTAATTACATGACGCGATTAGTTTTAATGCCCAATTATGATAATTTAGAAAACATTAAAAAATTAACATCATGCAACGATGAAAAATCCGTGTTAGATATTTTTTTGATATCAATTAAATCAAAATCATATTGTATTGGCATTTTAAATCGACAACATTCAACAATTGTCCCGTTCCGTCGTATGTACATACACCATTATTACACCCCATAACATGCATCAACTTGATTAACACGGAGTACATTCAATAAGAACAAAAACATGTAAAATCAAAATAGAAATTCCGATGCCTTTTCTCGTGATAGTGATTAAGTAATAGGAATATGGGTGTCTAAATTTGGTGGTGTGATGTGAATTCTACTGAATATTAAGAGTAGCTCATATATTATGTGTTCGCATTTAAAAGGTCGCGTGTATCAAAATTTTGAAACACTTCACACTTCTTGAATCTAGGATAGCTTCTCAAGAGGTTTTTGTATCTCTTACATGGTAGGATCATACTCATCATAACAAAGCAAATAAATAAACTCTAACTTTTTAGCTGGTTGAGTTTAGGGGTATACACAAACCGGCCCGAATCTGAAAACCGATTTGAATTGGACCTGCTTGGACCGGATCGGAATCGGATCGGTGAATTCAGGTCCGGTCCTGGTCCTTAAAAATCCTTGATTCTGGGTTTCAGGTCCAGTGCGGGTAAAACCAAGAATTTTCAGGTCCGGACTTGAAACCGGTGATGCTGCTTTTTTTTTTATTTATTTAACAGGTCTAAACAGGTCAAACATGTCCCAACAGGTCCATATCAGGTCTAAATAAGTCCATAAACAGGTCCAACATGTTTTTTATTTTCTTAAAAAAAAAGGGAACAAATTAGTAATCAGGTCTATTCAGGTCCAAACCCAGACCGGACTTGTTGATTCAGGTCCGGTCTCCGGTCGTCCTTAAAAATCAGTGATTCAGGTCTCGGTCCATTCAGGTTCGGTTCGGTTTTGGACTGGTGTACAGCCTTAGTTGAGTTTGTAAATTACGCTACTAATAGTATTTCTTTTGGTGAAAAAAAGTCGCACACAAGATTTATTAGATAGCAAATTAGATTGTTAATTATACTTTGTATTTGAGTGTAACACATGTTCAAAACTGTATCACTGTCACACAATACCGAGTGGATAATGAAAACATTAAAGTATAGCGTGGAATAATATCTCACTAGTGTAGTACTAGTGTCAATTGTGTAGTGACTTTCCCCAAGTTGGAATTACCATTTCTACTCCAATACCTCACATGCAAAGTTGCGCAATTTGGTATTAGTATCATCGTGTGTAAAACTTTGCTAGATACAACGAATCACTCCAATTTTGACTACCAATCATCATCTTACCATTCACTCCTTTTGCTTGAAAGTCTAATTAATTTGTGGATAATCTCACACGAAAATTCATAGAGCTAGACATTGATTAGTGAGATTGCTATATTAACTAGCTATTTACTCATGTCAAGTTGTTTCGAGCAATACGTCATTTGATTGATCATTGACTCATTTTTGTACTATTTCCAATTCGTTATTATTTTTTCCTAAAAATAAAAAAAATAAAAAAAAAAATTACAAGTAGCAAGACTACAAAATCATTCATAAAATTTACCCTTGAAAAGAAAATACTTTTCTTCCAACATGGTTCGAATTTGTGCATCTTTGGAAGGTCTCCTTTGAAATCAAAGAATGTTTCCAAGATGAAAAAGACATTTGGTAAGCATAAATGTGGGCCATCTCTTACGTGACATGGGTCCCATTACTTAATAAGGTAATTGCTCATATTATTTTGTTCTAATTTTATTTTTGTTGGATAGATAGCGTTTCATTATGTTTATGTCAACATGTCATGAGTTAATGATAATGCTCGTTAATTAATTTTTATGTTTTTAAAATAAGGCATTAATGGATCATTCAATTGATCAGAGGTAATAGATAAGGATCATAAATTTTACGTGAGATAAGCTAATAAGAGCAATTTTATGATGTGTGACTATTATCAACTCGATCATTATCATAGTAGTATTTATATAGTGAATAAGTATTGTGATTCTTTGGACAAGTAGATAATACAACATACAAGTAGATGTTAGTTTGATAAGGAGTGATATTTCATTTCTCATTAAATCTTGTATATACTTGGTTTAGGATGTGGCCTATACTCCCGTAGGCCTTGTCTAAACCATTGGATTTCATTTTATTGATGTTTTTTTTAGGGACAATCATAAAATATGTAACCGTTGTATACAATATACTTCGTATGATGCAACCAATTACCCATAAACCAATTAAACTATTAAGCTTTATATATTAGATAAATAATAATCAAGCTATATACTACTATTTAGAATGCCTTTTAGGAGGAGAAAACAAAAAATGATTGGATGAATGGATGATCGAGAATGATATAAATTAGCCTGTCCCTCAACTATTCAATTTTGAAAATATGATGTAGTATGTGATAAACAATTTTTTGTATTTTGTCCGACTAAAATTTCAACTTTTTCAACCGATTTACATTCTTTATCATCTTCTTAATTTTCTAAAATTGAAAATATGTTTTCTGTCAAATCAAATTGAACCGTAATATAGTCCCTTTAAGCTTTTACTTGACATGAGTTCAATATTTCAAATCCAAACACAAAATCAATTATAGAAGCCCGTTTAGACAACACAATAATCCAGCCCAAAATTAAATAACATAGAATAAGGCCCAATGAATAAGAGTTCCCTTTTTTAGGGTTAGGTCGGTCTTACTATTTTTGTTATTATTAAAGCCCAACAAATACTCTTTCTTCACCATACTCCCAATTCTCTGTTCTCTCTCTTTCTCTCTCTTCCGACCAAGAACCAATTTAGGGTTTTTGCGTTTTTCAGGCGAGCTTCAACAATCTTCAATGGCGGACGATGATTACAATGACATTGATATGGGGTAACTTCTCCTTTAATCAATTCATGTTTTCGCGAATCATCGTGTTTTTTCTTCTAATTACATGTTTCCTTGTCAATTATTAGCTTAGGGTTTGAGTGAATTTAATGCAATAGTTTATTGGATATTGTTGTTCTTGATGTTTAATTATCGTATTTTTCTGTTATATATTTTTTGTTAATTTCCGTAATAGTTCGAGTCTTGAGCTGAAGTTGTAGTGTGCTAATTTATATTCGACAATGTATTGTTTTTTTGGTTTGTTGATTTGTACTTTAATTTGAGTTGTGCTTCCCAATATTTTTCTTTTTATTTTTTAGGTCTTTGTTCTGTATTTTGTTGTAAAACCTGAAAAATCTTTGGGGATTATTGGCCTTTTAACAGTTGTATACAAATTATTGAAGAAAATGTGGTTTTGAGAGTATAGGAGTATTTAGAAATAGTTTTTGCATAATGGGGATGACTAAAGTAGCTCTACCAAGTTAAGGTTTTTGTTTAACTGGTTTTGTTGATTCTTACTAGAATAAGAAGACTTGTTGGTCATTGTTATCCTCAATTTATATAAGGTAGAAGTTATCCTTTACAGCTCGACGCATCTGTGAACCACCATTTGTTGCGAGATGAGAGGAATTTAGGTTGTTGAATTGTGTGTTCAATCATGGTTTATATAACACTAACTGCCTCTTTATCACCTTCTAATGAACAAACTTTGCAAAGTAAGACCTTTTTCACAATCTTTTCTTTAAGTCTTGAGCTGTTGTGAACAATTTTAGTAGCAATGATGATAAATGTCTAATCCCAGCTCTTTGAGACCTTTTGTAGGTCCGGGAAAATACATATGTTCATTTTGTCTGAGCTAAAGAATGTATCCATTTTACAAATCACACATTTTCCCTTGCAGTAGAGTAAAAGAATTGGGAAACCCACTTGTTGAAATGTGTGTTTGTCCTTTTTTTTTTCTTTTTTTTTTCCTGCTGCTCTCCCCACTTTTTATTGATCAAACATTACAAAATTGGAGATCCTTTTAATCTGTTTTTGACTTTTCGTTGTCTTAGTTTCCAGTTTATTTTTAGCAATGCGATGATGACAAATGTCTAACCCCAGCTCTTTGAGGTCTTTTGTAGACCCGGGAAAATACCTTGTTCATTCTGTCTGAGCTTTAATAAGTATCCAATTGCAAAAATGATACACACCTTTTCTCAAAAGATGAAAATTGGAGGGAAACAATTAGAGAAACTATTTTTGTAATGTTGGTTCAGCAGTTGTGTTTAAATATCACCTGTTACTCACTTTTTCAGAAAACAAACTTAGCTAAGGGAGACCCTCTAACTCACTCTTCATTGTTGGGTTGTTTTTTTTAGATTTTATGATGCGATGATGACAAATTTCTAATCCCAGCTCTTTGAGATCTTTTGTAGGTCCGGGAAATAGATATGTTTATTTTGTTTGAGCTTTAGAATGTATATATTTGTAAGAGAAGAAAAATGGGAAGCAAAGGGTAATATGTGAGTTCTTTCATGGTTTTACAATTAAAATATCGATCTTTTGCTTACATCTTTAAGCAAGCATTACTCAGGAACTACAATCTAATATCTGTTTAGTAACTTCGTTTTTTTTTTTTTTGTTTTTGTGTTGCGATGATGACAAATGTCTAATCCCAGCTCTTTGAGATCTTTTGTAGGTCCGGGAAAATACTTGTTCATTTTGTCTGAGCTTTAAAATGTACGAAGAATTCATTTTAATAAGTCGCAAAAATTTATGCAATAATCTGATTAAGTGAATGTCTGCTGGTTTTTCTATCAAAATAACAAACAAGTCTCCTCCAATAAATGAACATGTAATTAGAGGATCTCGTGTATCCTCTTTCTTTTTTGAGTTGATTTTAATTTGACATATCGTATCCCAACCCTCGAGGTCTCGTGAAGATCTGGGAAGTGGTTGTTTTCTTTTGTTTGAGTTGTATTTATTTGCACATACCACTCACCATTCTCCGCATAAGAATTAAAAATGGGGAAACAAGTGGATAGTAATGTATCAGGTTCAATTGCAATGCTAATTAGTAATTACACTTATTGTATGAATGAAGTTTGATTTTTTGGATTAATTGGGGGCTATTTATACGTATTACTTGTTTGCGCTCAAGACTATAGTGAATGAAAGTTGAAAATTTCATGTTCACTGATACAAAAATGGTGGGTTTGATTTTACAGGTATGAGGAAGAGCCCCCAGAGCCTGAAATTGAGGTAAAAGATCTGTAACTATATGATCTAATTCTTGTTTCATGATTATTGCTATAGCCCAGTCATCTTCATTTGCCACTGTATTTAGGAAGGGGAGGAAGAAGAGACTTTACAGCCAGATGATGACTTGAATGATCCTCTTATAGAAGGTGAAGACAGAGAAGGGGAGGCAAAAGAGAAGCAGCAGAGGAAGACATCTAAATACATGACAAAATATGAGCGAGCTAGAATTCTAGGGACACGTGCACTTCAGATCAGGTTTGTAGAACTAGACTGTCAATTCATTAATAATAAATGTGGTATAGAACACTGTATTTACTGATCAATTGAATATTTATGGCTATGCAGTATGAATGCCCCAGTCATGGTTGAATTGGATGGTGAAACTGACCCACTCGAGGTGATTATATTTCTTTGAGCCCTTTATGCCCGATCCTTCTTATTGTGTCTTGTCACTTCCCTAACATATGCCAAGGTTGAGGGCTAAACATTATGAAAGTCTGTGGTGTGGAATGCTTTTTCAGCTCTTAACTTTAAAGGCAATTAACAACAAATTATTCAGAGATGTGATGGTTAGCCATTTCAGCATGTTTTGGTGAGGACTGGGATGGCATTGCGTTTTTGCTTCTTGGTGCAATGACTTGTAACTGGGAGGTTAAGGGGGGGTGGGAAATTCTTTGCATAAGCCTTCAGCCTTCTCAGTGTGTGTTCTAAACTTGCTTTCTTTTCTTTATGCGAAGTCTTTATCTCTGATATCTGGGAGGACTGGAGGATTATTCTGCTTGTATCATTGTATGGATTCAGTTTGTCAGTTGTTTCTTTTTCCTTCTTCCAACAGAATTCTTAGCTAAAGCTATGTATAGAGGGAATATATTCTCATAAGAATTCAAATCATGCAAGCCGTGAATAATCTCTTCCCAAAATTTAGGTTTTCATTGCATTAACTTTTGTTTTGTGGGGTCTGAGATGCAATCAAATTTCATTGTGCATTGTTGATGTTAATATTTCTTTTCCTTGTGGGAAATCAGATTGCTATGAAGGAACTTCGACAACGCAAGATACCATTTACTATTCGTCGTTACTTGCCTGATGGAAGGTACATCTTTGATTGAATACAATTTGTTATCTCTGTTTGCTATCCTACCTGTTTTTAATTGAGAAACATTGAATGGTAAATTTGATCGCTTTGTAAATTCTCTACAGTTATGAAGACTGGGGAGTGGATGAATTAATTGTCGAAGATTCTTGGAAGAGGCAGGTGGGAGGTGACTGAGGAGAGCAGAGCAGAGCTACTCTTGAAGTCATTGCTGTGCTGGTAATGTTAGCACTGAGATGACTTGTGGATATATGGAATTAAAAACATAACAGTCATGGAATGCTATTGTGAATATTTTGTTAACTTAATATGATCAATGTAATAGCTGTGGGTTTATTAGCTTAATAATTTACTGCTGCCATCGACGTGTTTGGGTCTGATATCAGATCATCGATCCTCTTGGATCAATCTGAGTGCAAATAAGTGGGCAGTTGATGACTGGATTCAATGGTGCTTGTCTAAGTACTCAAACTACCAAAGAATTGGAGGCTGAATGAACCTACAATCACATCGTATATTCACATGGACAGTTTGTTCTTGTTTATTGATTTTGAGATGCAAATATATTTTCATTAGAACGTCAACTTCGTAGTCCGATAATGAAAGCAGTAAATATGCATGTATTATTGGGTTGGTCTTATAGTTAGATCTACACTTATAAGATACACGTATATCAGATCTTTGTAGATATTTAAATGAGCTTAATGTCCGAGGTCCGTCGAATTTTGGCTACATTACCATTTGGATACAACACTGCCAAAAACATTTTGGTTGGCTGGGTAGCAATTGACAAAAACAATCCAACTTTGTATATGTACCAATTATTGATGTACCAAATAAGAGGGATAATTAGCATCGATACACATACACTACATTAAGCAACTTTATATTCTGCTTTTTTTTTTTTTTTTTTGAAAGAAGTCTAAAAGGACACCAAATTTCATTAATTAAAGTCATACGACATCTACAATTGATAAATAACAATAGTGAAAACAGATTTAATTGGGAAAGTGCTAAGAATCCAAATACATAGATATAAGTCATATAACAATTCGGCATATTCTCGATTCGTTGTCTCATACAACTTTTTGAGTGGATCCGTCGATGCTTCAATATTTTGTGAGGAAGAAATATCTTCTAATGATTTTGTAACCCGAATTCGAGCAATAATCAATCGTAGCCCTGTAAAACTAGAGACCCTATCAAACGCAAATAAAACCTTTTCTTTCGAAGGAGTTTGAAATCGAAACAACCTTTTCTTTCAAAGGAGAAAAAAAACCTTGTTTTAAAATGATTTCTCACTTTGACTATACACGTATACTAACGTATTAGTTTGACCATTGTAATCTGAATGTAAAATTGAATAATTTGTTTAGGACAAAAACTATTATTAGGGAAGTTTTTTTTAATGATGGATGTTATATTTTTTTTTTTGAAAGAAAATCTTGAATGATATGATAAGATGGGTTGAAATAAGAATGATATTGTATCATTTAAAATGTTACTATGTATATATGCATATACAAGTTGTTCAGAATTATTATCTCAAATAATTGATTGTTATTGTTCAAAACTTCAAATTCTAAACGATTGTTAGAGCTTGTTATTATTCAATTCACTCAATCACTAATCAATCAAGACCAAAAATTTATCAGGTTCATGTACTAGCTGTACATCAAAATTATTCATTCAGACACACCTTACTCGTAATTACGAATACGGATAAAAATCTAAGCATAATAATTCAAAGATCGTATGATTGTGATTCGATACGAGAAGACGTTGCTTGCCTCTTGTATGTTTGGTAAGGCTCTCAATTAGTCTTCTGACTAGAATTCTTGTATATCCACTTATCCATTTCTACAAGCTTATTACTCTAAGAAGTATGTTACGTTTGGTTGGTTGAATTGGGGAGCTTGGTTATACATAACCCTAAGTTTTCTTTGTGATAATAATAAAGAATGTTGTTTCTTTTTGCTATAATTGGACCTACTTTTATTGTTAGATTGCGACACATAAATTTTGTTTTCGATTAATTTATAATGAGAGTGACACTTATTTGAACTAACTCAAGCATCATAAATTGTAAGAATTGGTTATTGAGGAAGATAATTATCAAATTTTCGAATTTTTTTAGTACTCTTGATGACTACAAACTTTGGTGAAAGTAGATCGATTTTATGTATTGAAATATTTAAAAAGTATTGGCTCATTTTTTTTTCCATATAATTGCAATAATTTGACTATTGTCTGTTTATAAATCGATCACATGTATTAGTATGTTATCATAAAAAATTGTTATTGGATCAATTTAAATGTAGAATAATTTCTAAAGTTTTATCAAAATGATACCAGTGGTTAATGTTGTATTCATATGCCTTTTTATTCTATTAAAAAAAAAATTAATGATTAATGTTTTATTTTGATCCTAAGCATAACCATTAAGAATATTTTCAATTGAATGTACACCTTTTTTTTACTCTTAATTTTTTTTTGAAAAGTATATTAGTTTAAAAAGTTGCACATGAATCTTTCTTAGCCTTCCCGTTTTACTCCGTAAGAAACTAGGAACAAACTCTCTATCTTGTTTTAATTTACAAGTCGGCTAAATTGGTAGTCAACTAGTCAATAACCAAATAATTAAATACAAATAATTTTGATTTCCTCACTTTGTGGTGTTCATTTTGTTGATGACAAAGCATGCTATGTTGGTGATTAGCTGAAACATGGCAGATATTTTATATATGTGGCTCAAGTGTGTAGCTGACTCATTACCACGTCATAAATTCAATTAAAAATCATTGAATTATAATATTTGTATTTTTTGTGTTGTTTAGACAAACAAATAATGGAATAGCTTAGATCATGCTCGATAATGCACAATAATTCTCCACTTCTAGATCTTTCAATACCCTAATTATAATATTAAGTATTATAGATTAAGGTTTTGTCTGATATAATTGGTGCAATTACTAGAAATAATATCTACTAGTAGAAATAACATATAATTGCAAGTAGTGTTTAAAAAATATTTGGGTATTAAGACAATTTTCTATATATTCCCTTCATTATAAATTGTTAAAAATATTACCCGTAATAAATAACAATTAGGCAGAATGATATACATAATTTAAATATCGTTGATAAGAAGATAAAGTTAAACATTTCAAATTTAATAAAGTCGATCATCAAATACTAGTGATCAAGTCATGAAATTTTCGACTTAATAGCTATAACTTTAAAGACGAAACTTACAATAGCTTATATACTTTGTACTAGTGTACTACGTATATTTTATATATGGTCATTATTGTGCCAATTAGTAAAGTAGTCTCTTAATAATAATTAGTTCTACTAATCTAATCCAAAAAATTCTAATAATGGACCTTTATGCCTTGTTGGCATAGCATGTTCACTTTAGGTTTTTCTAATGTAGGAAAAGCTGTCCTAATGTTTCTTTGCCCTTAAACTAAGATGAAAAGACACCTCTTGTTAAGAAGTGAATGTGACACAAAAATAAATTAAAAATGGTTAGTAATCATCTGGAATAGAGTGGAAAATTTAAAGAATAAATTAACTTCTAAGTGGTTAGATTCTCTTTTTCACATGAAAGCAAAGGGGACAATTAAAAATAGATTACAGAGTTAGAAAAGTGTAATTAATTATCCTAATAATAATGTTATTGGGTGTAATAGAACTATAGAATTGGATAAGATCAACTAAATTTGGTATTATTGCAATGTGTGAATCAAATAGTTGCTTAGATTCGCCACATAAAATGTTTGATGACATGCATTTTTGTAATGTGTATATATAGTATAGGAATATATTGCATATATAATATGTCAATACAAAATTATTTAATTATGTAATACGTAAACAAGGTGAATTATCTTAAATCTAGTATTCCATACTCTATGGAGCAAAATTTTGAAAAGTACTTATTAAACTTTTTTCTATATTCTTAGGTTATTGAGTCAAACTAAAGACGAGCTTTCAATTCTTGGTTCGACATGTAAACTTAGTTCTACTTTCGAAGCTAAATAATCGTAGGAATCACCATTGGTTGGAACTTCAGTAATAGGTTAAGCAAGTCTAATACGGAGTATAAATACTTGGGAGAAGAATCAAATCGGATAGAAAAATAATAAAATAAATCTTAATTAGTTAAATTTTTATGAATGATACATAAATATTATTAGACTGAGCATTGTTTAGTCTAATTTAAAACTATTTTTTTCTACCAAAAGAAAAAATTATTTAATTGATATTCTATAATACTATATCTTCATTACAAAAAAAAATACTATATAAAAAAAATTGCTATCCACGAAATTTAAATGTCGGCCGTATGAGTATAGGATAGGTAGTGCTAAACTGCTAGTGGCATACGTAGCGTACTAAAACAAGCCTAATAATTAATTAAGGGCTACTTCCAAGTTAATATCAGGGGATTAGAGGCCCCACTTTGTTTAATTATCCTTCATTGTCAAACTCGCAATCTACGTTCTACATGTATGTTGGGATTAATTGTCTCTCATCAAAATATAAGAAAGACGATATTATCAATATAATTGGTTATAGAATAGAGTTATAGAGATGCAGACTAGAGTTTGTATGTGATCAAACTTAACAATCCATTAAACATTTAATATCTATCACTATCATTAGCATGTGGAAAACAGCCATGTAATTAAGCTTGTCTTATTATTTTAAAATGTTTTAGTTAATGACAACTGGAAATCTAAACAGTTAACTTAAGTCCCATGATTGATAGTGTCTGACTTTGTTTCTTAAGTACCATTCTTGTCTTTGTTTTCGTCCCGTAATTAGAAAAGATTTTCTTAAGTACCATTACTGCCTATAATTCGTAATGGGCATAATTACGCTCATCGATTACCTTAACTATAATTATTATATAAATGCAAGATTTGATCGAAATATTAACATATCCAAATATATATTTTCACTTTTATGACTAATTAATCAATAATGACATTCGTTATTACTTGTATATCATTACAATAACCAAGTAATGTGTGTATTGAAGTCGGATCAAGATCAAGAAATCCTTCGTTTTATTTAATTTTATGTAATTATGTATTATATTGTATCTATATTACTGCCTGAGATATTAATAAAATATAAGAAATTTATATTTAATATTATTAATGCATGAAATTACTTTCATTTACTTATATATCAGGGCAGTCTTTCTAGATAATTTATTTAATGAATGAAATTTATACTAGTAACATAAGAAATTTCATACGAATTGAAGTATTTAGCATTAATGCATAGTATGTTGAAAATATAAATGCAAATATTTGGATGACTTTTTCCTTAGAAAATTAAACTCTTATCGATCTTACTTCTAAATAATAATTAATATATATATAGCTCTGATTAACATCTTTCAATCAATTTTTATTTTTTATTTTTTATTTTTACTTATTTATTTTACAATGGATTCAAGATAAGAACATAGAAATTCTTTTAATTTCTTGTTAATCAAGTATTTAAACACTATCACTACTCCACAACAATTTAATAAATCTTTAAAAGCAGTCTTGCTTATATTTTGTACGAGTTTACGACTAGATATTATTCTATTCTACCAAAATAGCAGCCTGTATATAAATATGTTTTATACAGCACGCAAATTCGTTGGAGTGCACGCAAATTCGTCATTAAGAATATTCTCATGTAATACATATTTCTAGTAACTATATTACACTTCATGGATGATGTAGTTGTAGTTGTTCCCTTCTTTTTTCTATTGGCCAACGTATGTATTGTAGTGTTTCTTATATACATACTTCTACTTTCCATAATTCACCATTTATTCCATTTGTTTCAAATATTTCAACCAAATTGTCAAAATTTACTTTTCAACCTGAAATTTGTAAACTGTTGACTATAATTTTTATACATAACATGTGATGTGTATTGTGATGAAACATATTAAAAATTTAGCCATTTGGTTTAGAATAAGCTTAAAATTAAAGAAATATAACCATCAAAGCTAAGGTATGGTTCATAGCTAATATCTAGGTTCACACATCCGACATCTTTACATACAAAACTACGCAAGATTAATAGACCACTATTAAACAACAATTTGTATGGAAAAAGATATGTAAATATGTCATTTCTCATTCACGAAGACTAATTTTCCTTGAAAAAATATAATTTGTCTAATTCGATATGTTTTTTTTTTTTGTGATTTTGAATTTGATTGTAACCTTTGTATGACTTTAAATTATGAATTCATTAATTACTTAAAAATCTACAAGTTATAATAAGGAAAACAATAACAGTTCATCATTCATTAGCCCAATACATATATTAAGTTGAAAAGAACATAACCCGCTACCTAGTAGCTACGTGTTTAATGATACATTGATACCGAACGATCTTGTGGCGACTTTGGTAAGGAGCGTTATAGGCACGCAATTTCCAAAGGGCGTGAACCATACAAAATATTCCACCAAAATAGCAGTCATATATAAATCACGAAATTATGGATAAAGCCTACTTATTTATAACATACACAACCATTTTTCTCCTCTCCTCCAACAAATCACATTTCTCCAAAATATTTAAAAATGGGTGCAGGAATTTCATCGGAATCCTCCACCGACGGTGGAGATTCGCCGGGACGTCGTCGGAAACTTGAAGACATACCGGAAAGTTGTATAGCTATGGTGTTGGGCCATTTTGACCCGCCGGAGATTTGCCGGTTGGCCCGATTAAATCGGGCCTTTCGTGGCGCTTCTTCGGCTGATTTTATTTGGAATACAAAACTTCCTTCAAATTACTCATTCATAGTTGATAAGATTTCTGAGTTGAATCATGAAAATGATAATGATGATGATATGAAGAAGAAGAATTATGGTAGTATGAATAATAATAAATTGATGGGTTTAACTAAGAAGGATATTTTTGCCCGTCTTTCTCGTCCAAACCTTTTTGATTCCGGCACTAAGGTGATTCATATTCTCTAGCTTCTCTTTTTTGCTTACGGGTTATTGCGCATTTAAAATTTATAGTCACATTAATAGCGTAATTTGAACGTGTCAACAACCGGACGTGACGTTTAAATCCGGTGGGAGGAAATATTTCTAAATGTTTTATGTTAGTTTATGCTAACCTAATTATGGATGGTGATTGTATTTTATGTTCTGAATTCTTGATAGTCTTTAACTCTTAATGCTAACCATTGAGTAACAAAAAAAATTAATTAATTGATTAAATAATTTAAGAAAATGAAATTCAAAATTATTAGTGGTGTTTATATATATATATATATATATATATATATTTTTTTTTTTTTTGGTTAACAGAAGAAACAATGAATACATTCACATGTTCTTTACAAAAAAACTTACTTACTATATTTGTAAGATAAAGGTAAAAATGACAATCACTTGTGTAATTGGTTTAGTTTGTTGATTTGTGCAAAATTATAGCTAGGGATGGAGGATTTTTAAATGAAAGGTGGCAAATTTATATAAAAATCCCTTATAATAGGAGTATATTTATTGGTTAAATTTAGTGTTGAGTATTAGAAGACGACTCATCTGCATCCAAACTTCAAGCTGATAGAGCAATGTTCAATGTTGTGAGAGCGCGTGATAGAATATGAAACCAATTGAGAGACTCTAAGTAACTGTACCTTCCGCTAGATTTTTGGTTGAACAACTTGAATGGGTTCTTTGATGATAGGCTAAAAGATTTTTTTTAGATTAATGAATATGTTGGTGATATATTGTCAATTTAATTTTGAGTTTTGACTCATTTTACAAATATGCGTTTTTTTTTTTTTTTTTTTTTCTTCAAGGTCAAGTTTGTTTCATTATACTTGTACTTTGTGTTAGTTGTATATGCAGAAGTCGAGCTTAGTGAGATGTGAATGCTGGATTAATCATTTGAAAATGATACGTAAAATACAACAAAATCTTACCTTAGTCCAATAATTTTATGTTAGGATCTGTTCATATGTATATAAGCGGACAAGATAAAAAAAAAAAAAAAATTACATTACGTCGATCATAAGCAGTCTTTTGTATTATTGGAGGAAAAGAGGGAATGTACGTACAGGTGTTTTATGTAGGTTAGATGTTTCACTCGAAATTGATGTCCTTTGATTTTTTTTCTTGTATAAATGTTGATTTTTGTCAAAGAATTGCTATATAATTGAAAAGCTTTTTTGCCAATAAGGATAAGATTAAGGTGCTTCACTAGAGAAGCTAAAATGTGTGATTATTAGGAGTACTGTGATACTAAGATAATGTCACTTTCGATGTTGACAAACGTGTGAAACTTTTGTGGAGTAGAGCAGCTAATAATCATTATAACAATGATGTTTGTATAGGATTAATTAGCCGTCTATTAGGCTGTCCTGATATACAGATGTTTGGTTGTTCTGAAATTACTGTGAAAATGATACTAACTGCTTGATTTATACAAGTATAACGTTGTAGATGAATTGATTGGTTGTGAAGTTGTGAACGTTCTTACATCCATCAGTCTAAAATTGTATAATAGCCTAATAAAGACATCAACTACTCAAAAAACTCTGTAATCTGTATGAAACTTTATACTGATTTGTTTTTTTGGATTCTGTTTGATAGGAATTATGGCTGGACAAGAATACTGGAGGTGTATGTGTGTCGATATCATCTAAGGCCTTGTCAATTACTGGTATAGATGACAGGCGGTACTGGAATCACATTCCCACCGAGGAATCTAGGTGAGCTGCATGCTTTCACATCTTTGGTTTCACAATGAATATATTTATAACATTTGTTTTTCAATCGATTTTGGTCACAATGTACTCCCAAGTGCTAAACATGTCTATTATATTTAACATAATTCCATATTTTTTGGTTTTTGTTTAAATGAAGAGTCAAGTCTCTATATCCATGTTTGAGTGTAGAGAATTTGACATAGGGACCTTGGTGAAATGAAGAGTCCGAATAGTTGCTGACCAATCTGTTGATATTAGGCGCTGGTATCCCGAAATCAGCTTGTTAGTATATAGAGTTGCCAATAGTTTCATGATTTCCAATTTTTGTGTTGCTAGTCAGTGATGAAAATTCTCAAGGTAACAGTAAATTAGGCTCCTTTTAGCTCCCCTGTCTGCTATTAGAAAGCTAATACTATGTATAGCGTTTTGGAATTGAACCAGTCAATCATTGGTCTCTGTTTTTTTCCTAGAAATGTTGTTTGTATGAATGTTAAAATGGTTATTACTTTGACGTTTTGGTGGAAGCATTGCTTGAAAACAAAGGTTTTCGTAGTTTCTTGCTGTCACATTCAGAATAGGCATTTAGGAACTATAATCATCGAAAGAATGGTATCTGATACTTGATCAAAACCTGTTTAGGTTTATTAGACCATGTGCGGTGTGCCCCTACAATAATAGAGAGAAAACAAGAAATTTATGTACAGAAAAAGAGAGGGGGGGGGGTGTTTATGACCGCCCTTATCATAATACACCAAATGCGAACAAAGAAAAATGAACTGGTAGATACGCTGTCTAGAAAGTTTGAATTCCTGAATTGGTGAATATATTCCTTAATTTGGAGAAGTTGCTTTAGACACTGTTGATGTTTGTGTTTTTCAATTATTGTGAATCGGTATGATCTTCTGTAATTCTATTATTGATAGTAGATATGGAATGAAGCGGTTGATTGATTAAATTTCTTTTCTGCTAGTAGATTTCAGACAGTTGCATATCTTCTTCAGATTTGGTGGTTTGAAGTGTGTGGGGAACTTGAATTCAAATTCCCAGTAGGGACATATAGTCTATTCTTTCGAATCCAGCTAGGCAAGTCCTCTAAGAGGTTTGGTCGTCGCTCATGTAATGTTGAACATATACATGGATGGAACCTAAGACCTGTCCAATTCCAGCTGACAACATCAGACGGTCAGCATGCTTCGTCAGAGTGCTACTTGGATACTCCAGGATCATGGATCCTCTACCATTCAGGAGATTTTGTCATCAAGGAACCTGATAAATTGACAAAGATCAAGTTTTCAGCTAGGCAAATCGATTGTACCCACATCAAAGGTGGTCTCTCTTTCGATTCTGTCATGATTTTACCCAAGAGTATAGCCCATAAAGTTAGATAAATTTTCTTAGATATGTCATATAGTGAGAAAAATGATAGAACTAAACAGAGTAGTTGTTCATTATAGTAGGTTGGCTGTATACTTGTATAAGGGCTTTTTCATGTACATAGTCAAGATGTCTGTTTTTCTAGGGCGAGCTTGGCTTCATTAGCTCATAGTTGTTCTGTTATGAAGATTGAGTGATCCTTAGCATTTCTACTGTATAAGTGATCTAGGAATTCAGAAGGTAGTAGGTTTTTTTTAAGAGTACTCCAGAAGATATTTTTGTTCGGTTTTCAAAAGCTCTTGTATTTAAGTTGTTTAAATTTTGTACCATAATTATGTTCAGATTATGTTTGCTTTGGAGAAGGCAGTGAGTTAAGGGTTCAAGGCTATTATTTTTTGTGTTTAGTCATTTTTTGTTCATGTATATACAGAACAAGTGCATGTCCAATATATACATATAGATATAGGTATCAAATCTGAATATCCAGTAAGGCAATAGCCGTCGAAGAATATGTACATAGTATTATGTATTTCAGTTTGCATAGATAGTGCAATGGGCGAGAGTTATAAATCAGTTATCATGTTTCCATCATGTGGTAACTCATCGCTGATGCTAAGTTGGTTCTATGGTTATGCCTTACATCAGTTACATGATGAGGTTCCCTACTCCCCAGTACATCATAAGCTCCGGGTTGATGGCATATTGGCATTCCAACATTTTTTAGAGACGCTTGAGCCACATGTAGATGATATAGTAGCACTTAAATAGTCTAGCTTTTCGGAGCAAATATGTACATAGGCAGACAAACATTGTTTAGAGACGCTTGAGCCACGTGTAGATGATATAGTAGCACTTAAATAGTCTCGCTTTTCGGAGCAAATATGTACATAGGCAGACAGTGCAACGATGACAGATCACAAAAAGTAAAAAATTTTATACTTTGGGGCTGAGACTACTTGAGAGGCGTTGGGCCATTGAGAAAGGCACTTATCAGCAGCAGTTTTGGTACTACTTTTGATTTAGTTACGCCACAAGGTTGTAGTGGAAACTTTTGAGTGAAGCAAAATCTTAAGTAACGAGCAAAGATGCAGTAGATTGTTACCTCTAAACAAGCTTACTATATGTCCATAATTTAATAGGCCCCTTCTCTGTGCAAACAAATGCTTAAGCTAAGCCAATGTCTACACCTATACCCTTTACCGATTGACTAAATCTCCAATGTCCGCTTTTAATTATTTAATATACTGTACTAAAAGAATAAAGCTCGTGTTATCAAGAGTTCAAGTCCCATAGTAACTTAAAATCTTTTTTTTTGCAACAATATTTGTTCCTTAATCCTTACAATTTACAAATCATATATTATACGGTTTTTTTTTACCATATATCCCTAAGTTTTTTTGTTTATTCACCATATACCCCTGAACTTTTTTAGACCCTGAACTTTTTTAGATTTATCATATACCCCCGAGTTTTCACAAAAATACACCATATACCCTTGATGACTCATGATTGTTAATTTCGTCAGTCATTAGGGGTAATTTGACCTAAAACCACCCTAAATACATTCGCCTACCCCTGAAGTCACCCACATTCCTTTTTCCCACCCCCAAAGCCACCCTAAATTTCCTTTTTTCATCCTCAAAATCAATCATACGGATATAGTCATAGAGATTTGGAGTGGTGTTGGGGGTTGGAGAAAGGAGAGGAGTGGTTTCGAGGATGGGGGGGAGGGGGGAGAGATCTAATGTGGTTTCAATGCATAATTAACAAAATTCCATTCATGTTGTTATCATTAGGGGTATATGGTGAATTTTTGTAACGACTTAAGGGTATATAATGAAGTTGAAAATTTTCATGGGTATATGGTGAATAAACAAAAAACTCAAGGATATATGTTGAAAAAACCGTATATTATATGAACTATTACTAATTGTTTTAGGATAAAGACATTCTTTACAACTAGTATTCCAATATTGTAACTCCAAGATCTAATTTTGGCCATGTTTGATACAAATGTGACCCATGAACTCCATTTGAACCCAAAGTGAAATATCTACAATTACAAATTAACATAACTTTATTTGGAAGAAATACTTCATCCTCGTTTTTAATTGTTACATCAAGAGTTTCATGCTGGTTAATACACATTAAGATTTCACATGCCTACACAAGTAAATCTAAATCTAAACCATGTAAATGACTAAAAGTCAAAACCTTGCCATTAAAAAAAAAGTAATTTTTTAGTGAAAATTTTAATAAAATCATTAACAATTGAAGATTATCTTTGGCTTGCAACGCAAACGTTACATTCAAGTATTATCTATCTATCTATCTTGCGAGTTGAGAAGGAAAGGAAAAGAAAAGAAAAGAAAAGGGGCGATCATCATTTTGGATTTTCTCTCTCCTAGGGTTTCTTTAATTCTTCCTCTGAATTTCTTTCCTGTCGGTGAAGATTAGGTAATCCCTTCATTTTCCATCCCATTTCTTCAATTTCGCGCATTCTTTCTCTCTTCTCCTTTTTTCTATCATCAAATTGATTCGATTGCTAGGTAATGTTTATTAGCTTGTTATTCGTTAGTGTTTTATAATTTGAGTAAAAGGGTGAATTTTGATAGTAATGTGTTGAATGGAGGTGCTCTAATTATGTGATTATGATGGTGGGAGTTAGGTTGTAGAAGCTGAAAAGAGCTCGGAGTTTTGTTCGTGAGATATTCGATGATGGAATTTCAATGGGATTTTTTAGAATCCCTTGATCCTGATGTTTCGAGTAAGATACTTATGAGCTTGGATGATCCTGCTGATATCGTCCGTGCCTGCTCCGTGTCGAGAGCGTGGCGTGATTTTGGTGAGCATTAAGCTGGTTTTATTTCCAAATATTTGTTCTTGCAACTATTTTATGATGTTCCTTGACATTTCTTCTATTCATTTGGTAGCTGTATGTGATTTTTGATTCAGCTTGTGGCAACTGAATTTGATGTTACCGGTTAATGTAGAGATGTATGTATCTTGGTTAGGTTCATAGTAGTACGAGTGTACGACTGGATCGTATGTCCAAGCTATTTATTTCTCATGAACCAGTTGATTGGATTGTATTATATCGTATTGTGTTTGCATGGCTTTCACATTGATTAAGATGACAAGAATGAGTTAGGGGTGTAATACGAATCCATATGAACTAAAATGTTAGGTGGGGAATGGGTGGAGGTGAAGATGGCAAGAAAGACCTAATGTAAATGTTAAAGAGCCCAATAAAGGAAATTTTTAATAAGGAGAGTAAAAGTAGAACCTTGCCCTTTGACTATTCAACTATTTCCCACCCTATGTTATATCTTATCTTCAGACTTACGTAGGATTAATGGCTGATTTTCCATCCAAAGTATTTAAAACTAAAATCCTGGATGCGCTGTATTTTTTTTTTTGGATTGTCGAGGGGGTTTTCATCAGAGTTTAGAAATAGAGAAGGTAAGTATGATGGTTATGATAGATGGGTGTTGCGTTACTCCTCTTCTTGAGAACTCGTGCCTGGTTAGAATAGGTGACTTGCTTTGGTTGGATTAGACCAGTTTTACTTGAAACTACATACAATTGCACAAGGCTTTTTTGTAATGGAAATTGCTCTTGGTATCATGAGCAGCATCGAAACAGATTGCCGCTATGAACTTGTTTGTCATATTGTAGTCATATTTGTGCACCAAGGCCGTCTACTAGGCTCAAGATTAAGGCCAGCTATGAGTTGATGTCTAATGTTTTCCATCTAATATGCGTTATTTCAGTTGGCTGAGGTGAATTAGACAAATTCTGTGTTTGAGTATCCATGAATAATGAGAAAGATACGCAGGGGTATGGTTTAACCCCTTTTTATTTGGCCCTTTGTTGTGCAAGTTGATGATTTGTTCCATCCTTTCAGGTTTCCCTATTTCTCCTACCCTAGTGTTCTCAGTATATAGGGTATTAGACTATTAGGTTCCTAGTACCATTTTTTATAACATAGCGCCTTGGATGTGACATAATTACATTCCTTGTTTTTGAAATCTCTGATTAAAGAAATCAACATTTCTAGGTCTAAGTTGAAAAACCCTAAATCTGAAATTTGAAGCATTGAATGGTGAAGATGAAGGCGAAATCTTAGGGCTTTTGCCACCCTTCTCCTTCCCTCCTTTTGTTTGTGCAGAGTACATTTTTTTTTTCCTGATTAAACTTTCTCCATGTCTTAGTAATTATATTAGTATTTCACCATTGGAAAGCATTTTAGTGATGTCTCACTGAGTTTATTTAATTGATGATTGATTATACACTGCATATCCTTACTACATTTGCAATTGGACATACATAGGGCCATACTGGCTCGTTCCTCCACACCTCTTTGCTTCTCTTCCCAGATATTTTTAGCTAACTAACATTATTCAATATTCAAGTTATGCTGCTATATACTTCATATGGACTGTAATCAGCTTGATTTACTCCTGTTATGATGATACAGATGATGGAACATGTTTCCTCTAAAGTAGAGGATATGGTGACTAACGAATATGCTTACATTATTTTGTGACTATTGGCAGTGATAAGTAATGGTATATGCAAGCATTTGTGCCTACGACTCTTTCCTAAACTCTCTGGCATTGTTCGTATCATAGATACGAGCAACAAAGAAGATGTTGGCTGCAGCCGGTTTGTTGAATTGGAGCATTTGAAAAAGGAACACAAAGCGTATGTTGCTTTAGCCCGGGGTCTTACATCATCAGAGGTGGGTGAATGCCTTTCAAATGCCATAAGTGCTTCCAGCACAGATAATTATCCGGAAGAAGGTCTTCACAACACTTTGGAATCCAGGGAACGAATTGGACGTAGACCTTCATACTGGTCAAGCTCAGGACAAAGCAACCCTGAAGTACCCGAGAGACTAACTTATCAGTTAATTTCTGACTTTTGTATAATTACTGAAATAAATGTTCAACCTTTCCAAGGTAATATCCTTTTCTTCCCACGTACTTGTAAACCTTTGTTAAGATGGCCACTTAGATGTTTGCTAATTGTGTTGTTTTTGTTCAATGTTCATGCAGCCTTTTTTCAATCAGATTCACCTATATACTCTGCAAAAGCAGTTCGCTTCCACATGGGTCACAGAATATTGCCTGATGATGATGGAGATCAATGTGATGAAATTCATGAAGGCCACGAATGTGCGGAGAAAAAATTTGTTTGGACTTACACTTCACAAGATTTTCCAATGACACAGGTTAGTAGCACACTTATTTATCTTGCTGTTAAGTCAATTTTGAAAGTTGTTTCAACTGTGATTAAAGTAGCAGAAGAGATACTATAAGTTTAGATTTGAGACACCTTTGCTAGAGTTGAAACAGGGATCTCTTTGGAAGTGGATACTAAGGTCTTATTTCTATTGATGTCAGTGAAAACCGAGGGTGCCAACTTCTTGGAAGTGGGAATTTCGTTATACTTTACATTTAAATGACAAAAATTTGTGGGAAGCTGAGATTTACATCTTACCTCATTTCCCTTTTCATATGGCATTTAACTGACTGAGGGGTGTGTTAGGTCACTTGATGCTGTTTATTGAATAATTGACTGCTCTTCCCTATAGAATGTAAACACTTTGATTGCTTGGTAAAGACATTTGGTTGAATGACTTGGTCATTGCTTCACTTGAATCCAGCAATATCTAGTTATTCACCCGCTTGTATTTTCCTCCGGTGAATTCTTTTTCTTTTTCGTTTCATTAGTGCTTGCATTATAAAGTAGGCCCAGGATCTTTTAATATGACTCCTGTCTTCTAGCCCTAGAAGTCGGGGCATAGTTAAAGGGCCTTGGTCAAGCCCTGATTTGTATAGTTGCTAGTATGCATAATCTGTGTTATATACACTTATACCTGATAATATCACATGACGAGGGAAATTGTTCGTGAAGCTCAATGGTGACTTGGCTTCGAGTAATGCCATCATCTAATTATACTATATTTTTTTTATTTTTTTTTTTATGAAAAAATTGAGTCTTTAATGTAACACTTGGTAGCTTGGTACTGGTACCTATGTGATTAAGCAACTATAGAGATGTTTTTCTTGTAAAGAGGATCATTTGTGCACCTTCTCATTTCTATAATGTGTTTGATGCTATTGAGTGATGCTTTCACATGTGAATTATTTTCTTAACCTATCTTCCCTCCCCTCCTCCCTCCGGAAAAAGGACATGCAATAGATCCAGAAATTAGAACAGAAAGAATGAAAGGAAAGACGAGTGTTATTAGCACAGATTGCATAATCACTTTTGTGTTTTGATTTGGTGTTTTAGGGACCGTTTTTATTAATATAGTTCTTGGCACAGGAGAATCGGCTACAAAATTTCAAGCTTCCAGAGCCTGTTCTTTGCTTTGGTGGATATCTGCAGATAGAGCTTCTGGGTAGAGTTCAGAGGCAAGAAATGGATGGACTCTTCTACATATGGTGAGTTTTGGAACTAAGTTAAGTGGTATATTGATATAATACTATGTTTTGACTGATGGCTTGTTTTTGTCTGTTAGCTAAGCCTAGAAAAGTGCTACTTTGAGTCAAATTTTTACTTAAATATTGAGATTCTGTTTGACACTTGAGGTTTGACATGGTATTATTGATGAACTAGGTTATACTTCGATTTTTGAGGGAATTTAATCTTGTATCTTTTTCCTTACTAATCAGTTGCTTTATTTCCTATCAATGTTTACCTTTATTTTTTATTTATTTTTTATTTTTAATAGTAATCCTACCCTTTTATGGTTTGCAAGCCCATTATGCTCTTATTCCTCAAGTTTTTAGATGGAATGTAACATTTAGTCTCATTGTCATTTGTGTAAGTATTCAGAATTCTAAATGGTTCCTTTTTGTAAGATTAATATAGAATGAGCGGATCAATTTAATTACTTGAATTCTAGGGTTTATCATTTCTTGGATTAATTGTTTTGTGTTTGTTTACTCTCTAGTCGTGCTATTTTGGTTTGTTGTTTGCATTCCCCATATACTGGCCATAAATGTTAACTGGTTACTGGATATCCAACCAGGTTCTAACTATTCTACTGTATCTTGCAGCTAATTTAATTTTGCTGTTTGTCATGCTTTTTACAGTGTGGCACATGTTCAAGTTCTGGGGCGTTCTTTGGACCCTGTTTTCGGGGTTAAATCTCTTGATCCAAGTGGAAGATTTACACTTGTGCACAATCCTCAGGCCAAGTTCTCTGCCCCTCGTAGCAGTAATGAGGAATCTGATGAAATCAGTGTAACACCAGAGATGGTGCAAAGACATGTTAGAGGTTGGGAGCAGATTCTAAACATGTTACGGGGAACTCTAGGGGTTGAAGTATATGATTCTGAGGATGAGATCCTCTATTCGGAAGATGAGATGGCTGAGGAGCTTGAGCTTTAAACTTTTATGTCAAGTGTCACATTTTTCATGTTGTACTAGTCAATCAGTCATTCCATCGCATGCATCTAATGACCATGTATCTCACATTGAAGTCATTTGATGATTGAACTCTGGATGAGAAAGACGATTTGCCAGTTACTGTTCTTGTTAAATCGTTTAATAAGTATTGTCAATGTTTCCTGTGCATTGAGACTGGTCCATAGCTCTGTAAATAGCTTCTAACAAGCAAGAAGAGTTCGCTGTTACTTGTATTACTTGATGATTGAGCGATTTTTCGTGGTTGACTAGTTACTAATTTGTTATGAACTTGTTGATGTCTTCTTGCTGTGTCTCCTATTTATCCGTGACACCAGCAAACTTCCATTTGAACCACATTAAAGGGCTAGGTCAAGTGATTCATAAGCAAATATTGCCCCCTCAGGTTTGACCAACTTTCACTATAGACGAGGGTTTTCAAGGTAGATCATAATGTATCGGTAAATTATTATACGCTTGAAGTGATCTAATACAGTGTATATTACGGCCCTAAGTTGAAAAACAAGTTGTAAACATAATATGATCTATAGCAAAATCTGGTCGTTTTCCTCTGCTACTTCTCCAATATCTGGCATCTTCACATAACTAAATTCCTCAAGAATACGAGTTTCTTCTACTTGAAACTTAGGATGAGGTTTCCAATACAAAGCTCCTTGAGAAAAAATAACCTCATCGTTACTGTGAGCGATTAATTCAATACATCACCTAGGAACATTCGTCCAATTAGGTTTAACTCTCCAACGATGATCACGCAGTGAATAGATTGCAATTGCAATCGACAGCTCACCGAGCTCAAAACAAACAACCTTACAATCATTACCAAATCCTAAATGTTCAACATCATCTGATTTAGAAATAAGAGGGCAATCAGGAAGCAACACAGATTTTCTAATACAAGGGTTACACAAATTCAGCTCTACTATTTTACGCTGCAAATTCATCAACAACAAGCCATTAACCATATCGATCTCCGTAAACCAACGTGATGCACTATATGTGACTAATTCAGTAACTTTTCTAATTGTATCACTATGACAGAACTATGAAACTGAAGTCGTATTTTGTTTTGGGCGCACGTTCATCAGATAATAAGTAAGTATTAGCGCAATTGTTCTTGTAAATTTTGAGATATGTTGAAATAAAATCACAAGAATCAATAATAGAACACCAGGTTTTACAAACACATCTAAATCGTAAAAGGGTCTTGACTGCTGACCTAAGCAAAATCTCCCTCCATAAATCTGGTGGTAAGAACTTGTGTTCTTGCGATGCTTTCCGACAAACCCTCATCAGTAATCTCGCTTCAAACCTCATTATAAAACAAATCCCAAAATAGCAGACGAAACAGCAAAATCTGATCTTTTGCCTCTGGTATCTCCTCTTTCTTTCTCCTGATTTTTTTATTGGGAATATTATTTAGAATATATTTATCATATTATTTGGTTATGATAGTTTCCTAGTTTATAGCTACAATTGTTACAAGATAATATTTTGTGTATCAATGATGGGTGAGCTTTGAGACCTTACCGATTTCTACAATATTGCTAACGATCATTTTACTTGTTTGATAATTATTAGGAATTGAATTTGATCGTAGAAATTTGTTTCTTGAGATTAGTAATTAGTTGAGATGATTGGTTGAACTAGTTTAGTGTACTGAATTAAAATGTTGATGAACTAATTATTGATTTTGTCGGTTCACCTTATTTGTTATTAGTGTAAAAATTGTGAAGTTGCAAAATTACAAAAATAACTAATATATTTATTTTCTATGACTTTTACGGCAAATTGCTAATGAATAGCAGCTGCTGTGAAACAATTTCCAATGTCGAATTCTCCAATTGTCGAACATGTTTCAGAGTGCTTCATCAAGCCAAAACTCGACGACAATGATTCGAAACAGCCTCACTATTTGTCACCTGGTGATCTAGCCATGCTCTCAGCTCACTACATTCAGAAGGGTCTTCTTTTCATGAAACCTTCTGCAACTGATCAAAAATTTAGCATTGCAGATTTCCAGGAAAAGATCAGAGATTCTCTTTCTCGCACTCTCGCTCATTTTTATCTGTTGACAGGTCAACTTTCAACACAGGTAGATGAAGATCAGCATACTAGCTTGATATTCATTGACTGCAACAAGGGTCCTGGAGCTAGATTTATCCATGCTACTCTTGATATGACTGTTCAGGATATACTGTCTCCTATCGACGTGCCTGCAATTGTGAAATCGTTTTTTGATCACCATAAAGCTGTCAATTACGATGGCCATACTAGGCCTTTGTTATCTGTTCAGGTAAATTAACAGACAGTGGAAAATCTAGAAGTATTATCAGGGGTTTCATTTCATTCTTTCAAGTTTTTTTCCCAAAAGATGTCCTGCATCTAATTGTATAATTCTGGCTACAGGTAACAGAGCTTGTAGATGGGATTTTCATCGGTTGTTCAACGAATCATGCAGTAGCTGATGGAACTGCTTACTGGAATTTCTGGAACATATGGTTAGAGATACATATGCAACAAAGTCCTATTTCGATGTCAAAGCTACCAATTCATGAACGTTGGTTTCCTGAAGGATATGGTCCACGAGTCACCCTTCCCTTTATCCATACTGATGAATTCATAAGCAGATATGAGGCACCTCAACTAAGAGAAAAAATCTTCCATTTCTCATCAGAGTCAATATCAAAGCTCAAGATGAAGGCAAACATAGAAGTTGGAGAGACTAATAAGGAGATCTCGTCATTCCAAGCATTGTCTGCGCTAGTTTGGAGGTCTCTTATCAGGGCACGCTGTTTAGCAGGTGATCAGAAGACTACCTGCTCCTTGGATGCTAATCTGAGGCAGAGGTTAAACCCTCAACTGCCTCAAGGTTATTTTGGGAATTCAATTTGGGTGGCTAAAGCTGCAGCCAAAGCTGATGAAGTCATTGACCATAGTTTAGGATGGACAGCTGAATTGCTGCAGAACGCAGTGTTAGAACTGACTGATAAAACAGTGCGAAGTGTGTTTGAGGCTTGGATGAAGTCGCCTTTTGTTTATCAGATTGATGCGTTCTTTGAGCCAGACAGCACTGTGATTGGAGGCTCCCCAAGGTTTGATGTGTACGGGAATGATTTTGGAGTCGATAAACCAGTGGCTGTTCACAGTGGGTATGCAAACAAGTTTCCTGGAAAAGTGACTGCCTATCCAGGAAGTGAAGGAGGACAAAGCATAGATTTGGAGATATGCCTACCACCTGATGCAATGAGTGCTCTTGAAGTAGATAATGAGTTCATATCTCTTGCCACCATGGGCTAGTATACATTTAGCTGATTATTATCTTAAAATTCAGTTTAGGTCATCCGACTTCTATGCTTCATTCTCCACTTTCCGGATATGCTTAAGAGTAATTCAAGATACGACCAGTTCATGTATTGTATTAAAAAAACCATATGTTTGGGCAGGGAGGATAAGAGGAAAAATTGTTAGATTCAAGAAAAGCTTATGGCCTATATTAACTTCAAACCACACAATACAACGGTGCTTTCTTGACTAAACGAGATTAATAAACATATTACTATTGCGAACTGTGAGGACAAACTTGGCAAGAAAGAAATACAGTACCAGTTCTTAATTAAATGAATGTCACCCTACTTAATATCTAGATTCACCCAAGCATACATAGACATGGATCATGGCTTCTTATAATCATTTGAAGCCCGCAGGAAAGGAGATGATTTCCTTATTCAAGATGTCTTGGTCTTTGGTCGTGAAGGAAGTAACTGCATCAAATATGGCAAAGAAAGAAGTTAGAACCAAATCCGGCAACTGATTATAAAACACAACGCTGTAATCATAGACCAATGTTACGGAAACATCATGCGAGTGCTTGATAATATGACTGGGCAGTTTTCACACAATTATGCACACATGAATGACATTTCTCAAATGTACTAAGCCCTGTTTGAAACCAGATTTTTGTAGTTTCTTCTAACTTTCCTCTTAGTAGGTATATTTTGAGAAGATTTGAATTACATTCTCCGTATATTAGATCAGATTAATATGTCCTATGGCTACTTTAATTCTCATTGAGTGAGATTAGGCAATATTCCCTGTGGGACTTTGTAACCTTACCAAACATTTTTGGAATTAGTCGAATTATTTGGGTCTCTACCTTTCGCAGAACCCTCATTGTTAGAAAACTATACAAATTGAAACCATTACTCAATTCTATTATGTCCTACATATCCTCCTGAGTAGCCTCTACTGCTTACAGCACAGAACTTCAGGTTCTAAATTCAAAGAATATAAAACTGGTCCCATATTGGACAAAAATTGAAACTGAACGGCCAGCTAATGATGGTAGCATGAGGTTTCAAATGCAAAGCAAGAAACAATCTAGACACGCTACAAGCACAACTAGACACGGAGGCATGTTCAACCAAGGAATGGATTGATTTGCAACATGGACGCACCTGATAGCAAGATATGAGAGATGTAGCAAAACCAAAGGCCCCAGTCACCCGAGGATTAATTTTCTTGGGTGCCAGTTGAAGCAGTCCAGCAGCTACAACTACATCCATGGCGGCTTTAATCAAGGCCAATGACCTGTCGTTATAATTCTGAACCTTAACTTTGTATTGTTCATTCTGTATTCACAAACATGTCCCACACAGTCAAAAATGCTAACATTGGAGACATATAAAGATGAGCTACAGCCAGCAAGGTATCTCAAAAAAACACTTACTTCATGTTTCTCACTACCCTTGAGCTCCTTCTCCAACTTCTTCATGGAGGCAGAAAGCCTTCCAAGTTCCCCAATCTGAAATATTATGTACCAATAGCTAATTAAAGAAAGTCAACAGCAGCACCTAAATTAATAAAGAAACACAATAGCAGAAAGTCCCAAGTTACAGGAGCAAAAATGTAAAATAAATGATTTTGGAAAACAACAAACCTCAACCAAAGAAGTACAAACAGAGGAGCTCATCCAACAGTAAAGAGAAATCTTGGCAATCAGGTCAGTCCGCTCCTTGTTCTATCAATCAAAATTTGAGTTTTCATCAAGTATGAATCATATAAACCATGCTAGAGTGCTAGATCAACAGAAAAAAGAAAAAATGAAGCCCATACCTTATAGATGCCACTTCTACCAAGCCAAACAAATTGATCAAGGAACAAAAATGTGGACAATAGTGCATTTTTGGACTGGAAAGAAAAATAAAGGTTAATAGATATCTTATACAAGTATCTAAGATATGATATCTATCTTAGAGTATAGAATCAATGTCTCAATGAGCTTGAATACCTTTCCAAGTAAGGTCAGGGGAAGAGGAGTTCCAGCGGGAACTGGGCTAATCAGAGCATGCAAATCATTAACAAACTGCAATGAAAAAGTCAGCTTAGGTCAACTTCAATTTAAAAAGCCAAAATGTTGTTACTAGGGTTCAGAGAGAAAATCATAGTGGAAATACTCCCCCAAAACCAGAAGAAAACCTCATATTGCCAAAATCAATTCAATCAAATATATTTGCAATTAAAAGATAAAATTTGAGCAAACCTTGAAGAGACGGAAGACTTTTCTTGCCAAGCTGGTTGATTTATCAACATTTTGTGCTGTACCTGGCTGTCCATCACTCAAGAACTTTGAGCCATACTGGATTGCCCTGCATATCTTATCCCTGGCTTCTGCTTTGTTCAAGTACAGAACTGCAAGAGCAAGCTCTGCCCTGGGAACATCTAATGTACTCATACTTTATCTTCTCTACAGTCCCTACAATTCAATCTACCATCTTTAGTAAACTCACGTTGTATAAATCATGCCACCGAACTGAACTTAAACAGCAAAATTAAAGCAAGTAAAGCAGCCTAAAGCTAGAAAGTCAGGTTCACATTTGATGTTCATAAAAAATTATGAACTTCATACAAGGGGAATAAACAAAAAACAGTTAAGATGTTAGCTATCTGATACTCCCTCCATTCTTTTGCGTGCTTCTCTCTATCCGTTTAATTCCACTCCTTTAAATTCTTCCTTATTTCACATATTCTTTTACGAAAATAAAATCTTCTCCTTTACCCTCCCTTACCCCATCAAATAAGTCCACTTAATCTACTTAATAATGGTCATCTCTCTAAACAACTTTTGGTTGTCTCTCCTACTCATACAATCCAACTTCAACCATTGATCAACTTACATAAGGTGAATTTGTCATTTGGCTACTTATTAAATGAATAATGTTAGCCAATTACATTAACAATATGATAATAATAATTGATTAAAGGATCGAAGGATGATATGTCAAATAAATATAAAGATTGCTTCACTGAAAACCCAAAAGGCGAATACCATGTCTGCTGAATCAAACACTACCTTAACTTCAATACAAAGCCCCAAACATACAATAAGTTATGTTAAGGCAATTTCCAACTGTACATCACTTCTTTCCCAAAAACAAAAAATTCAATAAATATGAACATTGCTTCCAACAAAGAAAACAAAAAAATATATATACCAAAACCTTGATCGCTAATTAGTGGTACTTTCAAGAACCCCTATTAAAGTTGAATATTCCATCTCACAACATAGCCAAAAAGAGCTAACTCAAGAAGCCTAAGCAGACTACATCACTTATATATTCATACTACATTAGGGTTGGGATTCATAACAAAAGATACAGAAAAATCAGCTGAGGAAAGCTCGTTCTTTCCCCACCAACGGAACAAGAAACTTCCACTATAACATGCATCTATCAAGCTTACAGAATAACAAGAACCAAACACCCAACAAGCTTTCGGAACAATCACGATGCACACCTACATAAATTACGAATCACACATGGGAATATCACCAATTTCTCCACATTTAAAATGTTGAAGGCCTTGAGCTGAATTCAGCAAGACAAACATTTTCTCATTTTTTAATACCACATCAATTGTAATTTGTAAAACCTCTAAATAATCAAAAGATTCAAAACCATAAATTACAACAAAATTCTAATCAAACTGATAACCCATATACAAATCAATAAGATCTTTCAAAATAATATTTCCCATCACCCCAATTTCTCACTCCTCAAAGTTGACCAACAACCAAACAGGGCAAACACCCATCCTCCCAAATAATAAAATTTACCCCACAAAAATCATAACCCAGAAACAGAAAATTCTAACGGAATCAAAAACCACAAATGATAATTTAACAAATGATCAATAAAAACACAAACAATAAAAGTTAAAACCCTTTGAATTACCTCATAAAAAGGGTGAATTAAGACGTAATTAAGAGGGAAATTTATTATGCCGATAAATTAGGGTTCTAGGTAATCAAATCAAAGAAACGGGAAGAAAGATGTAAATTACCTGAGAAAAATCTTGGGAAATTGCAAATGATGTTCGATTTTCTCTCTCCTCCTGCTGGTCGCGGGAGATGATTTATCTTTTATTTTTATTTTATTTTTTCTGGGAATTATCAAATAATGAGCGTCAGAAGTGAAAGAAAAGACGCTAAAAATTTGATAAGGCCTTGTTTGGTCCTCTATTTTTCTCTTGCTAAACAACAAATTTGGGATTTTGCTAATTTTTTTTATTCATAATTTTTGAAATATCTTAAATAAAATTATCCATTTTGCTTGATTTTTTTGGTTTATATATTTTGGTTGCTTCGAATGGAAAAGAAAAGCTCCCATCAAGCATTATTTGGTATTGGCCGTCCATTACTTTCATTGACTTTGATCGGATGGTTGTGATGGGTCAAATTGTTTGTTCAAGTAGTTATTCTTCTTACGTTCTCCTTCGGTGTTCATCTATACCACGTAGGTGTAGTTAGAGTTATCGAATTGGTTATTCAATCGGATTTGGGTGATTTGGTGTCATGCTGAGTGAATTCGACAGGTCTAAAGTACAAGTATGGAGCATTAGTAAATGAATTTGGGCATGGGAGGTTAGGGTGGGTGACAATGGAAATTATAATGGTATGGGACTATCGGACTATGGGGTACTTAGTTACCAATACAAAGATCTAAACCTAACAAGATCCTATATTTAAATCGATGTGAAAAATGATTGGGAAAATGTATATGAACATTAAAGTGATGCATTGACCTTCAATTTCTTAAATCATATAGTTTTGTGAGTTCCCATCCTATTTTAAATACCAAAATCTCCCTTGTGTAGTAGAATGATGAGCGTAAAAGTATGGCAAAACATTTGGGCATAAATCATTGGTACTCTTGGGTGTCACCATTAAAAAGTTGGTCATTTTGGCCCAACACATTGGGTTGGCCCATATATTGGGCCAAATAATTTGCTCAAGTTTTGAAGCAAACACATTGGACAAGCTCTGAGCCACATCTAATCGGCTTTAGAAGGAATGAGATTGATACTTCCATGATCGTTTTAAAAAAGATTTGAAGCTCAATCGTACTAACATCAGGGCATCATTCACAATGTGTCAACAATTTGATGTTGCCGTTGTGCTCTTTCACATATTCATAATACAATGGAAGAAAAAATAAAAAGAGATACATATATACTCATGTACGCAACATTATCCCTTTAGTGTCAAAGACTACTGGAGAGGATCACATGTCCATTTCGCTTGCCAAATCCTTACAAATTAAACGTACTTGATAGCTCACTTTTGTTTATGCTTTATCCAAAAAGATGTTCATGTTAAGTACTCCGTAGCATGTTATTCAGAAATAGATCAATTATAAGGAAAAAAAACCCACTTTCGAATAGCTGCATGAATTATTTAAAAAGGTTTCACCTCAAAGAGTTATAGTAGCCTTGACCATAAATTTTGGGATGTAACACATACTATATGTCACAGAATTTGGGGGCCGACGGTCCAATTAACCTTTCTTTTTTCGTCCATTATTAATACTCCATACTTCATCTTTCTTTTTGTCCCTTATTAATACTCCATGCTTCATACAACGGTACTAGTACTTATTAGTACTAAACTACTACTCCTTGGCCCTAGCTGACAAATTTGGTAGCTGCTAGGAAATAGCGGTATATGTTCTTGGTACTTGCACAGTTGCGCAAGCAATTACACACTGATTTGGAACGGTCTTCAGTCTTCTGTTAACAACCGGTTCACACAGGTTGCATGCTTGAGAGAAAGGTTTAATATGACTCATACGAATACATCTCATGAGAAACACATTCCAATCTACCCCCGGGGTTTGGTAATTATCCAACATACGCCTTATGTCCAAACAAACCAAACCTACAACTGAGTTGCCACTCTCAGAATTTCATGTTACACGAGCAATACATTAACCCAAAACAGAAATTAAAGGAGAGGAACTTCGATTACACTTTACAAGTTAGAAATTTTTTTAGTGAAAGACCAAGAGAGCTGACCTGAAGTGGTGGATGATGTAATGCATTTCAATGATTGTAAACTTGGAAAATCCTTCAAATTCAGACTAATAATAATATTCTGACTGGTTTAGTGAACCCCAACAGCAAGTGAGTATAAAGCACCAGAACAATGATTAAGCCTAAGAATCTTAGACAGGGTTTAGAATAGTTTTCTTTGACCAACTTTCTACAAAGGCAAACTAATTACACTGTCAAACATTTTATTACCAAATGGTAATAAATTAGCAGATTATAATTTACCAACATAAATTGATTGAGCTTTCGTCTAATTACCTGCTTAAAGACAAGATATACAATGAAACAGTCGATACAGTTCAAGTAGGCAAACAATGCTAGTGATTAGCTCAAGATAAATTGCTATGACTGGAAACTTTCTTCCAGGATTGAATACCATACTATAAATTATTCTAAGAAGGCACACATACTGCTGGATACAATATAGTACATGGTTAAACATCGTCAGACATATAATACTTTTGCTTAATTAGCTAGTTTAACACCTGCTGTTTCATATAGGTTATGAAACCATCATATGCTAAAAAGCGGAGTAATACGATGCAAACTTACGTAGCTCTGGCCTCATTTCCTGCTGAACATGCTCTTCAGTCTCCCTCTTTCCAAACGTTCGAGCAGTTTCTTGGCACCAGGAACATCCATTTCTGTCAGCTTCTTTAGATACCCGATTGCACCATATGACACCATGAGTTTCTTGCATTTCTTACTCGATGAGAGACAAAGCAGACACAACACTGCATATTTCTTGGCCGAATTCTGGGGGTTTGAATCTAGTAATTGAACCAAATTTGGAACACTCTTGTCATCTTTCTTCACTTCCCTACAATTATGGGAAAGTGCCATCAAACTCGAAAGTGCCTGTGAAGCAACCTCCCTAGCACAATTCGTCTTGGCCTCGAGCATCTTAATAAGTAATGGGATACACCCAGCTTCGGCCACCATCTTTTTAACCTCAGTCGAGTTGCAAACCTTACAAATAGCTGATGCAGCAGCCTGCTGGGCCCCCACTGATCCGGATTTCAAAACATGGACTAATCTTGGGAGAAATCCGAGTGATTCAAGTAACTCAATCGAAACAGATGCTACTAAATTTCTCAATGCCCCCATAGCAGACTCCTGAGGTAAAGGCCCATCTAGGTAAGTCAATAAACTTCTAATTCCCCCTTCAGAAATAACCGACCTTCGGAGAGCTTCATTGCTTGCAGTGAGATTCTGCAAGCATTCAGCTGCATATTCTTTGGATCCTAATAAAAGCCCACAATCGAGAAGATTGATCATGACTCTAACAATCCCTTCCTCGGCAAGGGTTTGCCTTACTTCAGGAACAGCTGATATGTTCTTCAATGTGCAGGCAGACGCGGCTTGTGACACAGAATCTCCTGCTCTGCACATTTCAATCAAGGGTCTAACCCCACCATGCCCAACGATGGCTCGAGCTGTTTCAGATGACATTGATAGCCTTTGGAGAGAAATTGTGGCCTTCTCTTTCCCTATTAAACTGCCTGACTCCACTAGCCTAATAAGAGGCGGAAGAACTCCTTCTGAAACCAACCAATTCTCACAGGACCCTGATTCTGCTAACGAGCATATAACAGTCACGGTTTTCTCCCGAATTCTAGGAGAAGTTGCCGTGAGAAGCTGCACCAAGGCAGCAATATTGCTTCTTCCAAGAACAGATAATACATTTTTGTGATCCTCCTTCATTATCTCAACAAGAGTGTCAAGAGCCTTATGTTTTGCCTCCAAGTGCCCGATTTGAAGGCGAGCAAGTAACTCCCTTATATTGACATGAGCTTTCTGATCAGATTCAGATGATGAGGAGCTCGACGAAACTGAAGGCATCGTAGCCTCACCAAGTACCCCGGTCTTGATCAACAGACCACAATCTCGAAGATTCAGGTCCAATTTCCCTGACAATGAATCAAGATCACTCTGCATACGTAGCTTCCCTTCATACTTCTCTTGAATACACATATCAGCTAATTCAATTGCCTCATTCATCGTCTTCGAAACAGCCTGCAACTGCTCCTTACAAAGTGTATTCTTCAAGAAGCAAGGATGACTAGACAAATCCGATAAACGAGAAGGGATTTGTTCCAATTTCGATACGATCATCTTCCATCTCCCCGGAAATCCCTTAACCTGTCTTGCTTTATTAAGTGCCACAGGAACCAACTCCTGGGCATGTAATAGCCATTGCTCAGCTGTCTGATCATCCACCAAATTACCATGACCTTTCTCTTCCACCATAGCACCTCCCTTTACTAACTCCAACTTTGATTAATCACTTGATTAGCAGAAACTGCAGTCCAATAACAGCAAAATTTTCGACTCAATAACACGAAAAGATCAACCGACACCAAAACAGACTTACAGTACATACAGATTAAACTTAGCAAGGTATCAATCTCGAAGAAAAACACCCAAATAACAAAAGTAATTAAAGTTTGTAACTTTATGACATACTAATATAAAATGGAGTAGTTACAACAAAGAAGTGTCACAGAAAGCCCGTTTTACATAAAAACAACAACCGCCCACCAACAGGAAAATCAAAGTACCTCTAACAAAGCCCCACCATGTGTACTGCAACTACTATAAACTAGTAAAAATTGTGAATTTATCATCCATTTCCTATGAAAGATTAAATCTTTTTATTTTCCTAAAAAAAATTGTAGAGGTTTAGACATCATAGTCACTTTGATGGATATTGATTATGATTATGATTATGATTATGATAATGATTTTGATTTTGATTTTGATACCTTTTAGACTAATCAAAGGCCGTTAGAGTGAAATAAATCGTCGGCGCGACTAATTTACTAAAATACCCTTTTCGAATTCAGAGTGTGTAATCGATTATTATAAGGGAGTATGTGGTAAAAAGTATTTTGATGAGATTAACAAGCTATTAACTTCAATTGAGCTAAGCCAAGTGATATTAAATCTAATTGTAAGGCTAATGATTTTGATAAAAACAAGTTACAAAGGGGATTCCAGCTATCTTTTGTCAAGATTAATCCTTGGTATAACGTATTTTGTGGGGTTTTGTCTTAGCTTTAAAGAGACGAAATTAGTCTCTTTCTACTAATATATGGAGTGGATTTGAATTTTTTTTCAACCTACCCCACTAAAATTCTTAGGAAAAATCAAAGCAACAAAGCCAAAATTACATATACATCGTCAATTTTCCTTGCCAAACTTATAGAAAGCATCTTGTATGATCAAAGATAACATATCGAATTTTGCTGCTTTAGTAGGTAAAGTCTCGACACGAAATTAAACCCCATCTACATCATTACCCCGTCCAGTAAATGATCAAAGGTGACAAGCATATACAAAAACAATTAGACAACACAAAATACAGAAAATTGGGGATCAAAGCAAAAGAGAAAATCTTTAAAAGTATTAATTTTTAGTGAAGCAAAAGAATCTAGCATGAAGAACTAACCTTTAAGTATCAAAAAATACAGAAGCTTGTAACTTTATTTCAATACAAAAGTAACCACCCACAATAGCTTGATCTTCAAACTTCACCTTCTCTTTCTCTCTCTAAAAAACAATTAACCATAAATATTAAATATTTGATCTTTTTGAGAGAAACCCAGATTAATTCCTGAGAAATTCAGAAATACCCAGAATTTTAATAGTGTGTTTGAAGAAGGAGAAAAAATGATGACATAAACGGTCAGCAAAATTTAAAAAGGAAGAATCTTTTGAAGTAGAAGAAGAGAGAGAGTGAAGTTAATAGTAGTAGAGACAGGAAGCCATGTATTTGAATTACTAGTTTTAGTTACTAGCTAGTGGACAAGGTAACATAAAAAGGAGAGATAGGAATATGTGTTTATGTGAGGAGACAATAATAGTAACATTATTAATTCTTATGAACCTGCATTTCAAAAATCAAAACTTTATGTTAAAATTAAACAAAAAAATTTGAACTTTGCTGTTAGATTTTTTTGAAAATTTGTGTTGTTCATATTTTATTTGAAAAGTCAAACGTGACAAAAATATAACTAATGGAATAAGATTTTTTTTTTTTTTCCAAATGTTTTATATGGCACTTAAGATTGCATTTTGAGCATTAAATAAGTTGTATTGAAAGAAAAATAAAAAATAATAAGGTATCTAAAGAGCACTTTGTATAAGTTTGAAAATTTATAACAAAACTATGTGTTGATTAATGTAAGTGATATTTACTCCCTTCGTTTTTAGTTGTGTTTTTCTTATTTATTGTAGAAGTTGGAGTAATTATTTAAAAAATTTATTTTTTATCTATTTTTAGGTTAGAAAATTTATGACAAAACTATGTGTTGATTAATTTTTTATCTATTTCTTATGTTGAAGTTGTTAACTATGGACGTATTGAGCTTCATATGAGATGTTGTAACCTTTTTAGATAGATAAAAGAACCTTAACAACTTGTTCAAAAAAAAAAAAAAAAAAAAAAAGAACCTTAATAATTAAAATGATTGTAAAATACTTAAAAGTTTTTACAAGTGAAATCGCGCTTGGTTATTTATAGTTTTTGTTAAATTAAGGGACACTATTACTTACTTCCTCTGTCTTTTTTTACTTGACCTGTTTCTTTTATCACGCTTGTTAATGTAAAATTTTATAGATCAATAACTTTAATTCTCCATAAATAAAAATTATAAAAGTTATATATTATGATAATACTTATTGAGACGAATTCAAAAAATCCCACATAAATATATTTTTTCAAAAAAAACGGTCAAAAGAAAAATGATAAATAGTGTAAAAATCAAAACAGGTAAAGTAAAAAAGAACGAAGGGAGTATAACTTTTCTTCTATTTTTCTATCTGAACTTTTCTAATTGAGCTTTTAAACTGTATATACTTCGTAGTTGGTATGTTATGTTGCTAAGACGGAGTAATACTTTTTATTTTGTTGAAACTTAAAATATCTGTTGCATTTTAAGCAAGAATCAGAGGAATTACTGTTTGGAAGGGTAGAAGTAGAATAATCAAACGGACAAGATTGTTTCAGGAAAAAGCAAGTATTTGACCGTTGGGATTAGTTGATCAAAATATTTGAATTTTATTTAAATTAAATTTCACAGATTTTGAGGTAATCCAGAGTATGACGTGGAGGTTGGAGTACAGGTGTTAAGTGGGGACGGCTAATGAGTGCCACTCATGCTCACTTTCTCAACCACGTGTGTTAAAGACTTAAAGTTGGACTGGAAATGCTTTGAGCGTGACCCTCATTTTTTTTTTACAGGATTTTTTTATTTTTTTTTTTACAAAACTTGTTAGCCGTAATATTTTATGGTTTTATTTGTTTTTCTTTTTTTTTTACATGTAAAACTTTAAAGGTAGGAAATGATTTGCAAAGAAAAGGGTAAAGTTTAATTAAGGATTTGAGGAAAAGTGACTCAATTATTTGATAGTGATACGATTTTACATTTGGAATAACAACACTAAAGATATTTTTTTACTTCTAACCAATGTACGAATTACAAATATATATTAAGTACACTTTTTCACGGTAATTAAAAAAGTGGATCTCACATGTTTTAATACACTTAAAATTAGGTTGAGAGATTACATAAAATATAATTATATGGGTCTCTAATGTTTTAGTACAACTTTTATAGAAAAAAAAACTTTCCAATTATAGTATATTACAAGTATGGTAACATTTTCATTTTAGGAAAATATTACAAGTATCAAAAATGGAGGAAGTATATATAGTACGAAGTATATATTTAATTGAAAACGGGATTATACATTGTCATTCAATTTAGAAAGAACTTTATTTTTTATCCATGAATCTATCCAAAACTGATTACCAATTTCGTGCAAGAGGAACACACCTCATTTAAATTATTCACATACTCCCTCGTCTCAATTGCAATCTATTTGTGAGACACAAAAAATGTAGGAAGAATAAAAAGGATAGAAGAAAAAACTAATAACTTTGATTTAATTTTTTTTTTCCTATTGTATAAAAATAAATGTTATTAGGTACTGTAAATTGTTGTTAATTTAGTAATGAATTAATTTTTCATAAGTCAGTTTTTTTTCTTCTAATTTTTAATATATTAATTTATGTTATGAAATAGTATGGGTCCTATTACCAAAATTAAATGAGTAAATACTGAAGTATATATTAATGGTCAAATTTGTTCATTAGCAAACTTGCCTTTCCAAATTCGCCATTAATCTAAAAGGAATACTTTGTAATTTTACTCCGGACCTAATTAGGGGTGAAACAAATTCGGGTTAAAACCGAACCGAACCGAAAACCGAACCGAATAAGAAATATGGTTCGGTTTTTTTTTTGAAGTGGTTCGGTTCGGTTTTTTAAAAAAAAATATTTCGGTTTTCGGTTTGGTTTCGGTTTGAGGAAATGGAAAACCGAAAAAAACCGAAAACCGAAATTTAGGCCCAGTATATAAGGAAAAAAAAAAAACCCTAACCCTCATCCTCATTCTCTGATTCTCTCTCCTGACTTCCTCAGTTCGCCTCTTCCTCCCTCATTGCGAATTTCTCAGTCTCTCACCCTCACCTTCTCAGTTTCTCAATCATCTCTTTTGTGTTTCTCAGAATTCTCACTCTCCAATTCTCCATCGTTCACCGGCACAGCGCACTCGTTCAGGCGTTCACTGTGACACCGTCCACCGTCCAAAGGTATGCTTTTAAGTTTTGATTATGCTTGATGTTCATATTTTTTTAGGGTTTTAATTATGATTAGTGTTAAATGTTAATTACGAAAATCTGCAAATTACATGTACAAATTTGTTAAACATTCTGATTAGGGTTTTAATCTATGCTTGATGTTCATATTGCGATGTTGTTTCTGAATTTTCTATTCTGTACAAATTAGTAAAACATTCTGAATTTTCTGGTATTTTGATGCTTCGGGGTTTTGGTCTATTCAAGGGTATTTTGGGTTTTGGTCTAGTAAAACATTCTGATTAGGGTTTTGGTCTAGTAAAACATTCTGAATTTTCTGGTATTTTGAAGCTCTATTCGATTGGACTCTGTTGAAGATTGTTTCAGATTATTAGTTAGTTATTAATTCAAGGGTTCGCATGATTAATAGCATTATCATTGTCTTGATAAGTGTTTATTAGATTGTTGATCTTTGTTATTATTGTTAATTTTGATTTTACTTGTTTTGGGTACAGTTAGTCAGTTAGTGCTTAATTTGATTGTTTTTGGGTGGTGGGGTGGAATCTTAGGGGGCTAATTATTATTGCTAAATTGTTATTGTCTTTGGTTTAGTTAGCCAGTTACTACTGATTTTGTTTATTAGGGGTATAATTATTATTCCCTTTAAAAGATCCAATATTCTTAATTTATGAGTTTGCATGTATTCTTACAGATTGTTATTCAACCACGAATTATTGAATGACAACCAACGTGGGTGGTGTTCCTGACCAGCCTCAATCCGAACATGAGACTGACCAAGTCTCTCAAAATCTGAAAAAAGAACAGGGAGCAAAAAGGAAGAGGATGAAAGAACGCTCTGAAGTTTGGGAGCACTTTGATAAAGAAGACTTACCTTCTGGAATGCAGGCAATTTGCAAGTATTGTGGGATGAGCTACAAGTGTGGGGCAAAGAAAAACGGCACTAGTGTGTTATGGGCTCATATTTCGCGATGTCGTAAGTATCCCTTTAACACCCCTAAAGATTCAAAACAAAGTTTGCTTTCATTTAAAAGTGCTAAAGAACCAAGTGGTGGTACTAGTGGGTTGACATACCACAAATTTGATGCTGGTAGTATTAGAAAAGCTTTGTCATTTATGGTGATTGTTGATGAACTTCCATTTAAGTTTGTTGAAGGTATAGGTTTTAGACATTTTTGTGGTGTAATAGAGCCTAGATTTAATGTTCCTTCTCGAATTACAGTAGCCAAAGATTGTTTTGAAACATATTTAACTGAAAAACGAAAGCTGAAAAATGTGTTAAAAAGGTGTAATTCAAGAGTTTCTTTAACCACTGATACATGGACCTCTATACAACAAATCAATTACATGTGCTTGACTGTCCACTTTATTGATAATAATTGGAAATTACACAAAAGAATTCTGAATTTTTGTCCTATTTCTAGTCATAAGGGTGATGATATTGGCAAAGAAATTGAAAAGTGTTTGCTTGATTGGGGGCTTGAAAATGTCATGTGCATAACAGTTGATAATGCTAGCTCAAATGATACTGCAATTGGGTATATGAGAAGGAAAATAAATGGGTGGAAAACTGGGGTTCTTAAGGGTCGTTTCCTTCACATGCGTTGTGTTGCACACATTGTCAATTTGGTTGTTTCTGATGGGTTGAAAACTGTTAATGAGTCGGTTCAACGTGTTAGGCATGCTGTTAGGTTTATCAAACAATCTCCTGCTAGGTTGCAAAGGTTTAAAAAATGTGTCTTAGATGAAAAAATCAACACAAAAAAGGGATTGTGCCTTGATGTGCCTACTAGGTGGAACTCCACCTATTTGATGTTGAATGCTGCTATTGAGCTTCAAGATGCTTTTGAGAGGTATTCTGGGGAAGACCCTCACTATGTAGTTGATTTGAATGAGAGGGATGGTAAGGGTAGCCCAGATTCTGATGATTGGAATAATGTAAGAAGACTTTCTGAATTTCTACAAGCCTTTTATGATCTGACCTTGCATGTCTCTGGCTCTTTATATGTCAGTTTGAATTTGTTTTTTCATGAATTGGTGAGTGTTGCTGTACTTATGAAAGATTTGGTTTCAAGTGATGATGTGGATATGTGTCTTATGGCTTGTAGAATGAAAGAAAAATATGAAAAGTATTGGGGTGATCCAGAAAAAATAAACCTCCTGATTTTTATTGCCGTTGTCCTTGATCCTCGTTATAAGCTTGATTATGTTGAGTGGATGATAACTGAAATTTATGACCCTATTGTTGCATCAAAGTTAGTTGATAATGTGAAGGTAGCTTTGAATGCTTTGTATGAGGAGTATCGTGTTTCTTCTAGTAATGATGTGAATAGGGAGGAAGTGTCTTCAAGTAAGGATGGCAAAACTCCATTGAGTCCCAAACATAAAAAGATTGAAGTCTTAAAGAGTAAGTATAAGAAACACAAGTGTGAGAGAGATGGAGATGCAAAAATAGAGTTAGACAAATATTTGGAGGAGGATACAGCGGAGGATATTGATGAATTTGACATTTTGAGCTGGTGGAAGTTCAATTGTTCAAGGTTTCCTACTGTGGGGAGAATTGCCCGTGATGTTCTTGCTGTCCCTGTTTCGACAGTAGCTTCTGAGAGTGCATTCAGCACTGGGGGCAGGGTTCTAGATCAGTTTAGGAGCTCATTAACTCCTCGAGTTGTAGAAGGTCTTGTTTGTGCTCAAAATTGGTTACGTGCTTCACCATTTCCAAGTATTGAAGAATGTTTAGAGGAAGTTGAGCTTCTTGAAGAGGGTAATATATAAGAACATCTAATCATAAGTTACTTATTTTCATTATGTGTATATATTTTTAACTTGGTTATTTTTGTTATGAATTATGATAGACTTGAAGAATATGGCAGTTGGTGATGCTGATATTGATGAAGTGCTTGAAATAATAGACTGATGTGGCTCTTTGCTCATTGCTGACTTGCTGTTGCCACTTGCCAGACTTGCTACTGCCTTGCTCTATCACTGCTTTTGCTGCTGACCTGCTGTTATGATGCTGCTGCTGCCCTGCTGCTTGTTGCTACTTGGTCTATGCTGCTTGTTGCTACTTTTTTTACTGCCTTTTAGAACTTGGTCTATGCTGCTTGTTGCTACTGCTGTTAAACAATTGTTAAAGTTGTAATGTTGAACAATTTTTTTTTTTTTTTGGATGAAGTGTTGAACTTTTAAAACTTTGAATTATAACTTTGAAGTTTTAGAACTTGTTAATGTTGTTTAAATCTCATTAAGCATTTATGCTACTACATATGTTGATGAATATAATATTTATATGATTTAAGCCCACAAAAATTGCAGATTAAAGCCCAAATAAACAAGGCCCAAAAAAATTCGGTTTGGTTCGGTTTTTTCTTTTGAAACCGAAATTTATATGGTTTGGTTTGGTTTGGTTTCAAAAGTAAAGTGGTGCGGTTTGGTTTCCAAAAACCAAAAACCGAATTAGGGTGGTTCGGTTTCGGTTTGGCCTATAAACCAAACCGAAAACCGAACTTTCACCCCTACCTAGATCTATCAAAAATATTCCCTCTGTATCATTTTAGGTTTGGATTCTTTAGCACAAACCAAAGCAAAGGTCATCTTCACTAGTCACTACTCACTAGTCGTCTAGTACAACATATGTAACAACTTTCTTTGGGAAAAAGAAAAACTGAGGTATAACTATAATTACTTCTCCAAAACCCAAAAACATATTCTGAGAGAATCAGCTTAAAATAAATAATCAATGAAATCTTCTTAAACACAAGATCAGGTTCGCGAAAACCTTCATCTATACTGCAAACCAAAGAATTGTAACATAAGGTGGTCGCCAAATCATCATCAGATTTCAAGTCTATCAAACATAGTTTGAATAAATCATGAAACCAAAAAATAATGACCAATATGACTTGAGAGTTTACCTATGAGAGCATGGCTGAACCACTCCTTAGAGATAAAATCCTTTTCGCATAACCGAAATAGTTTCAAGAGAACTGATTTCTACCATCTATTCACTTGCACAAATATTCAGGTGGTAGGGTGACTTTTGTCGACTCACATACCTTCCTCAAGAGTGAATCTCCAACTTAGATGGAAAACCATTCTTAAACCAACACTTTCGTAACTAAGCAAATTCCATCCGTCTAGAGCTTCATCATTCACCATCCCATCAAAAAGGAAGACCTTAACAAAGAAAAAATTCCAGGTTTCACAAATCATTGCATAACTTTACAGAGTACAATAGTACATAGCACATAACACATACAAGACTTGGAATAGTACATTATACATTTCCTAATATTATATACATAAACTATAATTACTACTATAATGTTAACATGAACGACTTTAGTAATCTACTAAATAAGATGTAAGCGTGTATTAATCACATTTAGGATCCTATCTAATGTAATCAACATCATAGCTATTCCATCTTAACAAAAAATATCCAAAAGTAGCTTAACAGGCCCTAGCAAAAACCATAAGTGAAAACCAGCAGTGAAAGAGAGATTGCTTCTTCAGGGAGCAACATGAAACCAAGAAAAAGAATGTATTTTTTTTTTGGGAAAGGTATTGATAGGTCAAAAGCCAAAACTTTCCCCACAATAATCCAATCCTGTATGCTCATGCTCCAAACAACTTATTATCACCCATCCATGTTACAAATCATAGCAGCTGAACAAATCAGCAAGGAGCATACACTAAAAAAGCAAGTCCAACTCTCCCTTTCTTTTTCGAGTATTTCCTATAAAAGCGTCTTCTTTACTGTAACAAGCTCAATTCTACTAATTAATTAGGACCAGTCCGCCAAGAATGAGCAATTCAGCTGCTTCTATTACGTTATGGTTCATCTTGATATTACAAGCTCGGGTTCTACCTACAGCAGCAAGATGGTCGAGTCAAACATCAACCAAATTCTATGACTTTAAGGTCTCTCGCTGTCTTCCTTTCTTCTTTTTTTCTTTTCTTAAGCAAACTGCATTTTCTACCATCGCTTCAAACTAGCATTGAAACAGCACTTTTGATAATGTATCTATTGTTTTGACTCTTCATTTCCCTTCAAATACTTGATAAGATTCTTAATACTTGACACTACTCTATGTGCTAAAAATATACAGAAGTTATATAAACTGCACGAGTTTGACACCTGGACATTTATCGTGTCAAACAGTCATAGCTTAACCTGAGTAACCTACTCTAAAAGGCTGAAAGCTAACCAATAAAGTATGATTTGACTGAACGATATATGTCGTGACATATTAGGTGCAAATGACCAGGGTCACAAAGCTGTGCAACACGAAGGACATAGTCACTGTCAATGGCATGTACCCAGGACCAGTCCTTTATGCCCGAGAAGATGACAGAGTAACTGTCAAAGTTACCAATGACTCCCCCTACAACATCACAATACACTGGTATGCATAACACTCTGTGGTTTCCTTATATGATAATGTAGCGAACGATCCTGATTATGTTTTATTAATTTCTCAGGCATGGCGTTCGTCAGAAGCTTTCCTGCTGGTACGATGGTCCTTCCTACATAACCCAATGCCCTATCCAACCAGGGAATACCTTCACCTATAAGTTCACAATGGTGGAGCAAAAAGGCACCCTTTTATGGCATGCTCACTCCTCCTGGCTTCGAGGTACTGTGTATGGTGCCATTGTTGCATATCCCAAGACTGGGGTACCCTACCCTTTGAAACCTCCATATGAAGAACATATCATACTCCTAGGTAAATTATTTCTTTACTGAATCTGTAAGCTTCTTTTTCTTTCTGCTTATCTAAACTCCAATGCTTAAGATCCAAAAATGTTTGGCTAACACCTTCATAGGAGAATACTGGCTGAAGGACCTTGTGCAACTTGAGCATGATGTTCTATCAAGTGGTGGAAGTCCTCCACCGGCAGATGCATTTACCATTAATGGTCATCCAGGACCCAACTACAATTGCTCAACTAATGGTAAATGAGAACTATTAAGCTCTTATACTAATATATCATTGATAAAAAGTTGCACTATGCTTAATTAGTATTCAACCTACTTTAAAGGACTGAACCTTGAAACAAGCCAGAATTAAAAAAATAATATATTTGAAGGTTGATAATTTAATAATTGGTTTCCAAATGACATTTATGGAAGTCCTCCAATCTCTGATGACCTTACTGTTTACTACAGACACATATACACTTGAAGTTCTCCCAGGGAAGACCTATCTGCTAAGGATAATCAATGCAGCCCTCAATATGGAGCAGTTCTTTGCCATTGCCAAGCACAATCTTACGATAGTTGAAGCTGATGGAGCATACACAAAGCCGTTAACTGTGAGTCAAATCATGCTTGGTCCTGGTCAAACCATCAATGCTCTAGTAACAACTGATCAACAGATAGGCAAATATTCCATGTCTGTGGGTCCTTACATGTCTGCTAGGAATGTCACCTTCCAGAAGATTGTCTCCATAGGTTACTTCCAATACTCTGGCTATACTTCAAATAACTTTCCTTTATCTTCTACCCCATTGCCAAGCTTCAATGATACCCTGGTCATTAAGACTGTCATGGATGGCCTCCGGAGCTTGGGCGCTGTAAATGTCCCGAGGGAGATTGACACCAACCTTTTCATCACCATTGGAATAAATGTACAGAAATGTACCTCCAAATATCCCTCACATTGCAAGGGAATCAATGGAGGGGTGATGGCAGCCTCAATGAACAATGTGAGCTTCAGAGAGCCTAACATCTCACTTCTTGAGGCATACTACATGAAGATCAATGGCCAATTCACAGAAGATTTTCCAGACTTTCCACTACAGGTCTATGATTTTGTTAATCAAGCTCCTAATGACATCCCTAACGATACTCAATCCATCATTGGAACTAGAACCAAGGTCATTGAATATGGGTCCAGAGTGCAGATAATCCTACAGGACACAGGGACTGTGACTACAGAGAACCACCCCATTCACCTTCATGGCCATAGCTTCTACGTGGTGGGATATGGTGCAGGAGATTACACCCCACAAGCTGCATCTTTCAACTTAGTAGATCCGCCTTATCTGAACACCATAGGAGTGCCAGCAGGTGGCTGGGCAGCAATTCGCTTTGTCGCAGATAATCCAGGTATGTTTATGTATGTAGTCAGAAAAATCCAGGGAATGCTAGAGTACTAATTACTAATAATGATCGCACTAAACTCCTTTTTTTGTCAGGGGTATGGTACATGCATTGTCACATGGAAGTGCATATGTCTTGGGGACTGTCTGTGGTGCTCATAGTGAAGAATGGTCAAGGCCAACAAGAGACACTTCCACGCCCTCCAACTGATAGGCCAAGATGCTAGGATGAAAGCCAAGGAAGGCTTTTCTCTACAAGTCTACAATCATCTCCCTCCTTTCCCCTTTTTTAAGAAAGGGGTGAACCTGATCTTATTTTGTTTGAAAATAGTGAAAGGTAGACCTAGGATATTTGGTAAATACAACCAGCAGTATTTTCTTCTTATTTTTTGGGGTGGGGTGGGGGGGATGAAGAGGGGTTGGTTTTTTTTATTTTTTATGGGATACTTCGAAAAAGAGTTAACGAAAACACGAAGAATCAAACATGACTTCATTTGTTCAACAAATATTGCCTACTTACAAACATAGCGAATGTAAAAGTTGAATCATTAATTTCCAAGGCAAAAAAAATGTTTCTAACCCAGTCTCTAACTAATGCTCGGTACACTTATGAGAAGTTCCAGCAGTTGATCAGTTAGAAGCAAATTATCAATGCTGTTGCTAAATGAGGACAGAATATTCAGATTTAAGCGAGATTTGCTTAGATCTGTGCATTTGTCACAAACTTTTATCTTTGACATAAAACTGAATAATAAAGGTGAATCAGCTCCAAGAACTATTAAACAGTAACCACAGCCCACAAGCCTAATGTTCCAACAGCACCAAAAAGGCAAAAACAAAATGGGAAGGTAGTATGTTTTTGGAAGTAGTATGTTTTTGGAATGATGATTACCTTATGCAATAGCTGAATACTTCTGGTGGCAGCCTTGCTTCAGTTCCTCTACACTCTAAGATCAATTCCATGAATGCATGCAATAGCTAACTATCAATGTAATTGTTCTTATCACTGTCCTGCCAATATAACAGGTCGAGTTAGATAATGCTTATATAAATAAATCAATATTTTCTCCTTAAGCGTCATATAGTTCTACACATGTTGGTACCATTAAATTATGAAAACATAATATTTCAACCCAATATGTGATGCTTCAAATAGAATGCTGTGAGGAAACAGGGATGGATTCAGCATTTCCAGCCCATTATAAAATGTTTAAAAACAAACAGCTGATTGAGCAACAAGACGAGATTAGAAGAGACAAAAGTTAGAGTTATGGTACTGCTTAATATAAGTGGAAAATGCAGCATGTAATTATATAGGAACACAACAATAGAAATGAGAGCCACAGATAGTAAAATCTAGCAAGCCAAAGTCACTAATGACGATAAATAGAGGTTACCTGTGAAAACTTATTATTCATTCATAATTCATTATAATGAAAGTTTTGGATTCAAATACATAACTAAGATTTCCTTGACCATGCTTACATATCCAGGGAAGGGACCCTAAAGATTTAAGCCTTCGATCAACAGACATACATCTGTCATTGACTAATTGTCAATTATGTTCTTAAAATAAGAAAAGAAGAGACTACGGATTAATTCTCTCTGGAGTCCAGCATTTCTCTCCATTCAAATTCCTGTGACACCTATAGGTTAACCTTGTGTTAGTCTTTAAGTTCAAGTAATCCACCTGCACAAGAAAGAAAAGAAAGAGGGAGAGAGAGAGAGTGAGAGAGAAAATAAAGATAAACTGAGTTGACACTACTTAAGGAACCTTGAATCCAGCAAGACCTGATCAGGATCTAGAACCAGCAGGCAAAATGCATCAACTGGGCCTGCTGAAGGATCTAAACTGAAATCTTTTGGTAGTTCTTCAGTTATGGAGGGTATGCCAGGATCAGGACCCAAATACTGCAATCTTGACTTGAATGAACTAGCAAACCACGATTTCTCCCTTTGCTGCATTAAATTATCAAACAAAAAGTTGTTTATCGGTGTAAAATACAGTCAATCAATTATCCATAAATACATGTCACTATACTGCTGATCGCAAATTCTCAATGCACTTGCTACTGGCAGAGTAACATCTGGCTTCAGAAACTTTAGCAGAAGGAAAATAAATACAATACAAAATTCTAGTCATTTCTATAGAACAATTGACAAGATGAGAACTAGCAAATAGCAATAGCATCACACTGTATTCAAGGGGACTTTACACTGGTGAATTCTTTGTAGGGCACAATGTAAATCAAGTGCACCCAAACACCTAAAACCCTGTAACTCCCATACAACAAAATCATGTAACAAATTCAAACCTAAGAACCTAGACCTAGTCCAAACTACAGACATAATCGAATTCTCAAAATTTAAAACAGAAAGAATTGTCAAATAGCTCATTCTATTTATATGAATCAGAAGATGCTACTCTCACCTCGAGTTTAATGGTATCAGAATTTGACCCGTTAATAATATCAATTCTTCCATTTATTCTGAACTGCTCCCAAGAGTCTATAAAATACCAACATATCTAGAAAGACAGCAAAATGAGCTCACACTTCATGGAATTTGGTTGAACTTTCAGCATACAAAACCAATGTATATAACTTATTCCATAACAAGGTGGTGAACCTCAAAATTTAATTACCTCAGCAAATGGGCAATGCTTAAGATCTTCAATCTGCAGAAAAGGCAATAAAATCAAATATAACAAGTATGGGAAAAAAAGCTTAGATGAGAAGTTACCGAAGAAAGTAACCGTTGAAAAGTTGTTATAAAGGAAATTTTAGAGCAAGACATTTGCAAGATACAAAATCACTTTCAGCATATTTAAGATAGTGGAACATAATTGGATGCTGTAGAAGTATTAAGATATGCTCCTTCCAGTGTTTGAAAAACCGCGCCTAGGCGCTGAGGCGCAAGGCAATAGGGGGTAAGCGCTTTTTTTTGCCTGGGCGAGGCGTTTTTAATTAGGCGCCCGAGGCGCACCTGAAGCAACTTTCTGCCAATTTTTTTTAACTGTTTATACAGTGCGCCTCACTTCAAAGAGGCGCACTGAGGTGTGCCTTAGGCGCTGCATTATCGCTTCAGTGCGCCTTAGCTTTTTTATACATTGACTCCTTCAACGTCATAATATAGTAGCACATATAGGGATTTTTTTTTATTTTCATTTTAGCAGTCATTTTAGCAAAGCAATGAAGTATTCAGTGCAATCTTCCCATCCTAAGCAGATATTATTCTTTCCCTTATCAGTCATCACTCTCATAAGCAACTTTTTTTCTCCTTTACTTCTCAGAGTTCTGTAACCCATGTGTCGAACCGTAATTAACTTATTTTACGAAAGTGAAATCTAGGCATTAATCAACCATTATACCACACTATCTATCACCCGGCCCCCTGTTATGAGAGGACGGTGAAGGAAAGGAGAGAAATGGAGCTAATGAGCTATACAAATGACACATAACATCATCAATTGTTAAATCCCTATCTCATATTTCTCGACCCTAATATCTAACAAGGAGGTCCAATCTTGACCAAACTTGCTTAGAAAATCTAGACAATCAAAAGCACTTATACTCGAAGAGGTTACATATTTAAAAGGACAATGAAGAACAATCACGTCAAAGGTAGTCTCTTAACTCTTGACACAAGAAAAATATACTCCTTAGAAATCATGAATATTAAGATCTTCTATGAATAACTAAAGGAAATAACCAATTTGATATGAGTAATAATTTGTTACTAAACCAACTTAACCAATAATTTGCTACTAAACCAACTTAACCAAGAGAGCAGACTTTATAGACCTAAACTGAACTTTAAGCAATATTTAACAGCACCATTCCATTAGGCATTACACATCCAGTATCACATTACTTTAGCAATGCTTCTTTTAATTTGACAGAGGAAGTCATGGAGTACTATTTTATTCATTCCACACATAAGCAGAATTATATATAAGATAAAACTTCAATGATTATTTTAAGTAGCACATTGTTGAGATGGCCGAGTTGGTCTAAGGCGCCAGATTAAGGTTCTGGTCCGAAAGGGCGTGGGTTCAAATCCCACTCTCAACAATTACCTTTTTTATATCCATTCATTTCTCCACCTCTTACTCATAATCATCTAACCTTAAAATGTTAGATTATACACAGGAAAACATAATGTACATTATCTAACTCAAAAAAACTTGGTACTTCGTATGTTGCAATCAATAGTATATATATCAATTAACTATCTTAATTTTTTGACTAATGGAAACTTCGAACAAATTTCTCCTGCAATAATTCTCACAATACATGTTCATCATTGACTAATAATCGAATATCCAACACCACACTTTTAAATTCAACTTAATCTAAAGATTAAACAATACCTTGCGAGTACGACAATCAGTGTTGATCTGGATTTTATCTGTTTCATCTTGAAATCCCCTGAACAACATACAATATATATATATATATATACATCCATTTTGATTAAATTACATTAAAAAAAAATTAAAAAATAATAATAAACAACAACAAATTCTACAACATTTTTTGAATAACAAAAAATAAAAAATAAATAATACCTGAAAACTACAGTGCGATTAGCAGGCTTCCCATTAGCTCCAACTGATGCCTACCCAATTAGATAAGCAATTAAATTTCAGAGATTTCAAAAAAAAAAAAAATGTAATTTGCCTACCCAATTATACAAGAAATTGAATTTAAGAAATTTTTTTAAGAAAAAAATAAAAATGTTATTTGGGGAAAAATAAAAATGTTAATGAAAAAAAAGGTGGAAATTAATACAAGTTGGAAAAAAAGAGAATGCTTGAGATGGGAATTGGCTTCGAGAGCATGAAGAAGAAGCTGCTTCCATGGAGTTGCTGTGTTCATCTCTTGCATATGACTCTCACGTGCTTCAGGGGATTCCTGATCTTTCTCACCTCATCTTTTATTTTTTTTCCTTCTCTATTTTTCTTGTTGCATTCATTGATCACTAATTAGTGATTACTCCCTTGAACAAGTCGATCCCCTTTCCCTGTAACATATTATGGGCCACTTACGATGGAAATTGATTTTGGCACACCGACATATGATTTTGATATATTATACAAGTAAAAAGATTCGAAATAGTACAATATTTTATATATTGCTACAAAGAACAATGTGAGTAGATGTTGGGAATTAAAATACTATAATCAATAAATTCATGGAAATTATTTAAAACTTTGGGTTAGTAATGTGAAAACTGAAAAGTAATAACTTCTCCAAGACTTTATATTTGCATAGGGGATTAGATAAGTAAATTCCTACGCAATGTGGAGAGTAAAATTTTCTAAGAATTTTTTTATTTGACGACAAATTATTAAGAATTTTCACGTCTATTCACTATATAAATTTTATCCAACAAAACAACTTACCTCAAATCGTCAATTATCTTCTCAAAAAAATACCAAATTCAAGGCGTATCTATCTAGCTAGTCATTTTAACATGACACCCAAATCATGTCTAGGTATCTTGGAGTGCATTTTAGCTCCTATTATCCCAAGAAAAAAGATTACAAGATTGTCCTCCACAAAACTGAATAAAGGAATCCAACATTGGGAATCAAGTTTTCTTTTCAAAGCCGGTCATCACACTTTTTTTTTTTTTAAAGAACTCCAAAAAGACACTAATTTTCATTAATTAAAGTCATCCGACATCAACAATTGATCATTAACGACAGAGAAAATAAATTTAACAAAATCAAACAAGAATTATCTGGGAAAGGATTAAGAATCCAAATACATAAATATAACAAGTCGTCACATTCTCGATTCGCTGTCTCATAGAATTTTTTGAGTGGATCCATTGTCGCTTCGTAATTTTTGGAAGAAGAAAATTCTCGTGATAATTCTATATCCTAAATCAGAGTAATCAATATCAACTGTAGCCTCGCATAACCTGATACTATTCCAAGCACAGAGAACACCTTGTCTTTCGAAAGAGTTCGAAAAACCTTGTCTTTCGAAGGAGATCGAAAAAACCTTGTCTTTCGAAGGAGAAAAACCCTTTCTTTCGAGGGAGACAAGTTCCTCTCGAGTAGAGGAACCATTATTATAAACTAAAAACAAACAAAAAAGCAAAAAAACTTAACAATGGGGGCTAGGGTTATGGGAGAGGAGAAAGCTTAGGGTTTTTTAAAAAAAATTGGCTAGTGTCTTCTTTTATAGATAAATAAAACACACAATTTTTTCGCCGGTTGTCACACTTTAATCGAAAGCAATCTAGAGGCACTACCCTCGTACATGTACTTTTCCTCACTCTTGCCAGATGATGTTGTTTCTAAATTGATTGTATACATCGAAATTTCTTTTGACGACAACAAAAAGATAAAAACAATATTTCCCTTATATCATGGGATAAAATTTATTTTCCAAAGAATGCAGGAGGCTAGATCTAAGGCTTTGTCGTACCTTAACACTTAATAAAGCTTTCATAGCTAAATTAGGTTGGAAAATCTTGTCAAATTCTAACAACCTTTGGTAAAAGTCATTAAAGATAAATATTTGCGAAGATCATCACTATTTGAATGTAAACACAGATTGAAAGATTCTCATATATGGAAAAAAGATCCATGCACAACAAGAAATATTGAGAAAGAGTATTCGTTGGAAAATAGTCAATGGCAAAGACATTTTCTTTTGGATCGATAACTAGGTGGCTAATAAGTCTTTTAAAGTTCCTTCAAATAGTTGGTTCTCAAGTTGATCTTGATATTAGAGTATCCGACTTTATTCTGCCCAATAAATAATGGGACAAAAAAAAATTAAGCTAAGAGCACTTCCTCCTTAAAACAAAACAACACAGATCATGATGAGCATTCCTTTACCACTTACTGATATGATAAACACTCCAGTGTGGGGCCTCACCACGCATGAAAATTTTACAGTTAAGTCAACCCCTTGGTTAGCTCATAATCTCGATCTTAAAGACAATAATTAGTCCCATCGATGGATTTGAAAAATTGACATTCCCCCAAAAATCCAGATTTTCCTATAGCAAATATTCCATAATAGTTTGTGTGTCCATGATACTCTTCATAAAAGGAATATTATCCCGCATGTCATTTTTCCAATTTGCAATCATCAAAACGAAATACTTGATCATCTTTTTCTCGATTGGTCAAGAACTAGAGAAATGTGGACTCTTCCTTTAATAATAAAAAAAAATGGTTAGATTGTACATCTCCTTTGTAAGTTTAACAGAAAATTTTCTATTTCTTAGAAAAAACCCCAACACTTTAAGGAAATTCATCTTCATCCTCTAGATTATTTGGAAGGAACGGAATGTTATTATCTTTCACAATGAGACCTTTTACATTTTTGGAATCTACCATGAATGAGTGGCACTAAAGATGTCTCTTATATATCTTTTCCTCTATGGAATCTCCCTTTCCGAGACCCCACATCTATTCTTCTCATTCGCTCTCCCCATCTTTCATCCCTGTATCATGGAAGACTCCTCTCATCAACCTCTTCAAACTCAAATTTGATGGGTCAGTTCGCAACAATTTAGCAACAACAGAAATCATCATCAGAGATAGTAGTGGAGCACTCATCGAGATATCTACCTTCAACCTCGGCAACACCAAAGCTTTCATAGTTGAAGCTATAACTCTTCATAAATGAGCACAACTAGCTCTTCAATGCGGCATTCAGAACATTCAAATTGAAGGTGATAATCTACTAGTCATCAACGCTATGAAAGGCATTTAGACAATCCCTTGGCAAATTATTCTTCTCACTCGGTTTTAAAGCTGGAGTATCCAACATATCTATCGAGAGACAAATCGCACGACAGATCGAATTGCATGTGTTATGTAGTTTCTAATCATATATATTGATATTTATAATAATTTTAGTTGTTTTTCTATTCTTTTGATTAATACATTAGGAATAACTCTCGCTAAAAGGGCTTTCTAATTATTCTTTTATCTTACCATTAAAAAAAAAAAAAAAAAAAAACCTTGCCTACGAAGTTTTTAGCACACGAACATTATATATATAACCATGTAGGGTACTAGCAGCATTAAAAAGGGGTTCATAATTCACAGTCGCAAAGTATTGTTTTTAATGCGACATAGAAGTATAACACAGCGGAGAAGGAAAACCTCCCATAGGCCATAATCGTCTTCTCCCTTTTTTGTTTTTTCTCTCTCCTCCTCATCTTTCTCTCTCATCGATTCTTAAATCTCTGATTTTCCTGCATTTTTTCATTGCTCTCAAACCCTAATAATCGACGGTAACCAGATTCTTCTTCTATTTTCGTTTATCAACACTTTTATTTAATTAATTATCTGTATTTGCTTTTGCTTTCCAGAATCTTGATTATTTTTTCGATTAATTTCGGAATTCTATCTGCTGTAATTTGTTGAATTTTCTCATTTTTTTTTTTATGTTTTTGGTTTGACGAACTATTTTTCCGATTTAAAACGGTTTTGATTGAATGTGGATATGCTGAATTGCTGAATATAGATGATATTTGCTGGAATTAGTTTTTTGTGAGTTTGAGTGATTGCATTAATTTGGAGTTGAATGATTTTGGACTTCTAAGTCAATGCTTAGTTTATAATTGTGATTTACGTTAGTTCAGATTGCTCTTAATTATAGTTGAGTGTATGATTCTATCTGGTAATAGTAGAATTCTTGTGTTTGTTGATTTAGGGTGTTTTTGTTTTCTTGAGTTTACAATCAAGTCTGTCGGAATTATTATCGAAAAGCTTTCATACGTACGTTTGATTGGTGTATAGTTGAATTTGTAGTTAGGGTTACCTTTTTGTATCGGGAGGAGAAAGTTAGATTGAAGTTATAAAGAATTACTAAAATGTATATGAATAATGAGGGGCATGTGTTGTTATGTGGAGTATATGCTGGGGTTAGCAATGGAAAAAGAGAGGGTGGTAACGGTTGACATGGTTAGTCGGTTTTGTTATAGATGCGATAATTTGAGGTTTATCTACGAGAGTTGCGCTGTTACATGGAAACATTTGATAACTGGAGGTCAATGTCACAAATCTGGATGTCTACTTTGTCAACATTGACTCAGCATTAACTTATAGTGTGAAAATATCGCTAAGAGATTAATTAACCTTAAAAGTTACTATTGCTAGCTTATCATTTGATTATATTGTTTTTACTTAAGATATTGTAGTAGGATTTATTAAAATAACATTAAAAGTTCACAAAGGTTGATCATAGAATTCTGCTGTTCCTTTTTTGTTTACAGTGTATGGAGTAACATTTAGAGGCATGGCACTTATATTGGATTGGTGGTGTACCTTCTTTTAATTAGATATTTTTTGATGTTGTATAGTAATTGTCCATCTTCTGTCTTCTTAATTTCTCTTTAGTTTTCCTCCCATGTCCCTTTGATCTCTCTTGCTGTTTGACCCACCTCTAGAACTCTACTTGTGGTATATGCATGTTCTCTCCATCTCTCTGATCTGTTATTATGTATTTATGTTTTACGTGTCTTAGTCTAGGTTAGATTTTATCATGTCTTTATTATTTAATCAGCGAATGTTTTTGAAGTGACTACTTTTGTTACATGTCACAGCTGAGCAAATTTTTAGCAATTTACAAAAATGAATGATCGTAAACCCATAGAACTAGAGGAAGGATGGAAGTTTATGGAGAAAGGAATCAGGAAACTGATTATGATTCTTGAAGGTTTACCTGAGCCTCCATTTACTTCTGAAGACTACTCGATGCTTTACACGTAAGTGTGTTGTCCTCTATGACCAATATAATACGATCATGTGTACAGGCTATGTTTCTAACTCAAAAATACTATTATATTTATGCAGAACAATATACAACATGTGTACTCAGAAAGCCCCATATGATTATTCTCAGCAACTTTATGATAATTACAAACAGGCTTTTGTGGATTACATTGTTTCAACGGTGAGAAAACCCTTACTTGCAGCCAGCTTGTTCTTTAATATGGGTTTTGCCATGCACCATTTGCAATCCTGTTCTCAGTGACTAAATGAGTAAACACGTCAAATTTTTCTTTGCCAAAAGCTGATTTTGAAGTCGCCCTTTCGTCTGAGTGATTACATTTTTCTGCTTTGGAAATCAGGATGAATCCTGAATTTCTAACCTTCAGTTTGGGCAGGATGTTCAGCCTGTAACCCTTCTGAATATGTTACCCTAATTTATGGTAATTTGTTACCTTGAAGTAGGCTGGTCATGTTTTATTCATATTTCTTTTCATTTAAAATGAGTAGTGCAGTTTATTGCTTTGTTAAAGTAGCATTATTATGGTCTTTTGATATTATTCTATAACCTAGGTATCAATATTGTCAACATTAGTGATCTCTTGAGTATCATCTTATTCATCTCATTATTTGGATCAATTATTTTCAAATAAAAGATATATAAGGCATACAGGTAAATCCATTTTTTTGTTTGTTAGGTAACTTATTGAAGGTGCCAAGACTGCCAACTAATGTTCTTTTGTTTGATTGAGGCCTCATATTTGCTCTATCTGTTCTTGTATGTATTTTTGTTTATCCAATGTGCCCATTTCATCCTTGCTCCTAACAATTTTCTATTGCCTTTTGTCCATTTCTTTTTAATCAAAAATCAGGTTTTGCCAGCTTTGAAGGAAAAACATGATGAATATATGCTGATTGAACTTGTAAAAAGATGGTCAAATCATAAAGTAATGGTCAGGTGGCTATCTCGCTTCTTCCATTATCTTGATCGTTACTTTGTTACTCGGAGGTCACTTCCTCCACTGAATGAAGTTGGGCTCACTTGCTTCCGTGATCTGGTATTTGATCTCTCTTGTTTGCTTAATACAAATGTTAGACTTTTTTTTGTCTGTTCCCTGTCCTTTTTGTTTTTATTTAAGGCTCATTTATTTAGTTCTTATCAAGTGGTTAAGTTTAAGCTTTTGTTTCCAGCCTTTCTGTTTTGAACTCCTTTCATGGTTTAAAGCAATTGCTGAATTATTATTTTTTTTGGTCTTTATATCAGGTTTACCAAGAAATATGTAGCAAAGCAAAGGATGCTGTTCTAGCCCTGGTAAGTTCATTGTTTGAGGTGTTTTCACAACTCTTTCTCTTGCCTGCAAAGTGGTTGACTTTGGAATTTTCTACTCAGATCCATGTTGAAAGAGAGGGTGGGCAAATTGACCGAGCATTATTGAAGAATGTGCTTGGGATATATGTTGAAATTGGAATGGGACAGATGGAACAGTATGAAAAGGATTTTGAGGCACATCTTCTGGATGACACTGCTGCTTATTATTCTCGGAAGGCTTCAAGCTGGATTGTAGAGGATTCATGTCCGGAATATATGTTGAAGGCAAAGTTTTGGATGACTTAATTCCTGTTGTATATTTCAATGCAGCACATAGTTTATTTTGTTGCTTATTGTATTCCTTTTGGCCATGCAGTCTGAGGAATGTCTGACAAAAGAAAAGGAGAGAGTGTCTCATTACTTGCACTTAAGTAGTGAAGAGAAGCTCCTAGAGGTTTGTTTTTATGCTTTGATAGTAGTTTTCAAGGAATCTGATTCTAAAAGGGCCAAAGCTTATTTTTGTATGGGTTTTATGTGTGCTGTTCTAGCACAGTATTCTCTAATTAATAGTATTATGTTATCAATAATAGAAATAGTTACCTTTTTTTTTTGTTATGGGCTAATTTAAACTATTTGATTTGTGGTCTGATTGTTTTATACTGGCCCTTGCAGAGAGTGCAAAATGAGTTGTTGTTGGTATTTGAAAACCAATTGCTCGAGAAAGAAAACTCCGGATGTCGGGTATTGCTTAAAGATGACAAGGTATTTTTGTTTATATTGCTCATATTGCTTATAAAACTATCTTTCTTATCAAAATAAAGAGTATCACTCTTGTGGTCTTATTTGGTTAGGTGGAGGATCTTTCCAGGATGTACAGGCTATACAGTAAAGTTCCACGGGGTTTGGAGCCTATTGGAGTCATCTTTAAGACGGTATGTTCACATCCCACTTCCCGTGTTTAATGGTAACGTACATGTTACTCCATGTTGGTTTTTGATGTGCGACATGCTTTCCTGCAGCATATTACAGATGAAGGAACTGTCTTGGTCCAGCAGGCAGAAGATGCTGCGACTAGCAAGGTTTGGCACTTTTTATGATCATCATTTGAAGCATTTTTGTAACAGTATTAAAAAAACCTTTGGTGTCATATGAGAATTTATGATGGTTGATTCCTTAAGCTAGAGAAAAGCTAGCTAGTTTTGTTAATACTAATATATGTTCTTTTAACACAACTTCTAGTTTGTGTGCAAGGTGGTATAATACGAGATTCCTTTCCTTCAGGCTGCCTTTTTGGCTTGCGTTGATCTGTTCACCTTTCTTTGATTAAATGAACAGTGGTTTCTTTATCTCTCTCACACACACGTGCACACACATTGATACCCTATTTAAAGAGCGTCCCAATGCAAATTGTCAAAGTAAGAAGACCCATGTGCCACTCTTGCTGTATCCCCTTGTTGCTCGAGTAGCTTTCATTTATGTGTTTTATGCATTCTGAAAGGTTAATGTCTTTGGTTATCTTTGATGTGCTATATTTATGATTAAATACCTTATGGCTGGTTGATTCTTGTTTTGACTATTCGTTAATCGTTATGGCCAGGATTTAGCTTAGTGTTACTCTCCGACTTAATTGCTTTAGCTAGAATTGTTGGATTATTATTAAGTGATTAGTTGCTTTTATGGACTATGTTGATGGGTTAAATGCTTTGTTATATTGATTGTCCTCCCTTTAAATTGCTTGCTTGGCAGGCTGAGACTGGTTCTGGTGGATCACATGAGCAGGTAGGTCCCATAACCTATAGCTTCATACCTGATTAGTGGATGGAATGATGGATACTTGGATTAAAACTCAATCTTGTTTGCACGTGTCAGGTTTTTGTGAGGAAAGCTATAGAGCTACACGATAAGTTCATGGTTTATGTGATCGAGTGCTTTATGAGCCACACCATCTTTCATAAGGTTTGCATAGTGCTTTTTTTTTTTTTTTTTTTTTTTTTTTTTTTTTTTTTTTTATCAATGGATTGTGCTACCTGGTCCTGTGGCTTAAGTTTTCCTTTTGGTTTTGTTCAGGCTCTCAAGGAAGCTTTTGAGGTATTTTTAAACAAGGGTGTTGCTGGCAGTACTAGTGCTGAACTGTTAGCAACATTTTGTGATAATATTCTCAAAAAGGGTGGCAGTGAAAAGCTAAGTGATGAAGCTATTGAGGACTCACTTGACAAGGTATAAGGCTGCTAATTATAAATTTTAGTTCTGCGCTGCTCAAGATGCTGATGATTAAGTAATTGTTTTTAATGTTTGCAGGTAGTAAAGCTTCTTGCTTATGTAAGCGATAAAGACATGTTTGCTGAATTTTACAGGTTAGCTTTTCTCTCCTTTCTCTTTTCCTGTTAGAGTTGTTCTCTGACTGAAAAGTCTGATAATGTTTCATGTTTCTTTCTTGATACAGAAAGAAGCTCTCTCGCCGTTTACTCTTTGACAAGAGTGCCCATGATGATCATGAAAGGAGCATCTTAACAAAATTGAAGCAGCAGTGTGGTGCACAGTTTACATCAAAGATGGAAGGGATGGTGAGTTGTTTTGTACATCTGAATTAAACCGTTGTAAATTAGTGGGGTATTGTTCTTTATCTTCCTCTGCCTTTTCCATTTCAGGTAACTGATTTGACTTTGGGGAGGGAGAATCAGACTCATTTTGAAGACTATCTTGAGCAAAACCCAATTGCCAATCCTGGGCTTGATTTGAATGTGACAGTTCTCACAACTGGATTCTGGCCAAGCTATAAATCCTCTGATCTTAACCTTCCTGATGAGATGGTAATTGGTGCATCACCAAATTATACGAGTAATTGATGCTAGCTTGTTAATTTTCTCATTAGATTATAATAAACTTATTATTTGCTTGTACTTGTAGGTAAGGTGTGTGGAAGCTTTTAAGCAATTCTATCAAACGAAAACAAAACACAGGAAGCTCTCGTGGGTTTACTCTCTGGGAAGTTGCAACATTCATGGCAAGTTTGGTCAGAAAACAATTGAATTGGTTGTTGGAACCTATCAAGTAAGAGAGAATGTTCTGCTATTTTTATTTTTTTAATTCTCTGTGTATCCTATCAAGTTAATAGTTTATGCTAAATGTATCTCTATTTAGGCTGCTGCTCTCCTTCTATTCAACACAGCAGATCGCTTGAGTTATTCAGAAATTGCAGCTCAGTTAAATTTAGGTGATGAAGACTTGGTCAGAGTACTACAGTCATTGTCGTGTGCAAAGTACAAGGTTCTTACCAAGGAGCCAGTGTCAAGAACTGTATCTCATACCGATCAATTCACATTCAACTCTGGCTTTACTGACAGAATGAGGAGGATAAGGGTATGCTCTTGTTTACGTTCTTTATTCTTCATTGAAATTTTCCTGATATTCTCTCAAACAAATGCTCAATTTTCTCCCTGTACTTGTTGGATATACAGATTCCTCTTCCAACAATGGACGAGAGGAAAAAAATTGTCGAGGATGTGGACAAGGATAGACGTTATGCTATTGATGCCTCTATTGTACGTATAATGAAAAGCAGGAAGGTGTTGGGTTATCAGCAATTGATCTCAGAGTGTGTTGAGCATCTAAGCCGCAGTTTCAAGGTATGACATATTACTGCTGCTGGTGGAGTCTTGAGTTAAATTGTATGTGGTTATTTGTAAATTTTAAATGAGTTTTGTCTTTCGCTGATGGTTGTTTTCCTTGCAGCCTGATTTTAAGGTAATCAAGAAGAGGATCGAAGATTTGATTACTAGGGACTACCTTGAACGAGACAAGGAAAATCCTCAGCTATTCAAGTACTTGGCTTGAATTATGCATGACTTAAGATAATTTGCCTTTTGTGAACTGATTTTGATATGGAAGCCGAGAAATTCCGGTAATAGGGCAAATAGGCATATTTTGTACAGTAATTGGGTTCTCGTGAGTGGGTTAAACTTGTATGACTAAGGAACTTAGATCTAGTTCATACAAGGCAAAAATTTAAGCTGCACATTTTGGGGAGAAGGAAAATTTGCAGGCTCTCTTTTACGTATATGGAGTACATTAATTAGTACTCCGTAATACGAGTATGCTAATATCAATATTTCTTGCTACTCCGTATTTCTCTATTTCTCTTTCATCCCTTTCCTACTTTTTTCTCTTTTTGAAATTTCTGTGCAGATTAATTTGGCATGCATTTTTTTGGTACTAGGCTGAATTACGGAGTTTTGCGTATGATAATATGGAGGGCACGTGTATATGGTTATGCGGCCTATCCGATACCTTTCTGTTTTATGATAAATTCGATTTTTGGTTTGACGACCAAACAAATAATACGAAGTACTTGGAAGAATAGACGTTTAGTTTTTGGCGTTGCTGTTCATATAGGCAATAATTTCGTCCGTCTCATTTCATCACTCCTTTATAAAGGAGTTATGTTCGGAAAGTAATGATACTGTATTACTTTCAAGGAAAAATATATTCATGTGGAATATTTTTGAATTCGTCTCAATAAGTGCTATTATAATAAATTAATTTTATAATTTTTACTTATGGAAAATTAAAGTTATTGATCGTTAAAGTTTTGCATTGACAAACACGATAAAAGAAATAGGTCAAGTGAAAAAAAAACAGAAGTACATTACTCAATAATTATGACAACAGTTTTCAGACAATTCAATTAAATATGAGTAGCTTTGATACAATCTAGTGAGGGTTAAGCTTTCTACCAAATTTCATTAAGGTTTTACAAATTCTGATTAGTAAAACTTAGATAAAGGAAATACACTCTTAAAATTGACAACTCTAACACAGAGTACTATAAAAGTACAATTAATACAATGAGTACATCATTATAGAGATGGTATTTATGTAACAAGGCATCCAAATTAATTGCCATAAAAAAAAGGCATCAGAATCAGAATGGTGAGGAATCCGTCAAATGATGTGTATTTTATTATTGGGTAATATTCAATTAAAAATATTATATGGTAAAAAAAAAAAAAAACACATAAAATGATAAAATATGTCAAAATTTATTTTTTCTAATATTAAATCTGAAATAAATAAAAATACGAGTCCTACACATAGCCGAACAATGAACCTGCTAAGCTTCTTTTAGTCAATGCCTGAATGGTGTTTGTGATCTCACCTAACTTTATAGTACCTCGTGGAAATTATTTCAATCCAAGTACGCTGCAAAATTACTAAAAGCTATAATCTCTGTTTCAACATCAAAGAAATTAAATAAGATGGTCTAGATATTAGTCAACCGTATGTTTTAGGGGATTTTTGTTTTTCACCAACCTTATCTACCAACTTTCACTACACTTTTTTACCTTTGCTTGTGCTGCTTTTATGTTTCCTACTTCATGATTAAATACAAGGAATCTTTGTTACGCACTTTTACTTTTGAAATTTATTGAAAAAGTAGTTTGCTTTTATCTATCTCAACCAGTTTAGCTAACATGTATGATTAGCCTGAATTAAATATGTGCGCTAATCAGAATATTTTGAGATGAAGGAAGTATGTCATAATGTCATATATATTGAGCTTGAATCAAACTCGAAGTCTCAATAAATTAAAAATCGTACATACTTACTTACTGCCGCCTTATATATACTCCAATTACTCATACTGCATATATTTAATGATTGTCAATATAATTTAGTCATCTTACATGTTAACTTTTTTTATTATTGATCTAGGGAAAAATAGAAAACAACGAACATTGATAATATTGTACTCTCTACTCATATTATTATTATACTGTTACCTTTCATTAGCAATAGTAATACATAAATTGCAAAATGAATGCAATCGTTTTTTAAAAAAATTCAATTCCATGCAGCATATTTTTAAAAAATGTCCACTATCTTTATTAATAATCTCTCCTTCCCTTTCACAATCATGTATACATCTCGAATTAAATGAGAAAAGATTCAGTGAAGGAATCTAGCTCACCATCAACATCACCATCATGGCCTCCATCGCGATCGCCATCGTGATAATGATGATGATCATGATCAACCTTAATAAGTTGTAGGTACTCCTCATAGAGCTTCTCAAGCTGTTGGTTGTTATCCGGTGCTGCCATTACTTCATTATTAGGCTGCATGATATCGATTCCGACATCGTGATTACCACACGATGATGATCCGATCGCCATCATCAGATGATCATCAAGCCCACTGCCTTCCATATTTGTATGATGTTCTAGCCATGGAATATTTAGAATGATATTATCTTCCGAGTCATATGTTGGTAGGGCATAATTTTGGTCAAGGGTTTGATTATTTTGACTAGAAGAGACACTTGTCGTACTCACATTGATTGTTTCTAAACTTGTATTGCTATCATTTCTTGTCATTGAGATAACGGATTTAACCCTAACGGGTTTGGGTAAATGGATCTTGGTTTTTTCCTCAACTACTTCATCAATTTTTTGAGTTTTGACACTTCCATTATTATTAGTATGTTTATTATTGTTTGTAATTGAGCTCCTACATCTCTTTTTGTTGTAATTCTTAGCTAGTTTTTCCAAATCGGATTCAGATAACTTCTTATGGGTATTCGGATCAGTACCTTGGCTCCGAAGTTTCTTACTTAAGTGGGTGTTCCAATAATTTTTTATTTCATTATCGGTTCTACCAGGTAATCTTCCAGCAATGAGAGACCATCGGTTGCCTAATAAGGCATGTAACCTAATAATAAGGTCATCTTCTTCGGGTGTAATATTGCCTCTTTTGATATCTGGCCTCAAGTAGTTCATCCATCTCAATCTACAACTCTTTCCACACCTTAGAAGTCCTACATTTATTGTAAATAAGCATAATTTGTCAGCTCATCAATCACTATCAACATTATATAGGGGGGAAAAAAAAAGGGGGATTTAGCTCAAGGTATAGTAGATTAATCAAAATAATTATATTGATGGGAAGTTTATGATTTTACTTAGTATATACAATTATACATCACATTTTTCAGCTGAAGACAGTGAAAGAAAGAGGTGGTTAGGAGTAAAAGAAAAGTTTTTTAAAAAAAAACTTGTACTTTTATTGACATCCTATATTATTGTGTACACTTATGTTCGACACGGAGATGATGAATTTAATAATGAATTGACAGTGGAAATTAATTTAAGCAAAAGTGTGGGGTGGGAGAGAACTGAAATAGTTATTGTAGGAACATGAGGGGAAAAAACGTAAAAGTAGAAAAGTTTACTTGGAGAAAAAAGCTTGTGATTAATTTTAGATGATCATTAAAGGCTACAATAATGTGTAGTATACAATACTTTGTAGGATAAAGAGAGTTATATTCAAAAGATTATCAATCTTCAATTACCAAGACAGTCAATCGATCTAGAGATAGGTATGTATATTATTATATTATTAACGCGACCTAAATGTCTAAATCTTGATTGAATCACTTAGTGTAATCTACCTAAGAAGTGCTTAATTCACTTCACATCACTTCTTTCTAGCTAGTTTAGTAACTAGAATTTCCAAATAGAAATGAATGAACATTTAATGTATTTATTACGGAGTAATAATCAAACATGCATAATCAATTCACAAGTTTAACTAAGCTAGCTACCACAACCTAAAACACAATATTCACTTAAGTATAGAGATGGAATGAGCAAATCATCGGAAAGTAGTACGTCTTACCGGCTTTCTTAGGCAAAGATCTCCATTGTCCTTCACCATGAGCTTCAATGTACTTGATTAGCAACGCGTCTTCCCTAGCAGTCCATGGACCTCTATGCAAGCCAATTTTAGAGCAACAAGGAGCTCTTCCCATTTCTACTACTTTCTCTCTCTCTTTTTTTTTTCTTTTTTCCCTCCTTTTCCTTCGTTCTATTTTCTTTTCCTTATATTTCTATCTCATTAATAAAAATTTAAACTTTTGATTAAGTGGAGAAGAGAGAATAAGGAGGAGGGCAATCAGAGAAAGAGGATGATCATTCTCATGCTTTAGAGAGAACAAACAAGGGGTCACAACCTTTGTTAATTCCCTTCTAATTAAAACAATTATAATATATGGTTTATAAAAAATAATCTTTCCTAAATAATAGGATTTTACTATTCCAACTTGGCAGGACACGTACATAATATATGGTAATTATCTAATTATACAAGCTTAGTTACGTTAATTTGATATTACATGTTTGGGTCCAATTTAGTCAAAGTTGGGCCTGAGCACTAAATGATCCAATTAAAAGCCCAAGGTCAAGGTTCAACTCTCCAATTGCTCAAAAGTCAAAAGTCAGCCCACAAAGTAAGCCAATTGGGCTAAAGCCCAACCTCTCCAAGTATGATGAGATATAAAAGCCATCATATTAACACATTCAAAGGGACATCACATATGATCATTGACATTCCAATTCATATGCTCATTCTTGCATTCAGAAATATTCCACAAAAGCCTCAAGCTACAAACTCTCTTGCATAGTGTCTTCCTTCTACACATTGTACTGACTTTAGCATCGGAGGGGCCTTCCTCGGAAACACCCCCGAGGCTAGTTTACGTGTGTTCACTGTGCAGGAAACCTTCGGCCCAACACAACTTGGATCGAATCCAGTCTTCTCCATTTCAGTGGACCTTCGGCAAGGTCCCATTGTTTTCAACCGAAACAATTTGGCGCCGTCTGTGGGGACGACTTTCAAAAATCTTTAAGCCAAATTCCTAACCAAGATCATCTTGCAATTATCTTAGCAGCCATGGCTAAGAACCGCAAGAGCAAAAGCCTCCGTCAAGGAGCGGGCGAAAAGCCTAAAACCCCTACACCATCGCCCTCGCCGGACCGGAACTCTCCCAAGGGTGTCGGCTCGGGGGGAGGATCACACAAGGAGGATTCCCTATCTCCTATAATGCATGACTCTCAATATAGGCCGGACCACTCTCGGTCTAGCAGGGATCAGTCTGATCATAGGACATATTCAGTGTCCCAAAGCCAACCATCGGCTGCACGGCCTCATTACCACCCTCGGCCGGGGACCCCTTTGACGGGGCCCAGTTCGGAAGAGGTGGCAAGAGCGCTGGCAGTACTCATGGAGGCAATGAGGGCACAGAATATGCCACCGCCTCGTGATCAAACTCCTCCGCATACCCGGCATCAGCGGAGGAAGTTAGACCATGACGGTGGGAAGCTTCCTTCCTTCCGGGAACTGGAAGAGTGGGAGGAGGATTCTTGGAAAAATGAAAAACAGAGGAAGAAGAACTCTCAATTATTTAAAGGATCCTCATCCTCAAGACCAGCAGCGCATAAGAGCAGCAGCTCAGCTTCTCGGCCAGAATCTACTCGCCGGGAACCCGAGACTGCTCGCAGAAGCGTCCTTGACCGACTCGGCGGCCAGGAACCGAGCGTGCGTAGTCGCCTCTCGTTCCCTGCAGCCGAGGCCCAGACTTCCCAGCCAGGGACGAAAACCACTTCTACCTCTCTAAGAGGGCGGAGCGCGGTCCCTTCGGCCAGGAACAAGGGCAAGGCCATTATGCTTCCCGCTAGTTCACCATTCGAGCAATGGATACTGGAAGAGCGCGTACCCACGGTTAAAATACCGTCGCATATCACATATGACGGGACCACGGATCCGAAGGACCACGTGGCCTCGTATGAGACTCATATGCATCTTTGCCCCAGATCCGAGGCGACTTGGTGCAAATATTTCCCAACCACTCTCAAGGGGGTCGCGCAAGCGTGGATCTCCAAGGGAGTAAGGCAAGGCTCCATAACAGGTTGGGATGATCTGTCCTCCAAGTTCAGGAGCAAGTTTTCCACGGCAAACCGCCGAGAAAAGACTACCGCAGAGCTCATGGGTCTGCAACAGGGGGAAACCGAAAGCCTCCGAGACTACCTGACCCGTTTCAGTAACGAGTCATCAAGCGTCTCTCAGCTGGACCAGGGGCTAGCTGTTTTTGCAATGCAGAATGGCCTTCAGCCAGGAAAATTCCTAGACTTCATGGTCATGCATACCCCGCAGACCTTGGAGGAAGCTCTTAGTGCTTCGGATAAGTTCATCCGAGCCGAAGAATGGAATAAAGCAAAAACCCAACCTCAATCCGGGGGAGGGAAACAGAGGCAAATACCCTTGTCTGAAGGCCAAGGCCATAAGGCAAAGGGAAAATCAAAGGCCTCGGAGCCATCTTCGGCCAGCGACCTAAAGAAGGACAGGTTTGCCTCATACACAGGCAGATACGAGTCCTACACTCCGCTCTCTCTTCCACGCGCCAAAATTTACAGTGTGACGAAGGAGGAGCAGAGTTACCGAAAGCCGAGACCACTCCCAGAGTGGTATCAGCGAAAAAATAAAAATCAGTGGTGTGAGTTCCACGAGTCTTCGGGCCACAACACTGAAGAGTGTATCCAGCTGAAGGACCAGATAGAGGACATGGTCCGGAAGGGATACTTGAAAAAATACATCGCGGATCACCGCGAGAAAAAAGAATCCGAGAGGCTAGCAAAGGACCCTCGGCAGGACCTTGATTTCCCCCGGAAAAACAGTAAAAAACCGGAGGGGAAATTCCCTCCGATCAATGTTATCTCGGGAGGAATATACTCTCGGAGGGAGCACAAGCGTCACCTTAGAGCTTTGACTCACCAGGTGAACAACGCTGACATTCAATCTCCCCAGTCGCCGGTGCCGAACATGACGTTCACAGCCGCCGACTGCCGGGGGATTACGTTCCCTCACGAGGATCCGTTGGTGATCATCGCCACGGTGGCCAACCACGACGTCAGTAAGGTCCTTGTTGACGGTGGCAGCGGAGCAAACATTCTGTTCCGAAAGGCCTACAACCAAATTAAGCTGAAGCCCAAGCACCTTACGCCGGTACCCTATCCGGTATCCGGGTTCAATGGGGCTTCAACTTATCCAGATGGGAAGGTGACACTTCCTGTCACCATCGGTTGCGATGAGGCAGCCCGGAACGTCATGATTGAGTTTTTGGTCATCGACGCTCCTTCAGTGTACAACGTGATTTTGGGGAGACCCATAATTCACGAGATCCAAGGGGTCGTCTCAACTTATCATCAGCTGATGATTTATGTCTCAGACGCCGGCTTCCCCGAAAGGATACAGGGCAACCAAAAGGACGCCCGAAGGTGCAACTACCTCAAGCCATCCAGTAGTCGCCCAGATAACGACAAGGATGAGGAGGAGAAAGAAAAAGAAAGAGAGCCAAGCACAAAAAAGCCGAAAGGCCTAAGTGCTTCGGCCCAAGGATCCGTGCCCAGAGAAAAAGGTCCCGAAAGGGAAAAGGTTGACTCTTCATCTGAGCCGAAAGACTCAGAGAGCCAGCCGAAGAACACAAAGACTGGGACACCTGCTGACATTGGCAGCAGACCAGATTCTGAAGAGTCCAGTCCATCGGCAATGGACATGGACCAACAGACTGAAACAGGAGAGTTGGCCGAAGGAGATGCTGAGAAATGTGTAACAATCGGGATGGACCTTGATCCTAACACCCGTTGTGAACTTATTCAGCTCCTGCGGGATAACAGAGATGTGTTTGCTTTCTCGGCAGCTGATATGCCCGGGATAAGTTCAGACCTCATCTCCCATAACCGAAGGGTCCATGCAAGGCCTCTCAAAATTGGGGATCTTGTCCTTCGGAATGCTGCTGCAGTTCAGAAAGGCCGAATCCATGGGAAGCTCTCAGCTACATGGGAGGGACCTTATGAAATTCATGATGAGCTTCAGCCAGGGACATACCGACTTCGGCAGTTGGATGGAACTGAGTTGAAGAATCACTGGAATGCTGATGTACTGAAAAAATACCATGTGTAAACCCTTCGGGGCAGAACAATCTTTGTAAGTACATTTTGAACTAATGAAAGGCCTTGGAGCCGCCATTTATATAAATATTTACAACTTTTTATCCTTTCAAAATTTTCTTTGTTCTATCTACTCTTTGAGGGTTTTTTATTCAGCCTCGTCTGAAGCCTTCGCCTTCGGGTAACTGGGTTTCAGATTGCTGACAAAACCTGTCTTTTTAAAGAACACCGGTCTTTCAGCTGAAGTCAAACTTCAGTAAGACTTGTTCTCCAAAGACATGAGTCCATGGACAATTCTGGGATATTGCCTTAACTGAGCCTTGTATCCCAGAGAGCCATTATCCGAAACATTGCCTTAAGTTGGCCCTGTGTTTCGGGTATCCATTTTTCAAAGATAGACAGAAAATCAAGGATAACAGCAACAGTTGAAAATTTTTAAATCAGCCTCGTCTGAAACCTTCGCCTTCGGGTAACTGGGTTTCAGATGGCTTACAAAACTCAGTCTTTTTAAAGAACACTGGTCTTTCAGCTGAAATCAAACATCAGTAAGACCTGTTCTCCAAAGACATGAGTCCATGGACAATTCTGGGATATTGCCTTAACTGAGCCTTGTATCCCAGAGAGCCATTATCCGAAACATTGCCTTAAGTTGGCCCTGTGTTTCGGATATGCGTCTTCTTTAAGAACGCTGGTCTTTCAGCTGAAGTCAAATTTCAGTAAGACTTGTTCTAAAGAGGTTAGTCCCAGAAAGCTAGTATCCCAGAAGCATTGCCTTCAGTTGGCCCTGTGTTTCGGATATCCATTTTGAAGAAGTTCAGAAATTGCTTATTCAACTAAAGTCATACTTCAATTTCTGTGGGGGCAAGAAGCACGCAGTGCAGCTATGTTCGGCAGAGTTGAAGAAAAGAAACAGTAAAGCATTCAAAAATAAAGCAACTGAAGAAAAGAGCATTAGATTAATATTTCATGCTCAAAAATTGAGCTACAAGTTCAATAATTCAGTATCGGCAGCCGCCCACAAGCGGAAAATAACAGCTGCCGAAATACGTACATAAGCAAAAAAATAAAACTGCTGTACGACAAGGCAAGCTGAAGCAAAAAAACAAGGCAAAAAACTCAGAAAGCGGCAAGTCTAAAGTTAAGCACATGATGAACCGCAAGATTCTGAAGACGACTGCCCGAGTTCCTATGCTTCAGCCGGGGGATCAGACTGATCAGCGTTGAGCCCCATGGTGGCCTCAGCCCCAGCAGCAGAAGAGGCGGGCTTTGCACTTTGCCGAGCCTCCCTTTCCCTCTGCTCAGCTTCCAACTCCAGTCTTTCAGCTTCCTCTTCGGCTTCCTCAGCCTTAAGAATTTCAGCTTCAGCTGGAGTTGCAAACTTCATGTGAGGGTCTTCGGGATTCTGGACCCACTCAGCACATTTAGACCAGTCCAGCTTCGGCTCAGCATGAAGGCAGACTCTTCGGCATACTCGGAATCCGTTTCTGAAACCCATCTCATATTCCTCTTGGGTATAGACACGGACTTTGAGTAAAGCCTCAGCATCAGCCAGCTTCTTCTAGGTCTCCTCCAAGTCTTCCTTGGATTTCTTCAGCTCATCAGCGACTTGGGAGGAGGAGCCTTTCAGCTCATTCAGCTCTTGCTGAATTTGGGAAGCCTTTGTCTGAGCCTGGGCCACTTCAACTTTCTGGATCAGCAGTTGATCCTCAGCCTTTTGGAACTTAGCTCTTTGAGCTTCAGCAGCAGCAGCAGCCTCTGAGAGTTGGACGTCTTTGGCCAGGAGCAATTCTTCAGCAGCCATTCGGCTGGCTTCAAGAGCCTCTAGACGCTGCTGCACTTCAGCTTGTGCAGCAGTTCCTTCTTGAATTCGGCTCTCAATAGCAGCCTTGAATTTGGAGACGTCCACTCCCATATGCTCCTGGAGGAATTTTTCCCCTTCCATCAGTGGGGGAAAAACCTCCATCTCCATAGCATCGCAGAAGGTATTCAGAGCTTCGGCAGCTTTTTTACCGTACTCCTCAACCTCCTGCTGCTTCTCTTCAGCTGCTGCTTGCTTCAGCTTAGCAAGCTTAACTTCCTCTTCAGCCACCTTCTTTTCGTGCACAGCAGCGTCTACCCTATCTTGTAGGGTATCAATCAGCTCTACAGTGAGAGTCTGATTGTGCACGAACTGAAAACAGGAAGACAAAAAAAAATAATAAATAAAAAAAAAAATATATATATGTAAAGAGCTGAATTTCGGAGGAAATGAAGGAAAATTACCTGCATCATCAGCAGTTGGTTAGACCTGGCTGGGTCAGGAACTGATCTACTGGATTCGCCCATCCCAGCAGTGGCCTTCAGCGACCAGATCCTTGCCCTGTCTACTTCGGACATGCCAGCAAAATTGCCGAAGTAGGCTGCAGCTCCTTCTCGGTTTTGACCCCATATGAGGTCCCAGATGTGATCTGGGATTGGAATTCGGGGGGCCGAGAAACCCATTTCTCCAGAATGCAGAGTCTGGAAAGAAGGGAAGGACGACGATGGAGCTTGATTAGCCTTGGTTGTCTCAGCATCGTCCTTCTCAGAGGAGTCAAGTACTATGACCTCCTCTTCTTCAGGGGTGAGGACGAAAGCCTCAACCTCTCTTGCGATATCTGCCGTGAAGCCTTCAGCACTTGACATCACGGCATCTTTATTTTCGTGCTCAGCAGCACTCTCCTTGATTTCTTCTTGGACCCCTCCCTTAGGTTCGGGAGTTCTCTGATCCACCTCCATCTCAGGAGGTGGCGGAGGGGTCTTTTGAGGAGATTGGGGTGTTGGCTGGGGAACCCTCGGCGATCCATTGCCTTCCTCAGGTTCCCTTATTGCGACGCCGATGGTCATCGGCCTCTGCTGAAAGTCATGAGGGCCGATGATGGCCATCCTTCGGCGCCTTTTCAGAAGAGGCTGCTCGTCCATATCTGAGTCTGAAGACTCTTGTATTTGATCTTCGGGACGAACAGGAGCTTTGCCTTCTCTGTGTCTGTTACTCTCTTCAGACTGTAACAGACAGGGGGGAAGAAGAGTGAATAAAAAAAAAAAAAAAAAAAAAAAAAAATGAAAATGAAAATGAAAAGAAAAAAGTTGTCTGAAGCTCACCGAGGTTTTCAGCAAAGCCTCGTCTTCTTCAGCTGCTCTAGCTGCAGCTTCGGCCTCAGCAGCTCTGGAGGACCCTTCTCCTCCTTCGCAAGCCTCAAGTACCCGTGCAACCTCTTCGGCTGTGCGGGCAGCTTCAGCTTCTTCGTTCAGCAGCTGAAACCAAGGGTCTCTCTTCTTCCACCAAGGCTTCTGCCTCTGATACAGAGCAACAGCCTCAATTTGGAAGTGGGAAGAATCCAGATGAACTTCCCTATGCCTCGGCTCAGTGATAGACGGGGCCCGTTCAGTTACAACTCGCTCTCGGTTAACACCAAGACGAGCGTAGTTAATACCAACGTTGGTCTCGTCCCGCTCTGAAAAAAGGGAAAGGGAAAAAGTTTAGCTCAGATATGTTGGCACAGCATAAAAAAGCAAAGCGAGAGAAGAAAAAGAGGTAGTTAAAAGCCTCGGCCCCAGCCGAAGAAGCTTACCATCCTTAAACTTTCGGCTGAGGCCAACAGCTGCTAGCATATTCTCTTGGAAAACGTAATGCGTATCGGGGAGCCAAGTCTCCGGGATATGCTGCATTCGACCACTCCCCCCCGGGTTCGGCAGCTTGCCGAAGATATGTTGCTGATCCAGGTTCGGATCCGCCCCGTTATCTGCGGGGGGACCTAGACTTCCCATTTCGGGATCAGGCTCAGCTAAGTACCGGGGAGCGCTGAAGACGCAAGGGTGGCCCGGATCTATGGGTGCCCTAACCCAAATCCATTGACCTCTCCAGTCCTTGTCTGAAGAGTCATTTGGCCACATGGTCAAGTATTGGGGCCGGGACTCAATCCGATACCACCCAGAACCATGGCTTCCGTGCCCACTCTGAATATTTGGCACTAGCCGATGGAGCTTTCTGAAGCAGTGCAGGTTCGGCACGTATTTGAAGAACTTGCAGACCCATAAGTATGTCATCACCCTTCGGATGCTGGTGGGGGTTAGCTGACATAGGGAAATGTTGTAATGGATCAGCAAGTCTCGGACGAAAACGTCCAAAGGGAACCTCAGCCCATACTGAAGCTGTCTCGTGTACACCCCCACATACCCCGGGGGTGGACGATGGATTCTATCGGATGCTGAGGGCATTCGGCACCAATATCCATCAGCTTCAAAAATGCCGTAGTGCAACTCAATTTGCTCAGCAAATCGATATTGATCGGCGTTCTCTACCCACCATGAGTAGGGGCGGTTCTTTATCATGGCCGAAGCGACTTCGGCATTCTCCCACTCTGAAAACCCAGGGAGGATATCCCAAAGGACAGCGGGAATTTCATCGTCCCGTCCAGAAGCACTCGGCTCATCCGTTCTTTGAGGAGGAGCCGAGGAAAGGGGAGTCGCCCTAATCCCTTCAGCAGGGTCAGACTCCGGCCTTTGACCATTCCAGGTCCCAATCCTATTCCTAGGATCGGGAATCGGCCTTGCTCTTCTTGGAGCACGGGCTCTACCTCTAACTCCTCTTGCCATGGATTATTTCGAAGAGAAAAGTCGAAAGAAAAGGGGAAGGAGTTCGAATTCGAAGAAAAATAAACTGAAATCAAAGGAATTTACCTTAATCTGAAGCGAAAGTTGCCGATTTACGAGTTCGTAGTGGCAAGTCTCAGTTTCTAAGCTCAATGCTCGGGGGAATTTGCGAAGTTTTGATGCGGGTTCTTGGTTTCTCTCTCGAAGAATTCTGGGTTTGTGTTGGTGAATAAGTGAGGAGAATGACGCGCCTCTGTTTATATCTCCAGGTACGGGATACGAAGAGTCTGTGCTTTAATTTCTCTTAAGTACCCACTAAGTAACCATTAAACACATGTCTTGTGATTAAACTGCCCATTATCCGTCCAACTTCCGCAAATCATTAACCGTTGTTATCTCATTAATTACGGTTTAAATTCAAATTTTTGGATCAATTAAATCATTTACTTCCCTCCTTTTCTGAGTTAAATCAAACCCGACCCGTCATTCTTCCAAATCGGGTCTGGGGGGCAAGTTGTTTGGGTCCAATTTAGTCAAAGTTGGGCCTGAGCACTAAATGATCCAATTAAAAGCCCAAGGTCAAGGTTCAACTCTCCAATTGCTCAAAAGTCAAAAGTCAGCCCACAAAGTAAGCCAATTGGGCTAAAGCCCAACCTCTCCAAGTATGATGAGATATAAAAGCCATCATATTAACACATTCAAAGGGACATCACATATGATCATTGACATTCCAATTCATATGCTCATTCTTGCATTCAGAAATATTCCACAAAAGCCTCAAGCTACAAACTCTCTTGCATAGTGTCTTCCTTCTACACATTGTACTGACTTTAGCATCGGAGGGGCCTTCCTCGGAAACACCCCTGAGGCTAGTTTACGTGTGTTCACTGTGCAGGAAACCTTCGGCCCAACACAACTTGGATCGAATCCAGTCTTCTCCATTTCAGTGGACCTTCGGCAAGGTCCCATTGTTTTCAACCGAAACATTACATATATAATCACATGAAAGGGTTTTGTTTCTATTATATTAAATGTATGAAAACGTATTATGGTTTGAACTCAACAACTTTTCCTCCCTAATATCTGCCCTTCCCAACCCTCCACGTTTTTTCAGTTTTTAGAGAATTCTTGTTAAAAAATCATATTCCACCATTTTTTCTTATTTTAGGCACATAAGCTGTATGAAAGCTACGCATGTACTAATTATAACTTGTTAATTGAGCTTAGGTAATACATATAATGACAAAAGAAGAAAGCATTATGTGCAATTACACAATAAGCTTGCACGTACATTCATACCATAAAGTCAGGAGGATCGTAATTAAATAATGTCATGATCTGATTTGACTCAAAAAAACATTGTAAGTCTAGTCTAGAGTCTAAAGAACACTAGATGAGTGTGAGATAGCCCGAAGCTTGGCAGAGAGTGATCATGGCTAGACACAACAAGGTATTGTGGGTTGCAACCTAGCTAGGTCTCATGCATTTTGGTAGGGATTAAGGAAGCTTTTGCTTGAGATTATATGAGACATGAACTTTGGCATGATCAAATAATTAACTTAGGTACGAAGACACGGCACTACCAAGTACTAACATGTGGGCAAGGGTAACTCCTTTAAACTTGACGGCCTAGCACTATATTCATGTCGTGGCATGCCTTGTCAATCCATCAGTACAAAGGGATGAAATATTTCAATACGCCAGCTCAATGTCATCTTTACATCATATATATGTTTGGAATATTCAAACAAAAAACAACTTTAAATGTGATGCGCTATTAGCAAAATGCGAATGCTAGATAAAATTCTAATCCACACAAGCTGTTTGGGTCCAATTTAGTCAAAGTTGGGCCTGAGCACTAAATGATCCAATTAAAAGCCCAAGGTCAAGGTTCAACTCTCCAATTGCTCAAAAGTCAAAAGTCAGCCCACAAAGTAAGCCAATTGGGCTAAAGCCCAACCTCTCCAAGTATGATGAGGTATAAAAGCCATCATATTAACACATTCAAAGGGACATCACATATGATCATTGACATTCCAATTCATATGCTCATTCTTGCATTCAGAAATATTCCACAAAAGCCTCAAGCTACAAACTCTCTTGCATAGTGTCTTCCTTCTACACATTGTACTGACTTTAGCATCGGAGGGGCCTTCCTCGGAAACACCCCCGAGGCTAGTTTACGTGTGTTCACTGTGCAGGAAACCTTCGGCCCAACACAACTTGGATCGAATCCAGTCTTCTCCATTTCAGTGGACCTTCGGCAAGGTCCCATTGTTTTCAACCGAAACAATTTGGCGCCGTCTGTGGGGAAGACTTTCAAAAATCTTTAAGCCAAATTCCTAACCAAGATCATCTTGCAATTATCTTAGCAGCCATGGCTAAGAACCGCAAGAGCAAAAGCCTCCGTCAAGGAGCGGGCGAAAAGCCTAAAACCCCTACACCATCGCCCTCGCCGGACCGGAACTCTCCCAAGGGTGCCGGCTCGGGGGGAGGATCACACAAGGAGGATTCCCTATCTCCTATAATGCATGACTCTCAATATAGGCCGGACCACTCTCGGTCTAGCAGGGGTCAGTCTGATCATAGGACATATTCAGTGTCCCAAAGCCAACCATCGGCTGCACGGCCTCATTACCACCCTCGGCCGGGGACCCCTTTGACGGGGCCCAGTTCGGAAGAGGTGGCAAGAGCGCTGGCAGTACTCATGGAGGCAATGAGGGCACAGAATATGCCACCGCCTCGTGATCAAACTCCTCCGCATACCCGGCATCAGCGGAGGAAGTTAGACCATGACGGTGGGAAGCTTCCTTCCTTCCGGGAACTGGAAGAGTGGGAGGAGGATTCTTGGAAAAATGAAAAACAGAGGAAGAAGAACTCTCAATTATTTAAAGGATCCTCATCCTCAAGACCAGCAGCGCATAAGAGCAGCAGCTCAGCTTCTCGGCCAGAATCTACTCGCCGGGAACCCGAGACTGCTCGCAGAAGCGTCCTTGACCGACTCGGCGGCCAGGAACCGAGCGTGCGTAGTCGCCTCTCATTCCCTGCAGCCGAGGCCCAGACTTCCCAGCCAGGGACGAAAACCACTCCTACCTCTCTAAGAGGGCGGAGCGCGGTCCCTTCGGCCAGGAACAAGGGCAAGGCCATTATGCTTCCCGCTAGTTCACCATTCGAGCAATGGATACTGGAAGAGCGCGTACCCACGGTTAAAATACCGTCGCATATCACATATGACGGGACCACGGATCCGAAGGACCACGTGGCCTCGTATGAGACTCATATGCATCTTTGCCCCAGATCCGAGGCGACTTGGTGCAAATATTTCCCAACCACTCTCAAGGGGGTCGCGCAAGCGTGGATCTCCAAGGGAGTAAGGCAAGGCTCCATAACAGGTTGGGATGATCTGTCCTCCAAGTTCAGGAGCAAGTTTTCCACGGCAAACCGCCGAGAAAAGACTACCGCAGAGCTCATGGGTCTGCAACAGGGGGAAACCGAAAGCCTCCGAGACTACCTGACTCGTTTCAGTAACGAGTCATCAAGCGTCTCTCAGCTGGACCAGGGGCTAGCTGTTTTTGCAATGCAGAATGGCCTTCAGCCAGGAAAATTCCTAGACTTCATGGTCATGCATACCCCGCAGACCTTGGAGGAAGCTCTTAGTGCTTCGGATAAGTTCATCCGAGCCGAAGAATGGAATAAAGCAAAAACCCAACCTCAATCCGGGGGAGGGAAACAGAGGCAAATACCCTTGTCTGAAGGCCAAGGCCATAAGGCAAAGGGAAAATCAAAGGCCTCGGAGCCATCTTCGGCCAGCGACCTAAAGAAGGACAGGTTTGCCTCATACACAGGCAGATACGAGTCCTACACTCCGCTCTCTCTTCCACGCGCCAAAATTTACAGTGTGACGAAGGAGGAGCAGAGTTACCGAAAGCCGAGACCACTCCCAGAGTGGTATCAGCGAAAAAATAAAAATCAGTGGTGTGAGTTCCACGAGTCTTCGGGCCACAACACTGAAGAGTGTATCCAGCTGAAGGACCAGATAGAGGACATGGTCCGGAAGGGATACTTGAAAAAATACATCGCGGATCACCGCGAGAAAAAAGAATCCGAGAGGCTAGCAAAGGACCCTCGGCAGGACCTTGATTTCCCCCGGAAAAACAGTAAAAAACCGGAGGGGAAATTCCCTCCGATCAATGTTATCTCGGGAGGAATATACTCTCGGAGGGAGCACAAGCGTCACCTTAGAGCTTTGACTCACCAGGTGAACAACGCTGACATTCAATCTCCCCAGTCGCCGGTGCCGAACATGACGTTCACAGCCGCCGACTGCCGGGGGATTACGTTCCCTCACGAGGATCCGTTGGTGATCATCGCCACGGTGGCCAACCACGACGTCAGTAAGGTCCTTGTTGACGGTGGCAGCGGAGCAAACATTCTGTTCCGAAAGGCCTACAACCAAATTAAGCTGAAGCCCAAGCACCTTACGCCGGTACCCTATCCGGTATCCGGGTTCAATGGGGCTTCAACTTATCCAGATGGGAAGGTGACACTTCCTGTCACCATCGGTTGCGATGAGGCAGCCCGGAACGTCATGATTGAGTTTTTGGTCATCGACGCTCCTTCAGTGTACAACGTGATTTTGGGGAGACCCATAATTCACGAGATCCAAGGGGTCGTCTCAACTTATCATCAGCTGATGATTTATGTCTCAGACGCCGGCTTCCCCGAAAGGATACAGGGCAACCAAAAGGACGCCCGAAGGTGCAACTACCTCAAGCCATCCAGTAGTCGCCCAGATAACGACAAGGATGAGGAGGAGAAAGAAAAAGAAAGAGAGCCAAGCACAAAAAAGCCGAAAGGCCTAAGTGCTTCGGCCCAAGGATCAGTGCCCAGAGAAAAAGGTCCCGAAAGGGAAAAGGTTGACTCTTCAGCTGGGCCGAAAGACTCAGAGAGCCAGCCGAAGAACGCAAAGACTGGAACACCTGCTGACATTGGCAGCAGACCAGATTCTGAAGAGTCCAGTCCCTCGGCAATGGACATGGACCAACAGACTGAAACAGTTGAGTTGGCCGAAGGAGATGCTGAGAAATGTGTAACAATCGGGATGGACCTTGATCCTAACACCCGTTGTGAACTTATTCAGCTCCTTCGGGATAACAGGGATGTGTTTGCTTTCTCGGCAGCTGATATGCCCGGGATAAGTTCAGACCTCATCTCCCATAAGCTTAATGTTGACCCAGCGTGTCGACCAGTTAAGCAAAAGAAGCGGAATTACTCCGCCAATAAGAACCGAGACATCGCAGCCGAAGTCAAAAAATTATTGGAGGCAGGGTTCATTGAACCTTGCCAATATCCGGAATGGCTGGCAAATGTGGTGATGGTTCAGAAGCCCAATGGTACCTGGAGGATGTGCGTTGATTTCACGGACCTAAATAAGGCTTGTCCAAAGGATTTCTATCCCTTGCCAAGAATCGATCAGCTAGTCGATTCGACAAGTGGCCATGCCTTGCTTAGTTTCATGGACGCATTCTCGGGGTATCATCAGATCTTTATGCACCCCGACGATCGAGCCAAGACAGCATTCGTCACGAACGCTGGGGTATATAATTACAAAATGATGCCCTTCGGATTGAAAAATGCGGGGGCAACCTATCAAAGGCTGGTGGATCAAGTTTTTGCCGATCAAAAGGGCCGAAACATGGAAGTCTATGTTGACGATTCAATCGTCAAAAGCAAAAAACTAGAGGACCATGTAAAGGACCTGGCTGAAACTTTCGCCACCTTGAAAAAGCATCAAATGAAGCTGAATCCGAAGAAGTGTGTCTTCGGCGTGAAGTCAGGGAAATTCCTGGGTTTCATGGTCAGCAAAAGGGGGATTGATGCCAATCCCTCTAAAGTCAAAGCGGCGCTCGACCTTCCTGAGCCGAAAACGAAGAGGGATGTTCAGCGGCTCACCGGAAGAATGGCAGCCCTTTCGAGGTTCATTTCCAGAGCTTCGGATAAGGGGTTACCCTTCTTCAAAGCCCTGAAACTCCCGAAAACAAAAGAGCTTGTTTGGGAGGAAGAGCAAAAAGACGCCTTTCAACAGCTTCGGGAGCATCTGGCTCAACTCCCAACGCTGGCTAGCCCAGTTGAAGGAGAAACTCTATACCTATATGTGGCCGTTAGCCCAGCCACCATCAGCGCAGTATTGCTGAGGGAACAGAGTAAGAGTCAGCAACCGATTTATTTCGTCAGTCATACACTGACGGATGCCGAGACCCGCTATCCTCTACTCGAGAAAGTTGCTTTCGCGGTAGTGGTAGCTGCTCGGAAGCTGAGGCCCTATTTTGATTGCCATCAGATAGTGGTCTTAACTGATCAGCCGTTGGAAAAAGTTCTTGGCAAGGTTGAAAAATCCGGTAGGCTAGCCAAGTGGGCTTTTGAGCTCACCGAATTCAGCATCAGCTACCGTCCGAGGGCTGCCATTAAGGCTCAAGCCCTGGCGGATTTCTTGGCCGAATGCTCATACCAAGAAGTGCTGGACAGTAACAAGAAAGTCTGGACCGTGTTTACGGATGGGTCTTCCACCGAAAACGGTTCGGGGGCAGGAGTAGTGATAACTTCTCCCGAGGGCAAATCCTTTGAGTATGCACTAAAATTTTCTTTTAAGGCCTCGAACAATGAAGCCGAATATGAGGCAGCAATCGCCGGCCTACAATTATGCATCTCCTTGGAAGCCGATCATGTCTGCTTAAAAACAGACTCTCAGCTAGTTGCATATCAGATCATTGGCAGCTATGAGGCCAAAGAGCCCTCCATGATAGCTTATCTTGCCAAGATCAAATCAGTCATTGCAGAGCTGAAAACTTTTGAGGTTCAGCTGATCCCAAGGGGTCAGAATACTCAGGCCGATGCACTCTCCAAACTTGCTAGTTCATCTTTTACCGAGCTGAACAGGTCTGTATATGTAGAAGTGCGTCGAGTAAGAAGTGTCGACGAAGCACCTGAAGTGTGCTGCGCCGACCCAGAGCCTAGTTGGATGGAACCCATTTTAGCTTTTAAGCTTCGGGGAGAAACTCCTGAGGACAAAGCTTTGGCCTCCAAAATGAAGAGAACCAGCTCTAGGTTCATTGTCTTCAGGGGGGAACTTCTGAAAAAATCCTTCTCAGCCCCATTGCTGAAATGCGTGGGACCAACAGATGCAGATTATATCCTGCGGGAGATTCACCTCGGCATCTGTGGGAACCACATTGGGGGAAGAACCTTAGCCCACAAGGCACTGAGGGCTGGATATTACTGGCCCACCATGATCGCAGATGCTAAGGAGCTGGTTCGGAAATGCGAAAAATGTCAAAAATATGCTCCAGTTATCCATCAGCCAGCAAGGGATCTTCAGCCGATCCTTAATCCACTCCCGTTTGCCCAATGGGGACTGGATATACTGGGACCATTTCCAGAGGCTGTGTACCAGAAAAAATGGCTGATAGTTGGTGTCGACTACTTCAGTAAATGGATCGAGGCCGAAGCAGCCTCGAACATTACAGAGCAAACTGTCAGAAAATTTATCTGGCAGAATATCATCACTCGCTTTGGCATCCCGAGAGTATTTGTCTTCGATCATGGGAGGCAATTTGATAACTTACCGCTGAAGCGATACACAGATCAGTTCGGCATCAAACTGGCATACTCAGCAGTATGCCACCCGCAAAGTAACGGACAAGCCGAAGCAGCAAATAAACAGATCTTAAATGCCCTCAAGAAGAGGGTGGAAGATCAAAAGTCCAAATGGCTAGAGGAGCTCCCTGGAACCCTTTGGTCCCTTCGGACAACTGAAAAAGAGGCAACGGGCCACTCACCTTTTGAATTGGTGTATGGTGCCGAAGCCGTCCTTCCAGTGGAAATTGGCTCTGAGAGCCTTCGAGTGCACCATTTCTCGACTGAGAATGAGCGACTGATGAGGGAATCTCTCGATTTCCTCGACGAAGTAAGAGACTCAGCTCGAGATAAAATGGCGGCCTATAAGCAGAGAGTCAGCAAATTTTATAACCGAAGGGTCAATGCAAGGCCTCTCAAAATTGGAGATCTTGTCCTTCGGAATGCTGCTGCAGTTCAGAAAGGCCGAATCCATGGGAAGCTCTCAGCTACATGGGAGGGACCTTATGAAATTTACGATGAGCTTCAGCCAGGGACATACCGACTTCGGCAGTTGGATGGAACTGAGTTGAAGAATCACTGGAACGCTGATGTACTGAAAAAAATACCATGTGTAAACCCTTCGGGGCAGAACAATCTTTGTAAGTACATTTTGAACTAATAAAAGGCCTTGGAGCCGCCATTTATATAAATATTTACAACTTTTTATCCTTTCAAAATTTTCTTTGTTCTATCTACTCTTTAAGGGTTTTTTATTCAGCCTCGTCTGAAGCCTTCGCCTTCGGGTAACTGGGTTTCAGATTGCTGACAAAACTCGTCTTTTTAAAGAACACTGGTCTTTCAGCTGAAGTCAAACTTCAGTAAGACTTGTTCTCCAAAGACATGAGTCCATGGACAATTCTGGGATATTGCCTTAACTGAGCCTTGTATCCCAGAGAGCCATTATCCGAAACATTGCCTTAAGTTGGCCCTGTGTTTCGGGTATCCATTTTTCAAAGATAGACAGAAAATCAAGGATAACAGCCTTTTTAAATCAGCCTCGTCTGAAACCTTCGCCTTCGGGTAACTGGGTTTCAGATGGCTTATAAAACTCAGTCTTTTTAAAGAACACTGGTCTTTCAGCTGAAATCAAACATCAGTAAGACCTGTTCTCCAAAGACATGAGTCCATGGACAATTCTGGGATATTGCCTTAACTGAGCCTTGTATCCCAGAGAGCCATTATCTGAAACATTGCCTTAAGTTGGCCCTGTGTTTCGGATATGCGTCTTCTTTAAGAACGCTGGTCTTTCAGCTGAAGTCAAACTTCAGTAAGACTTGTTCTAAGGAGGTTAGTCCCAGAAAGCTAATATCCCAAGCATTGCCTTCAGTTGGCCCTGTGTTTCGGATATCCAACTTTCAGACAGTCAATCTTCAGTAAGACTTGTATCCCAGAAGCATTGCCTTCAGTTGGCCCTGTGCTTCGGATACCCATTTTGAAGAAGTTCAGAAATTGCTTATTTAACTGAAGTCATACTTCAATTTCTGTGGGGGCAAGAAGCACTCAGTGCAACTATGTTCGGCAGAGTTGAAGAAAAGAAACAGTAAAGCATTCAAAAGTAAAGCAACTGAAGAAAAGAGCATTAGATTAATATTTCTCAAAAATTGAGCTACAAGTTCAATAATTCAGTATCGGCAGCCGCCCACAAGCGGAAAATAACAGCTGCCGAAATACGTACATAAGCAAAAAATAAAACTGCTGTACGACAAGGCAAGCTGAAGCAAAAAAAAAACAAGGCAAAAAAGCTCAGAAAGCGGCAAGTCTAAAGTTAAGCGCATGATGAACCGCAAGATTCTGAAGACGACTGCCCGAGTTCCTATGCTTCAGCCGGAGGATCAGACTGATCAGCGTTGAGTCCCATGGTGGCCTCAGCTCCAGCAGCAGAAGAAGCGGGCTTTGCACTTTGCCGAGCCTCCCTTTCCCTCTGCTCAGCTTCCAACTCCAGTCTTTCAGCTTCCTCTTCGGCTTCCTCAGCCTTAAGAATTTCAGCTTCAGCTGGAGTTGCATACTTCATGTGAGGGTCTTCGGGATTCTGGACCCACTCAGCACATTTAGACCAGTCCAGTTTCGGCTCAGCATGAAGGCAGACTCTTCGGCATACTCGGAATCCGTTTCTGAAACCCATCTCATATTCCTCTTGGGTATAAACACGGACCTTGAGTAAAGCCTCAGCATCAGCCAGCTTCTTCTGGGTCTCCTCCAAGTCTTCCTTGGATTTCTTCAGCTCATCAGCGACTTGGGAGGAGGAACCTCTCAGCTCATTCAGCTCTTGCTGAATTTGGAAAGCCTTTGTCTGGGCCTGGGCCACTTCAACTTTCTGGATCAGCAATTGATCCTCAGCCTTTTGGAATTTAGCTCTTTGAGCTTCAGCAGCAGCAGCAGCCTCTGAGAGTTGGACGTCTTTGGCCAGGAGCAATTCTTCAGCAGCCATTCGGCTGGCTTCAAGAGCCTCTAGACGCTGCTGCACTTCAGCTTGTGCAGCAGTTCCTTCTTGAATTCGGCTCTCAATAGCAGCCTTGAATTTGGAGACGTCCACTCCCATATGCTCCTGGAGGAATTTTTCCCCTTCCATCAGTGGGGGAAAAACCTCCATCTCCATAGCATCGCAGAAGGTTTTCAGAGCTTCGGCAGCTTTTTTACCGTACTCCTCAACCTCCTGCTGCTTCTCTTCAGCTGCTGCTTGCTTCAGCTTAGCAAGCTTAACTTCCTCTTCAGCCACCTTCTTTTCGTGCACAGCAGCGTCTACCCTATCTTGTAGGGTATCAATCAGCTCTACAGTGAGAGTCTGATTGTGCACGAACTGAAAACAGGAAGACAAAAAAAAAATAATAAATAAAAAAAAAATATATATATGTAAAGAGCTGAATTTCGGAGGAAATGAAGGAAAATTACCTGCATCATCAGCAGTTGGTTAGACCTGGCTGGGTCAGGAACTGATCTACTGGATTCGCCCATCCCAGCAGTGGCCTTCAGCGACCAGATCCTTGCCCTGTCTACTTCGGACATGCCAGCAAAATTGCCGAAGTAGGCTGCAGCTCCTTCTCGGTTTTGACCCCATATGAGGTCCCAGATGTGATCTGGGATTGGAATTCGGGGGGCCGAGAAACCCATTTCTCCAGAATGCAGAGTCTGGAAAGAAGGGAAGGACGACGATGGAGCTTGATTAGCCTTGGTTGTCTCAGCATCGTCCTTCTCAGAGGAGTCAAGTACTATGACCTCCTCTTCTTCAGGGGTGAGGACGAAAGCCTCAACCTCTCTTGCGATATCTGCCGTGAAGCCTTCAGCACTTGACATCACGGCATCTTTATTTTCGTGCTCAGCAGCACTCTCCTTGATTTCTTCTTGGACCCCTCCCTTAGGTTCGGGAGTTCTCTGATCCACCTCCATCTCAGGAGGTGGCGGAGGGGTCTTTTGAGGAGATTGGGGTGTTGGCTGGGGAACCCTCGGCGATCCATTGCCTTCCTCAGGTTCCCTTATTGCGACGCCGATGGTCATCGGCCTCTGCTGAAAGTCATGAGGGCCGATGATGGCCATCCTTCGGCGCCTTTTCAGAAGAGGCTGCTCGTCCATATCTGAGTCTGAAGACTCTTGTATTTGATCTTCGGGACGAACAGGAGCTTTGCCTTCTCTGTGTCTGTTACTCTCTTCAGACTGTAACAGACAGGGGGGAAGAAGAGTGAATAAAAAAAAAAAAAAAAAAAAAAAAAATGAAAATGAAAATGAAAAGAAAAAAGTTGTCTGAAGCTCACCGAGGTTTTCAGCAAAGCCTCGTCTTCTTCAGCTGCTCTAGCTGCAGCTTCGGCCTCAGCAGCTCTGGAGGACCCTTCTCCTCCTTCGCAAGCCTCAAGTACCCGTGCAACCTCTTCGGCTGTGCGGGCAGCTTCAGCTTCTTCGTTCAGCAGCTGAAACCAAGGGTCTCTCTTCTTCCACCAAGGCTTCTGCCTCTGATACAGAGCAACAGCCTCAATTTGGAAGTGGGAAGAATCCAGATGAACTTCCCTATGCCTCGGCTCAGTGATAGACGGGGCCCGTTCAGTTACAACTCGCTCTCGGTTAACACCAAGACGAGCGTAGTTAATACCAACGTTGGTCTCGTCCCGCTCTGAAAAAAGGGAAAGGGAAAAAGTTTAGCTCAGATATGTTGGCACAGCATAAAAAAGCAAAGCGAGAGAAGAAAAAGAGGTAGTTAAAAGCCTCGGCCCCAGCCGAAGAAGCTTACCATCCTTAAACTTTCGGCTGAGGCCAACAGCTGCTAGCATATTCTCTTGGAAAACGTAATGCGTATCGGGGAGCCAAGTCTCCGGGATATGCTGCATTCGACCACTCCCCCCCGGGTTCGGCAGCTTGCCGAAGATATGTTGCTGATCCAGGTTCGGATCCGCCCCGTTATCTGCGGGGGGACCTAGACTTCCCATTTCGGGATCAGGCTCAGCTAAGTACCGGGGAGCGCTGAAGACGCAAGGGTGGCCCGGATCTATGGGTGCCCTAACCCAAATCCATTGACCTCTCCAGTCCTTGTCTGAAGAGTCATTTGGCCACATGGTCAAGTATTGGGGCCGGGACTCAATCCGATACCACCCAGAACCATGGCTTCCGTGCCCACTCTGAATATTTGGCACTAGCCGATGGAGCTTTCTGAAGCAGTGCAGGTTCGGCACGTATTTGAAGAACTTGCAGACCCATAAGTATGTCATCACCCTTCGGATGCTGGTGGGGGTTAGCTGACATAGGGAAATGTTGTAATGGATCAGCAAGTCTCGGACGAAAACGTCCAAAGGGAACCTCAGCCCATACTGAAGCTGTCTCGTGTACACCCCCACATACCCCGGGGGTGGACGATGGATTCTATCGGATGCTGAGGGCATTCGGCACCAATATCCATCAGCTTCAAAAATGTCGTAGTGCAACTCAATTTGCTCAGCAAATCGATATTGATCGGCGTTCTCTACCCACCATGAGTAGGGGCGGTTCTTTATCATGGCCGAAGCGACTTCGGCATTCTCCCACTCTGAAAACCCAGGGAGGATATCCCAAAGGACAGCGGGAATTTCATCGTCCCGTCCAGAAGCACTCGGCTCATCCGTTCTTTGAGGAGGAGCCGAGGAAAGGGGAGTCGCCCTAATCCCTTCAGCAGGGTCAGACTCCGGCCTTTGACCATTCCAGGTCCCAATCCTATTCCTAGGATCGGGAATCGGCCTTGCTCTTCTTGGAGCACGGGCTCTACCTCTAACTCCTCTTGCCATGGATTATTTCGAAGAGAAAAGTCGAAAGAAAAGGGGAAGGAGTTCGAATTCGAAGAAAAATAAACTGAAATCAAAGGAATTTACCTTAATCTGAAGCGAAAGTTGCCGATTTACGAGTTCGTAGTGGCAAGTCTCAGTTTCTAAGCTCAATGCTCGGGGGAATTTGCGAAGTTTTGATGCGGGTTCTTGGTTTCTCTCTCGAAGAATTCTGGGTTTGTGTTGGTGAATAAGTGAGGAGAATGACGCGCCTCTGTTTATATCTCCAGGTACGGGATACGAAGAGTCTGTGCTTTAATTTCTCTTAAGTACCCACTAAGTAACCATTAAACACATGTCTTGTGATTAAACTGCCCATTATCCGTCCAACTTCCGCAAATCATTAACCGTTGTTATCTCATTAATTACGGTTTAAATTCAAATTTTTGGATCAATTAAATCATTTACTTCCCTCCTTTTCTGAGTTAAATCAAACCCGACCCGTCATTCTTCCAAATCGGGTCTGGGGGGCAAGTTGTTTGGGTCCAATTTAGTCAAAGTTGGGCCTGAGCACTAAATGATCCAATTAAAAGCCCAAGGTCAAGGTTCAACTCTCCAATTGCTCAAAAGTCAAAAGTCAGCCCACAAAGTAAGCCAATTGGGCTAAAGCCCAACCTCTCCAAGTATGATGAGGTATAAAAGCCATCATATTAACACATTCAAAGGGACATCACATATGATCATTGACATTCCAATTCATATGCTCATTCTTGCATTCAGAAATATTCCACAAAAGCCTCAAGCTACAAACTCTCTTGCATAGTGTCTTCCTTCTACACATTGTACTGACTTTAGCATCGGAGGGGCCTTCCTCGGAAACACCCCCGAGGCTAGTTTACGTGTGTTCACTGTGCAGGAAACCTTCGGCCCAACACAACTTGGATCGAATCCAGTCTTCTCCATTTCAGTGGACCTTCGGCAAGGTCCCATTGTTTTCAACCGAAACACAAGCTAATACCTACATTGTCTATAATCCATCTAGCTATAAATGTTCATCTATCCATAGAAATTGAATTTAGAACTTCAACTAAAATTGATAGACATAGAACTCTTGATCTTTCTATAAAAGGCAAGTGAGGCTCGCTAAGAGTTTGATTTGGCACCTCTTTTGCTATATATGGAGCTTGGTTCTAAGCACACTTCAAAAAATGGGGGCTTGGAACTTGTTAGTCTTCGAAGGCTATGAATACATTATACGCGAAGTACCTATATGCTAATAGACTATTCCATTTCGGGTTAATTTGCTCGTTTATACTAGTTGCCGTAGTTCTTCATGCCGTATCTTCATGTAATTTGGTTGATTAACTTAACAAACTTAGATAACATTTTCCTATTCTTAAAAAGGTGATCACTATTTTTTCCATCAACAATCTTATAAACTATTGTTGTTGTTGTTTACACCAAGTTTTGCCAAATTCATACATAGTAAACAACTACTTGTTAAATTGCGTTGGATCAACTAGTTATGTACCGACCATTTCAAATATAGAAGTAATGAACAATTTATGAGAAATGAGAATATATTGACAAGCATAATATAAGGAAAGCTTTTGACGTTGAGATCTTAGCTTTGTTGAATTGTATTTGCACGCTTCCTTTGGACAAGACACGAGAGGGTTTTTGTTAATGTGAATAGCATCCACCCCTAACAAATGCTATTAATTAGCATAAGTTTCTAAATATGCCAAATTTTATTGCACGAAGTAACCACCAACGCAATAACGTGTTGCACAATAACACGGCTTGTATAAAACATGAGATAGCTTCACATTAACTTTTTACAAGACTGTAAAATTTAACATCCCAATCTCACAAGTTATTGTAACTTTGTGAGTCAATAAACTAGCTTGCCTTTCTCAATCTTCAATTGTTCAACGGAGATCAATCTTCTTTTAAGCACTTACTTTATCACTAGTTAAATGTTTCACATTCAATAGATCGATTATATTGCCTAAAACAGGATAAATAGAGCACATAATTTTAGACTACTTAATGGATAGGTTACCTAGATACACGTGATGGTAAACAATCATAGGTTATAGTGTGATAACTTAACAGAACAATGAGTATAATCCATCTAAAAAGCATAAGTCATATTGGATTATTTAATGTGAATAATAAATACAAATGGGTTAACAAGGTAATTCTAACACTCTACCTTACACTTCATACAAGACAGCCGAAAACATCCAGGATTTGACCCAATTGCTTTATTTGTTGGAGTTGGTAAAGGTATATAAAATGAAAAAGTCAATATAAACTGTAAAAGTTCTCACAACAATTTGGTATATAAAAATATGACATATACAAAAGAAAAAAGTCAACTACAATGAATATTTGATCCTCAAAATCCAAGATCTACTATTCAATAATCAAATTTGGAAGGTAGCTTCCACTTCCACAAAATCAGCCAAAATTACATTGACTTTTGAGAGCCTGTAACCTCTTGCTAAAAACTAGTAATATGGACCCAATTTTCTTCTTCTTTTTCTTTTTTTCGGCAAAAAAAATCAACTAACAAGTATATAATATAATTACGTGTGGGGAAAATTTTTACCTTTACATTTATACAATGGAATCATAAATTTATAAATTCCATTTTGAGGCACACACTGACCAAACTCCTGAGAATTTACAAGCGAACCGGTAAACCATAGTTCTGGAATACCCTGATTCGACCATCCCAACCTGCGGTTACAATGACTAAACCCCACGCGTGTTGGGAGCTTGCCATACTTTGACATGTTGTTTTTAAAAACTTGTACTCTGATTTGCAAGTTGCTGATGAAACAATAAGGGAATTTGAGCTGGTTAGCTTCTCTTCCGGCCAGGTTGCAACCCCTCTGGAAAATGGATCTGGAAAGCCCAGAGAAATGGCATCTGTTGAGAATAATGATGTTCTGAGGTGTGGGCTCTCGGCGGAAGGTTGATGTTCCAGTCTTCTTTCAGCTGTGTATCGAACCATGATTCCTGGAGAAGTTGCTGATGATTCCGAGAGACAAGGTAAAACATTGCTGCATGTTGTTCCATACCAAGGAACAGCAACACAGGCGTTGCTTGAGAAAAATCTCTCACAGGAGCTCTTGCTCCGAAAGTGAGATGAAACTGTTCTGTCTGATTTATTGGAGTCCCATACATAAACAAAAGAGTCTTCACTCGCTGAGACAATATGCTTTCCATCTGATGTAAATGATGCAGATATTTGGCTTCCTGCATTTCGAAGACCTGATAACAGCAAATAACAGATTAAAAAATCAGGCTACAAAATCAATTAGACTATACAAATTAAATTGCATAATTCACTCCTGCTTAACTGACAGCAAGATTTAAGTGCTCATTTGGTCGACATAGAGAAAGTAGATAACTGGAGAAATGTTGAAAAAAACACAGGTAGTTGTTTGCCCGGTCCTCTAGGTTAGTGGACCAAGATAAAATTTCCAAAATTTTGCAAAACTTCCAGAGAAATGTAATCAGTACTAAATAGTCATATTTGTCTGTTTGAGTAATGATTTAGTTTGGATGACACAGAAGCCTTGAAGAAAATTAAAAAAGGGAAGAGTCACCAACCTTTATATTTACAGATTACATCAACCCCTTTGAGTATTCGGACCTGGGAATCAGCAGTAGTAACCATGAGCTTGCTTGGGTCACCAGGGGAAAACTGTATCCGTCATATACAAATTGAAGTCAGCATTACAAAATACTAGGGAGGTGACATAGGAGTGGTAATAACAAAACAAGCAAAAGATAGTAAATTTGAGAAAATAATCACCTGAAACCCAGTAATTCTTCTCAAGGGTGCCTTCTTTTTACCATGCAACGATATTTGATCAGTCATTTGCAGCCGATCATCTGTAAAAAAAAAGAATCTTAGACAAGGAATAGATGAAACTATATTAAAAAGACACAACTACACCACAACAATATTGGTAAAACATAAGTGGAAAATCAACTTAACATATAATTCAACTAGACATCTACAGTTGATAAATCACTTTTCCAAGTTTAACTGCTTATCAATGTGGAGGCATTATGTAAGCAGTAAACCAGTAAGAAAGACAGAGATCCCTCACTGTGGATTCAACAATTTGTTTAGCAGAAATGATATACTCTGTATTATTCTAGTTTTCATCAAACTATATTAAGTAGTAGAAGCTTAAATTCTTTATCCATCAAAGCAAGTCTCACAAGTCAATATAAAAATTATAAATTTTAAAAATAAAAATAAAAGGTAGGATCATAATCCTTTTAAACCCAGATCCTAACTCCATTTTAGCTACAGGCAATCTCCAAAGCAAGTTTCATCATGACATAATTGCACCATGAGAAAAAGGTGGTAAACAACATAATCCTTAACTACACCTATTCGATGGTTTAAAAGACCATGCCTTAAATCCATTGCATCATCTGATGGGCATCTTTGGGAACGAAATGCTTGACTTGAGTTGACATATAATGTTTCAAAAGAACCAGAGACTTGGCTAGTGAAGTGGATGGTAATAAAAACATACATTTTACTAGTGGGTTACGATTTATGAAGGACATATGTAGATGAAATGTTTTTGCTTAAATGTCAGACTTTACGTCATAGATCTAAACTGTCAAGCATCCAAATTACTGCAATATGAACACTGGACTAATCCTTAAAAGGTAAAATCAAAGCACATTATCTACATCAGTAATGCCTGAAAAACTGCAGTAGAGGCTGAAACAAAAACGCATACCTGAAGTATCAAAGAAATAGCAAGCACCAGATATTGAGCCAACAATTGCACCCTACATCACAAATACAAAACCTCTTTAAAACACAGGCCTTCGATGTCAAAATTTCTGCAGACAATATGGCCAAAAAGTGCAAACCTTTCCATCAGGCTGATAACAAACAGCAGTGACTATTTCTTTGATGTCAGTCCAATCAACAACTCCACTTTCGGAAATGCTCCAAATACGAACCTTACCATCAACAGAACCACTGATGAAGAAATTTTCATTCATGGGATTAAACTGAATGCATGTGACTGATTCAAAAACAGCAGGACATACAGAAATAAGTTCATGTTGAGTACCAAAGCACCAAAATAATTGCTAACAAATAAGTGCAGGAGAGCAAGATAGTACCAAAATCGCTGTGTGAAAAAACTTTCAGGCACTCATCAAATCCCACTCTCCACAAACGGACAGTTTTGTCGACAGAGGATGACAGGAGGCACTGCATAGTCAGGGAAAAATTTTGAAACTTTCGAAATTAAATCTGGGAGAAACACAGAATGAACCCAATTCCAAAGCAACTGACCTTGTTATTTGACCAGGAAAGATCCAACACTTCACCACGATGACCATGGAACTCATGAAGAGGCTTCTCTGCTAATTGGAATACTTTCCGTGGGAAGATAACACACGCAGACTCAGGTGATTTTCTCAGGCTCTTCAATCTCCCCCTTTTTTCTTTGTCAACATTAACAGGTACTAATTCTCCATGTTGGTTGATTGTAAAATAGACATGTGCAGCATCAACATCTGGAACATGATCTATTTCTGACTTCTCAGACTCAATCACTTGCCATACCCGAACAGTTCCATCCTCACCAGCACTTGCCAGAAACTGGCCATCAGGACTGAACTTCATTGTAAGGATAGCACCTTCATGTCCAGCAATATCTTGCCCCATATAAAGAGCCGAAAAATCCTTAGAACGCTTTTTGTAAGTGCGAACCCTAACATTATGAGCTCTACGTCTTAAAATTGATAAAGAGCCATCACTTTCTACTCGGTTAATCCTTGAGCTTGACTGTGTATCCGCAATACATGCCACAACACCTAATCTCCGTAAAAATCCTTTTTTAGCTCTCTTTTTTCCTTCAACTTTAGTATTGGGTGCCAAACCACCATCTCTTCTCATGGCTCTTTGAACCAACGGCGATAGGCCCAGAATCCGCTCAAATTCCTCCCCACTGAGCGACCTATTAGATCCCACTTCTCGAAGTCTTCTGAATAATCCATCTTGCCCAAGTTCATCCACAATGAACTCCGATCCATCGTCCAAATTCCTGATTCTCCGGACCAAATTCTCCTCGATAGCCATATCCAACAACTCATGCGTATCATTCGAGCAACATGATACAGAAGACTGACTCGACGAATGCAGCTCCCTAAAACTCGACCTCAAAACCGTCCCACTATTTTCCATAATTCTAGCACTATCCACAACCTCCCCCTCAAATCTGCTAGAACACTCAACATCATCCCCTTCCTCCACCACTTGATTCGGAGCTAAACCCATCAATTTCAACAGCTTCTGACGGCGCTCACCAATAGTTCCGGGACTTCGGATCCAAACCTCATACCCGAAATTGCGAAGCACATCCTCAGCAATCCTTGATTCTGAATCAGAATTCTCCACCCCATCGGATCCGGAATCCGAAACAGGGGTGATATAATCCTTAGAATCATAAAATTGGTCATCTTCTTCACTTAGACTACCCATTTCCCACTTATTGTTCATTCAACCCATGAACTACAAGTCTACAATCCACCCCGGATGGATCAATTATAAAAACCCCAACATAATTAGCACCCAGAATTAACAAATTCCAGCTGTGCAGCAAATAATTCTCTCTCTACGCAACAACAAACAAAAAAAGAGGAATTTTTTCAGCTCATCATATAAACTCACAAAACACAGATCCCAATTCTAACTAATTCAACATAATTCAAAACAAATCAACTAAATTTATATGCATAAAAAACTAAAATTTAGCATCATTTTTCAGTACAAAACAACACAGAGATCACGGCGAAAAGGGGGGAGGGAGCAAACCCAATTTCAAGAAATTAAAATAATGATAAATAATTATAAAAATCAACACATAATTACCAAGAAAAACGAAGAATGTGAACAAATAAAGTACTAGAACAAAATATTAATAAGAGGAAGCAAACAAACAAACAAACAAACAAAAAAAAAAAAAGTGGGTAGGGATTTGTAAACATACTAACCTGGGGAGAAGAGAGGAGTGAGAAGTTGAACCACAAAAACCAACAAATTCTTGGGGAATTCACAGGTTTTGTTTTCTCTCTCTAAAAATTGAAGGAAGAAGAGAAATAGTCTGTATCAAATAAAATAATGATCTGAAAATGAAAGAGAGAGATAAATACAGGACAATAGTAGTAGTACTACTCACATCACATGGGATTTTTTTAAAATTTTTTGGAGTGAATTAAATTGAATTGTTGGATTGCAATTGAATTGTAATTGAATTAAACTGGAAATATAATAATTAAAGCAGAAAAACAAAGTAAAGAGGAGAGAGAAAAAAGAAGGAAAAGTCTCGAAAAAAGTGAAATGGTGAGGAAGGTGAAAGGTTGTGGTTGTATTTGTGCGAGTATTCTTCTTCTTTGGCTGCTACTGTTACGGTTAGTTATCTTACCACCGGAAACTTCATTCTTGTTTAATGTTTGATTTGTTTCATGGTTTGGTTAGCTTCCAACAAGGCATTCATTGTTTATCTTAGGTTTTGACGACACTTTGGTCCGTCTTCCTTATCAAGCCTGGACCCTTTTTATAGGCGGTAATAACACTTTTGAAACTACTTGTATAGGATATTCATTTGTAAAAATAATCTCTAACGACTTATGAATTGTGACAATGTATGTGCTTGCTTCTTTATACTCCATTGTGCTAATTGTTAATGTTTTTTTGCCTTTCTACATTTTTTTCCCACGTGATAATGTACATGTTATTTAGATGTTTTTAGAGTTTATTCGTATCGATGACACCTTTAAAAATTACTCATATTGATGATATTTGCAATATTCATAGAAAAAGTACTTAATCGATCATATGTTCTTATTAGGATACTCATAACAGATTAAAAGTTATTATAACCCATATACCAATGATTGTGGTCAATAGAGTGTGAGGACTCTATTGCTTAGAGCATCTCTCTTGATTTTATGAGTTTGAAATTGAATCTCACTTTAAACATGTTGAAAATTTGGAATCCCCTTCATTTTCCCGGACAAGTTTAGGTTTTTCATTGCCTTAAAAATAAATAACGATTGTGGTAAATTGGTAATATTTGTCCACTTCCAAATACAAGCACGAATAATATTTTCATTTTTCTCATTAATTTTCATTACCGCATATAAAATATCTTCTTCCTATAATATCATTGCAATTAATTTCCATCATCACCTATCCCCACGATCAACAAAAACCTAATACAAACCTTAGACACATGTATTCATTAAAGTCCCACTTGTGCCTACACATAGACCCATGAAAAATAATAAGACTAAAAAAGGAATGAAATAACAACCAAAATTTGGCAAAATTAGGAGAAAAAACATTAAAAACATAGCTAATTTAAGCACTCATGAAATAGGAAAATTGTAAGAATGAAGTGACGGTTCGAGGTTGGGAAGGGAGGAAAGCATGAAACATGTTACGAGTGTCAGAAAAATAGCAGCAGCTACCTAGGTTGGTTCATCAAGCCTAGTACTACTACTACGGAGACTATCTTAGCTTAGGCTGGGTGCCACACCAGACACCACTGTCATTTACTGCCAGACTGTTGCGCCAGCGAGCCCAGCATGCTGCATGACATTTAATTCTTCAACCCTGCTCTTTGTGCGCTGCTTTTATTTTCTGCCCTTTTTTTTAGCCCACCTTTACGTTTGTCCTTCAAGGACTACCTCTTTTTACTCCCGTATTAGAATAATTAACACAGTATGATCAAATTTCATACTTATGCGTGATAAAGCACTATTTTAACCTGGAATTTATACTCCTACTTGTTAAATACGTCAATTATTTATGAACACGGTGGAGTATATATGATTAAAACTTAATAAATAATATAAAAAGATTGATATTATGAAACCTTTAAGTTACACCTGCAAAATACTTAATACTTAACAACGTATTTCAAGATTTAAAAAATAAAATATAAAAATACTCCATGCAAAAATTTAGTGACAACATAAGAAATAAAATTTAATTGAAGGTGAAATATTTAACGCCAATATTGTGAGTTAAACTAATAAAAAGGACCTAAACTTTAGCATTTTTCACCTTTAAGGACCTAGGTTAAGGTTTTTGGTCATTTAACTCACCTTTAACCATAGGCTAACTTTTCAAATGTTAATATAGTATTATTTGTATTTTTTTAGTTTATTAAGAAAAGGGAAAAAAAATACATAAAATTCAAAAGTACTCGTTGCATAATAGTTATAATTTTAAGCTATTATAATATTAACGATTCAGCTATTATAGTTAACAGAAATAAAACATAAATTACCTACAAATGTACTCTATCTCTTGCATTTTTTTTTTTTTGATAAACCATTATGTTATTCTAATAAGGAGCACCTCTTGAGTTATTGCTAATTAAATATATTTCTTGTTAAATAATTTGACTTATTTATTGAAATATATATAATAAAATATTGTAAACTTCTTTAATTATATACTTACATCTATTAATAATTAATTTAAACCCACTATTTCAATAAAGGAAGTGAGAGGAAGGGGGTTTTTTTGAGATTGATAAATATATATTTTAGCAAACAATTTTAAAATCAACACTTGTATTAACAATATTAAAATCGACGCTTATAATTTTAAAATCAACATTTCTACGAATACTCAACACTTATAGCAAGTTATATATCTCCATGTTTTTGTGCTTTTATCCAAAGTTTACGAAGTAATAACAAAAGAACTCTCGACCAATATCAAGCATTTTTTTCTCCCTTATTCATCCAAGAAATTGATCTACTATGAAACTTAAACTTTTACATCATTATATTCTTACAGATATTTTGCCTTCAGTTTTCTTATTTTTTTATAAGTGTAGAGGTGTAAAAAATGGTTAAGTTCTTATAAGTGAAAATTATAGAAGTTTAGCTTTTGTTCTTTCTTCTTATTATTTTTTAACCTAAAGAACTCACTAATTAACTAGTGTGGTGAACTTTTCACCAATGAGGTCCTTAAAGGTGGAAAAAAAATTATGAGGTCCTTAAAAGTGAAAAAACCAAAACTTTGGATCGTTCATGTATGCTTAACTCCCAATATTATCAAACCCAAATATTGATCATGATTTAGATGTGAGATTTTTAACTCCATGTAATAACACTGCATAATGTTTGAGCCCAAATGCTACTCTTATTTTATTTAGTCTGTGCCCAAATGCCACTCCATCCATATTTTAACGATTAAATTAAATTTAATATAATTAAGAAAAAAATTGCAAAATGTTATAAAATCGAGAGAAAAATTGATCCCGCAGCAGATCAATAGCTCTTTCCATTATTTCACGGCATCTGCATAGCAAGCGAAATATTGCTAATTGTTGACATGTTGTACTTCTAGATCGAAGACAAGACTTCCAATATTTGAAAGATCCAAAGTCCTTTTTTTTTTTTTTTTTTTTTTTTCAATTTTAAGATTTTTTTTTTAATGTTTGATCCTTAACCTGGTTATTTGTCCAAGGAGCAAAACACTTCCAAGATTACAGGACATTGAGACGTACAGTTGTATGAACACAAACAATTCTATTTAGTACATTATTTTAATAATGATTATTGTTTTGATGAATGGTCAATAATTTTGTAAAGGTGGATTATGCATGAATGCATTGCATAACTACTGTTTGTTTAGGATGGGGTCAAGGTTGATATTGGATTCTGTGTGAAGCAAATAAGCTTGTACTTTGGAACAAGTTTTTTAATACTATTAAATTAATGTTGGATTATGAAAATTACTCTATAAAAAGTGTTGGGGATTGGAGCTAGCTTAGGATTAGAGTGCCAAATCTTGGTAAAATTATACTCGATCTTAAGTTATTTGACAAAACAAGTAAAATATTCCAAAAATGTTTAAAGTGGAGAGTAAATGTTAATTAATTTACTGTGGTATGCCTTTCTGAAATTATACATTTATACTCATCCAATCATCCATAATGATGTTTTCACACTCAAATGACAGTCACATAATAAATGTTCATATAACTTGTGAAAGTGTGATAAGTCGCTTTCTTTGGTGGTTTTAAGGAATTTTGATGGTATTTTTTTCTCAAATTATTTCTTGGACATATTATTTACTATGGACACATTTCAAAGGTACAATTTTATTTTGATTATTCACTGGCTATCCATACGCGCCCGGCCAGTGACTCCTATTTGTACAGCTTGTACTTCAACTTGCATCAATAGTCATACCCTCCGTTTATAATCGTAACTCCTCACAAGAATGTGTTATTTACCTACATGAACTTATCCAAACTTGATCAAGCTTATCTACAATATATTTAAACAAATTTAATTAATTTTAGTTGTGACTTGAATAGGGTAGCTTGAGTTTTCTTAAATCAAATTAATCCTTACAATTATTTTTTTTCCCTTTTTTTTCTTAAAATTTTTTTTTTTGAACCAAACAGAGCTTAATAATGACTCCAGATTTTGTCCGATCATGTGCTGAAATCTAGTGATCCCCACTTTGAAGTGACTCCTTTTTTTTTTTTTTTTTTCTTTTTTTACATTGCAGAAGTGACTCTTATTGGAGTCATTATATTGCATGAGGAGCATCAGGGACTTTATATTGTTTGGTGCATGGTCCCATTCAAAGCAATAGGTTATATAAAAATTTGTGGTGTTACTTTGATAGTTTGATATACTCTTATAAAGTTATATGTCATGAATTTCTAGATCATTGGACTCATTATAAACCTTTTATGCCCATCAAAAGATCCTTAAAAAATTTGTATGAAATTCTACCTGTAAATTGTTTACCTGACTTTTATAAGCATTCTTTAAAAAAATGATAGTGTATTCGTGTTAACTTTCTAGCGATTATGAAGATATCCAAAAATATTAAAGTCGGTGTTTATTTATAGTTTATATATTGAGAAGCTCTCAATCTATGCTTAGGGGAGTAATACATAAGACTATTGACTATAAGAGGGACATAAGGGTATTCATAAATGTATACGTATGTAAAGCAAATCCTAATTTGCTTGGTCAACCAAATTAAAGGTCCAAAACGTGTTACAAAATTCCTTAAAAAAAAAAAAGTGTTATTAAAAAACAAAATACAACCACTGTATTATTATTTTAGCGAAACTATACAATATATCTAGATCAAATTAAAATTTGCTTGGTCAAGTAAACAAAAGGTCCAGGACGTGTATTTTTTTAAATAATACAATAGTATTAGCATAAGGTACGCCATACCTAAAGCATGTTTTGGTTCAAGGAAGGACGATGTTGACCGATAGGCCATGCAAAGGTCCACCAACCAAGCAGCCAGTGGCCAAGGCTTATTTCATCCTCTACTTTAAACAAAGTATAATTACGCTTGTTTGATTGATATTAAACATTTCTAGATTGTTATAATTCTTACAAAGTGAAATGCATATATGTATGAGAATGAGATTACTTACTCGTATAATCGATCAAATAATTTGGTACACTAATTAGTTCGATCTTACACAATTAATTTTTTTTTCTTAGAAAAACAAGTATTCTAGAAACTAATACGGGAGTATATGATTAACCAAACAACCACTATTTAAGAGTCTTCGACCATATTTATATACTGGAGTAGTAATATTCACACAATGGGGAACCAAAGAGGGTGGATGCTCTATTGCGCTGAAATATACAGAGTAGCAAATTAGAAGCATGGTTGGGCCAACCCTTTGACTGATACGTGAACAAGATTACATGAATATTCCCAATATTTGGATATGAATTGTTGTAGAGATTTGTGGTGGCCCAGGTTTCTCAATAAATTAAAATAAGATTTGATCCTACTTTCATATACGGAGTATTTTTGTAGAGTGAAAAACAATTTTTTTAAAGCATAATACTTCGCATACCATAAATTATTTTTTTCCATTGGAATATAACTTGGTTTATCCTTTATCCGAATTATTTTTAAAATTTACCTGACCTTATTTATCTAAAATTAGTCAAACTAAGTTGAATCTATTACGAGAATGCATGTGTTATCACTCAATGTCCTCATTTATTTATGATAATATTATTGCACACTTTTTTTTTATAAGAGCATAAATTGCACAATCTATAAAATCTGTAACATCAATTGTAGTTGATTGAGAAGGAAGCTTGGCTCAGTTGGCCAAGTCTCTCGATCCGACTCATCCTTGGGAGAATTTCCCTTACCCCCCTCTCAAGATGAGTGTTCACCTAACTAATTAAAAATAAATAAATACATAAAATTGCAGTTGATCAAGGCTTTAGATCCGACTATTTTACCCGACTTATCGCTGTTGCATTATCATTTGGGGAGAGGGGTGGTTGGTCCAATTAGGACATTAATATGACACTTTATACTAGTGCCACTAACTGATAAAATTATGAAGTGACCTCCCTCTAAGAAAATATATGAATTGACCTTACTAGTTTATAGATATGATATATGTGATCTTCAAACAAAATTGTTCATAATAGAGTTAAGTAACTATGATTGTTTGGCCCTAATCCATGTCTTAAGCCCAGTTATCTGAAATGACAAAAATACCCCTTCATAATCCAGCCCATCATTAGTCGTCATGAAGTACGGATTTACCCCTAATCTGTTCAATCCAGTACAAGTCTGTCACTTTAAAAGTACATTTATAAATAGCTCATCATTCATTAATGATGAGAACTTTTTCTAAATTCCCTCTCCTTCTCTCTCTACTTTCTCTCTCTTAAAGTACGATTCGCTGACTTAAGCATCAGAGATTTGAAGGGGTTTTCCCGAGTTACACCCCCGGAGAAGCTAACCTTCACTGTTATGCAGGCGGAGCCCTCAGACGTCAAGACGGAGCCCTCTAACATTAAAAAATAAAATAATTGACCGGCACCTTCATAAATAAAAGGTCTTATCAAATTTTGTTGCCGGTTTCTTTAGTTGATTAGTTGATCATTGATTCAATGAGACGTCGATCATTCGGATCCTTACGTTAGGCTTATGATTAGTTCGTTCGTCCATTTAGTTCATCAGGCCCATTTATACATGGGCCATGCCCAACTATCAGATATGATGGGTTTAGGGCCAATGTGACCTATTTGACTACCCAATTTATATACAATTGTGAGAATTTTCATGATTCATAAATACAATTGTCACGGTGTCACCCTTCACATCCTCAGTTGCTTTATCTATTACTCAACTAGATTAGTGCCTGTGAGATGTATAGTAATAATTTTTATTTTTCATAGTTAATTTGTGATATATGTAATAATATAAAATGAGGTAACTCAATGAAATAAACAAATGCAACTCATATGATATGGGTTTATATGCTTTCTGTTTTCTAGAATTCTTATTGGTTTGATTTAAATGTTATCGTTTTATAAAAATTGGTTTAGGTTGGGTTTATATTGTTATTGTTGATAATATACCGTTATTGTTGATTTTATACTACTATTATTGATTTGTTTTCTGGATTTTTTTTTTCCTTAAAAGCAATTTTAGTAAGAAGATGTGGGACCTAGGCATTTTGCTTCTACGGTTCGTTGGGACCTACACTGTTCAGTTTGGATCCCGTTCTTTTGTCATGTATAACTAAATGGAGTATAAAATAATTTTATAATATCCAGGAAAAATTAACAAAAATAATCCTTAAACAATTATCCGAATCTAAATAAAATTACATGCGAAAATCTTAGCTTATTAACAAAAATAATTTGAACTTAAATGATACGAGTACGGAGTATCAAGGAAAAATTAATAAAAATAAAATATTTCCATAAAATCTAAAAAAGAATCCAACTCTGCTGAGTGCCGACTTAAACAATCTTAACCTATATGATAGCTTAAGTGATTAGAACTTCGCTCTTAGTTACAAGAGATAGTTACAAGAGATTTTGGAATTGATTCTCGTCGCCCACACTTGTGGCCATCTAAAAAAAAAAAAAAAAAAAAAAAAAAAAAAAAAAAAAACTCCCCTTGAAGCGCACTAAGAAATCATTCTCTCTTGAAGCGCACTCCACGTCCTCCGTCCTCCATTGAAACGGCTTCTGAGGTATCATGTTGTTTGTTTTTGTCATCATCATATCAATTACACAATTTAGGGTTACCTGGAAATTTGTAACTAATTTGAATCCGTGATTTGGCAATGTGTAACAGAACCCTATAATTGAAATTGGAATTGAAAAATGACCATTTTAATCGTCCCATATGGATTTCTCCCGACGTATACAAGCAAGCTTACGATTTCTTGATTACGGTTTCCGATCCAGTTTGCAGGTATATCATTCATCGTTGATTGCCTTTAATTCAATGTAAAGAGTTAATAACATTCGCCGGAATCAATGCACGAGTACACTCATTGTATGCTGCTGTTTCTGTTGGTCTTAAATAAGTTGTCCAAGTCTGAGCTCCCCAAACAAATTATCGAGTTTATACATGGCTGCACTGCAAATTGTGGTAAAGTGAAGCTGCTTCTTAATTTATTGAATCTCCCCTGGAGGTATGGTTTTCGGAAATCTCACCATTTATCTTGTGTTTGCTTATACCATATCTTATACTACTGTTCTAGGTTTTGACAAATTTAGTCCTAGATGAAGTTATCGGCAAGGCTTTGATTAATGAATTTGAAATCGACCCTGCTCAGGTATCAATAATTTATTGCCAAGGCTTTTGTAAATTTTAATTATCTGGGCCTTTTTTTTTTTTTTACAAAAAAAATGTTGGAGGAATATGATTTCAGAAATGATATGGTGAGTCATAAGCAAGGCTTTTTCTGTATTGTTATATACACATCTTATCCAACGCTCTTGTTTTGCTGACATGGGAGCATCATTCTCTCATTTAGGCTGTCTATGGATTAAGGTTTCTTTTCATATCATTGGGTAATGACTTGAGTGTGAATGAGATCAATGGGGTGGTTTTCATGCACTGGTGGTTTTTTCTAATAGCTTTGCACAATGCACATTGCTTTGAGCATGACTGGTCTTGATGCAGTTTGGAGGGTTGTTATTTGATCAAAGAAATTGGGAACATCATATAGTTTATTGGGGCTTAAGAATCATTATGGGATTCGTAGAATACACATAAAGTTGTAGAGGGTAGGTTGTTGTGCAAGTTTCACCCATGAACAAGGAATTCCCTTTCTTCTTTTATGATGATTTGAAGGCGAGCTTAAGAGCTTTGCAACGAGTGGACTTATATGCAATTCAAATGATTAGAGAGGAAGGTGAAAATTAGCATTTAAGGTAGTAAGACAAAGCCTTTTCTATTCAATGTGATAACACAGTGAGCAATTCTTTCAACTTGGAAGCAAAATCTCAAAAGTGTAGCTCAGAGTAACCTTCGGTTTGGGTATAATTAGTAGGAATGGTCAGCCTATAGTTACCTTGTGCTCAGTATTGGGAAGATTTGGACTTGACTGACCACAATTATCTGATGCTCTGTTGAGAATTGCAGGTGAATCCTGATCTTGACATGGAGTTAAAGCATCTTGCACACCCTACCAGGAAAAGAGTCTCAGTAAAATGTTTGGGAATGGTAAAGCCTTTGTGGTTTGTGTGCTTATGATGTAGAGATAAATGATGAGGTCTAGATCAATATCTTGCAATTGGGGTGTATCTGTTTTAATTCAGGCAGATATTGTCTTTAGTTTGTCAAATACTTATAAATTTTGTTTTATGCTATAATCTATAGGTAGAGCAAGATCTGGTATCATTGTGTTGCCATGTGGTGCTGGAAAGTCTCTAGTTGGTGTAGCTGCAGCATGCCGTATAAAGAAGAGCTGCCTTTGTCTGGCCACAAGTGCTGTATCAGTGGACCAATGGGCATCTCAGTTCAAACTTTGGTCCACTATAAGTGATGAGCACATATGCCGTTTCACCTCTGACAGTAAAGAGGGGTTCCATGGGATGTTGGAGTAGTTGTGACAACATACAACATGATTGCTTTTGATGGTAAACGTTCTGAAGAATCTGAGAAGATTATTGAAGAAATAAGAAATAGAGAATGGGGATTACTTCTCATGGATGAGGTAACTACTTGTGTTGAAGGACCTTGGGCATTTTTGGGTGATAATGACCTTGAAGTTGAAGGGAAACATGTCTAACTTCCCCTTATTTAATCTGATGTTGCATAGGTGCATGTCATTCCTGCTCAGATGTTTCGGAAAGTTATCAGAACTACAAAATCGCATTGCAAACTTGGGCTTACTGGTATTTACTTTTGCTATGATTTTATTCATGCTATTTATTTGTTGAGTCGATTTGTCGACCAGACATAGTTGAAAAAGTGACCTGTTTTTTTTTTTTCAACAGCTACACTTGTGAGAAAGGATGAGAGAATTACTGATCTGAACTTCTTTATCGGTCCCAAATTGTACGAAGCTAATTGGTTGGATTTGGTTAAGGGTGGCTACATTGCAAATGTACAGTGTGCTGAAGTTTGGTGCCCGATGACAAAGGAGTTCTTTACCGAATATTTGAAGGAAGAAAATTCCAAGAAAAAGCAGGTCTGTGAGATTGTTTTACTTGTTGACCGTTGGTGTTTTCTAGATATTCTTTTTTCGTTTTTATTTATTTATTTATTTGTTCGTTTGTGTATTTTTATTCCCAGTACTGCTATTTGCACTTGATTCTGGATTCCTGAGACCAGTATCGCTTTCCAAAGTTGCTATCATGTAAACTAATGCTAACTTGTGTTCCCTTTAACCTTAGTTTCAGTAGTGGTTCCTTTTTCTCATCGGTTCTATAGCATTTCTATCTCAGAGGCAACTACTGATATTAGATAACAGTAGAAGAGGAAACCATTTAACCATACTTATCACTTCACAACTCCTTGACATAAACTAAAGTTACACTGTGGTCTCGATGATTGAAATATACTCTCCATGGGGGTTGCAAGAATTTCACTCGTCAGTGAGTGAATTCCATTTCGACCTGGGAACCATCAATTCCCATTGTGGATTACTATCAATTCAAATCAGAGTTGACACTTGAGAGTAAATCTAGGAACTATACTTTGTTCATTACATTAAAGCGCCCTCAAAATCGAGGAACTTTATTTTACATTCAAGTTATCCTATCTTGTGTTTCTTTTGTTTTTAATTTGTAATAATGACCCCTTCTTTCTCCCGGGCGAACCTATCGCCAACACAGTCAAGGTCAAAGAGAAAGGCAACTCCACCTTCTTTCCCTTATCTTCTATCCCATATTTGATAACGAGAAGCAAGAGTATTTGAGGGAAAATCTATCTTCTAAAATATAAAATTCAAAATGAACAAATAAATATTATGTAACCGAAAACATCAATTTCTACTAAGCAAATATAAGCTTAAATATCTCTTAATAGCTATAGGAGGGATATAGTGTTACCTGGTTAGCCAATATGATATCCAGTCTGGGTTCACATTTTACTGCACTAGATCTGGCAAAAGCAAAAGACCCCCATATAAATTGGGCTGGAACTTCCATTTTGCTAATAAAATTCGCCTTTTTCTGTTTACAGTTTGCGAAGGGTGGGGGTGAAATTAGGTTGCACTGCTAATCCTTGTATAGACCTTGTTAATAGTTTCTTTAAACAAAAAATGGACTTTATGGTCAATACTTTATTAACAAATAATGAATAGCTTAATTACATTTCACTTGTATTGCTGAATTTTAATGTTTATAACTAATGTTGTGCTTTTAACAAGCATAAATCTCCCCTTTCAAAAAAAAAAAAAAACAAAAAAAAACCAAAAACAAGCATAAATCTCGTCTTGTATGTGCTCTCCTCACCATAATGCTGCATGTTCCTGGCAGCTCTGCTCTCCTTCAACTTAATTTTTGGTTTACTTCCCCAGTCCCCCCTTTCTCTTTGATATCATATCCTTCTCAGTCCCTCCTCTTGCTTTCTTTGAAGAAAATAAAAATAAAAGAGTAACAGTTTTATTGCATGATTTAATTCTGCAGTACTGTCTGTGTGTATTTTTAGTTACTTACCCTGCTTTAAATACTTTGATAATACAGTCTTTAATTACCTTTTGGAATAATTACAGGCATTATACGTGATGAACCCTAACAAGTTTAGAGCATGTGAATTCCTAATTCGATTTCATGAGCGGGAGCGTGGTGACAAAATAATAGTTTTTGCTGATAATCTTTTTGCTCTCACCGAGTATGCAATGAAGCTTAGGAAACCTATGATTCATGGTGCTACCAGGTATTGATGGTCACTTGTACAAATGCATTTTGTCTACTTTGGTGATCGCCTAGTTGTGCTTATGTTTCTTTGTTTATTTGGAAGCCATGTTGAGAGGAAAAAAAATCTAGAGGCCTTCAAAACTTCTAAAGAGGTGAACACAATATTTCTCTCGAAGGTACGAAGCATAAATTCAAATTGTTTAATCTTATTCAAATGATTCTCATCTGATTTTAGATGTGTACACTTTATGATGCATTTGTACATTTTTACCGAAATGTAAAAAAATTGCATAAGACTTTCCCTATTCCCCATCTGTCTCTCTAATACTCTGTGAAGCTTTGCAGAATTAAATACATTAGATGAGATAATGTTACATAACTTTATGCTCAATAATTTTTTGATACTTAATTGGGAAAGCATTGATGGAGATGAAATAATGCTTACTTGTCCGGGGAATTTATTTGGTTGTAATTCTTTGAAGGATAGTCCGATAAACCTTTGATGTCATAAGGAATGATGATTGCCAGTTCCAACTCTTTTATATTTTAGCCCTATAAATTTTTTAATGAAAATCTATGAGACTTTTGTTTTAATAATTTAGTTGAAGATGGGACTATCATTAGCTAAAGGTATGTGAGAAATGCGTAAGAAAGGCTTAAGATTTGTGGCTTTAGAGAAGTCGAAGAATTTGTAGTTCATCAAACTCTTTTCTATTGCAGCCCAAATATAATTCTACCACACTGTTTAATTAACCTGTCTCCACTGGATGAAAATATGTGAGACTTCTATTTTATAAGAATTGATTTTTAGATGGGACTATAATTTGCTAATGGTAGGTGAGAAAAGTGTAAGGAAGGCGTAGGGTTTGTGGCTTTATAATTTCATAACTTACTTTAAGTATCAGAAATGTGTCATATTAAACTTTTTAGCAAGCTGGTTAAATATTGCTGGCATGATAATATTTTTCTTTGTTTGGATTGGTTTTCTTTCCAAAACAATAGTGTAAGTTATTTATATTTCCTGTGATCTTAGGTCGGTGACAATTCCATCGATATCCCCCAAGCAATGTGATAATTCAAATTTCATTACCTGCTGGGTCTAAACGTCAAGAAGCTCAGCGTCTTGGCCGTATCCTTAGGGCAAAGGTTTGTGCTCTCACCAATTCTTTTTGGCCTGAAGAGGTGCTTTAAATATATGGTACTATTCTTGTGAATTTTCTTTTTTCCTTTTCATCTATTCTCAATTAACCCTTTGTTGGTAAGAATAGAAAAATATAATTTGTTATACTATCTGAGGTATGCCCCAGGGTTACTGGAAATGAAATACAGGGACATTGCTTAATTTGTTAAGCATACAAAGTTTAAGAGCTTGCTCTAAGTGCAGTAGTAGTCTGAGGAACCTAAAATCTTGCACTTGCTTTGAAATCCCGTAATGATTATTGCTTAGCAAAAGTGAGTCAGTAATATCTGCTAGTGAAAACACGCTGGTTTCTGTTTCTTGCACTAAACAATTTATTTTTTATTTGTAAAAATTGGGGGTGCAACTGTGCCCTTAGGAAACATGGATCCGCCCCTTAGCAGAACAGCTGAAATCAAAGTCATTGTTAGAGTATATATGGCCATAGGCTCATGGCAGTCTAGTCGTTCATCAGTAATCTCTAACGACACTGGGACACCTATATGACACTGTATCTTTTATACTTGCTTTTCTGTCATGCTAAACATCCAAAGAATTAACTGAAATTGTTGCCCGGGTCTCAGAATTCAGTATTATATTAGCATTGGGAAGCCGCTAATTTGTTAACTGATAAACCTTCCAATTCTGATGTCTCTACAATTAGTGAAGAAGGATGAAGACTAATTTGACTGATAGAAATATGCCCTTATCTGTATAGTGTATACCTTTTCTTATCTGGTTTCATATTAATACAGTTATGTGGATTACTTTTAAAGAATCTTTTCACCATTTTCCCTCTAATTGTGTTTTGTTGTAAGAACTTTGAATTGGAAATTTAGTTAGCTGCTATCTATGGCCTTTTTTTTAAAACAAAAATAATTCTTCTTTAATTGATAGGGTCGGCCTGAAGACAGGATGGCTGGGGGCAAGGAAGAGTATAATGCCTTTTTCTATTCACTTGTATCTACTGATACACAGGTACTGTCTGCATGTGATTGGTAAAGCAACTTTTTTTGAGAAATTCTATTCTCTTCAGTAATTTTTATTTATTTATTTTTTTATATTCTTTCTCAATATTTCCTCTATGTAGGAGATGTATTACTCAACTAGAAGGCAGCAGTTTTTAATTGACCAAGGTTACAGCTTTAAGGTAATATCTTGTTTTTTTTTTTTATCTTCTGGATTCTGGCTAGATCTTTGCAGTTGACATATGGTGCTCTTTAGTGGTCATATGAAGGTATTTCTGGTATTTATCTGATGTCCTTCTCATTAGATAGTCTGATGTTTAAAGTTATACTGCTGCTGGCTGCAGTTTATTCTTTTGCTTTTAACAAGTTACTATAAATGGATTTGCCATCTTATTTATTGTTTTGCTTGAATGCTTGTGTTAGAGAAATGCTTTATGATGGTGTAGCTCCAATTCTTCTTAGTATTTGACTGGCGTGTAATCTGAAATCAGCCATATGACAATTTACTAGTTTTTTTTCCTATCTTTTTTATTCTTTACTAAATTAACGTTGAGAAATGAAATTGTTCTGGAGTTGGGGTCATATTTGTTTTCTTGCTGAACTTGGATACTTGCATGATCTTATTTGATTTTTCTGATTTGCATGTTCTTTATAGGCTGAGTTTGCAAGCTGCTAGTTATTGATATATATGCCGTGTAACTTAAGTGCATATGTACCAGAATAAATACTTTTCACTATGAAGTATTGTTCTTTTAATTTCTGCTTGTATTTGGCCCTTTTAATTTGCCGACTCTTGCTATCATCCAAATGGGTTTATGTAAAGTGATATGATGGTTCATTTCTGCTATAGGTAATCACAAGTTTACCTCCTGATTGTGGGTCAGAACTCAGCTATAGCTCGGTCCAGGAACAGAGAGATCTCCTGAGGAAGGTATCCCCTTTCAACATCTGGCTGCTTTATTTCTTTTAATCTTCCTCCAGAAAAATGTTATCTATCTATTCTTCCTTGACTCAAATCAAGAATATCTGTTTTTAACTTTTATTTCTGTATTACATTAGTGTTGAGTTTTGGTGATGCAACTGATGCTCCTTTGGTAAGGTAGTTGGCACTGTAAAAAAGTGGTTGATCTTTATTACTTTGATTTGATGCTATATTTAAAAGAGAGCATGATTTAGCAGATCTTTGTTAGGCTACCTGTCCCGCCGGTCTTTGTAATGGAAGTCACATTTATCAATATAAGCTTGTATTAATGAGTTTGGTGGTATACCACACAAGATGCTGCTAAAAAAAGAATCTGTCTGATTTCATATTCTGGTAACAGGTGCTAACTGCTGGGGATGAAGCTGTTGATCTGGAGATGTTGGAAGAAGATGCTGACGAGGTAGCCCTTATGAAAGCACGTCGTACCTCAGGATCTATGAGTGTCATGTCGGGTGCTGATGGGATGGTTTACATGGAGTACAAGTAAGAATATCTGGTTTTTGAATGCCATGCTTATTAACCCGTTCTTAGGCTTAAGAAATTTGCATAATCTCTCCGCAATCTGCTTGTTGCTTGACATTTTTAGACTCGTAGTCAACAACTTCATTATCATTATACGAGATGTTATATCTCTGTAAGACTAGCATTCCTAGGCTTTTAGGTTCATTGTGATTTGGCATCTGGTTTCTTCTAAAGATTAAACAAAATCTTAACCCCAGAGTTTAATGCGTGCTGCGTGCATGTATTTTGAGAAATACTGTTGGATTGCCCTGACTTAAATGCTGACCATCTACCGTGCAGTACTGGACATAAGAGAGGACATGTGAAGAGCAAGAGCAAGCCCAAGGATCTATCCAAACGGCGAAAGTTCTGAATTGTAAATAAATTGTAACAATAAAAAAAATGAAGAAAGTAGACATTGTAAATAATACTTAATTCATTTTATTTTTTTTAAGTCAAAGAGAGTATGTATATCAATAAGCTACACGACATAATATCAGTGGACCCCCCGGATGGGTCTCGGATTGGCGGGTAGTGGTGCGAAGATGGGGATAAAAAATTAAAAATCATACCCAGGGCGGGGGTGGGTTTAAGGTTGTACCCGCCCCATTCCCATCCCCACCCCACCCTGTCCCGCCCCACTCCACTCCACTTCGTACCCGTCTCATCCCCACCTTATACCCACATCTATATATCTATATATCTTTAAAAACAAAATTATATACTTTTATACTATTTTATAAAATAATTACATGAATTAAAATATTAATTATAATACTTTGTAATACATATATTATAAACAAAAAAGGTAATATTAAGAATGTTTTTTTTTTTTTATTTTTTTTTATTTATTATTATTATTTTTTTTTATTTATTATTATTGTAATCCATATACTACCTCCGTTAACTATTATTTGTAACATTTACAAAAATTAGGCGCTTCCTATCATTTGCAACAAACTTTTTTATTTCCTTTTTTAGTAACTTTTTGCCAACAAAATGCCCATATTACCCTTACTTAAACAACTTAGACATCTAATTAGATCACTAACCTAATTTAACTTTTTACCTAATAAATCTGATTATTGTAATCATTTTCACCAAAAATCATTCATCTTCCCACTTTCTCTCTCTCTTTTCCCCAATTTTCTTCCTCCTTCAATTTTCTCTCTCCTCTACATTTTCTTCTTCTTCTTCACCATATCTTTCAATGGCAATGGAAATCGATTGAACATGTCCCTCGACGATCTCATCAAGATCAACAAATCTTCTGGTTCGTGGGTGTTAGGGGTTTTAGATTTGGTTTTTAGGGGTGGCGTGGCTAGTTTCGTGGTGGTGGCTGGGTTCGCCTGGTTCGTGGGTTTGGTTTTGTGGGGTGGCGTGGGTCTGGTTCGTGGTGATGGCTGGGTGGGTCTGGTTTCGTGGTTTGGTTTCGTGGGGGTGGATCTGGTTCGTGGGTTTGGTTTCGTGGGGTGGCGTGGGTCTGGTTCGTGGTGGTGGCTGCGTGGCTGGGTTCGTGGTGGTGGCTGCGTGGCTGGGTTCGTGGTGGAGTTTGCGTGGCTGGGTTCGTGGTGGGGTGGTTGTAGAAGTTCAGATCTGATTCGTGGTGGTTTACGGTGGGTTTGGTGGTGGTGGTGGTTTACAGTGGGCTCGGTGGTGGTGGTGGTGGTGATTCTGGGTTTTAGTGGTTTTGATAAATTTTTGTTTTTTTTTTTAATTGGATTAGTGTTTAAGTACATGCCCTTATTTTTTAATAATCATGCTTAAAAACTTTTGCCTTGGCTTCTGTGAAAGGTACAATTGTTGCAAATAATAGTTAACGGAGGTAGTAAATTATGTAGGATGGTGTATTTGAGAGTTGGGTCTTGGGTGGGGATTAGGCGGGTCTTTGGTGGGGATTAAGTGGGGGTGGATATTCAAGTGGGAGGTGGGATTGAGATGGTTTTGGAATTATACTCGTTGGGACGGGGATGGGGATGAATTTTGAACCCGTTGTAGGGATTGGGATGGAGATGGGGATGAAAATGTTAGGTGGGGATGGGGATGGGAAGGCTAGCAATCGCCCCATCCCGCCCCATTGACATCCCTCCCTACACCAATTGCAAAATATGATAAATTGTCTACACAAATTGCAAAAATTGATTTCGTAGTCGAACACCTTTTGCAATAATTTTATTATGTTAATCCCGTTGTTTCGTGAGGGTCTATAATAAATAATTAGGAAAACGACTATATTCTAATATTCCATTTTGTTCTAAGACCATTAACCTCTACTTTGTCGGCTTATGTCGTCCTAAGCCCTTAATCGCACAAAATTAACAATCTGCTAATTACTAATTCAGGTGTTAACAGATTTTATTGACAATAACATCATAATACCATTGCAAAATATGATAAATGAGTCAAAGCGAATTGAATTTGGCTTTGGTTTGAATCGAATAAAAATACGATAATTTTATTGTGAGAATCACCTGAAATCGAAGGAGAAATTTAACCATCTGTATCATCCCCTACTTTTTGAATTTCTAATTTTATAAGTGTTGCACAATATATATATATGGATAATTATTATGTGACCAATATGGACCACCACCAAAGAACGTCCGTATATATAATATTGAGAATCAATTCCTTTCAAAATTTCTTTCTCCCCTATAAATATAATTATCGTCGGTGTCCCATCATTTTAGCTTTGATAGAAGATAGAACTAATGTTTTTGGCGTCATCTACAAGCTTCTAAGTCCATTTGGCAAATTTAGATATTGCCCCCAAAATTCAATTGAAATTTCCCACCAACCCTTTTTAGGAGTGAAATTGAAATGATTATGCTAGTCTAGTACTAATGTAATTTTTATTTAAAGTCTTTGGGCCTGTTTTGACTTTTGAGGTTAATTAATATTGACTATTGAGTTTGGTGTCATATACATAAACTGTGTGCTTTAGCACTCCAATAAGCATACGAAAGAGAGTTATCCTTTGATTTAATTTCATTGTTAATCATTATTAGTCTCGCAAGGGTTCTTATGGCTTGTGTTGTGGCCTATTGAATAGGTAGGGTTTCTACTTTCTCTTTTTTTTTTCTAGGGATGAGTTAAAATTTTAACCAATTAAAAGATAGTACTGCGTATAAAAGATTATACTATATTTTTTTTGATGCAAAAGAAGGAGAACCCCGAAATTTAAAAAAAATATTACACAACCATGACAAGGCCATTACACATATGAGATCCTCCCAATGAAGATTGTTTATTTCGATAAGAGGATCATCAAAATAACACAACCCTCTTCTTAAGGATCACACCAACTTTAGCCATGAATACAATATTAAAATTGAATATGTAGCAATGAATTTGAAACTTTCAAAGTAGAGAAAAGCAAATATTTCAACTCCAACCTTCTCCATCCTTTATAATAACATTAGTTTGATTAACTCAAAATCCAACCAAAGATATTGTTATATTACTTTCAAAATAAAATATTAATTTAAGTCAACTAATTATATGTACATCATAGGCTCTAGCAACTTAATCGCTCAAAGAAGCTCGGCTTACACAACATTAAATACACATACGAAGTATTATTAAAAAAAAAAATATTAGTCGTACTAATCACATTTAGAAAAAGAGTTGACAAAAAGGTGGGGTCCACAGAATAGGAGCAGTGGGATATGGCCGCATTTGGCAGTTTATGGGATAATTTAAATTAAGTCACCATCATTAATTTTAACATGATATCAAATCTCTCCTTCACTACTAATCACAAAGACAACAACGCCCAAATTTCTCCGAATTCTTACCGCAATTTTTTTCGTGAATGGGTCCCAATTCCCTCTAATTTGTCGGCTTATGTCGCCCTAATCGCACAATCATTCATTACCTTGAAAGTTGGCTACCTGCTAATTACTGTAATTAAGGAGTTAACAGTTTTTTATTGACATTATCATAATAATAATAATAAAAATAAAAATGTTACGGAGTATTATTAAGTCTAAGAAATAAAAACGGATTTTTCACCAAATACCACTGAGTTAATGCGTAATTCACCATATACCACACAAAATTTTTTAATTCACCATATAGCACTGAGTTAATGTAAATTAACACAGAATGCCATTTTTTCTAACTGCCGTTAAATGTTAGTAATTAAGGTTAATTGTGTCACGTGGCAGCTTGTAATTGGTTCTTATTAATATTATTTAATTACTAAAATAAAAAAAAAACAGCCACCTTTTCTCTCTCCTCTGACCGAACGCCCAGACCACCAACCCAGAACCCCAAACGCCTAGACCACCGCCCAGAACCCCAAACGCCCAAAACACTGTCGGCGACTCCCTTCCTCGCTCCGACGCCCCACCCAATACAAATATACAATGCCCCAGAAACCTAACCCTTCCTCCTCAAATTTGCCGCCAGAATACCCCCAAATCCGACGCAACACGCCACCAAGGCAGCCCGTAAGTCAGCCCTAGTTGCCAGAAAAGCCCCTAAATCTTGACATGACCCATGAAAGGTTTCTTTAATGGCGGCAATGAAGAGAGAAAATGAGAAGAATCAACCATCAAATCGAGCGAAATCAAACCCTAAAATCGAGCGAAACCAAACCCTAAAGCTTTGAGAATAGAAGAAACCCATGATTTTCGACCTTCATCTTGAAACCCTAATTATCTGATTTTGTTTTGGGAGGAATGATTGAGAATTTGGGGATTCTTCGAGGAGGAGATTTCGGGCCGAGGGAGTTGGTTTCGAGGAAGGGGCTGGTGGTTTAGAGGGCAGGAGAGGCGCGACAAGGGGAGGCCAATGCACCGACGACTGGGGGACTCTGGTCGGATTCCGTGGTGGTCTAGGTGTTCGGTCAGAAGAGAGAGGAAAGGTGGCCGTTTTTTTTTAATTTTTTATTTAAGTAATTAAATAATATTAATAAGAACCAATTACAAGCTGCCACGTGGCACAATTAACCTTAATTACTAACGGCGTTAACGACAATTAGAAAAAATGGCATCATGTGTTAATGTACATTAACTCAGTGCTATATGGTAAATTAGAATATTTTATGTGGTATATGGTGAATTTTGCAATAACTTAGTGGTATTTGGTGAAAAATCCGAAATAAAAATTAAACATGTAACCAATTGGCGTATGGGTCACCCTTTCAAGTCGGAGGAATGATGATATTGATCTATGAATCTCAAATTATTTTTTTTCCTCTCTCTTTTGACGGAGCATATCTTTTATGAAGTGTATGTTTTATTGATTTTTGATAGGACTAACTAATTTAAGAGTTTTTATTTTTTTATTTATAAATATATAATAATTTCAAGGGTGCAAAGTTTCATTTGTGGCTCCCATCGCCACATTGTGTGGTCAGAGTTACTAATTATTCAAAGGTTATTACTCGATCAATGGTTACTTGGTTAGGGATTACTCAGTCGGTATTCTTAAGAATAATACTTGTACGTTTCTTGGTTCCCTTTAGGGTTTATCTACTAGGAGGGTTTTTCTAGCTTCAATTGCTTGATTTTTTCTTTTTTTTAAAAGGTTTTCCTTCACTTTTCTCCTTTTCTCTCTTTCTCTTTCATCTCTTTTCTTCTGGTCTCACTTGTACAATTTTGTAGGGGCTTCCATCGGTGTTTTTACCGGTGGTAAGCCTTCAATTTTTTTTTTAAATTGCTTTCAATAAATGGATCCCATCTTTATGATGACATTTATTCTATTAGGCTTAATTTATTTGTTTGTTTGTCTACGAAAGATTGAAGATTTAGGGTTTTATAATCTCCGGAAGTATTTAGAAGGCCATATGAATTTTTTTCACCCCAACAACTATTCATCCGTGGATCTCAAGCCGAATTAGTACTAACTCACAGATTGTATTGTTTCGGATGAAATTTTTTATTAAGGCGATCGTTGTTCGAATCTGCGATGTAACTAGCTAGTTCGAAGGTGATTTGCACTTGTATTGGAATTTTAGATTTCCTAGGAATTGTTTGTAAGTGCCGTTTGGCTATCGGTCATTAATGAAATCCTTTTTCTTCTTGTAAAAAAAAAAGGGATTACTCGGTCGATTAGGGGTTACTCGACAAGGTTACTCAATCGGTTAGGGATTACCCATTTAGTGTTTTGGTGTATGTGTCAGCCGACCACACGAACACCCTTTTTAAAAGGCTAAGTCTTTGTTTTATTCATTTATTAGATTTTGTTTGATATCACTTTATCTGAACTTATTATTTTATTTTATATGAACTTAATTTATTACATCCAAACTTATTTTCTATAAGTTTTTTGAACTTATTTTTTTTTTTTTTTTACTAATCTATTTTTTCTGAAATAAGATAAAATATCTTTAAAAAATATAAAAAAAGAAAAGAATTTACTACAAGCTAGCCTAATCCTAATTTCAACTTACAAGCTTATTAAAATTAAAATAGCTAAAATAAGATAAAGAGAACAAGTATTGAACTGGGAGTTTTTTACCAATGATCTACTTAATGATTCTTTCTCCACTAATGATACCTTAATATGCAACATTGAAAGTACAAGTTTAAACTAAGTTTTGGTGGAATTGTAAATTATTTCATAATCTTTATTAAATGAAATTGGTCAAAAGTAAAAACTTGAAGAATTATTGTTTATTGTAATGTTTCAACTTTAAAGATTTGCCGAGATCAAATGAGCTACAAATGTTGGAAAATAAGGTATGAAAGTTGAAACATTCGTTTCTAAGCAAGCAATTTATAAATCGTGCTATTAAAGGTTGTTCAAGAGCGCGTTGTTGATGCGATGTTTCTGATTGGATTGAATGAAGAAATTGTTTTGAAATAAACTTCAGAGGTTATGTTCCTTCTTGACTTATACTCAAGGAAGAATCTACCTTTTTATTATTGTTTTTGTTTTATATTATTAAGAGTCCTAGAGATATTTCATTGAATTCATTCTTCAAAAAAATTAGCATGGTGTACGTCTAATTTTCTAAGCATACAATTAATGTATTAAGTGATACTATTCGTTTACTCAAAATATTATTAGATTAGTAATAATATTATATTGAACAATATTACTCTATATATTGATTTTTTATTTGCATGCATATAGGCTTACACTTGGTATTATGTTTGTTTCTTTCCATTTTTTTTTGTTTTTTTTTATTTTTATTTTTTTTTTAATTTTTATTTTTGTTTCTAAGAGTAAAATGTGAAATTTAGATATAATTAGACATTGGATAAATGAAATTCCTTCAATAATCTATCATAAGTTTAGTTTATTAAATTCTTCTAGTCTATCACGGAGTTTAATTTATTAACTTTTATCTAATCTATCATGAAGTTTATTAATTCATTGAATTTCTTCTAATCTATCATGAAGTTTAATTTATTCATAAGTTATAAATATTGATATATATTAGTCAAAGAGACATTTCATCAACATTAACTTTGATCTACAAATTATATGATAAATAATATTTCTAATAAATTAATTGAAAGTCATTAGAAATCAATTACAAGTGCTGAAGCACCGCAAACATGTATGAAATATGAAGCAACCCTAGTAACCTATTAACACGGAAGTACATACTCCGTAGTTATCATGGTTTGTTAGTGCATCTCATAAATTAATATTGTGCCTCAGCTCCTACTATTGTCCTTGAAAAGAAAGAGCTCTAATCAAGCTCGCAAGTCTAATTAACAATCAAAGCATCTACCTTAGAAAGGTAGTTGCAGATTGGTCCGACAAATATTTCAACTCCATCCCTCTTTATCCTATTATAAAAACATTAGCTTGATTGACTCAAAATCCAACCAAAAATTATCAAAAAAAAAAAAAAAATATTGACTGAAAGTGGAGGGAATTATTAATGAGCACGCCTGCCCAGAGGGAATGTTTGGGTGGACCCTCATTAGACCAAAAAAAGTAGGGTTTGTCAGATTTAAAATTATGTTTTATTTGAAAAAATAATTAATTTTTAATATTAAAATTTATTTACCTTTATCTAAGAGTAATCATAGTTGTAATAACAGTGATTATTTTAAGTAAAACAAAGAAGGGTGGCTAACTTAGAAACATGCAATAATGATGAACATTCATGGATATTGATGGGCCAAAATTTTAAAATTATGGGGTCCTCTTCTACATGAATTATAATGTGATTAGGTGAGCTTTTGTTGAGGCAGGTAAACTTTATTTTATTATTATTTTTATCATTAAGTTTATATCATGTAGTGTTTGGATTTAAATTAATGATAAATTATCCTATTTAGTTGAGCAAGTTGTATGAACTTTAATTTAGTAACATACAGTAAGTAAGACATAGATTTCATTTGAGATTAATGGGCAACAAGCAGCTCCAATATCATTGTCACAAAATTTAATTAATTAATGGAAGTATCATACTATAATAAATTTATATTATTTTTTCATTCCTACATAAAACTAGTAGTCTATACTATAGAGTAGTCATATTATATGATATGCTTCAATTTCCTATTGGCTTCATGGAAGTGGTTTTCAAGGCTGGAAGATTCTCTCATTCACCTTCTTCCCCAAAATGGATAAAGATGTCAGATTTCACACCCTTCAACATTATTCAGGAATAATAAAGAGATTGAGAAAGAATGTCTACATTGGTAATCACAAGTATTAAACCAAAAACAATACTTAATTAGTATAGCAACACCTGGCCTAGCTAGGTGCGCGATGGTGTTGTATTGTATGTACCGATTGACTTATCACAAGACGTTTAAAGTTTCTCTAAAGAAAGTAACAATCAAGTTATCTCTTGAAATAGAAAAGATTGCTTATGACCGTCTCTTGTAGTATGTGCTGATAGATCGATCTTGAATGTATATGATTATATGTGAGCTATAGGTGGTGAATTAAAGAATGAAGAGGATCATAATTTAAGCAAAGAAACGAAAATTGGCATAGTTTTACAATGTACTTGCAATTTTTATAAGCTAATATTAACTCAGACCATAGTAAATAAATCATCAAGCACTTAATTAATAAAAAAAAGGATACAAAAGTTCGATTAAAAGGATTGCCTTAATGTTATAGATAGAAGAAGGTATGAATATAAACCATGAAAGCTAGAATTTATACAGTTATACATTCACCTCTTCTTCTATCTCTAACCTACTAAGAACCCTTAATGTAATAAAAACCAAAAAGATGCCCAAAACCCTAAGTTAAAAAAAAAAAACTCCCAAGACTAGCTATTACATGAATATTATCATCAAATACAACAATTAAAATGTACCCCTATTATATATATATGTTAGTTTTTGAAAAAAAAAACCAAATTAAACAAGTGAGCAACCATATAGTAAAAAAAAAAAAAAAAGAAAAAAAAAAAAAGAAAGATAAATATGATTCTTTGATCTTCTAATTACTTTATAATTACCATGTTCCACCACCTAACATGCCACTCCAATAACCATGATGATTATTATTGTTGTTGTTATGATGATGATGATCATTTCCTTTGTTTTGGTCTTCAATTTCTTGATGATGATGATGAGTTGTTGTTGTTGGTGTTGAGCTAGCAAGCTTGTTCATATCAGCAAATGGAAACAAAAGTCTAGCAGAATTAGCACCACCATTATTATTTGATCCAACATTATTATTGTCACCTGATCCAACCATGTTGTTATGATCATTTGGCGGCGAAAACACGTCCATGTTTGGCTTGAATTCTTGCAAGTTCGGGAACCCTGAGGGGTACAGAGTGTTGGAATCCGGCATTGGCATCGGCATTGGGATCGGAACATAAGGGTTTAGGCTTCCCCTAGATGCAATCCCTGTCCTAAGGAGCTCTAGGGCTGAAATTGGGGTGGTAGAGGTGGTTGTACTACATGTATTAGTTGTAGTACTAGAAGAAAGATTATTGTTATTGTTGTTTGTGTTATTAGCATTGTTGTTATTAGTGTTCATTATATTAATTGGCTCATGATTTTCATTGTTGTTATTATTAGGGTGGAAAATACCTTGCATAGGAAAAGCAAGGTTAAGATCATGACCTTCAAGGAATTTAGGGTTTTGGTGTGAGGCAGTGATTAGGTGTGACAAAGAACTTGGTGGGTTTAAATCAGGGATGAGCTTATTGGGGTTGTTGTTGTTGATTGATGGGTTTGAGGTCGACGATGACAAAGACGACGATGATCTCTTGTTCTTCCGAGAGCCACCACCGACCGGGACGTTTCGTAGGGAGCCACCTTGAGTCCAATACCTTCTACAAGTCTTGCAAAAATACCTTGGTTGAGTAAGGCTGTAGTTGTTGTAGTAGCAAAATTTGGTGTTGGTAGAATTACACCTTGGACAATTGATGTTTTGATCTTTTTGAGGCCTTGCTTTTCTTTGATCTCCAACAACTGCTGTTGCCCTTGAATTATTGATGTTATTTGAAGGATTATTATTGTTTGGATTATTTGCTATTGCTATTTCTTCCATTGCCCTTGAAAAACCAGCTACTTGCTGATGCTACATACCCCCACAATAACCAAGAAAAGATAAATTAAGATAAAATAAAATAAAAAGTTGTGAGTAAAAAGATAAAGTGAATTTCATCTCAACACTTTTATATATAAGAAAAAATTGAGTCGATATATATATATAAATGAACAAATTTTATTAAACAATCTAATGAAGCTATAACATGTAGACCAGAAAGTGTGTTTGTGTATGTGTGCGCGTGTTACATATAGTAGTGATTGCAACAAACAAAGAAAACAAAGTTTATGTTATATTTCGTATCTTTTTAAATTTGAGATTGAATTGATGTAAAAGTAGATCACTAAAGAAAGAAGAAAACACACAATAATTACTAATATTACCTTTTCTCTAAACACTACTACTACAACATACCCTTTATGTATTTGTTTTTCATATCACATAACTAAAAAGGGTTAAGGAGAAAAGGAAAAGTGAAAAGCTTTTACATGTTTCAAGAACAAACAAGAAAGTTGAACAAACAATAAAGAAAAAAAGGGAAGAAAAAGAGAGGGGAAAAGGGAAGAAAGACATGGAAATGACTCCATTAAACATCTTTCAGAGAAAAGTTTCATGCACATAAAACCAAATTTCACCAAAAAGGGTTTTTTTTTTTTGTTGAAAAAAGCCACTTTAATTTTGTAGATCTTTAGTTTAAAACCTAAAGAAAAACCATACTATTTATCAGAAAATAAACATGGATTATTAAGTTTAATTAAAAGGTAAAATTAATGATAATAATAATAATAATAGTTGAGCATGATAGATATATAGACATACCTGTGGCCATTGAGCAGCATCCATGAATCCAAAGGAAAAAAGGTGAAGAAAAAGGCAAGAAAATAGATGAGATGAGATGAGATGATGTCTTTTGAGATGGAAAAGAGGGAAGAGAAAGGCTAAGAGAGAAAAATAAAAATCAGCTCCTTTTAATTTTGTCTGCAAATGGACTTAATTTTGCAAGAAAGAATGTTTGTGATTGTTTGTGTGATGGCTTTATGTGTAGGCCTCTCACTTTATGATGTAAGAGAGATGGCCTATGACCTTGATGGGGTTTGTTTTGACGTATGTTCCTACCTAGTCTCTTTTACTCTATCATACAAATAAACTACTTTTATTTACACTTCGTTTTCTCGCTGTTGTGGATGTAAACTAGTTTTGTTGGTTAAATTGTTGGATGATGGTATATAAGACGTGAAATCAAATTCTATATATGTCATCAATTTTTCTTTGTGTCTCTCTTTAGTCTTTACACCAAAAAAAAAAAAAAAAAAAAAGTCCCCATACTCTAATAAAAGGCAAAAAATAAACTTGTGCATGAATGTACACCAATTATATATATAACACAAGATTAATGTATATATAGATTGAATTAAATCATCTCAAATTACGTGAAAGTTAACTTTGTAGTGTAAATGGTAAATTTAATGTGATTATAGGGTAAGTGTAGTTGTATACAATACAACCTTGTTATACACTATATATTTTGCACTCCATGATAAATTGTCCTTTTTATTATTTCTTCCTCAATTGATTATGAATAAAATAATTAAGAAAGTTCAATTATACCAATACTTGGAACACCAATAATTTTTGTTAAACATTTTAAAATAGTATATGTATGTGATAAATATTTTTCAATAGTGTGAATATATGTTAATTAGCTGGACTTATTGAGTCTTAAATTTGATTAAATTAATCGATCATAGTAATGATGAAATGTAATTTTCAGATTATTTTAAACATGTTATTTGAAGATGGTAGTGGAGCTCCTTCAAACAAATTGTGTATAATATTCTTTGATTGTGGAAATATGATGTGTGCCTCCTGTGGTGGGTTTTCTGCTTTTTGACCAGAAGATAGGGAAAGTTTTTATTCTTTGTTCTCTTCTCACCTTTCTGTCATTTTTATATGTTTTTTTATTACCATTTTTCTATTGCTGGGTAAATTAGGGCTTATTTTCCTTCATACTAATTATGTTGCATGCATAAATGATTTTTCTAATCTCTTTTACAGCTCAGGGTTATTTTAAATGTTTGCTAGCTATATATAATTATATATGCAGTGTATACAAATGAAAAAAAAAAAAAGTTAAGACACTTTTAATTTAGAACTTCTCCAATTTCAAAATGAGTGTTTATATTTATGTAAATGGAGTTCAGTTATACTGTTCACACTTCATGATAAAATTACTCGTATCATTGATCTTTAAATCTTGAGGAAAATAAAGTTCACTTTGAAAAATGTAAATGATGACAGTAATTATTTAGGAATAAATCGATAACTCAAGAACACACTAGAGATAACATATGTTTTAAAAGAGCATATTAATATATACCGTGTTTTGACATAAAATAGTGATTTACCCCTAAATACAAATGAGTACAAATAGTAAAATGTCACCAAAAGGGCATAAATTATAGTCATGTTGATCAACGTTACTGTCTCTTCACATCAAATAAGCATAAAAAAAGGTTAATACAAATTCTTTTTTTCCTCTCTCTTTCATGCTTTAAGATAAGAAAAAGTATGTTCCCTGGAATTATAAAGAGAGTCTTAAGAAACCGACCTTTTCTTTTGCTCCGTTGGCCTTTGATTCGGAGAATTTCTCCAGCTCAGTCTTATTTATTTGTTGATTAATTATTAATTAGTTACCCCTTTTTATTACAAAGTGGATATCAGATCATGTATAGACCTACTTCCATACATTATAATTTTTATATTGTGCTGTAATGTATAGTATATGGTTATTAATTGGGATTTTGTCGATTGTCTTAATATGTTATTAGAGTAGGATTAGTTTTCGTCCAGTAATTTACTATATGTTTTTTCCTGATTATATTGGAAAACAGATGTCTAGCAGTGATGGATAAATAATTTTTATAATTATGTAACATTAATATAAAACAATGTACAAAGTATTATTCTAGATGTCTCAGTGAGTCACTACATGTTTGTATCAATCATCATGTATTTATCATTCTGTTATTATTATTGTAACGAAGATTTGGTTGGATGAGAAAAGTTTACAAGAAATTACGTATACTAAGTAATTTTCAGGATATTTATGTCACGTGATAAGGTTTACATCTATAATGTGTTAGAAACACATTAGTACAACAATTAAAAGTAAAAGGCCAATACTCCGTTTTACTAAGAATTGGACCATCCGGTTCCTAAGCATCCGACTCTGGCCAATATAGGCATAAAACATCATCTTCACCAAGGGTTGTACAAACTATAAAGTACGTACGTACAGTACGCCCTCTGTTTATTTTATGAAATAGTAAGCATCCTATGACAAATTGACCAATGCTTATTACTCGAAATAGGCAAAATTTAACTCATGTCTCAATCTTACTATAGCTTAAATTGGTGACTATTTAATCAGACAGATTTTGCGTAATTAAATTAGTGGACAAAAAGGTCTTCATACAGATCATCATAATTTAAATCATGGACTAATACTAGGCGGTGATAATATATTTGGCCTTGTCAGATTAACATATTTGGAAATAATGCTTATATAATCAATTGACATTAATAAAAAAAACAAAAACCAAAAGACAACTTAATTAAATTAGGTATGCAATTTCATATTCACTCGTGGCCGTATTTATTAGTTGCCCTAAGTTAGCTAAATATGCTTACTTGAGTTCATCAGTAAGATTCTATAAATGGTGAATTATTTGTCAATTGTCATGTGTGAGGATCTTCAATACATCGAGGAGTTTTAGTGGATATCACACTTAAATTTTTTGGTAAACTCGTTCTTTTAACTTGAGGAAACAAGAAAGAGATAGGTTTAGTTTTTGCAAATAGTTGTAAATCTATGCTAATTGATTTGTGGATCATGCAAGTCAGTTGAAATAGTAGAGCTTGTAGCAGCGATAAAAAATATGAGTTTGATCTCTCTATTTGCACCCTTTATTAATTGAGGATCAATTTTAAGATAAACCTTGTTTAATTTACCTTATTTCTATTTATTTCTTGGAATAAGTTCATGTACAATATAAGCTTATAAGATAATTGTAGGTGAAATAAGTACAAAAATTACTCAATAACTTTGTGTTTAGAGAGCTACAAGAGCGGAGATGAGAATTGGTACTATAGGATCCCCTGATATTAAAAGGAATGCTTAACCATTTGAACTATTTCTCACTCTCGATACATAAGCTCCTAAAAATTTCTGGTCAAATAGATCCATATCTTAGCTCTTAGGGAATGGGATGCAAGCCAAATGTTAATGTATTATTAACAATTTAACAGTAATAATAGTATTCGTAACAATAATAATATGGAATAAAGCTTGTCTGACAATTGAGAAATCCAAAATTTGTATTTAACCAGAAAAAGTTTGCTAAAAGTAGCGTAATTTCAACTTTAGTCCACACTCTAGAGGAACAGCAAAAATCAAGTACAGTAAAGTATAACTAACTCTTAATACTCTACTCTAATCACAAAAAAGTCCGTATTTTCTTTCAAATGAACTGTTCTTATAAAGGCGTATGGTCTACTTTTTTAGAGCTTTTTATAGAACTTTTACACCATAGATTATATGATGGGTCGTTATAAATCATTATCATAAAAAAATAAATGTTGTTTTTAGCTAAACATCAACCTGAAAGAAAAATTCTAGATCACGTGACCCAAACTTTTGGTTAATTACTCTCACTCTAATTCAGAATTAAGGGTTAATTTTACTTTAATTGCATAAAGTTTAGTGGACTAGTGGTATAGGGGCGGCAGACAAAGTCCTAGCTAATTACAACGTAATCCATATTTTGATGATGGGTAGGTTTTTGGGAATAGTTCCATGTTCTATTTTTAGTTTTGTTTGGAGGGAAATTCTACTTATAGTATAAGCAAATCTTTAAGCCACGAATATCCAGAAATATGTAAAAATTGGAAGCATTATTGGCCAACAGCAATAAAAAAATTTCACAAAGGAAGTATTTATAAAAGGAAATAAATAAATTAGCCCTTTAACCTTTTTCACAATAATAATGAATAATGTTTAATTGTTTTTTTAATCTATCTAGACAACATTCTCATATGCTCGATAACTAAATGATCTTCACAATAAATTTGAGTAAAAATTTTGATATAAAAAAGTTGATTTCAATTATCATATTATACGAAAAATTGATATCAAATATATATGCGGAGTATCTATTTATCTATAGCTAAAGTAAAAAAAGGGTTGATTAGAATCTTGAAGTGATCTTGTTTGACCTCCAATGTCAAAATTCACAACCTATGATTGAAAAGAGAGATACTACGTAGAATCAAAATGACAATATTGACCATACAAAATTCCATCTAAAACTATTGAAAAGATTTCTGGAGGATCCTCACCTCTTGTAGCAGGGCATCCATATTCTTCTCTGATGGCTCTCCTTCAACGGTTCAACCCCAAACAGAACTTTTCTGGAGGTGTGAGCATGCATGTATCTGCGACGAGGCTCAATCTCTGGATGAGAGTCTAGATACAAAGTTTTGAACTTTTGTTAATTTATCGTCATAGGTGTTGGCTAAACTATACTAGCTTGATGTAAAATAAATACGAATATATTCATATGAGTACAATGATAATTCAAGTGACATAACATGGAATGAAATTATAAATTTTAGCTAGATATATGAAGATAATACGTTGGTTTTGCTCAATACTAGAATACTAGTAAAAACAGTGTCTCTTCCATTACAAAATAAAAAGGTTTATGGCATATAACAATGAGAAACCAAAATCATGCTCATATCAGAAAAAGAAAATCTAAAAGAACATGCGACAATTCTGTACAAAAGATAGTATCTATTTATTTGTTCATCATCTCTTTGGAGAGTAGAGGCAGAAGTTTAGGCGATACAAAAGCATTACATCATCCATAATCGTTTTCCTTTCTGGTTTTCCTATACAGTAGTGTCCTTCCGGCAGCTGGAGAAAGGATCAGAAGTCACCTTTGAATGTTAAAACGAGCTGACTGCCTTAGATGCCTTATTATTCACCATTGATACCAAAGATCCGGACCTTATGCATATGTGGAAATTTGGCTACAACCAAGATGATCATTGCAATGGTGTTGAAGAAAAGCATTGGGTGCTGGTAATCTGTTGTATGTGAGGCTATCAGGTACCTGTAAACAAAATATTCTTCATTATATAGTCAACAAATATCCAACTGTATTGATTTCTGCTCTAGTCAAATGAAGGTCCTTATACTACGTATTAAGAAGATTGCGAAGAACTTCAACATCTAAAAGAACCGAAGGGAACAGGCAAAAGGAAAGAGATCCTCACAATGCCTTAGCTGCCAAGGCATGAAAACTAAGGAAGACTATTTAACCACTAACTTCAGAAAAAGGCCTTGAATCATTCTACACTTCAGACCCATAACAAGTTTGATTTTAAAACGAAATCATAATTATTTACAGAACTCTTAATCTTAAGCTGCATATGTCTCCGATTATACATTTCAATCAGGTACATCAAGATCTAGGTGTCACATTCTATACTGGAAAAATAATAAAGACAGCATCAGAACTCAGGTATCATATTCAGAACTTCAAAGGAAGCACCAGGTCATAAACTATTAAAAATTCCTTATCACAGTGCCCCCACCAACTAAAACAGCACATGGCAGAAGCAAAACAGTTTCTGGAAATCGAAATACTTCCAAGTCATTGCTAGCCCCTGCTAGTCTATAAAAAAAATTGCTGCTAATTTTATCACAAAGTATATTATACAGACAAAAAAAAAAAAAAAACCATTTAAAATTTGAAAAAGTACGATGCATGTTAGACAGAATAAAAGCTGCAAAAGATTTAAAACATGGGAGAACTTATGTCAAATATCCAGGCAACAAAGAGGAGGATGGGTACAGTAAAATAGGCCCAAAGATCATGCTTTGTAGAAAGCCTTCAACATCCCTGGGCCAAGAGTGCCCTCATGCCTCAAAACTATAGCTCCGAGTTATGATGATCACTCTACCAAGGTGTCAAATCTCAACAAAGGGTGCATAAAGGGCCACTACAATTGATTTGGGACCTCATAAGTTGCCTCCAGCAAAAATTGTGTTACGCAGTAGATGGATAGTCACAGTGTCACTGATTCACTGTCGCTCTATAAGTACTAAGTTATAGGTGGTGATTTGATGCACATGGCCCAAGACAAAATATTTCAATCTCATAATAATGGACCTACAAGCTCCTTTGAGCTGCCTAGAATCTAGATACCCTTAGGGCTTGATGGCTATCCCTAGAGAGATAAATAGTCAAAACCATTTACTCAGTTGAAATATCTTCACTTTACAAGGCCTTGTTTGATTCCCCAATCCCCACCTGTAAATTTTCCCATGGAAAGTTGAAGAAACAAAGCAACAGATTGCTGAGTTCATCACCTTGCAAATAATGCAGCAGACGTTTTGTTTACAATATATTTCCTTGGCAAGCCCAAAAGTAACATAGATTGTAAAAAAACATCTTCACACTCCATCTCAAATGTTAGCACCATCATCCAAGAGACAAAACCCATGAAATCAAAATTTGCAATTTTTATCTCTCTTCTTTAACAACTATATCATGATTGAGGGAGCACATTACAAAGAAAAGATAGGGAATAAAGACAAGTCATCTCTATCAAGAAAAAAAAAAAAAAAAAAAAAAAAAAGACATCCAGTTTTTTTCTCTTTATAATAAAAGAGAGAAAAAGTTGGATTGAGGGATATGAACAATTAAAAGTGTAAAACTGAGCCAGCAACAGAGATGGAGTCAAAATAACATAGCAAAGCTTCCATTTATTCGAAGTTAGTCATTAGCTTCTTTAAAAGCAAAGGAAGAGTCATTAGCTTCTTTAAAAGCTAAGGAAGAGTCATTAGCTTCTTTATAAGCTAAGGATGTCCTAAGGAGTAAGCACCGACCCCTTCTGTGAGCTAGACATAGAAAAATTTCCCACTACCCTGATATTGGAAGTTCCTGCGATCACTGACACCAAACCAAACAAGGGCTAAACGGACATCAAGACTCTAATTGCCCCTTCATTATTCTATGTTCGCGTATATGTAATCTCCAATTACAAGCCACTCACATGAGCACAAATTCAAGCCTCAACACCATGCCTAAGCCTTTTGACCAAATTTCATATATTTATTCCCCAATCCTTCATCTTACATTCTTTACTTTTCAAACTGTTCACCTAGGAAACATGAGCCAGTTATGAGCAGAGCACAGAACTTTTGACATTTTCATGACTTCTTTTACTTAAACTATTCAATCTGTTCACTTTGAAACCATGATCTAGTTATGGTTATGACTAGCAAGTTGACACTGGGTCCTCAAGACCATTTCGGAATACTCAAGAAATTGTGTGGTACGGTGAACATGCTTTGGGCTTCAGATTATTAGGTTAAGACTTTTGTTTGGGTCTTTGAAATTCTGCGCACAATTGGATAGGAGGATTTGTTTCAAATTTTGACAATTATAAATAATTTCACCTTTATCTTGACTTTGTTTCTCCATTTCAAGATCTTAGCCAAATTGGTTTTTCCATATTCAAGTTAGTTTGTACCAACTGTAAGGGACCTGTTTCTGTACTATATAAGTAATCACTTAAGGCATCAGATAGACTTTACCCATCAAGACATAAGATTACTAGGTGGATGGGTGGGGAGAGTAGGAAGAGTAAAAAAGAAAGATAGAAAGCCACTATCATGACTACACCAAAGCCTTTAGCTCATAAATTCAAGTCGCAATTGGCTGAAAGGTTATACATCATCTAAAGAAAGACTAAAAAAACTGATCTCAAAGTATCCGCAAAACCAAGGTCACAAAGATAAGGTTCACAATACGTTGCCAAAAAAATTTCGATGGATAAAACATGAGATATGTGATACATTGTATTTGACCACTAAGCCTATTCCTCGTGGTTACAAGCAAATTCACCTCCTTCATCATGTAATCACACTCAAAAACATCAATTCCTAAGTCTCCAATGTTGCTTTGACTCTCAAACCACATTCAGCAGTTAATTTACAGCATAGTGGTTCACTGACTTAATCCTTACGACAAGAACACAGACTTCAACAATGAGAGACAAAAAATTACTAGAGCTCTAGTAGCCACCACTATCATTATTCATTATCATCACCATTACCTAATGCCTCTAACAACAATTGATTATGCTAGATTGAGGTGTATCAAATGCAACATAACCTTTTCCGTATTAGTGCAAATAACTCTGTGAGACTTACCTCAAGGCAAATGAGATAAGAGTCAAATTGAACCTAAGGGCTAAGGCTCAATTCTCTTCACTTTTTTATTTTTTATTTTATTTATTTTTTATTGATTATGTGTTTTTGGTTATACAAGGAACTATATAAACACATTTTTAATAGAGAAAAATAATTCATTCATTTTTATTTACATATCAAATCGGTTTTGAATAAATATATTATAAAAAGTTAACGAGAGTATGGCGCCTAATCTGGGTACTGCCTAAAAATTGATCAAATTAACGTCTTCTACATCTGAAGCAAATCTAAAATTATACAGCAATGAAGGAGTTAAAACACTACTGACTAGCCCAACTGTAACATCAGTCATTACTCCTCACAACAGTGCTATTTGTCCACTAACTAAACACCAAGGAATCCCCCCTCCCTCCTCTATTTTCATGTACCAATCTAGTAACTCAGCCATGAGGATTCTAAAACTATCCGAGCTCTAAAAACCTCATCCCCATTCTCCAGGTTTTATGACTACACTATTCAGGTAAACTTGACCTCATGACTTAGTAGCCATTTTAATTTGAATAGTAAGTTTGTAATGTCTACGATGGTCATTAATTAATATCTTAGAAAAACCCCCCCATTTCGATTCTATTCCCTACTCGTTTGTATGTTGGAGGATTACATGAATATATGTCATCTTTTGAGTCCAAATTTTGACACAGAATTCAAGCCACGAAAGTACAATACCTAAAGGGTAAAAATAAGTGGATGAGCCCCCTCCTCACCCTTTCAAATGACTTGAAAGATTTTGTGTCAGTTAAATCCACCTGAAGGTGTTCTACATTTTCACCAACTCAAGCAATATTGGAATCCTATGTCCACCAAACCCCATTTAATGATGAAGTATCCTATTGTTCATTTGTTCATGCAATGCTTTCACGTGAGAAGAATAACTCCTATAAATGATTTAGAGATCAGACAAACCAGAACTACAATATTCAGGGTGCTAGCATTTCATTTGATAACTAACCAAAACAACTATGCATCAAATACAATAAAATCAACATATTAAGTATTTTTGGGAGTTACTTACAGCACAACAGGCACAACAGTCAGGAATTTCCTGTTACGTGTAAGCTGCTTCCCATTGTCAACTTGTTCCCACCAAGTCAAACGATTATATATTCCCTGATCATCAGAGAATGGGGTACCTTTCTTCCAGTGAAAGAAATGATATGTGACCTGATCAGAGAAGTAAAAACATCAATTGGACAGAAAAGAGATCCATATTAGAAATATCTAAAATAAAACAGTATTCATGTAACGTTTACTAATTCTTTCTACATAGTTCATAGCTCTCCCACTACCACCAGGAAAAGGGAAGGAACAATGAAAAATAAAAGAATCTCATTAAAACATCAATCACAAGAAAAATTCCCTGAAGAAATTAGGCAATTCAAAAGCTAATCAAACTCGCATAAATGCATATACAACCATCCAAAGTTCCTCCACTTTTCAAAGCAGAAATTTAGGGATAGGATGAGAAGATCACTTAACTAACTCAAATAAGCAATTGCCGCAGTGCCAACTTTTATCAATCACAAACTTATTTATATTCAGCTAAGGTTTTGATATGTGTCTTACACATGTAAAACAAGGTTAGCAAGACAAATTCTGTCATTTCTAAGGACATAGGACATAGAAAATGATAAGCAACAACTATCATTTTTTTTTCTCTCCCAAATTATGTCTTTCATTCAAACTTCGAGTACAATTCCTTCCTAAACAACAATGGCAATGCCCTTTTTTTGCTAAACAAGACTGAACTGTTATCAGACTATCAATCCACACCCCCAATGATTGACAAAGCTACCCTGATTGAAATTCATTATTGAAAGAAATTGCATAGCATATTTTTCCAACAGACTAAAAAAATTAAAGATCAAAATTACATTTGAAGTTAAGTAGCTGGTATATGAATTTGCTATAAAAAAATTAAAGATAAAATCAAAGGTGAGGTTCTTGCCTATAATCTCCTTACCAATACCATGCTTTATAGGGAACAATTGAAGGTTAAGACTTCAAAAACCACATTGAGCATAAAACGTGTTGATGTCATAAGTTCTTATGCTACTTTAACTCCTAACTATCTACTTGAATCAAACATTTTAACTGACAAAATGGCATAGGAGACAAAACAACGGTGTGTAGTTCAAATTATCAAAGGCTCAAAAATAAATTCAACTACATAATATGCAATATGCAGAGAAAAAATATAATGATCTTGGAGGCCATAGCAATAAATTGGACTACAGAAACAAGTTCCTTAACCAACTCTAAAGCCTTCTCTCCATTGCACTCCTCAAGTCCTCATTAGAATCCACCAGGTTGGCAGGTTTAACTCCAAGGCCCAAACCCTATCATAGAAAGATCTCTGATAACAATTGAGCCATAGGAAACCTTTTCATGTATTGCACAAGGAAGATCAGTTGACAGAGCTAGGCAAGGCAGCAATACTACTTATCAGGTCTGATAAAAGCTCAAAACCAAAATAACTATATGGGTGTGTGTGTGTTCAATGACTTCAATCTTTCCCCTTCCAGCTCATTGCCATTAGGAAAATAAGGATGGGCTAGGTGATAAAAGGTAAAGCATGATTCTTTGATAAAAAAAACGAGGTCTTTTTTTTCATGACAACAGTTTGTGACCATAAAGAGTGTGCTTCAGCTATTTGATCGAGTTTTTTTTTAGACAACAGTTGCGACTGAGTGTGCTTCAGTTGTTGAATCGAATTTCTTCCATGACAACTGTTGTGAGTCGTGACAACCGTGACTATAAAGAGCGCACTTCGGTTTTAAAATCTTGTGCAGGTTAATTTGTAGTTGAATAGTAACATTTCATATCAACTTGTGTAAAGTAAGCAAAATAGGGGTTTCTCTCCACCCAAGAATGAGTAACCTATATACTAAGGTTTCACCCATTCATGATACAACAAAAGCTTTTCGCAACCTGAAAAATATGCTCTTCCAGTCACGTATAAGAGCACACACTGAAAAATCTTTACCTCTCAGACAGTGGAGTTCAAGAAGACATTTAACAAGTGCAAATAGAAACTAAACTAAAAACTCTTGTACTCTAGAAAGGATGCATCCACACTTCTATAACACATATTTAACCTCATCCTTCCACTATACAGTAACGTTTTCATCCCACACAAATCACATAATTATAGAACAAAGACTAAAATTAGTAAAATTCAATCACATACAACATTCGCAAGAGCTCAAATTGAACAAAATATGATGAATTGCTGAATTCTAAGAGGCGAATTAAACCACGACATAATCAAATAATCAATCAATTGCAACAATTGAGCAAAAAAGTACCGAAAACCTAACGAAATTGAGGAGAGAGAAAGAGCGTACAAGAAAGTGAGCGAGATTGACGACGGTCCAAGCCATGCCAGGAGAACAACCAAAGACAGAAAGAACGAGAAGCCATGAAAAGAAGAGGAACAAGATGTATGTTGTCCAAACTCCAGGATATGTAAACCACTCTGTGTTCCTATTCAGATCCGCAGGTGGCGAAGCTTTCACATACAAATTCGCCATTGTTGTACAAGCTTACTCTGTAAAACCTCCAAAAATTCTTCGAATTTGATTTGATTCCAATTGAATTTGATTTGATTTCAATTGGATTGAATTTGATTGGATTGAATTAGGTTTAGAAAGAAAGAAATTGAATTGATTAATTTGGAAAATTTGTGAGTTTCTCTCTCTCCTCTCTTAAATTGATTTGATGATGAGTGGGTGGATTAATTCCTGGAAACATGCATTTTTGATGATCTTTTTCTCTAATTTACACCTTCTGACAAATAAAAGTGATAAAAAAAAGGGAAAGAATGCTTGATATTTTTTCCTTATTTTCTTGTGTGTTTGATTTTGGTTTGTGGTATTGATGGCCGACTTTTTTTGACGATACTATGTGTAAATTGTGGTCCAATTAGTGTGGGTTGCATTGAATTGAATTGGATTTCTTAAGCCCAATGGACCTATTTTAATGTCTACTTGTATTGATTATGCTTATAATCTACCCATATTGAAAGGATCTGTGTGTGAAGGTGAACTAAACATCTTTGAGTATTACGGAGAATGAAATTTAATTTGTGAAATCAAATGACAAGCCGAGTAATTAAATAAGTATTACTTCGTATAATATTACATCCATGAGATTATTTCATGTCTTGATGATGATAGTTTATGATACAATGAAAAGTTGTTAGTCAAACGAAATACTACGTATATGTGGTGAAAAGAAGCATCTATCAAACAAGACCAACATACTTTACTATTGGATGTCTTAAGTGAAAAAAATTGATACATACATAATCTATGTTTGAAAGACGTCTTGATTTGATTAGCCTATTTAAGCCTATCAATATCCTTCATATTATTCTCTTACTAAACATTGGCTAAAATCTCTATACGAAATACCATTTCAATTTATATTTTTCTCCTATCGTCCCGCACCATTGTTCATCTTTCTGTAGATAACCTTGCTAGGTCCCTATCCCTAAGCCCATCATCAACGAACCACACGTACACCCATATTCCATCACGTCGCCAAAGTGTTCTTGAAGAGCATGTCTCATCTAATCCATTAATTGTGGGGCGGATAGATAAGTAAAGTTTGATCATGTTTGGTATATAATGTTTTAAAATGGTGAAATTGTAATATTTGTTTTCATTGCTTATTGTTTGGTATGATCGAGGAGTAGTAACACACTTAACTTCCTAAGGTTAACCATACATTATTTTTTGTTATTCTTTCCAACCTTATAATATAAATAACTCAAGTGGTTAGAGCTCTCTCCCGGTTCCAGGTGATCTTGGGATCGATTCTTATTATTTGTCCTTGTGGCTCTCTAAACACCAAAAAAATAATAGCAAAAACATGAGGACATAGGAGATGGAGGGATTTCCAAGTAATTGGGGATTCGATCCTCATCCCCCCATTTCTGTGATAGGGTGGGGAGGACCCCGTATCTTACCGATTTTTTTTTAAAAAAAAAAAAAAAAAAAAAAAAATCAAATGTCGATTTGGCCAATTTGAAACGAGGGATTACTTCCTCAAGTAAACCAATATGTAGCGCACTTAGTCTAGTTCATCAAGGGCCACAAGTACGTTGATCGATATCTTACTTTCAAATCAAATGGAGAGATTTTTTTTTTTTTTTTTTTGGAAGATGGTTATTATAGAAAGGTTGATATGATATTTTATGTAAATATAAAAAAATTACATGGGAACAAAGTTGAGTGACATTTATTGTCATGCATTAGAAAACATGGCAACGAGTGATTAGATCAAATTAAAAAAATCAAAAATAAACATCAAAAACTAACATTTGATAGGCGAGTTAGCTTTTCACATCAAGTTTGTGGAGAGAAATAGTCCGCTTATACAATTATAAGCAAAGAAATCAAAATCTTCATCTCATCTTACTAGTGGCACGTAGCCAATTGGTAATTTACTAATTTAGTATGCTATTTTGTCACCTATGTGACATTTAACGGTGGACAATTTATATTTTTATCTTTTTTTTACATGGATCGTTATAAAATATAATATTTCTTAGTATATACTCTTCTAAAGCATAACTTTATTTCATAATAACATTAAAAAGCTAGGTCATATAAAAAATTTATGCTAATGTTAAAATTGTTAAGAAATTAATTGGATGACCATATTTAATCTTCAGAAATCACCCATTGAAAGCTTTTTCTCCACTTCGATCTAAACGCACTAACAAATAAAAAAGAAGAAGTGCCAAATTAGGTTAACCCTATTATCTCTTGTTCAAGCAAACTTTTCACATATAATGACGTAGGAAAAGTCAACCCAACTATAATGCAGTATTATTCTTAGTATTATTAGGTCATTCTATTCGAACTTTCCTTTGCACGTTTAGTTTCATGCAACAAATTATGCTTTATTCTCGCACCCTCCATTAAAAAGAAGCTTTAGTCTGTAAATTGTAATTTTTAAGAATTAAGGTGCTTGTTTCTGTCCAAAATTGTTTGATCATTTACAATTCTTTTTTATACAAAGCTCCACACTTTTGGATCCAAATGTATACTTCAAAAGTAAGCTAGGTGCAATTTGGAAAGAAAAAGAGTCATAGAATGTCCTAGAAATAACTAGTGAATCAAACATTTTTTTGTGGATTTGTACGACTTTTTATTAATGAAATTGAAAATATTATGAAAAAAATATGACTTTAACCAAAGCATGAGAATGCATGCATGAACTGGAACCAGATCCTCAATTAGGAAATCTAATCCCCGATATACTAGGTCATGAAATAAAAACACTTGAAATTAAGTTTGATACAAGATACTCCAATTAAATTGGATGGTTTTTGAAAGTACATAAAATACGTATACACTCAACTATACAGTACATGATTGTTTTTTTAATTTAGAAAGTAGAAGTAATTTCTTTTAGTTTTTTGTATGGCTGAATCCACGGTTGTTAATTCAGATATACTAGCTGTATACCACTGCCAAACTTCAGCCTTTACGTGTGTAATATGCAATGAATGAAGAACTAAACATAAGATTGTAATATGCATGTATGTACGAGTAGCATATTATAACAATCATCATATTGATAGTGTAGGTGTAAAACTACATTAACATATATATGCACCTTTATTAACTTGATCAGAACACTTGGGTATGATACGATAATCGATTATTGAATTATAACACCTACGTACTCCCTTTATCTTTGAATAATGACCGTAATCTTTCTAAGGAATTAGGTTGAATTATCATGATTATTTCCTTATTCATGTATGTTATTCAAGACGTACTTGCCACTGGTTGTAAATAGCCCTGGATCCTCATTCCTGCGCGCTAGACTGCTTTGTTCCAAACAATACCATATCGACCACAACAAATAAAATTGTCTTTGATTTGAATGGAAACATGAATAAGAAAAGTTTTAGAAGGATCATAATAGTTTGAACTAACGATAAATAATGAGCCAGCGAGCACATATTCATTACATTCTAGCTACAACAAGTCAAGGGTGCTCAGACTCAGACCACAAGTTTGTTTTCTAGAGTAAATTTAGAAGATAGATTATTACTCCGTATTTGATTTTATTTCCGGGCTAGAACATCTAAAACAGTATGAAAATGTGACCTATTATATAGAGACGGAGAGATAAAGCATTGTAGAAAATTTTCCCTCATGTACCAAACTGAGACAGTTACTTTCAAATTAATTAAACATTTGAGTAACATACAGAAAGTTGCAGTACGTGCAAGAATTCGTACAAAATATTTACACAGGCTGCAGACAAAGATAAGTGGGAGGCAGCACTATAAATCTGCTATATTAAATAGGAGCAAATAAATTAAAAAGTTTATGAATAATTTGAAATTGATATAATAAATTACTTGAAGTTGATGTTTAGTTACATGAGGTCACAGAAAACACATACACAACAATTACAACAAGCTAGTGGCTGATCCATAATATACTCCGTATATATTTTACCATATTGTTTGTATAATACCTCCTATGTTTTCTTTTATACGTACGTACTTTTAAGAGGCGATTAGAGAACATAAACGAACAACTTTATCATAATAATGTTATATTAACAGTGTAACACCCAGAATTAACCGGAAAGAGTTAGGTAGCGTGTGTATAAAATGTTTTGATTAGTTTTTCCATTATGTTATCTAATTATCTTCCTCAAAGTATATGTCATGAACCTGTATTGCAAATAAAAGAAAACGGAGGAAGTATTAATTACAAAAATAACATGACAGTACAAGATTGTATAACTAGCTAGCTAGATAATCAGGCATAAACTATTCCAATATAGAAGGATTTATCAATGATAAGGTGGTGTCAATTCCCATGTCAACCTGATCATCCGTCAGACTCCAATATTCATCTGCACTTATCATAAAGGACAATTTCAAGGACCTAAAATTTGTATTTCTTTGGATAATATAGAAATGATAGTGGAATATGAGTTAAAAACACTTGAAAAAATTTAGGTCATGCTTGCTCTTTATATAAAAGGAAGTTAGACTATCTCCAAATTCATAGCAACTCACTCATATTACATTACATATTGCCAAAAAGAGTTGAGAGCTCTTTACTAAACCTGCTCTTAGTCGTACGACTGAACGTACTTATATAATAAGTAGTAGACAAGCTGACACAAGGCAGGCGAATTTTCGTTACAGTACAAAGTACTTAAAGTTCTGTATACTTGTTATCTAGCTAGAATGGTATCTGGTGAGGGAATATCGGGAAGATTGGAATGGAAGATCAATGTGTCTAATGGGACGACGAAGGTTTTAGAGCCGGAAAGAGGGATAGCAGCAAGGATATGGCAGAAGTTACATAGTATGATTGTTATGAAGACATGGAAGTTTTTGGTGGATTCATGGAATATAGGTGTTGCTGATCCTAAGAAGTTTGTTCATTGTCTAAAAGTGGGACTTGCACTTTCTGTTGTGTCTCTTCTGTATTATATGAGGCCTTTATACGATGGTGTTGGTAAAAATGCAATGTGGGCCATTATGACTGTGGTTGTGGTTTGTGAATATACTGTAGGTAAGTTTTAAGGCCGAACTTACCTCTAATTTTGCTGTGAAATTACGAGTATTTCATAACTCGTTAACTGTCGATTATACTTGTATATTGTATGTGTATATATATTATGTCCCTGAGTTGTACTAAGCTAAGATAACTAACCTGAATTTTATGCATGTGTAAATGACAGGATCAACTATATACAAAAGCGTCAACAGAGCTGTTGCGACTGTTGTTGCAGGATCATTAGGAGTTGGGATCCATTGGATAGCAAATCAATGTGATAAACAATATCAGCCTATTTTCCTTGGAGCTTCGGTGTTTATTTTTGGTGAGCTGATTATTTTAATATTATTATATTTAGCTACTTCATTACAACTTCAATACTTGTGAAAACCATATAAATTTTAATATATGTTTGTAGTACAACCGATTGTACCACGTGCATGGTTGTACCATGCATGTAATACAATTGCACCACTGGTTGTATAATAGAAATTGGCGGTTGCTCAGGGTAGTCAAATAAGTCAGTACTCATTCTCAATAAAATTCCTATTTTGCGACGTTCAGATTGTCACAAGTTTGAATCCTGTCATATGCATGCGATCCTTGAGAGTGGAGTTGTGGTCACTAGGGTCCTAAGCTAAAATAACTAAACCCACCACTGGTTAAATAAAATTTCGAAGTATTATTATTGATACTGCAGTAAACAAGTCAATTAATAGTTTTAACTGCACTCAACCCAAACCTTAATTAGGCTAGACTAGTAAGAAGACTGCTTCTGATCTAAAAAGGAAATAAATCAGTAAGATGTAATTTGTATAAAGTTATATTGAAAAGTGGAAGATAATAAAATTCAGACTTAGCTTGTATTTATGATGAGCCTTGCTTCCTGTATGCAGCTTCAACTGCCACCTTTACTCGTTTCATTCCCACAGTGAAGGCTCGATTTGATTATGGTGCCATGATCTTCATCCTCACCTTCAGCCTAGTCTCAATCTCAGGCTATCGCGTGGAAGATTTGATCATGATGGCTCACCAAAGGGTAAGCACAATTGCAATTGGAGTCTCCCTCTGCATCCTCATAAGTATGCTGCTATGGCCTGTTTGGGCAGGCGACCAGCTTCACAATCAAACTATTAGCAACCTCGAAAAACTTGCCAATTCCTTAGAAGGTATACACCACACATTAAATGATTAATGCTTTAAAGTAAATGTCAAAATTCACTTGTAACTATAACTAAGCCATATGTCTAACATAATTTTTACACACAGGTTATATAGCCGAGTACTTCAGCAATGAAGAAACTGCAAAGATCCCTAAGGATGATGTGACCAAAAAGCTGCAGGGATACAAGTGTGTGCTGAACTCAAAGGCATCTGAGGATTCTATGGTAAGCAAATGACAGAATTTGAACATCCATATGTAGCTACTTAGCAATCACAGGACATCCCAAAATCGAAGATAACTTAAAACTAACTAGTTATGATCCTGAATCAGGTGAATTTTGCAATATGGGAGCCAGCACATGGACGTTTCTACTTTGGTTATCCATGGAAGCAGTACCAAAAAATTGGTGCAGCAGCACGCAGCTGTGCTTATTGCATTGATAATCTAAACAGTTGCATTGACTCTGAAATGCAGGTAAACAATTGTGCAGTGGCGATCCACTTGGATTTTTGCGCATAAGCACAAACATATACACAGATAAAAACAATTGCACTACGCTTTCAAAACATACAGAAAACAGAACTTTGTCACAGTAAATAAAACTTGATTTATGATGAATACAGGCACCTGAGTTGTTGAAGCAACATATCACAGAGAGATGCACAAAGTTAAGCCTGTTCTGTTCAGAGGTGCTGAAAGAATTAGCCACAACAATCAAGACAAGGAAAAGATCATCCAGTATCGATTTCTTAGTTGACAAAATGATCTTTGGAGTAGAGGAATTCCAAAATGATCTTAAATCCCTTCCTTGTGATATTGTTCTTTCATTGACAACAGCTGAAAACTCTACTGACAGTAATGGTGAGAAGCTAGAGACCCCAAACCAAGCAACTATGTTGGAGGTATTGCCATTAGGTATGCTAGTGACTTTGCTGATCGAAATTGTAGCCAGAATTGAAGAAGTTGTCAAAGAAGTTGATAATTTAGCAAACATGGCAGAATTCAAGATCCAGAAAGAAAAGAAATTACAAGAGATTCCGAATGAGAATAAGCAAACAAACACCCAAGGCCAAGAAATAATGAAGGCCATTGAAGAGGTCTAAACTTTTGACAGTCATTGACCAAGAACATTTGATTTGCTTACTTCATGTAGAGATCATCTGGTCGTAATATACCATGTGTTCAGTGCACCAGACATTCCCGATCTATAATTTCGACATCTTGTATGTCTGAAATCTTCAACATGCTACCAATCATCTACCAGAATACATGCAGATATAGATCATTCTAGAGCTTTTCTTGTTTGCATGCATGCACCCAGCTCATGGTTTGAATTGAATATCACAAAATCTTGTCAAAAAAAGAAAGGTTACCTTCCAAGAGATTTAGGCTGAGAAAACTCCCAAGTTGACGGTTATGTGTATAATTTCTCAAACACAAATATATTGTATCTCCTAACAATTATCTACCATCATCCATACTTGAAAAATCTACAAAAAATTATTTCACACACTTGAGCATAAACTTCCATGATTTCATTGATTGGAAATTCACTGAAGTTACAACTTACAAGGTTTCAAACAGACGATAAATATCAACGTGACAAAAATTAGAATTATTCATGACAAACACCCATATGACACTTGTGAATTCTAATGAGAAGATATATGTACTTGGCTCAACACGTGACTTAGATATGTCATGTATGTCACAGAGTAATCAGTGCAGTTGAAGATCCTTCATCAGGAATTTCTTCTTCCGCGGACTCATTCCAACCGAGGTTAACAGCAAGGTCCTCTACCGCTACCTTAATCACATCAGTACGGACCCCAATATCTGTAGCATAACGGCTCATACAGTACATCCCGGCTGTCACAGTAGCTACACCCACAGGACTTGGCATCAACAACTTGAGAGGAGAAGAAAGTAGAGCAGCCAGTGGGGCCCCAATGACAGAAGAAGCTTGACCACTTCTTCCAACCCCTACTTTATCAATTAACAATAGACCAGTTTTACAGTACAATGCAAAGTCCTCACAGTTGTTCTCGAATACATTATAGTTCCCAAACCCATTTTGAAGAAGATACATTGCCCGGTGGATGACATACTCAGGTGGATCAGGTTGGGCAGTGGTGCATGTCCCACCCCTTACTTTGGCAATAAAGGCAGATGGGGTTACTCCATATTCAAATAAGTAAGGTGATCCATTGCCAAGAAAGCAGTCTAGACAGGTGAGGACAACTCCACTTTTTGGTTGCCTGAATCCACAATCAGGAAAAGTAGGACATGAAGTCTCCTTCACAAGATCAGAATTGTCAGAAGCCTCTGCATTCTGATTTTGATAACGGTCAGGAGTAAAATGAACAACTTTGCTTCCACCCACAAATATGCCTTCAACAACAGAAAACAAATTGTAGTCAGAACATTGTGCGTTGTTTAAATTTAAACAGGTGGGAAGGGGTGGAGTAGGTCAATGTTTAGCCACTTAATAGAGTTATAACCTTAATTCAGAGCATAGGAACAGTAAAGGTACGCATGTTTTAAAGATCATAAAAACTGGCATGGAAACCTTAAAGCATGCCATTTATCCATAGTACATAACGGTGAAGTATATTCTCAAAACCATGTCCAACAGAGTTGGTTGCATGCAAACTTCACTCAGGGGGTGATTGGAATCTCATGTATAAGCATATATATATGGGCATTAATTGCCTTCTGATTTTAATCCAACTTGAAGAACAGAAGAGGAATTAGAGAACAAAGAGAGTTTTAGATGGCTTCTCATAAAGATAACATCATTTTATTTTATTTTTAAAAAAAAAAACAATATCCCCAAGGAAAAAACAAGTTATCTATCCATATGAACAGATAATTATCAAAATCAGATCATTACAATTGCATTTTGAGACTAATCCCACATTAACGCACAATCGAAAGTGACCAGCTGAGGGACAGGTGTTCAGTCATTCCACCTACATACATATATCCTATGAGGCAATAATGCTAATAGAATAAACCAACAGTCTAAAGTTGATTATGTGATAATGTGATAACAAAAACGATTTAATCACACAATCTTTTGGTAATGCACTTTGCACTACTGATTTCCTGCATTTCATACCAGGAACATATCAGGATAATCTCTACTCAACCAAGGAGTGAGTCATGTCTGATTCAGCTTTTAATTGTCCCAACACTCCAACAATAGAGTCAAGCATGACAAGCACATTATCCTTCTATTGTCCTCATTAGACATTATCATTAACATAACAACAAGAATGTTTCGCGGTGTCCTACAAGACCCCAAGCCTAAAAAGATAGAACGCATACACCTAATTCCACAATAATTTTGATTATATCAATTTATCCAAATACAATTAGCTTTCAACTAGCTTCAACTTTCAAAATACTAATAAACAACCTCCAAATCACAATCTCTAAATCAACAAGCCACTAAACCCACTCACAATTTCCTTGCTTGATCAATCTCCACTTTCGGCTTTTCGCCTCCCAATCTTCTATACAACAATAATCATACTTGAGACGGCAATACATCCCCTAACATAATCTCTCAGCCATAAATGAAAAGGATTGTATTCTAGTTTCGACAACATGCAACAAACAGTAACCTGATTCTTTTCTTCCAAAAAAATGCATACCTCCATGAAAGAATCAAACTTTCTTGCAACTAAGGCAAGTTGGTGAAACCCCATTTCAAAATCAAACTACAGCCATCAATAAACAAATTTCTCCCAAATCAGATTGCAAATAATTCTAATTCCACCAGCCCTAATAGAACAAAAAAAAATATAGAAAAATGCAAGAACAAAAAGGCGGATAGTCCAAAACATTGTATTAACCCAAAATTATTACTATATTAAACAATAAATGAACCAAATTACAACATTGAAATTAGTATGAAAAGAGTACCATGGTGAGAGTAAGTGAAGACAGCTCTCCAAGTGTAAATGTGATCCCCTGATTTGATCTCCTCCCTCTCCACCTTGTGACTCAACAACCCCATTTTCTCTCTCCTCTCTCTCTCTCTGCTTCTTCTGCTAAGTCAATGGAATTTCGTCAAAAAATGAAAATTCGTCAAAAATTAGAAGAAAGGATTATTTTAAAATTGAGGGTAATCTCCAATGAAAACGGAATTAGTTAAGCAAACACCCACCAACTACAAATCAAATTAGTAGTTATTCATAATTTATTTATTTTTAATTAAGTGTGAGTAGGTCTTAATCAGGAAAACCCAGAAAAAGAAGCGGAAAATGAGATGGTGGGATGATAATGATGATGATGGGTGATTTGCTTTTTGGTCTGGCCTTTGAGATTTTGACCTGTTTAATGTGGGGTTAGTTTTAACTTTGAAGGTGTTTGATGTGATCAATGGATGTGTTTCTTCATTTTAGGGAATGATTACTCTGATGATTCTATAAGTGAAGCGCAAGCAATTAGATTCCCATTTACAATGCAGCTTTTGCACCACTTAGATTACTTGGCATCCTAAGCCAATATGCGCAAGTGCATCTTAAACAACACAAGCTAACATATAACATACACATTGTAGAATTATTGTGACATGTTTCTCGAGACCAAAGTTCCCTAGAATGGTAGAATCTAAATCGGTCATAAAATTGTCATTATAAGTATAGACAATATACAAGAGAAGAGCATTAGGTACATATACTGACATACTAAATGTATCAAATGAATACATTCTGTGCACAATACAAGTACTATAACATACTTACATGTCAATAATTAAGGGCAGTACAACTCATTATTTTGGGAAAGAATATAACGGACGTAGTGATGAAAATAATTGGTGGAAAGACCAAAAAAGACTTGTACATTAGAACTCGGAAAAGATATTCCAATCATAGACTTTCACGTCAAGAACTGAGGTCTGTGATAAAAGATGTCTCAGCTCGTCAGCACGATCCACATCCTTAGCAAGCAATAACGCAAAACCCCCACCACCAGCACCCACCAGCTTGTAGCCGCAACAATAAGGTTCGGCAAATTCGAAAAATCGATCAACAGATTCATTACTACAAAATGGATCCAGTTCTTGATGCAGCCTCCACGCCTCCATCATGATATCACCCAACTCATCTATGTCTCCGTTCATGAGAGCTTCCCTCCCTATTTTTGCAAGTTCAGCAAGACGCTTGATGCTGGATACAAGCAGATTATCTCGTCTTAGGTAGCGAGTCACCACATTCTGCAATACTTTGCGTGCAAGTCGGACCTGCAGTGTGTTGAACTACTAGTCAAAAATCATAATTACAAAGTAGGGAAAACGACAAAATGAAAGATTGGTTTGCATTTAAGAATTTTAGGCATCCACATAACCAAGCCAAAAACACCCACGCCCACAACAAAGGCAATTTCTCAAAAGAATGTAAAAGATCACAGCACAGTATGACAGCTTCCGTAAAAGAAATAATAATATCATAACACCTATATGTCTCAAACTAGAATTCTCCATGAAGAAGTTGAAGAAATTTAATTGAAAACATCCATAAAATATAAAAGGCAGTTTTGCACCAATGAAAGATCTTTTAAGTAACAAAAATGAAATACTAGTTGAAGGGATTGTTGTTGTGGTGGCATTACAATGGGGTCTGTGTCCAAGCCTCTTATTAAATAGTTGTGGTCTTCTCTTTAGACAGATGGAACAGTTGACAAGAAACAAAACTACATAACCACTTACTTGACCGGTAAATACCACAAGCAATCTCCGATGCAATTGCAACATCAGTTCAGGGGATGCCAAAAGAGGAATGACTTGAAGCCGCAAAGGAATTCCAGGGAAGCTAGTTGTAAATTTAATACCAGGATATAACCCACCAATCTGATCCTGCCAGCCTCCCCCTGTTCCCATAAGCTGCTCTAGTACCAATACTAGCCTAGCAACATTTTCTTCCTCATCGTCCCCTTCAATTATTTGAAGGAGTCCCTTCACTACAGCAGCTGCAAGGATGCTTGATGTCCCTAGGCCACTACCACGTGGAACATTGGCCCAGGTTTTGATCTCCAAGCCCATAGACTTCTTGTCATGAATGACACCAGTAACAAGCAATGCACACTTGACAAGCCTAAATGGATCATCACTATCAAATGGAGGGACAATGGAGGTAGGATCTTGGACAAATAGCTCATTTGAAGCATCATCACTAACTAATACACCAGCTGTTCTAGTTGTTTTTATGGTCGTGCCAATTGGGAGAGAACCTTCCAGACAGATAGCCATGTTAAGAACACAACCAGCACGCTCCAAACTCCATGGTGGAGTATCACTCCAACCCCCAACAAAATCTACACGTACAGGTAATTCAACCTTCACACTCCGGAGCAAGTTTTGCTCTTCTGCACCAATGTCAAGTTTATTGCCTTGGTGTATTAACGCGGGTATGCCATGAGATGCATCCAGAAGATTCTCTGTAGACAAATAGAAATTCGTATAATAGATAAAGCACATCAGATTACCCAGAATAATGGTAACCAATCCTCAAATCAAGTTTATCCTACCTTTAAAACCATATCTAACAGCTGAAGCAGTTTCGTCTGCAACTGCAGCCCAAACTTTGCTTTCCAGATCATTTGCCAGCATCTCATCTCTACAGGCCCGGAGAAGGTCAGCTTTCACCTGGTATGCACGGCTTTTGGGAACTATATTTGAGTTCTGCACCTGGAGGCTGGGACACATTGCCAAGAAGTCCTTGCAGATTTCAGCTCCTGACTTTTCTATTTGCAGTATCTCTTCACACAGTTGAAACAAGTTTCGTCCTAACAATCCATAGCTAATGCATGCCCTTGCTATACCCGCAGCTAGATCAGCTTGATGAGTACTGGAACCCAAGCACATTTTTTGAAAATCAATGGATCTATGCAATGCTTCCAAACTCATGCGAGGAGAATTTCTCCATAAAATAAGCATGGATTGATTTTTCTGGTCACGCAATCCCATTAACCATGACACTAATTGAAGCATTTCAAAGTAAGGGAGGATTGGAAATATTTTTGCATTCCATAAACATTTTTCACTGTCACCTGTAGAACTCCAGAGATCAGTTTCCTGAATGTGTAAATCACGCAACACTTTCTTCCATGGTCTCCCACAAAATGTTCCGTCCTTAGACATTGAAGTCTTTGGGTTATCATGAAGACCACAGTACACAATAACCCGATCATTACAGCCAGACAATGGTACCTCCCAAATGCAGTGCCGATCTGGAAGCATAAATCTTACTGGATCTTGAACACCCCCAGGAATGTTTATACCAACAACAACAGACAGGGAGCCAATTTGTATTCCACTAGAAATTGAAGAATCATAAATTAGGGTATCTTCACCAACTGAGACTCCTGGAGCAATTTCACTGGAAAGAATAATAGCTGATGCTGCAATGTCAGATGTAGTGGTTGCTGGTATAGAGCAAAGATGTCTGCGTCCTACAAGTCCAGAGTCAGCACCACTAAGATGATCCAATACTTCACTTGATGTTCCAAAATGCAAAAAGAGTAATTCATCTGCAATAAAAATTAATCAGAACATTAAACTGCATGAAGCATTCATGATTCCTGAGATGCAAGGATTAAATCATTCAGAGACAAGGGCCAATAAGAGGAATGGTGTTTCTCCCTTCCTCCCTGCTCTTCCCCTTTTTTTTTCCAACTCCAACAACAGTAAGGAGTCATGCAACATCAATGGGTGAGTGGAGAAAAATATAAGGAGGACATCAACGACTAGACTGGGAATTCATATTCCTTTATTTGTTCACTAAAGGTGTGTTTCATTAATCTATGTATCCCCTGGTAAAGGTGTAAGCTTTAAAGACATGACTGAAGCCAGTTAGACTTCAGAACTAGATGAATTACTCGAAAATTGAAATACAAAAATATGAGTCAATGCAGCATAAGCAAACACGTAACTGGTAACATGAATATATGACCACTAGTCTTCATGTTTTAGATAATTTTGACATACGAGCACAATAGCTGAACATTTGTTGCTTTCCCAATTTATTGACAAGTTCCTCCCCCAATGGTCGCTTCCTTAACCATTCATGTTTTGTCGGCACCCAAGCTGCAACTAAATCTTCATACAAGCTCATCTGCAGATATACAACATGAATTAAGACTGCTGTGTTTATTACGAGAAAATAAAGCAACTCAACAAAGTCCACTATTTCAACCAAACAAGCATTCTGATAAGAAAATCTCTGACTAATTTCATCTTAAACAAATTGGAGACACTAGAAGGAATAAAAAAAAAAATCACCACCCCAAAGGGAAGAGGAGAAGCAAAAAAGAATGAAGGTTGAATGTAGCAAGACGCATGAAACCTCCTTTCACAAATGGAAAAAACTTAGACAGTAACTTCACAGAGACTCCCACAGGCCTTCTTAAGAACCCCTTAGAAAGAAAGGTGTCAGAATATGCTTCAAAAACCTTGGAACAAGCACATACAACAGCAATTCTCAAACTTGATGTTCAAAGAAAGGCACAAAAGGAGCATATATTTTACTAACAGGCAACCTGCGTTTACTAAGAGTAACAGGCGACTCGTACCTAATAGAAGACACATCCACAGAATTCACTACCCAAGAAATTGATAAAACTGAAATGCTTTGAAAAATACTTTAATAAATCAGCTTTAAGCTATTAGGAATTTATTGATCAATATCAAATATATATGCTGCTAATAAATTCCATGTCCATACAACAGCTTCTGGTAATTTGGTTAGGAATTCAGTAACATACAATTTCACATTTGCTAATTTGGATAACATAATAAATGAGAACATGAATGATCAAAGAATGTACAACATAAGGAAGATGATCAACCGATTCAACCCCATGGAAACAAAATATACAACCCTCACTGCTAGAAAGTTATTTTTTATTCAGTTCTATTACTGATCACAAGGTATGTTACAAGTAACCATGAAAGACTGCTAGAAGATAAAAAAAGACATGCTTATAATTGAATGAAAGCTTACCTCTTTTTTACTATCTAGTAGCTGCAGAATCAATGATTGACCAGAGCATGCAAGGTTGACAAGCTCAACCCATGCTTTACCTCTGACTGCTATAATTCCAGTGTCAAGCAATGTTCTGCCATCATCCAGAAGAGCCTGACTTTCAACAAGCTCCTCCTTACTAGGTTTCTGCAGAAGATTTTCAACTAAACTGACAGAAGAAATAGCATCTAAATTTGCAGTTTTAGAAGCCACAACAACACCATGATTGGAGGCAATGTCAAGAGTTATAGGAACTGTGATGATGCATGACGCATCCTCTGGTAGAAACATATTGGAGGCATCAAAACAAGGAAGTACGTCTCCCGTCATAATGAACAACCCACCTACATATCAAGACATAGTTTTAAACAGATCATTATGCAGGCTATAAGAAATTAAAATAAATAAATAAAAGCAAATCCATTGAGATTCAGCACAAATCATTAACCAAGAAATACATGAAGATTTCGAAGCTATATAAACTTGCTTTAATCTGTATGCTACTAATTAGACGTAGAAAAGCTAAAGTTACAGTAGCTAAGAAATGATATGCACTGCTTGGCAGGAAATAGAAAGCAAAATACAGTCCTCTACACAGCCTAGTAGCCTAGGATGCATGCTTTTTTCTTTCATTTCGCTTCGCCCCTCATAATGGGGACCTCCGACTGCAATATCCTTAAAATTTTGAGAGTTATGCGTAATTTAATCACGCTAGTACATACTGATATTTCAAAAAAAATCCAGCTTATACAGAATATGCTGCAAATATTAGAAAATTTAGTCAAGTTATGAAATGAAATGAAAACAAAGATTCAATGCTAGAATTACTAATGACCTTTATTTTTGAAAGCCTGCCTTGCACAGGATGATATTGCAAGTATATGGTCAAAAAGCAAAGGTACAGGCCCATCAGGGTCATCTGCTGCTAAATATGGAAGTGGCAGAAAAACCTTCCCCATAGGATTTGCCCACGGGACTCTTTTAGAGTCACCTCCAGCATGCAGCAATAGTATATGCTTTTTTGCCAAAAAATCAATGCACAGCAGGTCAGGAACTCCATTGTCAAACCTTTCAGGAGAAGCAGAGTCAAGACTTCCATCAGCTCTTTGCACAGCCTATGCAAAAAAGCACCAATGAGTAACAGAAAAGAGACGAAGTCCAGGTAAAACCATAAAATGATCTGTGATAATAAAAACTGAAAAAAGCCGGAAACATAGTCCATGAGAAACAATTCTTTAACATAAAAGGAATCAGTAAAATGCAGCATAGTATGTACAGCATGCCCTGAGAAAAAATAAATAAATAAATAAATTATTAAGTGGTTCCTTACAAGATAAAATAATATGGAGTGCATGGACAGATACATAGAACAGTAAAAGTTCACCTGATGTTACAATATGTGTGACAAAATTAATTTAATAAGATCTGGAATCAACCATGTCATGCACACAAGTTACAAATCAAGGTGGTGTAAACCTTTAAGATCTTTCCTGTCTGAAAATGCTGTTTTTCCACCAAAGACCGAACTTTAGTTACCATTAATCAAAGGGCTTCCTCTACTCAGGGAGCTGAGTACTCTTTACAATTGATTAGCTTAGAACTTAAGTCCCTAGAAGTAAGATGCTCAGCTGCATCAATCAAAGGGCTTCCTCTACTCAGGGATCAAAGCTACATCAAACCACACATACTCCATTTTAATGCTTCTAGTAACCTCCATTTCATAAATTTCTTCCCACTTTCTGTTTCGGTCCATTGCATGAAATTATACCAACTTAAAATCTTTCCTTGGCTAGTAAACATGAACCTTTGGCCCACATTGGAAACAAAACAAATGGTCCCAAAAGTAACATTCTTTTTCTTACTACATAAAACTATATATCCAATTATCTTTTGCAAATGAATAAATTTCAATTTCTATGATATAAAGCCAACTTTAGACTAGCTTAATACCCACCTAAGGCACCTATACTCTTACTTTTATTCTCTTTATTAAAAAATAATGTTTTTTAATCCATAAAATTAATGTTTTCAAGGTGTAACAAGAGTTATGTGGATATAGATCTAGTGTCAAATAATTGAAATTCCTTTATGTAATATGTATACACATCACCTTCCAGTCTCGTTGGCCGGTCTAATCAGAGATAATTGATCAATTCCTACTAATTACAAATCAAATTCTGATTATTATGCATTTATGCAACCTTCTCCAACCTCTTGAAAAACTTAACTTATAAAACAACCCATCTAATGAAAAACTGTCTTAATCCTATTCCTCCCTATTTTTTCTATCTATTCCACTTGCTTAATTTTGAGTTGACTCCATCTAAAGTTCAACAATAACATAATTCACCCGTTTCTTAATACTTGCAACACTTTAACTTTTACGCTTACCAACTAAACCACGCCTTAAGTGGGATCATTAAATTAATACATTGTACCAAAATGAAAAGACTAAAAACATCATAATTACCGAATCATCTCCATTATTACCAGCAATCCTCTGATAATGAAGAGCCAACTGAAGAATAGCATTGAGAGTAGCAGAACCCGACCCGATACGATGACCATGAGGATCCGGAACAGCAAGAGTAACCGTAGATTCAGCAATCCGACCAAGGCGTTTAGCGCGATTAAGCTGCCATTCGTAAAGCTGAGCTTGCTCAGGACTCGCCGCCGTTAAAACGACGGCGTCCCACGTCGGGACCCTAGAAGGGTGGCGCACTGAAAGGCGTAATCTATACCATGATTTGCGCAAAGTGTCGGCTATATCTGCTTTAGTTAGTTTGTTGTTGTGGTTTCGTTTTCGCCATTTTCTCTCTCCTCCGCCATTTTTGGTGTTTTGTTCTTCCATTGTTGCCACTGAGATTGCGCGCGATGGGGATTTAGGAAATTGATGGTTTGAGATCTGCGGTTTTGTGTTTTGCCGACGACTGTCGATCGTGTCGAATGTTGATGTATTATTGATTTACACGATGTCGTTTTGAAATAAATTTGAGAGTTTAATAAAAAAAAAATGAACTGATGGCGTCGCCCGGACTCGAACTGGAGACCTTCAGTGTGTTAGACTGACGTGATAACCAACTACACCACGACACCAAATTGCTGACTCCGTTTTTATAATGTTCAAATTTGGGTTCTTAGGGGTTTTGCGATTGCTTGGAATAGAGGTCATCGTAAGGTGCAGCTTGCAGTGGACTCGGAGGTTGTAGTTCGACTATTGTTGGAGGCAGTGACGCATTCGGGATTTCTAATCAGGGGTAGCGCGTAGTGGTTTAAGAAAATTTAGAACTGAAGTTAAAACCGGACTTTATATAAGGGATTGTTCATATTGAAAAATTCCCTCAAAAAACGATTAGTAAAATAATAAGCCGAGTGATTTTTTTTTTTATGCAATGCAATGTGTTAGTACATTGTTGTGCTCCTTTTTAATTGACAATGTGATTTTAGACGTGCATATATTTGACTGAGTTCTTATTCAAAAAACAATTACTAAGGTATATATAAATAAAAAATAAAGTGGGGTTCGAACCCCTGATTGCCTTGGCACACTACCAAATTTTTAGCAAATTTTACTCTTACCACTGCAATAAAGGTTGGCACTTAATATAAATTTGCAATTTAAAAACCTTTATACAAATTTCTAGGGGTAGCACATGCTACCCCTTGTTATTATGTAGATCCGCCAATAGGTGGAGGAATCCCCTCCCAACTCGCCATATATTCAAATCATTAGGAAGTGTAAGGCACTCATCTTGCATTCTTCTTGCGTCGTGATTAGGAAGTGGTCGTGAGCCACTGCTATAAGGAGGCTAACCATGTTGTTGATTGGTTAGCTAATTATGGTGTCAATGCTGAGCAATGGATGGTATTTTTGAAGTGGTCCCAAGGGATCTTCAGGCCGTTTTATTAGAGGATATGAGTGGAATGGCTCGGACTTTGCTGGTTCCTCGTTTGAAGGACTAGGAGGCGTGGAGCTTTATGTTTTAGTTTGTTTCTATTTTATTTCGTTTTTTGTTTAGTTGTTTGCTTTTTTCATTGTTGTTGGTTTGTTTTGTAGTTCTTCTTTGGGGCTTGCCCCTTTTTTCCACCCAAAAAAAAAAAACTTATTTATATATTTGTATAACAGTTTGATCAATGCTTGTGATTCATACGTATTATAAAATCAAATATACGGATTAGTTACCTAATTATTAGATGAATTGTCTCCATTTTTAGTTTTTGATAATATTATTGGTCAAATTCCGTGTTAACAAATGGATTGTTATTCATATTACTTTGTATAACATTTATTTTGAAACAAAAGAAATTTGTTAGTTAAAGTAAGATATTTTGACCCACAAATTTATAATCTTTCTATTTTCTTTTGATATATCTTGATGCTTTTTTTTTCACATATCAATGCACATTTTTATGCATAAATATATTCAATTTCACTTTATAAAAATAACTAACATACTTTTGAAAATTATATAGCGAGATGTTTTTAACAAGCTAAGATTGCATGTGTATATATTTTCTTTTGCGTGTAAGTGAAAATTTGTGGTTGAATTCATTGATCAAGACTACAGTATATGGGTACGTATATTTGAAAATGAAAGGAGTGTGTTAGTTAATTTCTAATGGATGGAGTATAGAAACATTACCAACTCACAATGAAACTCTGATTTGAAATTTGTCAACTGTTTTTGGATTTTTTTTTTTCCTGATTATATAGATACTTTGTACTTTGTAATTTTTTATAAGATATACATTATGCAAGACAAAGCCTCTGAAGATAATAGTCAGTCTTGAATTCTTGATCACCAAGAATAAAACAAAATATTTTTGGCACGATCATGACTATATACTTTTTTGGAAGGTATTAGATACAATATTGTATACACTACCTTCCAAAATATTCTTATATTACGGGATACTATTAAATTTCTCGGTGTCATACAACTCACATCCATGCTGCATGAAAGATGATGAATAATTATTTTGTAAATTTAATTCAACAAAAATAAAGCATGTCCATTGATTTAGCTAATAGTAATTCCTTTATCCACTTTAATAATGTCTTGCCATCAGGTAGCAATTTTTGAACGGAGGAAGCAATTTGATACAAATATTAATTATATTACCAAAATATTTACTAATAAAAAAGACTTATTCATTCTAGTCATATCTTTCAATTGACTAAACAAGATAAACCGTCCTTTGACCAAACTTTTGATTCAACGAGTTCACATGGTGCTTAACTTATAACCCTAGGTCATTGAATAAGCCTATCAAAGTACCAACCTAAAATCAACAAAGCCAATGAACCCCATCCATTGATCTATTTGGAGAAATCATCACTAAGGCAGGCTATGTCTAGTTTAACTTATTTTTAAATTGATACTCGTAATAACTTATTTTAGAACAAAGCTTAACTTTTATTTGCATTTAGTTTTCATTATATGTCTTTAATTTCGTTATTCAAAAAATTACGAAAATTTCATAATTGAAAAATACATATTAATATGAAATCTAATGAGATCTCATTTCCAAAAATAAAAAAATAAAATAAAAAAAAATACCTATTTGATATGTTTTTTATTTATGGATTTTAAAGTTTGATCAAACTTGAAAATCAAATCGGCTCACCCCAAATCATACCAGAAAAATTCATATCAGACAAGATTAAATCATGAAAACAGATCAAAATCTAAATTCAATAAGTTTATTAATGAATGGTTCCAACTTTATTCAAACAAAATAGTATAAAAATTAAATAGTGAATTCATTAATTTCACGAGCAAAAAATATGGATGTTACTACAAACATCTTCAACCTACCAACATCCTATGTTGTTCAACTTTTAGTAGAAAGTTTTGATTAAAATATCTATAAAGTGTCATGTTATACAATCTGTTACCTCGTGATCCAAAAAAAACCCTTGAATGAAAGCAAGAATTAGTTGTCTCACCGGCGGAATTCGCGACGTTCTTTTTGCTTACTATAATTTCATTCATTTATATAACTTAAACGACGTCACTTTACAGGTAACCTTTTTAATTAAGTAGAGTATTAAAGTATTGTTAAAGTCTTCAAAAGTCAAAACTGTATCAAACAAACAAGTGTTTGCTCTCCCTTCACTTCTGCAAAACCTCCGCCTTCTTCATTTTTCTTCTTCTTCTCCTTTTTTTTTTTTTTTTTTTTTTTTTTTTTTTTTTTGTGATCATCCCTTCATTTTTCCCTGAAATGATTGAAAGTGAATGGGGGAGTTTGAAGGGATGATTAATGAATATTTGATCAATAATCAATTAATCAGTAGCGGAGTCAGGATTTTAAAGACGGGGTGTCAATATTAGAGTGTATGTACAAAATTGTTGCGAAACTTACAATAAAAATCAAATCTTTTTGAGGGTTTTTGAAATTGTGGGCATGATTTGTATTGGAATTTGAGAGGGTAGTCCGTTTTTATTTTTGGGCAGTTTTTATTTCATATAACGAATGCCAATTCTCTTTCTTAAGATCGGCATTCAATTTTGCTTTTTAAAATTAGGTTAAATGATCAAATTAAGCTTATTTTGGATTGAAAAAAAGTATTTTTGGTGAAAATTGAAAACGAAAAAATTTCTGCAAATTTTCCTTTTTTTTTTTTTTTTTTTTTTTGAATTGCAGGGATGTCGCCCGGAAAGGGATCAGCTGTTCCGACCAATGACGACGAGGCAGGTGAACCTGAGTTTGTGGAGAAAGATCCAACCGGTCGCTATGTTCGGGTATTTTAATGTCACAATTTTGGGTTTTATATTAGTTAATGTCACAATTTTGGGTTTTGATTTTCATATATGCTGCTCATTTTTGTTGTTTAATTTGTCTTGTATTTTGTTTGATATTATTCGCTCAATATTTATTGCTTTTTTTATTTTTTATTTTTTTTTTATTTTCATGTTGCATTGAATTTATAAGTATCATTAAATTAGAGGAATAGTGTAAAGTGTTGCTCCTTTGTTGAGTTCCTACTTTCACTATTTGGGTTTTGGTCCTCATAATCAATCGATTTTGATATAGGTAGCTGTGACGCTGTAAGGGCTAACGTTTAGTTTGGGAATTTATGACAAAATAACACTATAATTTGATTTTACAAATGTGTAATTGAGGCTTGATGTTTTTGTATTTAGCTTATACTTAACCCTTGGCTAGGGGATTGCGGATTTTTCGTTTGGGGCTGTATTGGATTTAATATTATTGTCTAAATCATAGAAGTAATGTGAGTAATTCTTTTTGTCTCTACTTTTTCATGTTTCGCCAATTTCGGTCCCCACTCACCCCTACAACGAACCAAAGAGTATAGTGATAAGTTGATCAATACACATTGTGCTAGTACTCTGTTGTTTGGTAGTTTTGCTTGGATGTGTTTATGTTCTTTGAGTAATTTAAATGTAATTCAGTGTTGTTGCACTAATTCGCCTATGTAGTAGAGGAAGATCTTTAAAACAAGTGATGGTGATTCTTTTATACTCCGTACAGCTATGTCATCATTTTTTTAGGTGGGGTGGGGGTGTTACAAGAGCTGTATCTTTGTTGATAATATACCTTTTTTTGATCAAATGCATACGTAATCTATGTTATTCGTATGCTTCACCTACCTTACTACTGGTATCTTCTTGCCATATCCGAGTCATACACTTTTGGTGAGTTTGAGTAATTAAGAATATGGTGATAAAACAGTATAAAGGCTTTCCCTTGTACATAGATGGAAGCTTGTCTCAATATATTTTATTCTTCTTTTTGCCATTGCTAATATTGATTTGATTTTCCAATTTGTTTTGCTACAGTTTGGTGAAGTCTTAGGGAAAGGAGCGTTCAAGTCAGTGTATGTTTCCTATTTTTTTATTTCTGTAGTTTGCTTGCTGATGTTTTGAGCATTGACTTTTTTTTTTATGCATAATGTATCAAGTCACCGTGCTTGAGGACATTGCATAAATAATCTGATGATGGTGGAATTGTCCCTATGAAACTCCACATAATGAGAATGTTGTTTTCATTTTCTATATTTTTTCTTGTATATTTCTTAAGCATTTCCTTTGTTTGCAGTTATAGGGCATTTGACGAAGTCAATGGAATAGAGGTTGCTTGGAATCGTGTGAAGATCAGTGATGTTCTGCGGTCTCCAGAAGGTCTGGAGAAGCTATATTCTGAAGTTAATCTTCTCAAGAAATTAAAACATGAAAACATCATAAAGCTGTATGATTCATGGGTGGATGACAAGAAGAAAACGGTGAACATGATCACTGAACTCTTCACATCTGGCAATTTGAGGGAGTAAGTTTGTTCCTTTTCTTGCATTTCAGCTCATTTATTCAGACTCACATATGCGAATACATGTAAGTGTTGAGGACCTGACATGAGTACTTGAGGTGACGAGGACAGATCGAGTAATATAGCATTTTAATGATGTGACAGCTGATTGTTTATCATCTATATGTTTGCAATAATTATCTCTTTGGTGTAATAGATATCGAAAAAAGCACAGAAATGTAGACATGAAGGCTGTGAAGAATTGGGCAAGACAGATTCTCAGAGGTTTAGCTTATCTTCATAGTCATGACCCACCAGTTATACACCGAGATTTGAAATGTGACAATATTTTTATCAATGGAAATCATGGAGAGGTTAAGATTGGAGATCTAGGATTAGCAACTGTCATGCAGCAGCCAACTGCACACAGTGTCATTGGTGAGGCTTTAAGTTTTGTTTCGCCATCTTTAGATACTGAGAAGAGTTTTTTTGACTTGTTTTGTGTTTTAATAATAGGAACACCCGAATTTATGGCTCCAGAGCTCTACGAAGAAGATTATAACGAACTCGCTGACATATATTCTTTTGGAATGTGCATGTTAGAGATGGTAACTTTTGAGTATCCTTATAGTGAATGCAAAAATCCAGCTCAAATTTTCAAGAAGGTTACCTCTGTAAGTTTGTCAATGATTTTTCACTTTTATTATTTTGCTTCTTGCTTGCTTTGACGGTGTGCTTTCCTTGGAGAAATTAAATAGAATGCCCACGAGCTATAGCACTATTTTACAAAGTCACCCTTTTGTTTTTACCTAAAAGCACCCATGGTTCTTGTTGTTTGTGATCTACTCATCTACTACTATATTGCTCTTGAAATTACTTAATCTCTGTCATCTATTATTGTATGTGAAGTGAGGTAGATAATAAGAGGTTGGAGGAATGTAAATGAGAATTGGGTAACTGCAACTGTTATGTGTGGGTGATAGATAGGAAAGTTAGTTATGCGAAGTTTTCTGTAGAAGTGATTTTGTATAAGTATCCATGAATTTCCAAAAAATACCCTCCTTCCAGAAATAATTAAAAACTCAGTAGTGTAAGTTTAACATCTAGTGAAAACTTAAATCTGATGAGTAGTATGTGAAAGTTACGAACAACTTGCATGAGGTGCAAGTTAATATGTATCAAGTACCCTTTTCCAAACTTTGTCCAAATTTTAGCGATTTGGAATTAGAAATAATCTCATTTACATGGTCTCTTGGTGTTATGTGCAGGGCATTAAGCCAGCTTCCCTTGCCAAGGTGAAAGATCTCCGAATGAAGGAGTTTATTGAGAAGTGTTTGGTTCCTGTTTCAGAAAGATTGCCGGCAAAGGAGCTACTCAAGGACTCTTTCCTTCAAGTGGAAAGCCCAAAAGAGCCCATACACCATCCCATTGTGATGCCCAGCCAACCTCCCAGATCCACTGCTTCAACATCAACGTCTCATTCCATTGATCTCAATGCTGATCACTGTAAACTTAACTACTGGAGCAACTCATCTGGTAATAGCTGCATCAGTCCAACCGACCAAGTTTTGGAATTCACGAGGGCTCATATGGGAAATTTGTTCCAATTAAGAGGGAAGAAAAATCATGATGACAGCTCAATATCCTTGACATTGCGTATCGTGTACCCTTCAGGTAGGTGAAGATTATCTCATTATTTAGTACATCTCTGATCATTACTAGCTTATTCATTTCAATTTTGGGAAAATTATAGGGGAGGTGAAGAAAATAGATTTTGTCTTTTACCTGGAGTTTGATACGGCAATTGCATTAGCAGCGGAAATGGTTGCAATGCAAGATTTGGCTGATTATGACATGGAGTTTACAGCTGAATTTATTGATTACTTGATAAAGAAAATTACAATGAATTCAAAACCATCATCTGTTCACTCTTCTGTTGAACCGGATAAACGAGGTGATGATACCATGGTTGAAAACATAAGAGATACTGGCATGGACGGTGAGCAGAAATTTTATTTTTTTGGTTTATAAGATAGATCTTAAGATCATTGTTCCTTGCATGTGGAAAGTCAAATCATTTGTCAATTAAATCCCGAGGCAAAATCCTGAATTGGTCTTACAATAACTTCCTGTGATATTGATTCGCTTTTTTCTATACCTAGGGGTGATCATTTTCCTTTTTTAGGATGAATTTTACACAAGATTTGCTATAATTCTGAAATTGTGATTTAGATCTTTTTGTTGCAGATGTATTTGCTGAGGATTCTTCTGGCATATTAGGTAAAGCATTGCAAAGCCTCGACTACTGCATCGATGATTGTTATAAACGTTTGAGTGTCAACAAACCAGAGATGGACATTGGAGAATCACACAGTGAAGAACACAAAATTTCAAGAATTAATAGCCATCTCAGCGGATGTACCCACTTGAATGAGATGACTAAGAACTCCGAAGGTGCAACTTCAATGGATCATGGTGGGATTTCTGGTTTAACTAGCTTAGCAAGCAGCTCCTCCTCCTCGTTAAATGAGGAAGAAGATGATGAGCTAAAGGCAGACTTAGCTTCAATCGAAACTCAGTATCAGCACTGGTTCGAAGAACTTGCTAGAATGAGGGAAGAGGCATTAGAGGCTGCTAAAAAGAAGTGGATGATGAAGAAAAAGATGGTTGCTCTTTCAGTGTGAATATTGTGAATATTTTTATTTATTTATTTATTTATTTATTTATTTATTCAGTTTTGTTCTTAGTGGTCATGCTAATTGTTAAACCTCAATGCCAGAATTTTTTAGTTATGGTAACCGATTAATATAGCTTTTGGAAAGCCTTTTTAAACCTTAGTTAAGGTTACTTTGCACATATTCATACATTCTTTTTGGAATGTAGGCTTCTTCTGTAGCTTTGGTAGAAGATTTTTATTGGAATGGAAATGGAAACAGTTGAGAAGACAATGTGTACATAAATATTGAGAATTATTAATGTATAACTTGGCATTATGCATTTATTTTTGTTATTCTCTGTTGCTCTTGCATGTTTGTATTTGTTTTCCTGAAACATGAAGACACAAATACTAATCTCAGCTCAGCTCAGCAGATGGATTGTCAACACATAGTCGTCAATCTGTACCTATCTATTGTTTGGATTACAAATGGCTCTGGTAAGGTTCTAGTCATTGCTAGAGCTCAGGCCAGCCTATTTTGTCAATGACTTGGTCAGTCGATCCCCTCTGCCCCACTGTATACATACCCTAGGATCGGCATAACATGATCTGGTTCTGATTCCAGTTCTTTGGAATCGGTTCTGACTTGGCTCGAGACTAGTTCATTAGAAATCGATTGTGTACCTAGTCAGCTAGTCTCGCTCACCCTACTTATATATCTTTCCTTCCTTTTATTTTTACAGTGGATTACAGGTAAATGTATATACTCTATATTACATACAAATACTTACCTGTTAAAATGTTTCTCTACTATCATCTGCACCCTAAGTAATAGGGATTTTGTTAGTTTAGACAATTTATGTCAAAGTTTTGATCTTTATTTTAACAGTTGATGTATCTTTCCATCCCATACTTGTATAGTTGTTTAACACAGGACCACGCTATACCACTCCCCACAACCCTATTACCCTATCTGCAATTTTATCAAACAGCTTCAAAAACACTTTTGAACTCAGAGTTTACATGTGCATACCATATCCTTTGTGGAGTTAGTGCACAGTATATCTGCCTCTGCATGCAATACAGAAAGAGGAAAAGAAATAAAGGACCCATCTCATCTTGAGGTAGGTTATTAATTGTACCTACATTAATAAATAATAAATAACGCGTCTTCACCGTCCACAAATAATATGTCACATACGTCATTTTTTGTTCTAGAAATCCAGTCGACATAACTGTATTCAGTATCACCCTTCAAAAATCTCTTTTGATGATCATACTGGTTGTAGAATAAATTTCAATTATGTGATATAATTTTCTGTTCATGATCACGCCACGGCTTATGCTTGTTAAACTGGACTAGACTGATCGTTTAATAGGCTAAAAAATTCTACGAAATTTCATTTTAACAAGTTTCTGATAATAATTGATAAATAGTTATAATCTTGATTACCACAACAAAATTCCTTCACCTAAACAAGTAACAATGACCCTTTAATGTTTAAAATATAGAATTATATCCCTACTTATCTATACAATTGAATTTTTTAATTCTTGAAGGCGAAACCAAAAAGTCATAAATCCAATATTAATCTAGTTGATAACTCCTTTATAAAGATACTTTTTTCAACCAAATTTTATATCCACTTGTCACCAATTATTGGTACCCCAATTTTTATTTTCCATAGTTGGAAAAATCCACCTTCATGTGATAACTGCAGCAGAAATTCAGTGTATTGGTTTGTATTTACTTGATTTTTATTTTCTTCTGAAAATACTATAACTTAATTGTATTTACTAAATAACCCTGCCAGTTTATAATTTTTCAACAATTTTTTCTTTTTCTTTTTCTTTTTCTGTTGTTTAAGTCTTGCTTGTGTTTTAGGTGCAAGAGGTTTTTTCTAATGGCTGATGAAGCTGGATTAAGGGCTTATTGCTGTTTCGTTTGTCGAAATTATGTCGCCGAGCATGATGATATAGTCTCTAAATCATTCCAGGTATTTAATTAACATAATTTGAGACAGTAATAAGAGATTCATATATATTCAAGAACATTGTATATATCTAAGCAAAATCTAGGGGGGGAACCCTTTTTGATTAAACTTAAATCTTTTAGCCTAGTATTTGTTCAAACAGAGAATTGCAGAACGTCTGAAAAAGAATTTTATGATTTTATCTACATTTTTCACAAAAAACAGTTGAATGATTTAGGAGTCAAATATTTTCTGATTTGAAATGATTGCAACATGTACTCTACTATTACAATAAGGCCTTGTTTAATTTCATCAAATATTTTCTGATTTGAAATGATTTATGCTGATTTGTGGTACTAATGATAGCCAATGTAAACTGATCAAAATTGGAATTTGTTGATTCACTTGTATACACGTCATGTGCAGTTACTAATTTTTACCGATTAAAATTAATTTTTACTATTCTCCAATCATTAAAGTGTGTTTACAATTTAATTAAAGGGTAATGCTATATAAGCATTTAATATCCTTCCTTTTTTAGTATTAAGTTGGGAATTTATCGATAATTCGCGAGTAAATCGGTGTAATAAAGGTTTATTTATTGTCTATTCTTTCCACTTTTAGCTTCTTATATGCAGCTCTTAGAACTGCATATATCTTTTCCTTTATTAAATTAAAGAGAACGTGGCGTAACCTAGAGAGGGAGCATTATTTTGCGAAATATTTAATTTATATGAATGGTATGTTGTTTAAATTAGGCACAGACAGGGAGGGCATATTTGTTCTCCCATGCAGTGAATATTGTTACAGGGCCTAAGGAGAACAGAAATCTCCTCACAGGCCTTCACACAGTTGCTGATGTTTTCTGCTCCGACTGCGGCGAGGCGCTAGGGTGGAAGTATATCAAAGCTTATGAGTCATCACAGAAATACAAGGAAGGCAAAGTTGTGCTTGAAAAATTTAAGATTGTTAAGGACGGTGATTTCTGCTAGTCATGGCAGTATTTTACTTTTGTTATGTGTATATAAATATTGCTTGATATTATGGTACAAAGTTAACATAACACCACTACCAAAGTGGTTCCCAAATTGAAAGCTTCTCAAAAGTTTTTATTAGGCCAACTAGAATTTACTTTAATTGTCTTAACTTTAGAAGTTTAGAACTACTTTGTTGGTTCTCTATCAAAGTTTACAAGAATTGACCATTTTTCTCAACGTCAAATCTTTAAAGTTCCTTCTATCAATTGTTTATGTACGGCTTTTAATAGCAAACAACAAAGGTAAGTTGTGTACTATAAGTAGGCATAGTCCAAGTATGAATGTGTTTCAAGCAGCCGAGTTCATTCCGAAATTAAAGTTTTTGAAGGCTTGTGTTTGCATGTGTGTATTTGTAAGAGCTAATTTACCTCAATTTAGTTCTTTGTTAAATCTTCTTTTGAAAAACCCAAAAGATAACTCCTTCGCCAAATAAGGGTCAACAAATCTATACATTAAAATCTTATGAACCAGTAACCCATTTAGTATTTGATGTTATCTTTTTTTAGTAAAATATTAATAAGTAAAAATATATTGACCAAGGGTAAGGCTCGGGACCTAATAACCGGTTTTGTTTATACTTCGTATTAATAGAAACTCCTAATTCTTAAATGATCACTATTAAAGAGTAGCCCAACAGATTATTTAGTGTTTGTTCTTTTTGTTAAGATATGGGGAGGAATAAGTTCTCTCCTTTACCTTATTATACAAGTATTAATCTTTTACTTCGAATCATAAATTTGTCTAGAGGATATGGTCATATCTTCGATTTTGCAACATCTACTGACTAATACTAAAACAAAATGTTGTTGAAATCATCAACCCCTCTTTCTATCCTATGTGTCGCTTCCTCATTAAAAAAATTCCAGTCAATTTAATGTACTACCTCCGTTTCTGAAAGTTTGACCCACTTACTATTCACGTGGTCAAAATAAAATAATTTTGACCACATTTTATGAGGTATACAATATAAATAAATTAGCATGTGAGATCACATTAGATTCCCCTTATTATAAATGATCCAAATATCAATTTTTTTACAAATTTCATTTATACATAACCGGAGTTATTCATGATCAAAGATGTTCATTGGAGACCGCGCAATTGCAAGTGAGTCGAACTTTCAGGAACGAAGGGAGTATGATGTCATTATTAATTTTATATATTTTTTTAAAAAAATTATACTTTATATAAATGTTGATTATTGTTTAACTGATCTTATCGATAATGTCAATCATCGTGTAACTAACTTATACCTATAGGTACATGTAAATATCTCACATCTATTCTATTAACTAATACTAAAACAAAACGTTGCTGACATCATCAACCCCCCTCCCTATTCTATGTGTCGCTTCCTCATTAAAAAATTTCCAACCAATCTAATGTATGATGTCATTATTAATTTTAATATATTTTTTTAAAAAAATCTACACTTTATGTAAATGTCAAGTGTTGTTTAACTGATCTTATCGACAATGTCAATTATTGTGTAACTAACTTACACTTATGGGGTACATGTAAATATCTCACATCTATTAAATAATACTAAGACAAAACATTACTAACATCATCAATCCCCCACCCTATGGCCTATCATGTGTGTCGCTTCCTCATTAAAAATATCTCACATTTTGGACTAATACAATGATGATGATATTGCTTAATTATTCCGTTACATTAATTTGATAATATATGTAGATGATAGACATACCATATTTTACTCTAACCTATTAGGTAGTTTAAGGTTGAATGGTCCAAATAATGGTGTGAAAGAAAGAGTTGGGGGGTAATGGCAAATAAAAGAGGTAAAATAAAGTACGTTGATGTCATCGCTGTCTACATGTCACCCTCTTAATAAAATTTTCCCCGCCTAAATACAAGGATGATGCCATCTTATTTTTTTTAAATTTTTTTTTTTGTGAAACTACCATATATAACGTTTTTTAAATTTGAATAATATTAGAAGTTTCTGCATTACAACTACTCCGAACAACTTATCAATTTATTCTAGGAAATTGAAATTTTTTTAAATAGCACACTAATAAATGACCTCCTATATTGAAATATGTATTACACGGCGTTAAATAAGTATTATATTATAACTTTGATGAAAATCTATAATCTTAAATATTTTTGTACAAGGTGCATAATTCTTATTATATTCATGTATAATACCCATTAATTTGTAAATGTACAAATTATAAAAAAGATTTTGTATAAACCGTACATCACACGGGTTTTAACCTAATATTATTCTAAACTTAGAATCCAATCAAAAGTTTATTTTTATGTTACCTTACGCCAATATCCAAGAGTTGGGGTTACGCAACCCATCTTCTAAGCCATGGTGACCTTCGTGCCTGGAATTTATTCCTACTCAAAAGTGAATGGGAGGAAAAAAAAAAAGAAGAAGAAAAAGAAAAAGCGCTTAGTCATAAATCACTTTGGGATTTTACCCTAAAATGATTTAACCTTTCTAATATCGAGCAATATGGAAACTTGTAATAATAACATATATTTGCGTGGAGACTTTCCTAACAAATTTTTTCACCATGTAGCATCTACCAAATAGGCCGTTAAAACTCCTCTCAAAGCGTTGCTAAGATGAGATATCATATCGTTTGCTTCATAAAATCCATCATCATTAATTAACAAGGTTTCATCAAAAGTCCAATCAAATAAAATCTAAAGATTTGACGCCTTAATAAATTGAAAGACCTATATTGGAACTTCCAACACTTGCCAACTTTATCCTTTGTTTATTAGTCATGTGAAAGAGATGGATGATTGAGAATTTGAGGTGCAATAATAAAATGAAATTTCCAAAATTATAAATACTGTCAAAAGGAAGGTTCACAGAAACTCCATTGCCAAAGAGATGATGATATTCCCATTAACCAATTGCCAATACATTTCATGATGCTTACGTTTTAACCAATAAAAATTCCAAAGTCATCTACCCCACTAAATGCTGCTGCACCTTCCTAGAAACCTGTTAATTCTGTACTCTTCATATTCAACCTGTACACACAGTTGCAACCAAAGCTATATATAATAATCTCTAAAAATGTCATTGTTTTGAGTATTCCTATTTGTCCAAATTCAAATATTGTTGTATTTGCTCCAAGAGAATGGAAAACTGTAAGAATGGATCTAAGGATGTCACAGAGTATGAGGATCTCTTACCGGTGATGGCTGACAAGCTTGATGTCGAGGCGTTTGTATCGGAGCTGTGTGGAGGGTTTAGGCTGTTGGCAGACCCGGAGAAAAGGATGATCACGTCTGAGAGCTTGAGGAAGAACTCGACGCTTCTTGGAATGGGGGAAATGAGTAGGGAGGATGCAGAAGCCATGGTCAGAGAAGGCGATCTTGATAGGGATGGAATGCTCAACGAGAAAGAATTTTGCATTCTGATGGTAAGGCTCAGCCCTGGGATGATGGAAGACGCCGAAATGTGGCTTGACAAAGCAATTGAAGAGGAGCTTCGATCACCCTCGGCTTAGATTAGTGACTTCAGATCAGTTTTATGTAGGTAACATTGTATTACATGCATGAATAATGAATTGTCAATGTTGACAAATTTTCATCCAAAGATAATCTCAGAATTAACATTGCTTTTGTTGGCTGTTTAGTACTCCCTTCGTTTCCATATGATAATCTCATATGGAATCAATCACATAAAATAAGAAAAGAAGAATATTTAGAATCTAATATTAAAGTACAAAATAATTCATAATTAGCTTACATTATTTAAGTTTTTTGATTTTTTTTTTTTGGGAAAGTATAAATCATAATTGCATAATTTAATGTAGAGATTTCCTTACTTTGAACCATATAATCAATCCACAACCAATTAATTCCAAAAAAATTAAGTTAAAAATAAAACATATTCAATATGGGTAGATCTTTTTAAAACGCCAAAAATAGCATATGGGACTAACATTATGAAACGAAGGGACTAACATTAAGTTCTGCACAAAACCTATTGCAAATGGTGGCATTGAGTATAACAGTATCCGATAAGGCAAAATCTAATACTACTATTTGAAGTACAAAAAAAGGAATAGAAAAAAAAAAAAAAAAAAAAAAAAAAAAAAAAAAAAAAAAAGAGAGAGAGAGAGAGATACCAAAACCATGATATTTCACATAAATATTTGTCTAAGTTTCACAAAGAAATAGACCAAATCCATTAATATTTCACAAGATGTAGACTAGTGTCATTGATGTTTCAATCACAGAGATATAGACCAAAGTATTCCACATAAGATATATTACAGGATTCTAAACGAGAGCATAACAGTCAGCAAGTGCGCTTCAAAATTCCAAATTCCTCAAACTAGATACTTCTAAAGTTCTCAGAGAACAATAAGCCTAGTACTTTCATATCCTACATGATGAAGTGCTTGAAGCTTCAAGTTCTTGACCTCCGAATTGGTGATCGGCTGTGATAAGGATATAATAATGATCAGTAAACAATTCATCTTGTTAAAAACTTGGTTAACAATCAAAAGACATTTCACCTTGATAAAAACTTGTGAACAATCAGTACTTTCAATAGGCACTTCACCTTAATAAAAACTTGACTACATCGTGAAAGACCTACCTGCGGTATCGAATATAATCAGGAGTACGCCTCCTCTCATAAGCTGGACCATCATATCGATCATAAACAGGGCTACGAGGTCGACCATAGTCAGGACTTGGCCTACTGCGACGAAAATGTGGACTTGGGGAGCGCCGCAGAGGGCTCCGGCCATAACCTCTAGGGCTGCGAAGCCTGTCATCTCTCTCATCGTCATCGCGGAGGGCATATTCAACTGAGATTACCCTGTCCAAGAGCTTGCTGCAAAGTTGACGATTAAGCATGATATTGATGGCTAGTACAAAACAAATAATCAACTTAAATAAAAAGAAATCTAAATAACCTCATGTTGGTGTGTTCAAGAGCCTTAGTAGCATCTTCCTGAGTTTCAAACTGCACAAATGCAAAGTTCCGCCTAATTCTGACGCTCAAAATCTTTCCGTAAGGTTCAAAGTGTCTCTCTAGATCCCGATCACGTGTTCTTATTTGATCAAAGTTAATGACAAACAAGGTCTTAGTGACTCTTCCTCCCTTGGATCCATCACGGGCCTTACCCCTTTCACCCTGCAGCAATATATTGCAAGCCACATCATAAACAGCCCTATACTACTACAAGGAAATCAATTTAAATTCCCCATTTTTTGGAGTATCTACTCTATCTAGTTATGTGGAGAACAGGCAAAGTTTTTGTCCAGCAGAGAAAAAAGAGTGTCTGTCAAAAGAGTAGAACAAATATAGGGAAATTTTAACAAGGGAAATGTGCATGCAAAACAGTAACATACCTTGGCCCACTCCACTGACAACCTGCGCTTGTCACGACCAAACGGAACATTGTCAAGAGCACGAATGGCATCATCCGCATCACGTTCATCTTCGAAGTAAACAAAAGCAAACCCTGCATAAAGAAAAAATAGTAAGCAGAAGAGCTACCAAGCTGTTGGTTGGCACTACAGCTATGACATAGGAGTTACTTCAGCCAAATGATGATTTTTTTGCCATGCAGTAACTTAAGAAAATACAACACCTGAACAAATGTGTAGGTCTGATGCACTTAAGGATGTAGAAGCGTGCAGGATGACTAAATCAAGGTTGGCATATGGTTGACAATATAAAATTCAAAATCCAAAGTTTCAGACTGTCATTGCAAAATATTCTTCTCCAATTCATACAGCACGATTTCAGGATAAGAAGCATGGCAAGACATAAATCATTGAGCCCGGAATGATGAAATGTGGTGTGCATGGCATGATTTGACTGAGCCAAGGATGATCATTCTTGTAAAAAAGATAACTCAAAGCAGTGTAGAGTGAAGGATGGATGATCAGGTTGAAGAAAATGCAGTACGTTTCTATCTGATTTGTGGAAAGCACACAAGCACGAAAGCTTCCTTTCCATTAGAAGGAATTTGTGCAGTGTTGTAGAATCCAGATGGAAGCTCAGATTCCTGCGTCAAAAGAAACACTTAATATGGAGTATATCTCCAAACAAACTGTATACTTGCGGCTGACATCAATCCTGCCCCAGTGGAAGACTGAAATTTTACACCATAATATAATCTATTCAGCCATACCCAGAGTCAAAGGATAGATGTAACTATGCCAGTATTTCAAGGAAAGGATGTTGTTATTATTTATATTGTAACAGAAAAGGTCAATATAATGCAATACTACTATAGTTCAGAATAGTAAAACATTATCATAATTAGGTCTAGGTTTAGTATGCAAGCCTAATGGTCCAGACAACAAAGGAACTAAGCCAACTACATATAGACTGACACATATTATGCTCATATGTTTACTAGCAGTACTGGACAAATTTCCACAAATGCATGGGAAACAAGTATGAAATTTAAATGATAAACCTATCATACACTAAGTTACCCTAACTCTCCATTGATAATAAACATCATATTCATAAAAATTCAAAATGAGTATTGGACAATACCCACAGAAGCACTAGTGCGCAAGTCTGAAAATTGAAACAGGTAGCTTAACATAAACTAGGTTGCTCCAACCCTGTATGTCATCACAGCCTCTGAAGTACTTGTGCTGGAAATTTGACACTGTACTATAGGCAGAAAACACATGCCAATATTCCACAGACTTCAAAAACTTCAGCTAGCCATAAAATCAGCCGCATATTGGATATACACTAATTATGCTCATAATTTCATAAATAAGCATCAGATAATGACTTGAAAAGAATGAACAAACAATTCCAGCTAAAAAATGTTGGTATTTGCTAACAAATTAGCATGTCCTGATATCCTCATGATTGCATCCACTCTTTAAAGTATGATCCCCAGGCCCTAAATCTTGAGCCGTGGTGTTTCAACCACTTGGATATGCAATCGTAAATGATACTAATAGTCTACTACACTTCATAAAAGTATCAAACCTACAAGTAAATGTGAACTCCTTAAGCTGCAATTATAAAATTCAAGCGCGACATTGCCAACATGCGAATGATTCAGTGAAACTACGGAAGATTCTACCACAGTAAGCATATTTGCATGCGTGATAGCAATCTCAGGACTAAAACCAAAACATAAGATCTAATAGACCACTTTCACCAGCAGTCACGAGAACTCGACTCGAATAGTCCAATGTAGCACACAACACAAACATTAAACACCAGCAGATCAAGATGAAAGTTTAAACTAAGCTCAAATCAAAATGCTCTAATTTCACAAAAACAGCAAAATTTATCAAATAAAAAGCCACATTACTCCATACATTCCGTTTCTCAGGATTGAAAGTTTGAAACCAAAATTATACGTGAATTCAACAAACTAAGTCACAAATAAAATTAAAAACTAGTAGAAGTAATTTCGGAGCTTCAACCTGCAAAAGAATTGACAAAATAAAGGGAAAATTGACAAAAAAAAGTTAAATGAAATTACCAGATTTCATATCAACGCGTTCAACTCTGCCATACTTGGAGAAAAGTCGCTCAAGATCAGTTTGACGAGTATTGTACTCGAAATTTCCAACGAAAACAGGCCTCATCGTTCTTCGATTGAAACGCTAAAACTGCAGATATTATCAGCAAAATTGGTTAAATAAACATCGATTAAACTCAAATTACAGTCAAAATAATTGATTTTTCAAAATAGCAAACGTTGATTTAGCGTACCTTCGATAAAACTCAACGGAAGATGAGAAAAACCCTAATTGCAAATAGTCGATAGTTGTTTAGGGGAAAAAGAGATTAGGAAATGTTAGACGCGTGATGACGTTAGTTAAATAGGCCTGCTAAAAAAATGCCCAAATTTCCCAACAACCTGTAATAATTGTTGGATTAAGCATAACTGGGTTAAAATCCGTGCAATGCACATTTATGAACGGTTGTTAAATATTTTTGACGATAATATTACAAAATTTAAAGTATATGAAATATATGCAAAAATATTTCATTTGGTATATATGGAATATGATTGTCAAACTGAAAAAGAAAATATCATAAGGTATAAATAGTATACTTAAAGATTTTGCGCGCAAAAAAAAAAACTAAAAAGATGGGAAAATTTTTCATAAGCTAATGATAAGTGTCATTTGTTATTCGCATTTAGTATAAGTTAATAGATTTACTAATTTGTGCCAATAACGGTTTGTTTAGTCACCTTGATTCTTAGCATGCGTAGTTGCGTACTATGCACTTGATTTCTATTCATCTGAATTTATCACATTTTATTTAAAATAGACGTTAATGGATGCTCGTGCTACACGTGACATTGATAATGTAGAAGAGCAAATAGGTTTTTTTTTTTTTTTTTTGGAGTTTGCCTTACTCGGTTCACCGAAACAAGTCTCCAAACAAGAGTTTCCGCATTCGATGAAGCTCAAACTCGAGACCTCCCTTAAGCGACATCAAGCGGCTTACCACTTGAGTTAACTCTTGTTGGTAAGCAGGGTTATATATGTGCAATAAAAATTTAATTTTGACATATTTACTATGGGATTGTTATATACGGTTAAATTTGCTGACTTGCTAAAGGTAGAATAATTCAAACAAAATTAGTTATATTAATTCCTCTCAAACTCTACTCAAATTATAATCAAGTAAAAAAATATAGCTACCGAAACAATTGCAATCAAAGTTTGTGGCCAATAAAAGCAAACTACGGAGTACTTAGTTAGATTTGCAATTATTCGCTTATAAAACTCGCATGATACATTCTCCATAATTTGTCAACCATGAAACTATAATCGACTAAAAAGTAGTTAATTAGAGATGGAAGTCTATTAGGATCCTTCATATCCAACTTCGTACTTCTGAGTTCTGACTATGCTATATCCATCATCGCCCATTAAATTTTACCCATTTTTTATTATCTATCTTCACGTAAGACTTTTTTTTATACTAATACTTCATCCCCAAAGTCATTTGAACCCACTTATAACTACTCATAAAATAATAATAATAATAATAATAATAATAATAATAATAATAATAAATAAATAAATAAAATAAATAAATAAAAAAACAAAACTTGTTGCGCTAATCATTATTGATGATGTTGAGCAAGCATGATTTAATTTATTTTTAATTTTAACCTCAAACTTAGACTTTTCTAGCCACATTTATTATCACACGAGTCTTATTAAAAATTCTTGTTTTCGGAAAAGATGCACATACAATAAACAATCACAAGCGGAAGGACAACTATCTCATTTTCCCGAATGTGTTGTAGAATGAGAAAGTATTACCAATCTTGAGCAAACACAATATGGACAACAACAAGCAAATCTAAATAGCCCAAATACAATAAAATAAAGCACACAAAGATATACGTGGAAACCCAACCCGAGATAAAATCACGAGTACCGTAAGACGACACCAAGCCCTTCCACTAATCAATAAAATTAATGGGTACACCAAATTAACCTTCCCTAAACAATGCTAGAGGCTAAACGTCAAACAACAAGTTTGGAACAAACCATTCTCCATATACATCACTAATAAGTGGATAAACTCAATTCTGGAGAGATTAGAGCTAAATAGAGATTTCCAATATTCGGAGCACAAAACGACAATCCGACCATTGGATATATAGCATGGGATGGCAGGAACTTTGTGTCAAAATTTGGAGTCGATCGGGCAACGTTTGACCATCCAACCGAGCTAAAAACCGTAATAGCTTTTATGGAAAAATTTCGCTTCTCCTTCTCTGCCTTCCTCTATTTTGTGCGTGGGATTTGTGTGGCTTGTTGTGTACTCTTTGTTCCAGCTGCACACTTTTTATTTCAACCCCCTTTTTTGTTGGATATTTAGAGTGTTGATGGTTACGCAATCGCGACCATGAAGGAGCGCTCGCGCAAGTTAAGCGCGGCCGCGCAGAGAGCGGCCTAAACCGCATACCTCTCTGGAATTTGGAACTTTGGAAGGGCGCGTCCAAGTGGTGCGCCCGCGTGCCCGGTCGCGCCTAAACCGCGCCCCCTTCTGCCTTCCTGTGGAAATTTCGCATTTCTGATGAGGAGCGCCCGCGCCTCCCTGTTTTGCGGTTTTTTCTAACGGTTGAGTTTTTATTAAAAGGCTTATTTTCGTGAAGAAAAGTAGACTGATTTTCTTCTTCTCCCCAAGCAGTATTCTCTACACTTTTCTCTCAAATTTCTTGCAAACTTTTGTGAGAAAACTCTTTCAATTATTCCAAATTTTGTGAATTTGTCATCTTTAATTCGATTCTTAGTGTAAAGAACGATTGGCTGTCGTATGTATCTCAAAGAGTATTTCCGGATTAAACTCAAGCACCGTTGTGGGGGAAATTATACTCTTTAGGAAAGTGTTCACACGCCTAAGACATTGTATCAGGGATTGAGACTCAAGTGGTCATAGTATTTCTCATGTTCATGTTCGTTCTCAAAGGCTTGGAGTAGAGGCAAGTGTAATATCTTTCACATTAGTGTATTTCTTAGTATTTTTTGTAATACTTTGATAATTTGGTGTTTGGTTGTAATATTTTGAATAATATTGATTGTTGTATAATCTAGTTGAATTATACTTCATTTTAGGTTTTGTTCCCACATTTATTAGTAATTCTTGTCTTGAATTACTTGAAAACCTAACATTTTTTACTGACTTACTCTCATTTTACTTCATATGGGCCCAAGAGTAAATAACCATATGGTTATACCACTAAATGGGTTTCATCCTCCAAGTAGGAGGGAACAATCCCAACACTACTCAAAATTATACTTCACAATGGGAATAAACGCACCCTTAAACTTTATTCAGGGTTTGTTCTGTTCACCTTATTTTCACTTATTTCAGGTCTAGCTAATAAGTTCAGTTCAAGAAATTAAGTTTTGATAAGAGTTATCCAAGTTCAAATTACATCTAAAATAAGTTTTATTAAGTTCAGATAAGTGAAAAAATCAGGTGAATAGCACCCTTACATGAGTTATTACTTCCTTTGATGGTCATTGACTCAGGCCCTATTCTTTTGAGTTGTTCTGCTCTGCTCTACTCTGCTCTGCTCTGCTATGCTTATAAATAATTAATAATAATAATAATAATAATTATTATTATTATTATTAATAATAATATTTGATAATAATAACTAATATTTATAGATAATAATAATTAATATTTAATAATAATAATTATTGATATTTTATATTATTTAACACATTTTCTAATTTTATTAAAAGAGTAAATAAATCAAATAATAATAATAAAATAATGCGATAATAATAATAATAATAATAATAATAAAAATAAAAATATTAAAAAAAATAAATAATAATAATAATAATAATAACACAACAACAACAATACAACAATAATAATAAATAATAATTAATGATAATAATGCGATTTAATAATGCTAATAATAATAATAATTATGCAATAATAGTAATAATAATAATAATAATAATAATAATAATAATAATAATAAATAATTAATGATAATGATGCGATAATAATAATAATAATAATAATAATAATAATGAAATCCGCTCTGTCTTGCATTACTGAAATCTGCTCTACTCTGCCCAGAAGCTCAAAAGAACAGGGCCTCACTGTGCAACATATATTTTCCCTATATTTTCATGCAAAACAACTACTGTACAAATTAAAGTATAAAGCAAGGGGTATTTTTTGTTTATTTAATTTTCAATTCTTTTCTATTCGATACTTCATGACAATTTAAATTCACCTTTTGTGTAAAACTGTAAATGATGAGCCAAATGCCTTCTTAATTACCAAATACAAAATTAGCCGCGAACAAGATAACTAATACTTCGATAAGTCTTTACTTGAAGTACTAAATTACCTCACTTGTACTATATTGTACGAAATATGTCAAATTATTTGGAGCTTAAAAATTATTTTATTGTTACTCCATAGTCGTACGGATTAATGTATGATCATTTGATTGTAACCGATGACTGTCAAAAGAGGTTGTGCCACGCTTAATGTCAGTGAGAAGGAATTAAAAGAGACTTATCTCATTAATTGAAGCAAACATCAAACTTTTATCGGTTTTTGCAAGTTTTTTTTGCCCTCACTTGTTTAACAAGTCAAAAAATCTTAGTATGTAATTAGGATCTTGCTAACAAGTGTTCTGGGACGTTAGATAACTAATTAATATATTACTTAAAATAGTATTAAGTTCGGAATGCATGAAAAAATCACGCGTTGATCGGTTAATTAATGTTAATTTTACTTAAATATTTCCACATTTAGTTTTCTTATCTAACGCCTCGGGGGTGCTCGTTAGCTTTTGTCATGTGATTAAATTAATCTTAAATGTCTTTTTTTAAAAAAAAATCTTAAATGGCCCACAACCCATAGTTTCTACTTAACCCTAGATAGCCATTGCCTATTATTACCCATTATCACAAGTTTTCACAAATTTATTTATCTCGAGATTATCAACTTAATTATTTGTTTGAAACAAATGAAAATAAGGTGAACATAACATGATTTCATTGTGAGACTTATAACCATGAATAATCCAAATGATCTCACTTTAACAAGAGTTTACTTGATAATTTTATTTTTTTCCTTATACATTAGTACAAAATACGATCAAGTTTAATATATACTTTCCTATCTCTTTTTAAAAAAATTGAGATAACTCTTATGAAGTGTTTGAATAATTATAGTCTCTCAAATATTTATTTACTTATTTGCCCAAATAAGTTCTAAATTAAGAAACCGACTTCGATCAAGTTGTTTCATAAACTATTTATTACTTATTTCTATCAGGATTAGAATAAATTATACTTCGGACTATATACCTCGTATCTTTCTCTAATTGTTTACAGTTATATTAATTAAAATCATAAAATCAGCCGAAGACTTTACTCAAAATCTCATTTCTATTAGCTAATGCATACTCTGCATTAGATCATGCTAATTCGCATTACTTGGTCCAAAGTGTGTATGGTAGAATATACTTATTTCCTGATCTTGACTAAGGAAGTTTCCCGGAAATATAACCAATGGTAATTAATTATCAGAAGTTGTTGAAAAGCGACTTGAGATCGATGAGTTGAACAGTAGGCAGCAAGTTTTGTTTCATTTTTAATTAATTTCATTATATATGTGATGCATACGATATTTAAACTTATCTGATTTTAGGGGTGTATTTCATTTATTTGATTTTCACTTATTTAAACTTATCTTATCTTGTCTGAATTTATTTGAATAACCTATTTAAACTTGTTACTCTCTCCGTTTTTTTATAAGCTAGAGTTGGAAAATTTCACTATTCATAGATCATAATTGACTTAATTTTTTTTTACCAATATATAATATATATCATATAATATGTTGTTGGATTTGTCATAATCTCTACTTTTATAAATTATTTTTTTCTAATTTTTACTAACTTTTAATTAAAGATATTAATGGTCAAAGCTGTGTCTTGGCAAATGTGTAAATCCAACTCTAGCTTATAAAAAAAAACAGAGAGAGTACATCTTATCAAAACTTATTTTAGTTGTAATTGATGACCTTTTCATAACTTATTTTCTTTATTGAATTTATCTTATCCGAATTTATAAGACTTGAAATAAGTGAAAGTAAGGTGAACAAAACAAGACTTTACATACCACATTTTGTCACTTTAAAATTCAACTTGACATTCACTGTTTATATCTAATTCAAATGGACCAAATAGACAAGATTACTTCAAAAAAATGAATTTTCTCAGATGTATCAGCATATTAAAATTATCACCATTTTAAAGAAATCGGCAAACAACACTGCAAACTCTTAATTATTGAAACGTAACTTCGTAGTAATTAGTACTTCTATTCTGCAAAATCACATACATAAAGGTTTGTGGGAGGGAGTCTTAAATGTGTCAATTTTGTCCCTTATATCGGGTTATCAAAGAGATTACAACATATTAAGAAGTAATTTTCATAATATATGTGGGCTGAACTTTATTTTAAAGGGAATTATTTCTAAATGCAAAAATAAGATATTTCCGTTACAAAACAAGTTAAAAGAAGAACGTTGTATTAATTTGTCATATAATAAGAAACAAATTATTAAGTGTTTTTTTAATTCTAATAAGGACACAAGGATTTGGTACTTCCAAATTGAAAAAAATGACCTTCCTCCAATCCAATAATAATATAGGGTTGTCAAGCAACTATCCAATCATTAATTAAATCGAAAGACATAAACAACTTCCTTTTCACCCTTCTAAAGTGCTGCAATTGGTGGCTTGGTGCCCTTAAATTATTAATGTCCAACCATCTTAAAGACCAAAAGTACAACTACATTTTATATTTTCATCTTTCTTGTGATAATAATGTCAACAATATTATGGAGGGTATTATTGTCAATTTAGAACATGCTTACCAACTTTTTCAAAATTTAAACTGAATTTTTTTTTTTTTTTTAAAAAACCATTACCCCGTAACATGAAACAACACAAAAGCTAAAGTTCAAAGAAACGAACCATCCTCGACAGTTCCTAAACTTGCAGATTTTCCTTTTTTATTTTTATTTTTTAAGATTTTTGTTCTTTCTTTACAATTTTACCTTTTTTTTTTACTTCATCAGAATGCTTTGTATCCAAGCTACTCTATGACATAGAATCACTACCTAATTCTTTTTAGGAATCCTTTTTTTTTAAAAAATTAATTTTGTCGTTACTTTCATTATTTGTTTTTACCTTTTTTTTTTTTGCTATATATTGGTTACAAAATTTTCCTATTTTGTTGGACCAAGTAAATTTCCATGGTGTTTCCTCTGTTTTCCTGGCAAGTATTTTCTTTTTCTCATTTTTTGTTTTTACTAGAATTGTGTAATTGTTGATTTCTTTTATGGGATTTGTTCATATTTTGTGAATTTAACATAAAGGTGTAAACTTTTCCTTCATTAGCAAAGTTTAGAATTTGAATTTCAAAGGTAATGTTAGTTATTATGTTAATACGACTTTTATTGGTTTGATTATGACATAAAAACTGTTTTTGACTGAGTTACGTTTGTGGATTCTTCACGTTGGTTTGGTTTGACATTTTAATCAGCACAAAGACAGAATTAATTGATTATAATATAAAATTGAAATCAGTTTGAAAATCAAATATACTATATGATCTGAGTAATTTTCCTTTTTTGTATGAACATTAATGCAGGAGAAAAAAAGATGGAATTTTAAGAATTGTAAGTTAAGAAAGATCGAGAATCTTTGTTGGGTTGTGAGTTTGCAATGGTAGCAATAACATCAATGGAAGAAAAACCATTTCCTGCTTGGTCTTGGTCTTGGTCTGTTGAAAAATGCTTGAAAGAGTACAATGTCAAACTAGACAAGGGTTTGGGTAGTTATGAAGTTGAAAAGCGAAGGGAGAAGCATGGTTGGAATGAGTTAGACAGAGAAAAAGGGTAGCCTCTATGGCATCTTGTGTTGGAACAATTTGATGATATGCTTGTAAAGATATTGATCACGGCCGCGTTTATCTCTTTTATACTTGCTTATTTACATGGCCGGGAGTCCGGTGAGACCGGTTTTGAGGCCTATGTTGAGCCTTTTGTAATTGTGTTGATCCTTATTCTTAATGCCATTGTTGGGGTATGGCAAGAGACTAATGCAGAGAAAGCCCTTGAAGCACTGAAAGACTTGCAGGGTGAGTCTGCAAAGGTTGTAAGAGATGGTTATGTTATCCCGGACTTGCCTGCAAAGGAGCTAGTCCCGGGTGACATAGTTGAATTGCGAGTAGGAGATAAAGTTCCTGCTGATATGAGAGTTGCTGCTCTGAAAACCTCGACTTTGAGGGTTGAGCAAAGCTCATTCACAGGAGAATCTATGCCTGTTCTGAAGTGCACTTTGCCTGTTTTCCTAGATGACTGTGAATTGCAGGCAAAGGAGAACATGCTTTTTGCAGGCACGACGATTGTCAATGGGGCTTGTCTTTCTATTGTTGTTGATACTGGGATGAAGACTCAGATTGGTAAGATTCAGACTCAGATTCATGAGGCCTCATTAGATGAGAGCGAGACTCCCTTGAAGAAGAAGCTCGACGAGTTTGGTAGTAGGCTTACTACTTTCATTGGAATTGCTTGCTTTCTTGTTTGGGTTATTAACTACAAATACTTCTTATCATGGGATGTTGTGAATGGATGGCCAACAAATTTCCGATTTTCTTTTGAGAAGTGTACGTACTATTTTAAGATAGCTGTTGCCCTTGCAGTAGCTGCCATTCCTGAAGGCCTATCTGCAGTCATCACAACCTGTTTGGCTTTAGGCACAAGGAAGATGGCACAGAAGAATGCAATAGTTAGAAAGCTGCCTAGTGTAGAAACCTTAGGATGTACTACCGTTATTTGCTCGGATAAAACAGGCACTCTGACAACCAACCAGATGGCTGTGACCGAGTTCTTCACTCTGGGAGGAAAATCTACAACTTCACGAGTTTTTAAAGTTGACGGAACTACATATGATCCAAAGGATGGAGGAATAGTGGACTGGAATTGCTATAATATGGACGCAAGCCTCCAAGCTGTGGCAGAAATATCTGCTGTCTGCAATGATGCTGGGATTTTCTGCAATGGTCGTGCTTATCAAGCCACTGGTTTGCCTACTGAAGCAGCACTTAAGGTTTTAGTCGAGAAAATGAGTGTTCCTGATGCTAAGGTGAGGAACAAAATCCGTGACATGCAGTTTGCTGCAAACTACATGATCGATCGTACTTCAGTCAAACTTGGTGAGCAATTTGTCTTCTTGTCATATTATCTTTTTCTTTTGCTTTATTGTAGTAACATGAATTACAGAAATGGCCTCCAACAACACTACAATAGGGTCTTAGATACAACCTTCCATGACCCCCCAACTTGAATCAGTCCCTTACCATTCGGGGAAAGATGGAAGCTTCAACCAGTGCTCCATTCCCTGATTCTTTCTGGTTGTCATAAACTAGACTAGAGTTCAGTTGTAAAACTTTGTGTACAGGACATGGTGGATTTTGATTAATTAATAGAATATTACTAATCTAAGTCTCTTCATGGGCAGTTTGCTGTGACTGGTGGGCAAAGAGGTCAAAGAGGTTGGCTACACTGGAGTTTGATCGATTTTGCAAGTCTATGAGTGTCATTGTCCAAGAACCAACTGGTCAAAACCGTCTACTTGTTAAGGTGAGTTACATCAGCTGCTAGCTTATAGTTTCTCATTTGCTGTAAACTTTTCCTGAAATTAAAAGCAAGGAATTCACAGGGCGCTGTTGAGAGCTTATTGGAGCGCACTTCACATGTTCAACTAGCAGATGGATCAATGGTTCCAATTGATGAATCCTGCAAGCAATTGTTGCTGTTGAGACAGTTTGAGATGAGCTCAAAGGGATTGAGATGTCTGGGACTGGCATACAAGGATGACTTGGGTGAGATTTCTGATTACTCCAATGCAAGTCATCCAGCCCATAAGAAGCTCCTTGATCCTGCTTGCTACCCAGAAATTGAGAGCAACCTTGTTTTCGTGGGAGTTGTTGGTATAAGGGTGAGATTTTCTTTTCACATAATGATTGTCCTTCGTAGTTACTGCTTCAAATTCTTCCCTATACTCTTCTAAGGCTTAAAATGGAACAGGATTCACCTCGTGAGGAAGTACCACAAGCAATGGGTGATTGTAAACAAGCAGGGATTAGAGTGATTGTCATTACTGGAGACAACAAGTCTACAGCTGAAGCCATCAGTCAAGAAATCCAGCTGTTTGCTGACAGTGAAGAACTGAAGGGAAGAAGCTTTACTGGCAAAGAATTCATGGCACTTTCCTCTTCAGAACAGATTGAAATTCTAACTAGACCTGGAGGGAAGGTTTTTTCTCGCGCTGAGCCTAAACACAAGCAAGAAATTGTTAGGATGCTAAAGGAGAGCGGAGAGATTGTTGCTATGACCGGAGATGGTGTCAATGATGCTCCTGCTTTAAAACTTGCAGACATTGGAATTGCAATGGGCATTTCTGGAACTGAGGTACACACATTCTTCTCCTTGCCCAGAAGGAAATCACAATTAATTGAACTCTACATTGAACTTCACTTGATTCTTGACACATCCAATTAAAAAAGACATCAAGTCCATCTATTTTCATATTTGTGTACTAAAACTAAAATTACACAATGATCCAGGTGGCAAAAGAAGCTGCAGATATGGTGTTGGCTGATGATAACTTCAGTAGCATAGTTTCTGCTGTTGCTGAGGGTCGCTCAATTTATAACAACATGAAAGCTTTTATTAGGTACTATACAGCTGTGCTTCATATTAGCATCTACAAGCTTTATCTTTGGATCGGTTATCAATGTTCAAATCCCTTTTATCTATGTGCAGGTACATGATATCATCCAATGTCGGTGAGGTTATGTCCATATTCTTGACTGCGGCACTTGGCATTCCAGAATGTATGATACCAGTACAGCTTTTGTGGGTAAATTTGGTCACAGATGGCCCACCTGCTACAGCCCTAGGTTTCAACCCTGCAGATGTAGACATCATGCACAAACCGCCCCGCAAAAGTAATGATCCTCTAATCAATTCCTGGGTTCTCTTCCGATACCTGGTGCGTATTCGCAAACTATTTTCATACTTCGATTTTTAGTACTTTTCTAATCCCTTTCATACGGGGTATTCTCTCCCCTAAGGATCTTTAAGAGAGTCTTTATCTTAATAGCAAAAGGGACTCCTACTAGGTTACTGATGCTGCCACTCACACTCCCTGCATCAAAAGCTGCAGAGGAGCGAGGCCATATGTCATGAAGGATGCAAAACTTACTTATGTTTTACTGATGGTCTTGTCATTGTAACAGGTGATTGGGTCCTATGTTGGCTTGGCAACAGTCGGAATTTTTGTCTTATGGTATACTCAACCTTCTTTTCTGGGTATCAATCTCATAAGCGATGGCCACACACTCATACAAATGTCTCAGCTACAAAACTGGGGAGAGTGCTCATCATGGTCAAATTTCACTGCTTCCCCATTCACAGTTTCAGGGGGGCACATTATAAGCTTCACAAATCCATGTGACTATTTTTCAGTTGGTAAAGTGAAGGCAATGACCCTTTCACTTTCTGTTTTGGTGGCAATAGAGATGTTCAACTCTTTAAACGCCCTCTCTGAAGACAACAGTCTGATCACAATGCCACCCTGGAGAAACCCTTGGCTGTTGATTGCCATGTCTTTCTCTTTTGGGCTTCACTGTCTCATAATGTATGTTCCCATACTGGCAAATGTGTTCGGTATAGTTCCACTGACTTCTGCTGAGTGGTTATTAGTCATCATTGTTTCGGCTCCAGTGATCCTTCTTGATGAAATTCTCAAATTAGTAGGAAGGAGTCGACGAAAGATTTCAAAGGTGAAGGTGAAGGCAATGTAAGCCTTGTGTTCTGGTGCAATTTGAGAACTAACAGACTGAAGCCCTGCAATGGTATGAAAAGCATGGCACAATATATATAACTTTGTTTTTCCATATGATTTACGTCCTGTAGCATATGTGTAAATTTAGATTCAGTAGTGCTTGTCCATGTACATTTTAACAACAAAAGAATGTGTTTTTATTTTTTCTTTTCTATTTACTGCCTTTTACAGGCAAGTTAGCATAAAGTGAACGCTCAATGTTCCAAACCTAGCATGTATAAAAAATGCCTGAGTTTTTTCAGTGATTTTTCAGCTGTTGCATAATAAAGCTAAAATACAGTGGTGATGAGTTATATTTACCTGTGGGCAGTTGTATCAAAGCTCTACTTGCATATAGCATATGCTTTGAGTTACAATGACAAGTTTGCATATCAGCAAAAAAGTATCTGATCCATCAGAGGTCATAATTTCTTCCTGGCTTCCATTTGTATTTTGAAAGATCAACACCCTTATGTATGTCCATTGAAATTGTCAGATAAATTCCCCAAAACAAAAGCAAGACAAACGGTTAGAGCAACAAAAAGGACACAAGTAAATTTTGTTGTATTGAAATTTATGAAATTATGCAAGAGAAATTAATTAAGCATCCATTTCAGTTTCATCTCCACTGTAACTCTTCATTATCTCATGGTATACATTTTCCAGCACTGTGTATATCTCATATGACTTTGGATGTGATTTATCCTCTACAATAAACAAATGAATTTGATCTGCCTCTTCAATACTGCTATAGCCAGCTGCTTTTATGATTTGGCTTCCCTTCATCATCTTTCTCAACTTTGCCACCCCATCCCATCTTTTCACTGAAGCATAAATATTAGAGAGAATGACGTAATTCCCTGAATTCCACGGTTCAAGCTCAAAAAGTGCCTCTGCTGTCTTCTCTGCCACCTCGACATTACAATGGAAACTGCAGGCCCCCAAAAGGGTGCCCCATATCACAGAGTCGGGTTTCATTGGCATAGTCTGTATAAGGTTATAAGCTTCATTGAGCTTCCCTTTACGCCCTAGAAGATCAACCATACAACCATAATGTTCTAACCTTGGAATAATACCAAACTTATCCTTCATTGATGCAAATAATTCTTGGCCTTTAGCAACCTTGCCACCATGTGTACAAGCCATTAGAGCCGCAACAAACGTTATAGAATCGGGCACCATCCCTTCTCTCAACATTAAACGAAACAAATGAAGAGCTTCTTCATGTCTTCCATGTATAGCAAAACACATCATCATTGAATTCCAAGAGCACAGATTCTTCCTGTTTCGAATCTCATTAAACAACTGCATTGCTCTATCAAGTTTACCACATTTTGAATACAACTCCAACAAGGCATTGCAGACAAACAGATTATCCAAGTAACCGTTTCGCCTCGCATACTTTTCTATCCTCTCTCCAACCTCCAATGCACCAAGATTAGCACAAGCTGGAAGAACACTAGTTACACTCACCTCATTAGGCTCCAACCCTTCTTCCTTCACCATGGACAAAAAAGTGTTTAAAGCATTCAAATACTGCCCATTTTGAGAATACCCAGATATCATTGTAGTCCAAGAAATCACATTTTTCAATGGAATTAACTGAAACAATTTCTCTGCTTCCTCCATCTTTCCACACCTAGCATACCCAGAAAACAAAGAATTCCAAGTGGGTGTATCTTTATATTGCATATGATCAAATTGATTACGAGCATATTCTAATAAACCCAACTTAGCATACATATCAACCAATGCAGTTGTTGCAAATACATCAAATTTAAACCCAGATAAGATGAAATGAGCGTGGATCATCCTGCCAAGGTGAGGAGAGGAGAGCGAAGCGCAGGCGGCGAAAAGGAAGGTGAAAGTTTGAGGATTGGTGGAGCAATGGCGTTGATACATTTGGGTATAGAGGGAGAAACATTGTTGTTGAGGACCATGGCAAGCGTAAGCTTGAATAAGCTTGTTGAATTGAATGGTTGTTGGTTGAGGAATATGGTCGAACAGTTGGTGTGCATAAGAAATGTTGGGGATTTTGAAGAGCTTTTCGATGAGGATTTGAGCGTAATCGAAGCCATTTCGAAGGGAAAATGCGTGGATTTGCTTCACTTGATTCATAACAATGCTGCGATTTCTGGCATGTTCTTAACTTATACGGAGTACCGTCATTGGCAGCCAAGTGCAGTGAAGCTTACTTGAGGGTACGGTGTTTTGTTTTGTTGTCTCTATACTGTGTTTCGCTTATCTTAGGCATATATCATGGCAAAGTGAGAAATGTAGTTTATGTCAATTGTAGTCGCCTAATTGGTATATATCGTATGACTTTTTTTTATTATTTATTAATTTTTTAATTATTTATAAAATATTCGGTAATTATTTTTAGGTTTAAACAATAAAATGTTGATTGAATGTACTTTGTATATGTTATGATTCATGCACAACCCTTGTACGGAGTAATTAGTAAAGATAACTCAAATCGAAAAAAATTTTGAAGTGTAAAAGTAAATTGTTTCTCTTACAATTAATAGTAGTACAATTTTCAAACCAAAGTCAAAATTGCTAGATAAATTTCATTAGTAGAGTTGCATAGCTCGACTCATGTCCAAATCTAAACTCTTTAATTAGTTAAGTACTTATACAGTCGCTTATCAATAAAGTAATTCTACCCCAAAGAATAAAAAGTTGACTTGTCATGTGTTTTTATCTCCGAAAGTGTTATATACAAGTCCTATAATTAGCAGGAAAAAAAAAAGACTTGAACCCTACTTGGATTCCAAAGAGTGGTTTATGGTTGATTAGAGAATGACCATGAACATTGGAACACCATTAGCACTAGCACTAGCACTAATGTATGCTTTCAATTATAAGTTTCATGACTTTCACGTGATCACCTCACGTACTTTACCCACTTGAATGGAAAAAAGGAAAATCTTTTATATGAGCGAGATTGATCCTTAATGACCTTAAACCACAAGAATATTAGGTGAGAAATAATGTTACTACTCCACCACCTCAACCTCTCCTATCATATTCCGTATACACTCTTACGTGCTATGATACTTATAAATGTGTCATATTTTCGATATGTATCATACATGTATTAGATGTGTGCCACACTAAATGACGGTGAGTGTTCGTTAACACGAAAATATATAACCATTATTAGTTTTATAACTAACAATAACGCTTAATTACAAATAAGTCAAGACTCACAAGAGTCAAAACAAACTTTGTAAAAATATGATTCAGTAGAGTGAAGACACTCACAAGCACCACCACATTATTCAATATTACAACCAGAAATACCTGTCCATTATTCAATATTACAGCACAAAGTTCCAACACCTTCAAAATGAACATAAAATACTTAAATAGGAGTACATACAAATGCCAAACTAAAGAATTCTCTCCTCATGTAAACAAATGCTAATCAAACTCAAACCTTATTAATCAAAGTGTCAAACCAAAGCATGATCAAATAAACAAGAAGTTTAATTAACATTCCTCAAGTATTACATTTTCTAAGACAAAGCCAACCTAGAAGTTGGAGCATGAGAAATAACACCAGAAGTAGAAGTTAGCTGATGAAAAACCCTCAAAAACTCTTCAAGAACTTCTTTAACCAACTCAACACTTTGTCCTTTTTTAACCAACATCTTAACTAACCCAACCAAATGCCCTTCAAACTTAGCCTTCTCCATCAACTCCATAACCACTTCCCCCTTTTCTTTCTCCTCCACCCACTCATCCTTCATAAACATACTCACTTTCACATCGCTGTTTCGAAACACGAGTCTTAATAGCCTCCTCACGTCCTTCTCAACCTTCAAAACGGTACCGTTTCTTTGGGATATCTCCAAAAGCGCTGCGGCGTATCCACTTGCTGCTCGGCGGTGGATTGACGCGCGTGGGGGTGTTAGTCTTGCGGATGATAAAGGAGAGGGGGTCCTTTTTTGGGAATAGGAGGAGAAGAGAGGGGTAAAGTTGTCTTTTTGTGGGTGGGTGGAGATTGATGACGTGGAGGTGGTTTTTGCGGCGGAGGAAGGGTGGTGGTTGTGGTGGTGGGGGGATAGAAGGGAGGGTTTGAGGTGGTGGTGGGGATTGAATGGTTTAGGGACTTGCAAGTTCGTTGAAATGGAGCTTGAAAAGGTATCCATTTTTGTTAGGTTTGGTGGTTCAAAGATTTTCTATTTCCTTTTGTATATTTGTTCAATTGTTCGAGATAAGATTCTAGAAAATCGAGTTTTTTTTGGACAATTTCCAAAGAAATTAAGAAATAAAAGGAAAAGTATTCTTTATACTTTTGTATACAAAGGACAAAAATAAGAAAGGGTCACTTTCTTGAAGCTAAGTTGTCAATCTTCAAGGCTTCAAATAAATCATTTTCGTGAAGTGTTTGGCTACGTGTGTGCAATGTTTGTGGTTAAGATGTCAATATTGCAATTAATTAGTTAATTATATAATTAATTATTTTTGTCTATACACCATTGAAGTTTCTATCCAAAAGAAAAAAAAAAAAGTGTATTGGTGGATATATTTGAAGCAATAAGTATATGGAATACTCTAGAAATATTTGCTTTAATCATCACCATATACTTTTATATAATTATTATCCATGAGTGTAAATTAAAAAATTAAAAAATTAATATTATAAAAATATACTTCATATTGAATTATTTAAACAATTCTATTGTACTTTTTATTTTGTACAAGTACAAAAACAAAAAAATTTGCTCATTATAAATAAATGTGTATATGACTATTAATTAATACTCTCTTCATCTCAATTTATCCGGTCCTATATCAAATTTTTAATAATATATAGAAATAAAATTAGAATACCTAGATAGAAAAATTAGGGTAAGTAATTTGAAATGGAAATAGTATTTTCTCCCAAGAAAAACACAAAAGACAAAACCAATGAACAAAGAACAATGCGTTATTTTGTTGATCAAACAATTAAGAGTACTCCGTAGCCATTCAAAGGATCATAGGCCCATGGATCTAACATCGGTGTTTAGTGCAGGCTACGTTAATCAAATTATATGGGCTTCAGAATATGGCCTCATATGCATATTTATTATCAATATGATTGGGCCTAAGAGGTTTGTTTTTGTCCTATTGGTCTTTTAGGAGTCAGTCCAATTAAGTCTATTAAGACCAAGATATAAATGACCTTTTAATAAACCTAGATTAGCGAAGTATACCATATGTAAATGAGTGTTTTTATTGACTGAATCAACTTTGGTAGTCCAAATATCCTTCTCAAATTATAGCACGTCTTTGCTAAGAATAACATATGTAAGTTGTACCTTGTCGAAGCAATTGGAGAATGACTTGAATATTCAAAGTATAGTTTAGTAAGTTACTTTTTCCCAACGTTTTTTTAACAAAAATACTATCCATTGATTTGTGTAAGTTGTTCTTGTCAAAAAAAAAAAAAAGAGGTTTCTGTAAGCTGACTGGCTTAGAGATTTTGTATCTCCTCTTAGAAGACATTAAAATACATCCTCTTCCACCAATTTTAAACGCGTGACCTCCTAGGAGAGAGACTACTCATAAGAAAGCAAGGCAAATTCATGCGCATGCTATAATCAAATTAATCTTGATGCCATTTTTGGTGGTCTATTGACTCTAGAGAGTGTTCATAATTACATCTGAGACTGTGAGATTGAGCAAGGTAAACTGAACACATCTACTCCGCAATTCCGCTTACTTTGGGTAAAATTCACCTAATCTTATTTGACAACTAACACCTTTGGTTCAACACCTCATCACAGGTGTACCTAATCTTTTTGCTGCTTCATTATTATTTGTACTTATAATTCATTCTAACATGATCAATACACATGGGAATAGAGGTGTCCACCGTGCGAGTCGTGCGAGCTGGGTTAGGGTTAGGTGGGTCGCGGGTTGGGGTTTCATGACACACGGCACGACACACGTAGGGTAGGGTGGGCCAGGTCGTGGGTTGGGTCGGAGAAGTTGGACACACCAGGGTTAGGTTCGTGGGTTAGACGAGTCGTGGGTGGGTCGAGCTGGGTTTGTGGGTTAGACGGATCGTGGGTGGGTCGAGCTGGGTTTGTGGGTTAGACGGGTCATGTGTGGGTCGAGCTAGGTTCGTGGGTTGGACGGGTCAAGGTGGGTTAGTGAGTTAGGGTGGGTCAAAGGGTGGGTTAGTGGGTTAGGGTCGGGTGGGTTTGTGGGTTAGGTGGGTTAGGGTCGGGTGGGTTAGTGGGTTAGGGTCGGGTGGGTTTGTGGGTTAGGGTCGGGTGGGTTCGTGGGTTAGGGTCGGGCGGGTTGTGTGGTGTTTTAATTTTTACAAAATTAACAATTTGATGGCTTGCTCTTAATTAAGATGCCTACGTATCCTTATATTATAAAATAAGGAATCAAAGCCAGCGTAGTTCTTATATTGTACTTCTTTTGAAATTTGGGGGGGGGGGGCTTGGACCTATCTTTAGAAAACTAAAATTTAATTTTGCAATTAAATTGTAATTTTCGAAAAATAAGTTGCCTACGTATCCCGAAAGAATCAAAGCCCACGTAGTTCTTAGCGTACCTGATTTAGACTTTTCTAGCCACCCATGTTTGTTGCATCATCATCCCCGGAAGCTGCATCATCCGTTGACGACTCCAATATCATCACAGGATCATCTTCATCGTCTTCGTCTTCCTTTAAACCTTGAGTTCTTCTTTCAGCTTGATCCCAATCTTTCTTACAAACACAAATTTGAATGCTTTCCGGAGTTAAGCGAGATCTTTTTTCATCTAACACTCTTCTACCTGCACTAAAAGCAGACTCGGAAGCAACAGATGAAGCGGGAACTGCAAGTATATCTTTTGCAATTCTCGCCAATATAGGAAAACTTTTTTTATGTTCTTGCCACCATTTTATAATTTGAAAGTTGTTGTTGGTCTCATGTTGATATGACAAATAATCATTAATAGCAAGTGTTGAAGAAGATGATGATGAGAATGATGTAGATGCTTTGTGTTTTTTTTTCATAACTTTATCAAGAAAACCAAATCTAGAATCGGAAGTGCTAGTAGTAGTTGGTGTTGCCAAATCAAAACCATAAATAGATGCATAATGATCATAAAGGTCTCCCAAAACAGATTTGCATTTGTTAATATATTCACTAACATCATAATCGATACTTAAACTTGTATAATAAAATTCTAAAAGATTTTCCAAACCTTCAGCTTTGACACCGGGGTCAAGAATAGCAGCAATTCCATAAATGATTGGAAATTCACTAAAATAAGTATGCCACTTACGTTTCATGCTATCAAGAACGGGACGAAGTCCATCAATCTTCATATGCTCTTCGATGGTGTGAACAACTTTAACACACTCAATTATGACTAAATGAACGTTAGGCTCATAAATATAAGAGAAAATATGAGTTGCACTATCAAAAGCATTTAAAACATCACGAACAAAAGAAGCATTAGTCCAATGACTTTCGGTTATTAACTCAGTAGGATCAACACGAGTCTCATTGTAAAGTTGGGTCAAAATATCACGATACTTTATAGCATCACTCAACAACTTGAAAGTAGAATTCCAACGGGTAGGGGTATCAATAGACCATTGTCTTTTCTTAAGACCTCTCTCTTTACACATAGCTATGTACTTTCTTCTAACTGACTGAGTAATCCTAATCCATTTTATAACTGTTCTAATTGGGTTTAGCAATGGTTGCAACTCAGCGAGACCCTCTTGAACAGACAAATTCAAAATATGAGCACAACATCTAACATGCAAGAGACTACCACCCAACAACAAATTCAACTCGGAGTCATTTTTCAAATAGTCAATACACTTTGTGTTTGCAGTTGCATTATCAAGAGACAAAGAAAAAACTTTATTATTCAAGTGAAATTCTTTTAAACAATCCAAAATACGAACTTTGATGTTAAAACCGGTATGCCTTTCTTCCATAGCTTGAAAACATAGTATACGTTTTTGAATAAACCAATCATCATCCACCCAATGAGCAGTAATGCAAAGAAAAGGTTCGCCAAAACTAGAAGTCCATGTATCACTTGTAAAACTAACACGACCATCAAAAGTACGAAATAATTCAATCAAACCACTCCTATACTTATAATAAGAAGTTTGTGTATAACGTCTTAGGGTATTTCGGGGGACACGAGTAAATGCAGGTTGTAATGCAACTTTATTAAAATGCTCAACGTTTGCATTTTCACCGTAACTAAAAGGGTATTCATTAGCAATAACTAAAGTACTCATTTCATCAATCATTCTATCTTTATTATAAATGAAAGGTGTACCTCCGCCGGGTTGGTTCATGTATCCACCCAATTGTGTTTGGACGCCACCCCCCGAAGGACGGGGGCCATTTTCGAACAAGTCGTGTTTATTTTGCAAATGCCGACTCAAGGTTCCGGTTCCATCTCCCGTTTTCCAATTATATGACTTGACATTTGCACCTAGCGCCTTGCAAACTAGGCATGTACACGTGAACCTCTTTGGTTGACCAGGTTGCCATCCCGGGGGTGTGACCTCAACTCGTTCAAAATGTTTCCACACCCAAGAAAAATGTGCTCGACCTCTACTTTCACCGCCACCACCTTTCATAAATCAAATTATTAAAATTAATTTTTAAATGCTATTCATGAAAATAAGCTTTTAAATTTTAAATATTTTAATTATACTTATTTAAACGCATTTTTCATGGTAATTAACTAATTGTAAATCATAGAAAATTGGAAACTAAACTAACTTTATAATCATTAATAATAGTTTTTTTAAATATTCATAACAATAAAAATTTAATTAGAAATTACCTTGAGATGAAGGTTGAGATGTTGGTTGCGATGGAGGTGGCATAGTTGAACTTGATGATTGGTGGGACTCGTGGGAGAAATGTTGTGGTGGAGACGTTTGAATATTTTGCCTATCTCCTAAACCATAATCTCCATATTCATTGACAAATTGGTTTAAATTTTCCGTATTAATTTCATACGAAAAATTTGCACCACCACTCCTTTGGCTACCACTTCGACCACCACTTTGACTCCTTCCCATTCCTCCTCTTGAGCTCATTTTTTTTTTGTATGATTACTAATTATAATATGGAGAAGAACTTTTTTTTTTTAGAATCTTAAGAATACTAATAATAATATTAAGGAGATTTTTTTTAACAAAAATATAACTCTATATAACACTTGAGAATTTGAGAACAATAAGAATTTTTAAGTAAGAGAGAAAGAAAGCTTGAATTTGTGTGGAAATTTGAGTGAAATGGAATTGGTATTTATAGGAAAAATAGAATGGATGATCATACACTTAAAAAACTAGCCGTTAGATACAAAAAACTAGCCGTTAGATACAAAAAACTAGCCGTTTTTTTTTTAAAATGGATGTTAGGCCGTGCGGGTCGTGCGAATTGTGCGGGCCGTGCGGGTTGTGCGGGCCGTGCGGGTTGTGCCGGCCGTGCGGGTTGGGTGGGTCATGCGTGCGGGTTGGGTGGGTCATGCGTGCGGGTTAGGTGGGTTGGCTCGTGCGGGTTGGGTGGGTCATTCGTGCGGGTGGGCCGTGCGGGCTGGGTTGTGCCAGGTGGGTCGAGTTAGGTGGGTTCACGGGCTAGGTGTGTCGAATTAAATGAGTCAAAACGGGTTGTGCGATTTGGGTCGAATCAAACGGGTTAAACTGAGCTGGGTTGAAATGGGTTGTGTCGAAAATTTTGGACCCACGACACAACCCGGATTAAATCCGAGCTGTGCCGGGCTGTGCCGGATTGAAACCGGGTCGGACCCACGTGACCCACCAGCCGTGCGAGTTAGGGTGGGCTGGGTCCAACCCGGCCCACTGGCCACCTCTACATGGGAATGATCACTTACAACTACCACATACATCTCCTATTTACAATTACAGCAAAGTCTTTTCTTTCAATTATTTCTATCATCAAAAGCCTGTACTTGAACTCACAAACTCTATTACACTATTACAGTACTCCTTTCTAATTTTGTATGATTACATGAGCGCCTCGGGCGTTCTAGGTAATTTCCAAATGGTGTTAGCCACCTAACTCATTTCCTGCGTAGACTGAATTAAATGCTCGAGATATATTTCAAACGGAAAAAAGAATTACTCTGTATTTTGTTCGGTCAATTGAGTTGGACAATGATCAGATCAGAAAGAAAGAGAAAAGAAAAAATTCAAGTACAAAAATCTAGCTTTATCATGGAATTTCATGACAAATGAATTGTCATTAGATTGGTTTGAGTAGTAGTATTGACAAGAATTTAGAATCAACTTAGTGTACAGAAAACATTCACATAATTGTACACCTATGATTATCAAATGTGATTGCTGTGACCACATTAGAAAATTCTTTGTAAAATAACTACCCCAAATTGGAACTTCAAAGTGAAGCACACCCTATGATCCCAAAATGTTACAATTGCCACATTCACATTTTACAGCTTCCTTTGATTCACTATGCCCATGTAAACAAACTTTGCATAAAATTCCACAAACTGTTCAATCACAAGCATTAGCAAGAACAAGAGGACAACTTCTTCATCTCACTAATCTCGAGATCAGACCCCGCTATGACATCGATTTTCGAGCCCTGTAATGTAACTGATCCATTGCCATTCATTTGGTTCCCTCTAGGAGAATCACAGTCTAAGGCCTTCTTTGAAGCCATATTGCTATATATTTCCTCAAGTACTCTAAAGAATGCACTCTCCACATTGTCACCACTTAATGCTGATGCCTCAGAGAAAAATAAGCCCTGATCTTGTGCAAATTCCACTGCATCTTCTGTAGGGACCGCCCGTTTATCTTCTAGATCCGCCTTGTTTCCGATTAGCATGATCACGATCGAGCTATCCGCGTGGGCCCGGAGCTCGTCTACCCACCTTACCACATGATCAAATGTTTGCCTCTTGGTTATGTCGTACACTACTACTGCCCCTAGTGCTCCCCTGTAGTATGCACTTGTTACTGCTCTGTACCTTCAAGTTTTTAACAAATACTGTAAAAATCAGCTTCATATACATCATAACATTGTAAATTTTTTGTTTGTACTTTTCAATGAAATTAATCTTCTACGTGTACAGCTTATTTGATGGTTCCGAACCATCTAAGAAAATCTCGTAGTACGAAACATACATGTAACATACATTGGGCATGTAATGAACTTGCAAATAAATCTAATATAAAATTTAATTTAAGGAATGTGGCTTAAACGAGGTCCATCCGTATATGAATGGTGTGAGTTTACATGTAAACAACTGTCAAATTCACAAATTGTCTCATTAAAGAATGGCATCGGATCAGGAAGCTGATCTGCTAGTCTGCTACTGTAATTAATCACATCTCCGACAAAATTATGGACCGTTAAAAACATCAGTTACAGTTTGTATTTGCAATTAATAATACAATGTCAAATATCAATCAATGTTTCAACTTATTTAAACAAGCTAAGATAGTCTTCTACTGTATTACAGTGTACAGTATCATAAAAAACAGGAGTATAGTTTGAGCTAAATATGTACAAGTTCAGAATCATGTTCGAAGCATATTGTTAAGAAATACTGTAAACACTCAACACACATTTTTAACATTGACACATTTGAACGTCAAAATGTTGCAATTAAAAGAGGACGAAACAGGTATATTACAATTAGTTTTAAGATGAAATCTCACACATGTGCGTAAAAATAGTCTAGTATTTTATTTTATTTTTTTCCATGTCGACCATGACCATGTGTGTGAAAATTCCGGTTTTTGGAGGCAAGGGTTTAGACAAAGAAGAAATACTACGTAACTACAAGATGTGACTCAAACACTTGTCTAGTATACTACTGCCAAGTGCCAAAATGCAGGGATAAGATTAATTCATTGGCTTATTGAATCAGTTATTTATACATTTATTGCATACGTCTATTTCTGTAACAAGTTAGAGAGCTAATAGTAGGCTGACTTAGCCAAACTCATACTTTCTCCATTTTTTTTTTAATTGACATCATTTGACTTTTACACTATTTATAAACAAGACTTTAACTAGCTATTGTGATTTATAACTAATATAAGACCTAGTCACGTGAGATCTTGTTTGAATCGTTTCAATGTATATTTTATTAGTATTTACTTTTTATAATTTTACAATGTCAAGAATTAGAGATATTAATCGTTAAAATAGTGTATTGGCAAGCGTGATAAAAAAAATGTGTCAACTAAATAAAAACGAAGTTAGTATTTTAATCCTAAAACCATAGATAAAACTAAGTAGAAGCACGCACTTACATAATTAAACATCAACTTCCTCTAGAGCACGCCTAAAATAATTTCATAGTTGACCATAGGAACTTATCCACTAAATTAAGAAAGTAGGTTTGTCATCCCCGTGTTTTCGTCAATCAAACAACTTTACTGAACGACTACCTACATCGGAAAAACACAACTAGTTCGAAACGCAAATAATAGAAGCAAGATAGCAAGATTGAATTGAAGAGAAAGAAGGTTACCTTTCTTGGCCAGCAGTATCCCAGATCTGGGCTTTGATGACTTTGGATTTAATAGTAGTAGTTCTGGTTTGAAATTCAACACCAATTGTAGACTTTGAATCAAAAGAGAATTCATTCTTTGAAAATCTAGCAAGTAACTGAGATTTTCCAACTGCTGAATCTCCAATCACAACTACTTTATACACATAATCTATTCTCATTTCCTTCACCCCATCTTCATACCCATTCATCTCTCTATTCATCTTTTTTATCAAAATAAATCACCTTCTTACTTTATACTATGCTATAATAAGAAGATGAACATGTGTTTTTTTTTTTTTTTTTTTTTATGTGAGTATGTAACAAGAATATACTATATAGTTGAAAATGAATGTATATATTTAGTGGGAGCAAGTATAAAGATTAAGAGGACCCATCAAAATATATTTGTTGAGAGCAGAAAAACAACAAAATTAAAAGCAGAAGAAGATTGAAAAAAAAAGGGGGGTAAGAGAAGAAGAAAAGCAAGTGTTGAGTCATGTCCCACTATTGTAGTACCAAATATGCTATTTAATGTTGAACCATAATAGTAAATGTTGTTTTTGGTTTGTCAACTATCTGTCATTAGCCTACTATTATTGTTACCTACATGAGCTTATTCAACTGTAATGATAATAATAATTCTGTTTTTAATTTAATTATATGCTTTTGGGATATGTATTTTTGGATTTGGGTCCACTAGTTATACTATACAGAGTATGTATTTACCAAAGTTTATTTTGTGGCATGATTTGTGCCTATATATCTGGAGTTTTGTACTTAAGCCCAAGAGGAACTTGCCCTTTTGGTTTTCACTTTTGAAGTAGGTTTATATAATTGTGACCATTAGAATACAAATATGAGATGTTTCCGGAAATGTCATGTGAATTGAAAGAGCATGAGCTTTATATCGAATGAATTTGATCTATCTGTAATATATTTTTTTTTTAATTTAGTAGGAGTAAAATAAATTTGTAAATTATATTCTTTGAGATATGGCTAAACTTTTGGGATCTAGGATAAGACTCTTATTGAATGAGTCAAGCTTTTCTCATTAGTATAAGCATCTTTTTTTATTACCTATGTCCAAGATGAATTGACAATGCTATAATGTATGTTCATCGCAATTTCGAGTTCAATATGAATTGTCAAAATGTCATGGCACTAACCGTTGGAAGTTCTTGATATAAAAAACAAGAGTGTTGAGTGAAGGAAAGAAAACAAGAGAGAGTGAGAGTCACAAATGAAAAGGGAAAAATCTCACATTGGTGGAGGGAAAGGTTTTTTCCTTATTTATATATTGTAGTATGTTAGTATTACTTAGTTGAGTGACTTGGAGGTGGGTGTTGTACCTTACACACACTTGTGCGCATTGAGTTGGGACGTATTTGGGACTTAAGATATGCAATGCGCGGGCGTGGTTCCATTTTATCTTTTTGGAGGAATTTTATTTGACAGAATATCTTATTTATTCTAGCTGTTTTTGACTGTTGGGATTCACGGATTGTTAGGAAATTGTTTAGCCGTTAATCCCTTGATTACAGCTAACCGTTACACCCCTTATTGATTATTGCTCTTGACTGACCAAGTTAATCTGGACAGTTTTTTGGCTAGGTTCATCCTTTGATTACGGAGTGTAACGGGCAGCTGTTTTGGCCTTAATTATTTGGTCGTTTCTTCCTCCTTCCCTGCTGACCGTTACTCCTCCTTGCTGCCTATATAAGCTCAGTTTCTCTTCGGCAAAAATACACAGAAAATCATACCTCTCTCTCTTCTCTTAAAATACTAAACACTATTCTTTATTTTCTGGGCAAGTATTCTGAACTTCAGTCGGGTTTGTGAGTGCACATAAACTCCGGCGTCGTGCTTATCCTGGAGGGCGACCGCTCCTTGTCTACTGCACCGGAAGGTAACGCAGAATCTTCTTTTAGGTCAGTGGTTCACCACGACACGGCTACTGTTCTTTTGGTTCACGCGTCAACAAATAAGTTTACTGTTTTATTGCTTTTTAGTACAACATCAATTTAACACTAACGACACACATAATTATCCAAAACACTAAAACAAAATTATCCGAAAAGATATCGACATTGAAAAATTGGTTGTGGAAGATTGGGCATGATCCATAATTTCAATTACTAGGGAGGTATGTATAACAGCTATATACAAATATAAATCTGATAATTACAATACACAAACTAGTTTTTTCTTTCAAACAAAAAACTAAAGGAAAAAGCTAGGACAGATACTCGGTAGTATTTATACAAATGAAGTTCAATTATCATTGATCTAAAATAAGTAACACAAAATAAGTTGTGGGGCCTAATAAGATGCTAATTAAAAGATAAAAACTTAGATATAAACTGGCCTGGTATTAAATATCTAAGACATTCCATGTTGAGGCATTTACTAATTTTTATGGCTGGCTTTGTTTTCCTGAAAATTCTTAGAACGATGCCTATATCTGCAGACTTTTTTTTTTTTTTTTTTTTTATTATTATTAATTTTGTATTATTATTAATGGTTTACTATGCTGCAGTACATCTGTACATCTTCAATTGTTATAGTCTTGGAGCACAATTTCCAGCGCCTATACAAATTGTTAAATGGTTAATTCAGTGGATGAGATTTTGATTTTTCCTATTTTATATTTTATGTACTCCATATAAATAATTGTTGTTTTGTACGGATTAGGAGATATTAAGCGATCCATTTGATACTACTCAGTAGGGATGACTCGTGTAAGTAACTTGCTAATTAATTATAAGAATATGATATGAAGTATTGTACTAAATATCGTCATTTCTAAACTTTAAACTTGTTCGAAATGATAAACAAATCACTTCCTTACTTCCGAAGATTTCAACTTGAAGTGGGAAAACTTTTATAATTTCTTTTGTTCATGTCCTTTTAGTTTCCACCGTTGAATTGGCTAGTTCCATACGGCTAAATTAAGTACTATTGAAGATTTATGTCTTGTCTTAATCCTCATTAAAGTACGTAATGCCCTTTTATTTTCTTTTTATTCATACGCTTCACTAGTATTTAGTCTATTTACTTCTCCTCGAGTCCTCGTGGTCTCGTGGATCTTGCATAAAAGAATAGAAAAAGAGGGAAAAAAAATAGAAAAGAATCAGTCATTTGAAGAACACTGTTTTTTTTAAAGCCGTCAATTTTGGCATATACGCTCACAAATTTTAATCTTCTGTACCGACAATGGTTGGACTAAATAATTATGGCAGTCAAATCACCGCATTCGAAAAACAAAATTGAAAAAATAATTACGAGTTATTATATGGAGTCTCACATCTGATTTATGTTTGTTTTTAAGAAGCAGAAAAAATTTATATGCATCTTTGTTTATTTCGTCTGGCATAATGTAGTCTATTCTTTTAAGTGTCTATGGACAAGTTATAAGTTTTTAGGTTGCATTTTCTTCACTTGAACATATCTGATTAGGTCTTATTACCTTTGTGATAAGTCGTGTTTTGTGCATATTTTTGGAGTCTTTTTGGTCCTCTTTTTGAGTCTAGTTTAGGAGCTTTTGGTTTATTCGTGTTTGATTTGGTTTAGTCTTGATGATTTCATGCTTTCCTGGGTAGCTTCGTTATTTTTGATGTATTTCAGGATTGACGAGGTAATTTAGAGATTTTACCGCAGCTCACTTGCGACTTACTTCACAAAAGAGCAACAAGCAATAGAGGACAGTTCACTCCGCAGCTTGCTCGCGGTTTACAGATCCATACCGCAGCTCACTTGCGGTGTACTTCACAAACGCTTAAGGATGCAACACGAAACAGACCACTCCGCAGCCTGCATGCGGCTCGCGATCCTACACCGCAGCCTAGCTGCGGCCCCCTGATCTAGTGACGAAATTGGGCCTATTTTTGGGGTTTTAAGAAACCAAATCCTAAGAGGAGTCTATTACTATTTTCCTAGCTTAAAAATAGGTTTTAGATAGTTTTTTTTTTATTGATCACTTTACATACATTAATTTAGAGTTTTTGGTATTACGTTCTTCTATTATTATTTTCCTAGGGTTTTGCTTTCAAGATTCAAGATTTCATAATTAATTCCAAGTATTGATTTCTTCTCTCAGCTCTCTTATTTTATTATTGTTAATTATGTTTTCTTTATTGAATATGATTCTTGAATTCATGACTATGTGTGAGTAGTTTCTCTATTCCAAGGCCTAGCGGAACCCGAATATGGTTAATGCATGATTTAATTCTTTAAATTCTCTAATGATAATTGCAATTGATATGCTTAATTGATTGTGCTCATGCCAATACTAGATTAGGGATAATTAGTATTGTTATTAATCCATTGTTTTAATTGAAACGGGAGTTGGGTTTTAACGGGTTTGAATAAATCAATTAAGGATTTGAAGTTCATCACGGGAGTAGTTGAATGGATTATTAGGAAGTTAGAGTAATGTGCTCAAGGTCTTTAATTTACATGATTCCACGGAAGTAGGCTTGATTGTGATTAGGGAAGCCATTGATAACTCGGGGGAGACCATTGGTACCATTTAGGGATTGCTTTTCCTCGTTAATCAATCGAATTATATGTTAGGGGTAGAACGACTATTGCATTAATTGTATTCGTGGTGATGCTTGATCTTGGATGTTTTAGTTTATTGATTTATTATATTCGTTTGATTTATTCTAAGTTTTCCATACATTAGTTTTTAGTTTATTCCACCATTGTTTGATACTTGCTTAGTATTAACTTGAGTCTGTTTAATTAGTTAAATCATAGTCTCTTGGGATTCGATCCTTACTTGCCTATCTACATAGTAGTGGTCTTGTTAGGTTATTTTTGCTAGGTACGCGACACGCCTATCAAATTTTGGCGCCGTTGCTGGGGACTAACGATTTCTTTCTGATTATTTGTGATTCGTTTTTGCTAAGCTTTATTCGTTGCTTCGGCTATTGTCTCTTGTGTTTTTGATACTCTGCTTTTAGTTCCTTGTTGCATGCAAACACGAGGTTCAGGGTCAGACGATTTAGCACCTTTTGATTCTGAAATCGAAGCAACTGCAAGGAGACGAGGAGGTAGAAGAAGAAAGAGAAATCGAAACAATAGAAACATGGAAGACGGCACGAAATCTCTTTTGGAGTACGGTATTCCTGATACAACAACCGGACTCCTCTCAAGCATTGTCAGACCACCTGTCACTGCTCAGAACTTCGAATTGAAACCACAATTCATTCAATTCATCTCCAATGATTCGTTTGCAGGCACAGCTCATGACTGCCCAGTGAGTCACATCGATAGTTTCTTGGAGAAATGTGACACTATGAAATTAAATGGTGTTACAGACGATGCTCTTAGACTTCGCCTTTTTCCTTTTTCATTACGGGATAGGGCGAAGGAATGACTGAGAGATGAAGGTTCTGGTTCATTTGACACATGGGACAAATTGGTGAAAGCTTTCCTAGTCAAGTTCTTGGGACAGGAAAAGACTGCAAGGTTGAGAAACGAGTTATCCACTTTCAGGCAGTCAGATGATGAGTCCCTATATGACGCATGGAGGAGATTCAAGCGTTTGCAGAGACAATGCCCTCACCATGGTATTCCTGAATGGATGTTGATCCAAACTTTCTACAATGGTCTAACTCATGAGTTCCGAATCTACATTGATGTTGCATCTGGGGGTTCTCTACTGACTAAGAACCCAACTGAGGCGAAGGAACTAGTTGAGAAGATGGCGGCTAATGATAACTATCACCCAGGAGGCCGAAATAGTGTGAAAAAGGGTGGTAAATTAGATGTTGATGCTCTAACTCTTTTAACTAGCTCTATGCAGGAATTAACAAGCAAGTTTGATAGACTCCAAGCTGGAACATCCACTAGCTCACCTGAGACTTGTCAAATGTGTAATGTGCAAGGTCACATTGCACCCAATTGCCCACAAAATTCAAATGACATGTCGATTGAGGAAGCCAATGCATTCTACACTTCCAACCCCAAAAGGCCATATGACCCCCACTCTAACACATATAATGAAGGTTGGAAGAATCACCCAAATTTTTCCTACAAGAATACCCAAGCCCAACAAAATCCACCTCCACCACCACCTCGAAACAACAACTACAATGCACCACCTGGTTTCCAACCAAGGCCACCTCCAGTCCAACAACATATTCAACCACCTCCTCAAAAGTCTAACCTTGAACTAATGCTGGAAAATTTTATCACCACAACCAACGATTCCATCCAACAACAAAATGGTTCCATACAACAGTTACAAGCCCAGAGTAAGCTCATGGAAAATCAGATAAGTCAACTAGCTCATCAAGTTGGCCAATCTTTAAAGACACCGGGCACTTTTCCGGGTCAGACAGAGCAACCACAAAAGGGGCATATGAATGCAGTAACTTTGAGGAGTGGGAAGCAATTGGAAGATCCTCCTATCAAGGAGCCATCAAAGGAGGTTGTTGAAGAAGTAAGCGGGTGTGAGAAGGTGATTGATAGTTCTAAGATCGAGGAAGAGCCAAAGAAAGCAACTCCACCACCTCTTGCTCCATATGTGCCAAATGTTCCTTTTCCGCAGAGGTTAGCCCAAGCCAAGTTAGAGAAGAAGTATGGTAAATTTCTTGATATCCTTAAAAAGCTTCATATAAATATTCCATTTTTAGATGCCATATCTGAGATGCCTTCTTATGCAAAATTTTTAAAAGATATGCTTTCTAATAAGAAAAAGTTAGAGGAGAATACTACAGTTGCTTTGAATGCAGAGTGCAGTGCTATTTTGCAGAACACTCTCCCTAAGAAATTAGGAGATCCATGTAGCTATTCGATTCCAGTGAAGCTTGGGGACATTGAGATTAACAGGGCATTGTGCGATCTTGGTGCAAGTGTGAGCCTCATGCCACTGTCCATATGTAAGAAGCTGGAAATGGGTAAACTCAAACCCACACGCATATCCCTGCAACTTGCAGACAGGTCAGTGAAGTTTCCTTTGGGTGTACTTGAGGATGTACCTCTTCGCGTAGGTAAGTTTTTCATACCCTGTGATTTTGTTGTAATGGAAATGGAAGAAGATGTGAATGTTCCAATCATACTTGGTAGACCTTTCTTAGCTACTGCAGGTGCAATCATTGACATGAAGAAAGGTAAGATTACTTTTGAAGTAGGAGATGAAAAATTGGAATACTCACTTCTGAATGTTATGGGTACTCCCTCCATGGGAGACACTGTTTGTTAGGTTGATGTACTTGATGAGTTGCAAGGTGAGCAACTTCCCCTGAATAAAAAAGACGATGCCCTTGAACAGGTACTAATAGTGAAGGAAGATGGTGATGGAGATTGGGAATCAAGAGAGTGTGTCAGGCTGCTTGAAGAAGCAAGGGCCAACCCGAGCGTGAATCCAATCAGAGAAACACTGAGTGTAATGAGTATTGGGGAGAGTACTAAGCCTCCCGAGGTAGAGTTGAAACCTCTCCCTTCTAACTTAAAGTATGCATATCTTGGTCCAAATAATTCATACCCTGTCATTGTTAATGTTGAACTCAAGGACACAGAACTGGAGCAACTTCTCAATGTTCTGAAAACATATAAAAGTGTTATTGGGTACACCATTGATGACATCAAGGGTATCAATCCTTCTTTCTGTATGCATAAAATCATTCTTGAAAATGATCATGCCTCTTCTGTAGAACCTCAAAGAAGACTTAATCCAAATATGATGGAGGTAGTGAAAAAAGAGGTTCTGAAATTGCTTGCTGCAGGAATAATCTACCCTATCTCTGATAGTAAGTGGGTTAGCCCTGTACAAGTAGTACCAAAGAAGGGAGGTATGACCGTTGTCAAGAATGACAAGGGTGAGCCAGTCACCACTAGGACTGTTACAGGGTGGCGAATGTGTATAGATTATAGGAAATTGAATAAGGCCACCCTCAAGGATCATTTCCCCCTACCCTTTATTGATCAAATGCTTGAAAGGTTGGCAAAGCATTCCTTTTTCTGTTACTTGGATGGATATTCTGGTTTCTTTCAAATTCCCATCCGTCCCTGTGACCAGGAAAAGACTACTTTCACATGTCCATATGGCACCTTTGCATATCGCAGGATGCCATTCGGATTATGTAATGCTCCCGCCACTTTTTCAACGTTGTATGATGGCAATTTTTTCCGGTCTTATAGAAAATTCTATGGAGGTATTTATGGATGATTTTTCTTTCTATGGAACATCTTTTGATATATGTCTTGAAAATCTTAAAAAGGTGCTCCAAAGATGTAAGGAAGTTAATTTGATTTTGAACTGGGAAAAATGCCATTTTATGGTGCAACAGGGAATTGTCTTAGGTCATGTTGTATCTAATAAGGGTATTGAGGTAGATAAGGCTAAGATAGAGGTCATAGAGCGTTTACCCCCTCCGAACTCTGTAAAAGGAGTTCGAAGTTTCCTTGGTCACGCGGGTTTTTACCGTCGTTTTATTAAGGATTTTTCGAAAATTGCTCGACCTCTAACTGAGCTTTTAGCTAAGGATGTTCCTTTTGTTTTCTCTGATGCTTGTCTTGAGGCTTTCAACAGGTTGAAAGAAGCTTTGATCTCTGCTCCTGTCATGCAACCTCCACATTGGAGCCTGCCGTTTGAAATCATGTGTGATGCTAGTGACTATGCAGTAGGAGCCGTTTTGGGGCAAAGAAAAGAGAAAAATCTCCATGCCATTTACTATGCTAGCAAAACTCTTAGTTCTGCTCAAATGAATTATGCCACAACTGAGAAAGAGATGCTAGCTGTAATTTATGCAATTGACAAGTTTCATTCCTATTTGGTTGGTTCTAAAGTTATTATTCATACAGATCATGCAGCACTGAGATATTTGATGACCAAGACCCATGCAAAGCCTAGGTTGATTCGATGGATTCTTCAACTGCAGGATTATGACATAGAGATCAAGGATACAAAAGGGACGGAGAATGTTGTTGCAGATCATCTCTCCCGTCTTCTCCTTGACCCCGAGGATGGGGATGAAATCCCTTTTGATGATTCTTTCCCTGCTGAACATCTATTAGCTTTGTTGCAGACTGAATCACCTTGGTATGCTGATTTGGCTAATTTCCTTTCCACAGGTACAAGGCCTCATGGCTACTCCTCTCAACAAAGGAAGAAATTCCTCTCTAAGGCAAGGAGACACTTTTGGGAGGATCCCTTCTTGTACAAATTGTGCGCAGACGCAGTGATCAGACGATGCATCCCAGAGAGTGAGGTAAGAAGTGTTATTTCTCATTGCCATAACTTACCATGTGGTGGACATGCAGGTCCCTCAAAGACAACCGCAAAGATCTTGCAGTGCGGTTTTTATTGTCCAACAATGTTCAAAGACGTATATTCCTATGTCAAGGCATGTGATCGATGTCAACGGACGGGCAATATTTCTAGGAAGAATGAGATGCCACTCAACAACATACTCGAGGTCGAGTTGTTTGATGTGTGGGGGATAGACTTCATGGGTCCGTTTCCTTCTTCCTATGGTAACCGATACATCTTAGTAGCCGTTGACTATGTGTCAAAGTGGGTGGAAGCTATTGCTACTCCAACCAACGATGCTCGTGTGGTAAGCAAATTTTTTAAGAAAACTATTTTTCCCCGATTTGGTATCCCACGTGTGTTGATTAGTGACAGGGGGACGCACTTTATGGAGCATCGATTTGAGGCAATGCTGAAAAAGTATGGAGTACAACACCAGTTGGGCATTGGATATCACCCTCAAACCAGTGGCCAAGTTGAAGTATCTAACCGAGAAATCAAGTCTATTCTAGAGAAAACGGTTGCAAGAACAAGGAAAGATTGGTCCGCTAAGATTGATGATGCATTATGGGCATACCGAACAGCTTTTAAAATGCCAATTGGTACAACCCCATATAGACTCGTATATGGAAAGGCGTGCCACTTACCTGTCGAGCTAGAACACCGAGCTTTTTGGGCTATTAAAAGTTTAAATTTTGATGCTCAAGCAGCGGGTGAAAAGAGATTGTTACAATTAAATGAGCTAGACGAGCTCCATCTTGAAGCCTATGAAAGTTCGAAGTTGTACAAAGAAAAGACCAAAAGGTGGCATGACAAGGGTCTTGTGAGAAGAGAATTTAAGGAAGGAGATCAAGTCCTTTTATTCAACTCAAGATTAAAACTATTTTCCGGTAAGCTTCGTTCTAGGTGGTCGGGTCCATTCAAGGTATGTACAGTCTATCCCTATGGTACTATTGAACTATGGAATAAAAATGGGGGTACTTTTAAGGTGAATGGCCAAAGAGTGAAGTACTATCGAGTAGGTGATCCAATTGATGAAAGAGTGGATATCACACTCTCGACACCATCACAAGACAACTGAGCAAAAAGGAGGCCGAGCTTAAGACCTTATAAACAAGCGCTTTTGGGAGGCAACCCAATTTTTCTACTTTTACTTAAGTTTTTCTTTCTTTTAATTAAAAAAAATTAAAAAAAAATTAAAAAAATAAAAAAATACATAAAGGAGGGAAAACGATTTGCACCTGTTTTTCATTCCATTATGAAGTAGTTTATTTTAGGATCTTTTTTTTATATAGAACCAAGTTTCGTTTTTTTTTTTCCTTGGTGAGTTAGTCTTTATGTAGTAGTAGTCTTTTTTTTTGTTTTCTTCTTTGGAATATTGTTTCAGTCTTTGTTTTCACCTTATTTTGTTTTTAGTAGGTTAGGTAGTCTAATTATCTAGCCCCTTTAATTTACTCAAGTGCTACCCTATCTTGTCTTCTTATGAAATTATGTAAATGCAGGAGAAAGCAGCTGTACCACAGAGATTGGAGTCCTCGCATCACAGCGAGTTTAACAGCCTAGTGCACAAGCTAGTTGCGGAAACATTCTCGTTATGCATTGAAACTTTGAGAAGACCAGTTTACTCCGCAGCTTGGTCGCAGTATACCCACCTATGCCGCAGTCAGGTCGCGGTTCATCTCACTCTCATACATTAAAAGAAACGACAGCAGTTTACTCCGCAACCGAGCCGCGGGTAACACCAAGATACCGCAACTAGGCTGCGGAGTGCACTGTTATTTACATACCCTATAATTTCTCTCACAAAAAAAAACAAGGAAAAACAATTAAAGAGAAGGGAGATGAAGAACTTACAGTGCAACGCTCTGCCGCAGTCAGGCTCATCTCTCCCCTACCACCTGTAAAATCTTGCAACTCCGTCAGACCGTTACCAACGTTCAACACCGAAAGAAACCCACAATACCCACCATCTTCCTCTGTTCTACAAATTCTACCATATATTTCGAAACCTACAGTTGCTTCGGCATTATTTTCGAATATACATGCCAATCTTCTGGTCTCTTGGATGATTGTATTGGTTGGGATCGATTACGGTTGAGATCTATTTGCTACTTGAAGGGTTTTTGGGTTCGAATCTTGGACGATTTTGTGTGGATACTGTTACATTGGAGAACCCTATCGTTGAATCGATTTTGATGCTCAAGTGGAGTATTGTGATTTTTTGCTAGACTATCGGAAAATAGAGTGATTGTGGGGGTAGATTGTGGTACAAGTTGTATTTGTGGTTCTTGGAAGCTATTTAGTACTACTTTGATCACTCTCTGATGGCACGCACATCAAGTATTTGACAAAAGAACGTGACTAATAACTCCACCCTTAAAACAAGGCCGCCTCACACCAAGAAGAGTTCGTCATCCAAGCAAAATTTATGTATCTCCAAGGGCAAGAAGGCAGCCTCCTCAACCAGTAGGGTCAAGAATAAAGAATTTAGCATCAATTATTTTGACATTGATTTTAATGGAGATGCAATATACAAGGAGAAATATGAACAATTGTTTAGAAGAGGAATCGTTGCTACCCGCTATGGTGACCTTGATGTTTTGACAGCCCTACACATTGAGGACGATGTCCGCTGGCTTCTTGATAATGTCGGATTGGGAAATCTTCTCATGACTAAGCTTCCAACATCACAGAGAGCAACATTGGAATTCCTAAGCTCCTTGAAGGTCAACTTCTTCTCCAACCCGTCAAGCGGCGAGACCAAGATCACTTTTCGGCTATTTAAAAATAATCATACTTGGACCTTGGATGAGCTTAATTTGGCGCTTGGATTACATGTCGATGGATCAAGAATGACCCCAACAAGATGGGATGTAGATGGTTTTTGGCGGATCTTATCGGGTGAAGGCAGATATAATTCAAAGGGGAGTTCAATCACATCCGCTCGCCATCCCGCAATGTGCTATACACTCAAGTTTTTCTCCAACACTATTTTTGGTCGACAAGAAGGGAGTAGGGTTCGCAAGGATGAGTTATATATGCTCCATCACATGCTTCATGCTGAACCTATCAACGTTGGCGCCTTCCTTATTCAACAATTGCAACATGTAGCCAACAATAACACTACTGGAGGAAAAATTGTGCAAGGAGGGTTTATCACTCGTATTGCAACCTATTTGGGATACAATGAAGATATCAAAAAAGATGGTTTTGTAGATGGAACACATACTGTGGAAATTCCGTGCACTTGGGTGAAAAAGAAGGATGGCACCACCCTTTGGTGCACTCATGGAGACGAGGATGCACTTCCCAGTCCCGAGGAAATGTCTTTAAAAGATAAGAATAATTGGTCCTTCACTCATTCCTAACCAAGAAGGCAAGTTTCACTGTCTCTAGAACCACCCGTACCACCCTCTCCTTCGGCAGTAGATGTTATATCATCTTCATGTTCACCTACACTTGCTACATTACAAGCTTCCATTGATGAATTAAAAAATGACAGTAAGGCGATGAAGAATGACTTGGCTTCCTTATCGGAAAATTTTGCTACTCTTATAACTTGGTTGCAGTCACAAGGGTTTTCGCACCCTTCCTTTCCCCCTCATTAGTGAGGGTTTGTGAGTTCTCTCTCCTTTACTTATCTTCTTATGCCTTGATGTTGCACTGTGGACATTGCTAGTCTTAAGTGAGGGGGAGGATTCATTTTTTCACCATGTATATATTAGTTCTCTTTTTAGTACGTGGTTAGTCTTTTTTTTTTAACCCCTTCTTGATACCCTACGTTTAAAGCCATAGAGCTATTTTCCTAGGTTTACTTTGAAGGAGCATTACACTTGTTAAAGCCCTATGAGTGATATATGAAAAAAAAAATGAAAAAAAAAAATGAAAAAAAAATTGAAAAAGAAAAAAGAAAAAGAGAAAGAAGGGAATTGATTTATTAGAAGGAAGGAAGGAAGAAGAGAAAAGAAAAGAAAGGAAAAAAAAAAAGGGTGTTGAACTTGCATACACCCGTACCTCGAATTAAAGAGTTTAAAGTCTTCCTAAATCCTAATTTGCTATGAATCCCTTTCTTTTTGCAAAAGAAAAAAAATGAATGAAAAAAAAGGAGAGAAAAAGAAAAGAAAAAAAGAGAAGGAAAGAGAAAGAAATAAGGGGCTATGCTTATTTTGTATGAAGTTGGAGGAAATAAGGTTGGTTTGAACCCGACATTTGAATGTGTAGTGGGATTAGGATTTGTTATATTTTGAGCACCACATTCCCAAATAACGTCGTCCAACCCTTGTTTACCAAGCTTACCCTTTATGGATTTCATGATTTTCGTAATTGCATCAATCATTAGAAGTGGAGAAGGTCACATTGCAAGCCTAAAGAGGACAATTCATGTGAATTTGACATGCATTCTATGCTTAGGTTGAGTGATATCATATTTCACCCCATAAACACATGAGCGTTTATTGCTTTTGTTTTTCACAACTAAAGTGAGAGCTATTCATGTTTGTGTGAGTTGGTATGGTGAGATGTGTGGTAAGATGTTTGTCGATTCCAAGTATGAGAGGTCTATGGTGATTTTATGCACATTGATTCTAATTTTTGCTTCCCTCTCGATTTTAAATGATGGCACATTACGATGATTTGAGAAGTTGTCTTGTTCCTCCTTTGTGATTCATGGTCAAATGCTTGAGGACAAGCATTGGTTTAGCTTGGGGGAGTTTGATAAGTCGTGTTTTGTGCATATTTTTGGAGTCTTTTTGGTCCTCTTTTTTAGTCTAGTTTAGGAGCTTTTGGTTTATTCGTGTTTGATTTGGTTTAGTCTTGATGATTTCATGCTTTCCTGGGTAGCTTCGTTATTTTTGATGTATTTCAGGATTGACGAGGTAATTTAGAGATTTTACCGCAGCTCACTTGCGACTTACTTCACAAAAGAGCAACAAGCAATAGAGGACAGTTCACTCCGCAGCTTGCTCGCGGTTTACAGATCCATACCACAGCTCACTTGCGGTGTACTTCACAAACGCTTAAGGATGCAACACGAAACAGACCACTCCGCAGCCTGCCTGCGGCTCGCGATCCTACACCGCAGCCTAGCTGCGGCCCCCTGATCTAGTGACGAAATTGGGCCTATTTTTGGGGTTTTAAGAAACCAAATCCTAAGAGGAGTCTATTACTATTTTCCTAGCTTAAAAATAGGTTTTAGATAGTTTTTTTTTTATTGATCACTTTACATACATTAATTTAGAGTTTTTGGTATTACGTTCTTCAATTATTATTTTCCTAGGGTTTTGCTTTCAAGATTCAAGATTTCATAATTAATTCCAAGTATTGATTTCTTCTCTCAGTTCTCTTATTTTATTATTGTTAATTATGTTTTCTTTATTGAATATAATTCTTGAATTCATGACTATGTGTGAGTAGTTTCTCTATTCCAAGGCCTAGCAGAACCCGAATATTGTTAATGCATGATTTAATTCTTTAAATTCTCTAATGATAATTGCAATTGATATGCTTAATTGATTGTGCTCATGCCAATACTAGATTAGGGATAATTAGTATTGTTATTAATCCATTGTTTTAATTGCAACGGGAGTTGGGTTTTAACGGGTTTGAATAAATCAATTAAGGATTTGAAGTTCATCACGGGAGTAGTTGAATGGATTATTAGGAAGTTAGAGTAATGTGCTCAAGGTCTTTAATTTACATGATTCCACGGAAGTAGGCTTGATTGTGATTAGGGAAGCCATTGATAACTCGGGGGAGACCATTGGTACCATTTAGGGATTGCTTTTCCTCGTTAATCAATCGAATTATATGTTAGGGGTAGAACGACTATTGCATTAATTGTATTCGTGGTGATGCTTGATCTTGGATGTTTTAGTTTATTGATTTATTATATTCGTTTGATTTATTCTAAGTTTTCCATACATTAGTTTTTAGTTTATTCCACCATTGTTTGATACTTGCTTAGTATTAACTTGAGTCTGTTTAATTAGTTAAACCATAGTCTCTTGGGATTCGATCCTTACTTGCCTATCTACATAGTAGTGGTCTTGTTAGGTTATTTTTGCTAGGTACGCGACACGCCTATCACTTTGATTTTCACCTTATATATCAAGCTTGATTAGATTTGATCAATCCTAAACACCTAATTTAACCTCTTCACATTACGGAGTATGCAAAGTTATTATAGAATAATCCAAATTAAGAAATTCATTATTTTCAAACATATGTAGATGGTGGGGTTTAAACTTATGACTTTAAAATCACAAAATGAGTTTCTCACCGTCTCAACCGATAATAAAGCTGGGCACCTTGCCGTGCCGTGCCGGCCATTTTCACACGACACGGCACGGCCCATGTGCCTAGCGTGTCGTGTCGTGCCAGCCCCCCATGCCGCCCATTTTTTTTTTTTTGTTATTTTTTTTAATATTTGCTTTATTATTTTGTTAAAAAAAATATTAATTTTATTATAAAAGTATTGTGTTGACGGGCCGGTGTTCGTGCTGCCCACCATGCTCATGCCAAATTTCAATTTCCTTGTTCACGGCGCAGCCCACGGCCCACCGATCGTTCCACGTGCCATGTCGTGCCGCTGCCATGCTCGTGCCGGGCCGGGCTATGCCCGACCCATGCCCAGCTTTAACCGATAATCCAAATTATCAATTGTCTTCATACAAATATACAATTGTGGACCTTGTGGTTTATTTTTTGGGGTATGAGTTCTTTCGGCCTTTCTACAAAGATGTCCCATATAAATAATAAGAGGACTTATGAGTATTGGACAATTGAGGTATAGGGAGGCCCAAAAATAATTCGTACTAGTATGAGAGAGCCCAATAATCAAAGGCACAGAAGTCTGATTGCAAAACCGAGTTTGAAAGAGATGAATCGACCACTTTCTAGGTCCAGCTTCACCTATATGCTAATATGCCCGATCATGGTTAACCCTTAGCGCATAGCTACTATTTGTTAGCAAATACATAGGATGAAAAAATATATCACTACATGTATAATAGGTGACAGGTGGTAAGTATTTTGGAGGAAAATATTCAACCTATAGGATGGCAAAAAGTACCACTACGTGCATAATAGTACACAAAAAGTACTATTAAAACAACTTATACTTTAATGGTACATTATACATGCATAATGGTACATTATAATGTACCATTGTAGAGGTAGCTTTTTTCATTTTTAATTACGAAGCTTGCCAAATTTATGTTTCTGTCATCCTATATGCATTGTAAATGCATAGCAGCTATGCGCTGAGATGCACACCATATATTCCATGCAGTATTGATCTATTGTTACTCTTTATTTTATTCTTATTCCTAATCTTGCAAAATTTTTATTAAACAATTGATTCATAAATAAAAATTCATATATTTACAAAGAGATTTTTATTCAACAAATACATGATGATTAAATCAAATAAAAATATACTTTTAATAAAACTAAGACGGTTGTTGTTAGTCGTACATTCTTCATAGTTGAAAAACTAATTTGGTGTGCCTTGTGAGAAAAGAGGGACAAAGTCTCAGCTTGTAAGTTGTATCCCTTTCTCAGTATAAAATCAATCAAAATTTGATCACAAAAAAAAAGTGAAGATAATTTATTTATTTATTTATTTATTATCCCTTAAAAAAAATACATACAAGTACTTCATAAATCATATGTGGCCTTTATGATTTTCCTTTTTTCAATAGAATAATTTGAAGTTGCTTCTGCCATTGAAGTTCATATATCAACAAGCTAATAATTGGAAATTGGAATCCGATTCCAAGGCATCGCCTTTTTAGTAAAGTTTTTGAGAAGTACATGTAAATTTGATGAAAATTGTAAACAATGTTTTAGAGAAAAGTATGACTTAAGCAAAGTTTGACTAAATGAATGACCACAATTTCATGCTCAGTCGCCCAAAAATATTGAGTAAAATAAAGAATATCCAAAGTTCAGTTTAACATATGCTTTAATTATAAACAGAGAACAATATGATGCTTAATTTATTAATTATAAAAAAAAAACTGAAAGTCAATTGATTGACCTAACTACTACAGCCCCTTCAAATGTATGAGTTCATACAGTATGACATTGTGACATAGTCGATCCACAACTTCATCTAGTGTATGAATTTATCTCAAAATTCTAATATGTCGTTATCCATTGGTCCATGCTTTAATTTTATATTATTGAGTGTTTGATAAAAACAATTAGCTATACTTTGAAATATTGACCTCAGTTTTGTCATCTTAAGTTTACTCGTATTCATGTACATAATACTTGTATCATACGGAGTAAAAAACTACGAGCAAGCTCAAGTGCAAGTGATGATCAAATACGACTATACGAGTGAACAAAAGCTGATGATGTTTTTCTCTTTAATCAGGAGGGAGGAATCCTGATGTCATATAATGTAAAGAGAAGATGTGAAAGAGGAGTTGTCGTGGTTGTGGTTGTGGTTGTAATTGTACGAGTGCATCAAGTTTGGAAGGACAAAGAACATAAAAGTAGCCAAAATAACGTACTCACGTCATGATGAAACCCATTGAAAGGTTGTGGGCACTCATCTACTTTGGTAGGGCTCAGGAAAAGGCCTAGCTTTTGATTTTTTTTTCTTGGGCTATTTCAGCTTTGAGTCTGAGCCATCCCGTTATTGTTCAAGGACTACGGACCACATATTTTTATAAAGTTTCATTCAAATTTTAAACCACTGTACTCCGTTTTTTTTTTAATTTTTTTGAGGCAAACTGTACTCCGTATTTATATTCGTGGTTACTGGTTAGATTTTTTTAATACGGAGTAAAATTAAAATAAAACGTTGGTTTTTAAATTACTTGTAAAAATTTTATACAGAGAACTAGGTAGATAGACAAGTATGGGTCTGACAATATACTCGAGCCATTAAAAGTTTCAAACTGTGAGTCTGGCTCTGATACCATGTTAAATACGAGTTTAGACCGCACCTGCAAATAAACCAAGAAAGAGAGTCCACTTCACAAGTCCAAGTAAGGTTCAATCCCATAACCATATGCCAATAGGAGGTTTAACTCCTTAGCCTTATAAAGTGTTTGACTCTCTCAACTTTTATCAATGTGGAACGCTTACATGTGTTATTTGGTGAGATATACATCAACAAACTTTCACACCTACTTTTTACCCTTTACCATTTGATTATTTTTATAATATTACGATCTACAAGTATATATTTTCACTTCTAAAATTGGATGATTACCACTCCAGGACTATAGGAGTAAATCTGGCATTCTAGCACAATGTTTTAGAGAAAATGGTCTATTTCCCAAAACCTGTTGAAATCCCCTCAAAATAATTTTGATTAAACTAGTACCAACAGTCTTGCACTACTATATGATATTACAAGACAACATGATCAATATGTGCAATTTTGTTTAACACAACTATAATGCCTCATCATTTACCAGCATTAGCTATTTTATGGTTCCAACTTCCAAGAATTACCAGGGTTTAGGCCCATGGGCGGACCCATGAAGGAACAAGGGGGGACCATTGTCCCCCCACGTTCGAAAAAAAAAACAGAGGAAAAAAAAAATTTAGGAAAAAAAATAAAACTGGAAAATAGTTATATAAAATTGAATGTAAAAATAAACAAAAAGTTTGCCTTAGCTAAGTTGTTAGTGGGCTAGAAACAATTTGTCAAGGGGCCCAAGTTCAGGTTTACGTAGATGAGGGTTCAAATCCCCCTAGTAACATCATTTTTCTTTTTTTTTGGTGAGTGTTTTATTTTAGGTTATTTTAACTTTTACCAACCGTAAAAAACGAAAAATTTGGTATTACCACCTCCATAAAAAAAGGTTTTATTTTACGACCACATAAAAAAAAATAAAAAAAAATTGGCTTTTACCACTAATACCTCCAACTAACGGATTCCGTCCATAAATCCGTTAGGGGCGTACCATGTCCACGTGTCACCATATTATTGGGTTTTGTTTTTTATTTGTTAATTTATTTATTTTTTTACTTAATAATATGGTGACACGTGGACATGATAGGCTCCACTAACGAATTTATGGATAAAATCCGTTAGTTGGCGGTGATTGGTAGTAAAAGTCAATTTTCATTTTTTTTTATGTGATGATAAAATAAAACTTTTTTTATGGAGGTGGTAAAAGCAATTAAGTTGTTTTTGGAGGTGATAAAATTAAAAATTCCTTTATTTTAACCAAACCACTCGACTACTTCCTTATTCCTATTTCCCAACCACGGGGCACGAACCACGTACCACCCACGCGGTCACGACTCACGAGTCACGGACTGCAACGAGCATCTTTGGCAAATGTTTGCTAAGAAATTAACATCACAAGATAATATGGCATTCGAATCCCCCTTGTAACATCACTCCTTTTTTTTTTTTTTTGGTGTTTTATTTCAACCATACCACTCGACTATTCCCTTATTCCTATTTCCCAACCAAACCCAAAATACTTGTATTGTGTACCCATTTTTTTTTAAATAGGTTATTGTTAGTTAAATTATCGAAATTGTCCCCCCATTGTCAAATTTCTAGGTCCGCCACTGTTTAGGCCCAACCAATTATCTTAGGTTAAGGGTCAAAACTTGTGTTTATTGGATCAACAAATCTAAACAGTGACTATTGTCAAGTTATTATACCCAGATTTCCAGAAAAAAAGGCATTGAGATTTTCTAAACCAACAACAATGTATCATTTGGTAAGTAACTAGACTTTTTTATGTAAAATTTGATACTTCTATTTACAGCATTCTCATAACTTGACTTGCACTCTTTCTTCAATACCATACTTAAAAAAGTATATGGTGCGAGGTAGATATTTTACGCGCATAAAATTATGCTGATACTCTGATAGTGTTGGTATGAAAGCATTAGGCATATTACACATCTCAGACTAATACAAAGTAATTATCTTTACAACGTACACTATTTAGAGAAGGGTTTTTTCTAATTATATGGAGAATGATTTTCTTGGAGATAGGTGAGAAGTTATAGGAAAGATAATTTGAGTAGAAGGGAGTAGTACATTGATGTAAATCAGATACAGTGAGGTATTTCAATCAAAGTTGGTCATGACATTGAAAGAAGGTGTTTGAAATTTGATGACCTAATTTAAATCATCATGTGCATTTATCATTTATGAATCAGAAAGTAGCTCATCAACTTTTAAAAAATTGGCCCTTTTACATTTAAGATGTCAAACTTCAAAGCACTTTTCAACTGAAAAATTTAATTTTTGTACATAAATAGGATATCACTTTTAATTTTGCAAATAAAAATAAAAATTCATTTCTTGGAGTATAGATGGTCAAATTTCAATCTCCTTAACAACAATCATATCAAAAACAGAGATAGTAATTTAATTTCGAACTTCATATACATTGAATTATCCAATGCAAATGCAGGATGCTACTAGTTCTTAATAATAGAAAATTAAAAGAGAAGAACAAAACTACTGTAAAATCTACAACATCTGAAATTCTTTTCTATACTTGTTTAAAGTAAAAAAAAAATAATCATTTACAATCCCCAATCTATCAATCTATCATAGGGTTCAACTTTAACCCCCAATTAACAAAAAATAAAAGTATACTAAACATAAACTTCTAAAACTAATTATACAGTCCCACAAATTTTAATAATAATAGTACTATGAACAATTTGAATAATTGAGAATCATGAGTTTTTTCCCATGTTCTTCCAACTTCCTGTTTCCCCCCTCCAAATCTCCAATCCAACTTTTATTTCCCCCTAACTTTTGTAGCCCAAAAAATTTTCCAATATTATTAAACATATTTCTTTAAAACCATTTTTTTACAAAACAACCCAAAAATAAAATAAAAAAAGAGAAAAAATCAACCTGAGCCGTTGATGATCACGTACCCAAATCGAACGAATCAGATTTTCTGCCACTTTTTCTTGTCAAAAACCCATACAATTTCCTGATCTCTTTCACGCCATCTCTACACCCAATTCCAGCAACTGAGTCAAACGGCTCATCCACCGATTCCCTTGCTGACCTATACCCATTCTTCGGCGTACCCTTGCAACTCTCTATTACACCGTTAGTATACGACGTCGTTTGCAGTGCATTGATAACCGATTTAATCGCCCGACTCGGCGAGTTCCGATTCACCATCATTAACTCACCGATTTCAGCCGGACTCATTGTAACTCCATTGTTGAACATCTCTTCCACTTGAGAAAACAATTTATGCTCTTTCACTCCTAAATAATTACTCGCCAAATTCTTGAAATTGTTAAAATCACATAAAGGGAAATAAATATGAACATCAACCCGACCCGGCCGTAGTATTGCCGGGTCAATATCTTCCTTCGTTGTCATGGTGAACACCATCACCCGTTCTTCGCAGCAGGAGTTAACCACTCCGTCCATGAAATTGAGTACGCCGGAAATTGTCACCGCCGCCGAAGACGACGGCGATGAGGTGTTTTTTCCGGCGACGTATTTGTCGAAATCCTCGACGAGAATCAATGATCTTGGGCTGGTTTGAAGGAGGAGGAATTTAAGGTCGGAATCACCTGAAACTTTGGAGATATCAAGGTCGTAAACGTCGTATGATAAACTCTTCGCCATCGCAGCGACGAAGCTTGATTTCCCTGTTCCTGAAGGTCCGTAGAGAAGGTAACTCCGCCGCCAAACGCGGCCAAGTCGGTGGTAATACTGCTTCGATTTCTGAAATGTTTCGAGATCGGATTTGACTTTGTTCTTCAACTCGGGATCCATTGCAACTGTCTCGAACGTTGCCGGGTGAGAAAACGGCGTCGTTTTCCATCCAGAAGAGGAGTTTGTGTACAACCGAATGTCCCTCACACGGTGGTCGATGTCGTCGGAGACAGTGTGGATGTGTTGGAGATAAGGTCGCAAAACGCGGCGTTTGTCGCGTTTTCTGATCTTCAGGAGAAACGATTTTTCTGCGGTGTCGGAAGGAACGACGTCGTATGTCCAAAGAAGACGAGCGCCGAGGAATTCGTCAAGAATGTTTTGATTAGGGTTAAGAGAGAGAAGGATGTCGGTGGGTTTAGAACCGGAAATGAGGTTGGTATAATCAGAGTGTTCCAACGATTCGAGGGAATTAAGGTAGAGAGAAACTCGCCGGAAAAGTTGGTTTTCCTGGTAATTATCGTTAAACTCCGGGACTTTGAGAAATTGATGGTCGTGAAACTTATCTGAGATTAATCGGCACCATTTTTTGAATTTAGAAGTTCGAATTTTTCGCTTTAGGAATAATCTAAGGATAACGAGAAAGATTATGGTAGTAATAACGGCGAAGATAATCCGCCGGAAATCGGTGATCATTGTAATTGGAAGGGTGGATTGTGGGGATTAATGGTAGGGGGGCATTTTAAAGGGTGAGACTGTTGATGGGTTTAAGGAATTGAGAAAATGGAGAGGGAAGTTGAGAGAAGGAAGAAGAAGAAGTCAAGAGTGAAGGGAATGGAGAATGGGGGGAGGGGGGGTGGAGAGAGAGAGAATAAGAGAGGAATAATATGGTGGGACTATTTATTGTTTTGTTTTTTCTTTTTCAACTTATTTATGGGGTCATTTTATTTAAGGAAAATAATTAGTAAATTCAAATAGAAAATACATTGGGATGGGATGTCTATTTTTTAAGGAATGCTACCAAATTAATTTACTACATTGATGAGTAAATTGGGCTATTCCTATTTCTTTCTATGATTATGTTTTTAACTTTTGATGTTACTCTTGTTAGCTATGATATGTGGTGAATTGTGTTAAGCTTTTAATAATGAAAGGGTATGTATCTCCTAATTTTGAGTAGAGAGTAGACATAAGTGGTGTTGAGATCTCAATCTCTTTGTAATGCTCTGTATTGATAATGACATTTATTGCTGCTGAATCAGATGAACACGTTGAAATTGAGGATAAAGATGTCATGTGGCGGATGTTGCCAATAAATAAAGATAACCTTGAATGACTGAATTGTCGAAAAATAATTCTATGGGCGTGTTGGGCACTAGTTTTTGCCAAGGATTATACATTTATACTATATGCAAATAGGGCTATGGGCACTAGATTGTATATATGTACTTTACTAATTAGAGCGTGCACTGTATGAGCGAACCATAGACATAGAATATGCATGTGGTTAATGGTATATCACAACTCACAACTTCATAAGTCCAAAGCTTTTAAGTACAATAATACTTCGCATAATTTAAGTTTATGAGTAATGAGTTCATACAAAATAAAGGTAGGGCTAAAAGCTCTTGATTTCAAATGAGTAAGAAAACACTACCTAAGAGTGAAGTTCACCCCAACACACTGTTTTTAACAATCAATAAAAAACATTAAAATGTTATTATTTTCTTTTTTTATAATGAACACTTCTAAGTAAGTACCTAACATAGTTAGATATTTATGAAAGAAGAATTTTTAACAGTACCAGCTGAGGAGATTAAAAAATGAAAGATAGTGGAAGACTGGCAGAAATAGAATTTAACATCTGGTGGGAATTTAAAGACGGTCGATCTCACGTGAGACACAGCCTTTAGTGTAATCTTCTACAGCTAGTTAAGTTAAGCATGGAAGACTCTCCCCACGTTTCAGATTTGAGTAGTAATTATTTACGAGGAATCTCATCAATTGGCTAATTATTCATTACATTAACACACATTACCGTGTGTCAGGATATATTAGAATGGCTTTTATGTTAATCTAAACAATCTTTGTGAGCTTAAATCCATATGAACTTGTAATTTTTTATTATTAATTTGGCTATTGTCACTATCCAAGATCTGTCAAAAAAAAAAAAAATAACTATCCAAGATATATATAGCTCCTCTGTTTGAGATACTTACAGCTTATAGTGAAGATATTCATTTGCGTATTAAAGAAATAAACTCAATATTAAACAGATATTACTCTATAACAATTTGCAATATGTATGTATCACTAGCGGTTTTCCACAAGCCAATATGATCGGATAGAAATTGATTTACATCAATTATATAAAATGCTCAACAAAAAAAGGCTCAATACTATATAATATTGACTACTATAACATTTCTTTTTAAGAGTAAATTTCAATATATAATCGTTAAAAGTGTCCAATGTCAAAAGCTTAGCTTTATTAATTGATTTAATAGATGTTGTATGTATACTTTCTGAAATTATTACTGTACTATATTAATTGTTCGAAATTGTTTTTGAAGAAATTCAATGTCATTAGAGCAAAGTACACAAAGCATGAGAACATCGCTCTAAAAAAAAGTCAATCAATATCAATTTTTTGGACGTGACACAACACACAATATACACAAGTATCATTAATGGCCCTTGTTTGTTACAAATATAGTACTCCATAAGAAATTAATTAAAATATTGGACAAGTTTACTGTACCGTTTATTTACTTATTTTGGGGTAATATATACTACGAATTACTCTGTATTTAGAATAATTAGCCTTTAAAGTCCATTCCAAAATTTTAAATTAGACTAAAGATGTCTCATTATTCATTAACATCATCATAATTCAAAGTTGGCCAATGTGATGATAAGATATTTTGGCCTTGTATGGCAACGAGGAACAAGTGCTTGCTGCTTGGTTTAAAAATTGGACTCTATATCATTGTCCTTCATGTCATTCATTTTGAATTTTGTATCCACATTATAAACTTTGCTATATGATGGAAAAAACAATATAAATATGGAGTATCAATAAAGTCAGCTTAATGATTTTCACCTTTCAATCTTTAATCAAATCAGCGCCTCTATCCCATCATCAATTAAATTATTGAGACTAACTAGAAGCTAATTAAGTGCCCCTTTCGCATTACCAATAATCACCATTGACATTTTACTAAATATAGTAAGTTGCACCATTCTGGACACTGCTGTTGACGCATAGATTTTAAGAGGCCAACATCATGATTTTTTATTAAAATGTACAAGTTTATTTAAGTGTAAATACAAATAAATTCATATGCGAAAGTATGGAAATGTGTAACTACATACAAATAGCTTTGTAGGGATATGTAATTTCACTAAATCTATACCTAATATAGCTCCACATTAGCAAATTAATAGCTACAATAACTATTAGATAATTGCAAGCTAGGACTTATTTTGAGCCATTGTGGATGCTCTTGCGCCGTCTACCCTATGGCGGCTTACCCTATTACAGTACTTACAAGTTAAAATTGCATGGTGTACATGCATCTTCGAAATGGGGGTTCCCATTAATTAAAGAAATAGGGAGGGGATCAGAGAGAAGGGTCTGAGCTAGCTAGGAATTGAAGGGTTCCTTCTCCGTCTTAAAGAAGGGCTAGCTGGATTTTGCAGGGAACCCCATGCAATATTTATGCCACAGTTAAGTATTGATACATAGTTGTTATTTACATGGCAAGTAAATAGCAGCTATAAGACAAAAGAGTGGTGAATTATTTTTTTTTCTAGTGGTAAAAATATTATACCACTGTTGCCTATAATGGCTATAAATAGTACTACTAAAACAACTTATACTCTAGTAGTAGAAAATACATGTATAATAGTACATTAAATATACCACTGTAAGTATAATAGTACCTTAAAAATACCATTGTAGCAATAAAAAATCACAAAAATTAAGTGAATTTACCAATTAACCCTCCTATATACATCATAAACAAATAGCAGCTATGCGCCTAGTTGCACTCTATGGCCACCACCATTTTTCTACGTACAATACACCCCTTAATTGTATGTAAGATAATCACCCATAGCTTTTCAAGTTTTTGTGATGCGTATGTTCAAGAAACTTAAACACACACAAGGATAATGCAGCCTAATTCTCTATAGGATTCGTCCACCAAGAATTAAACAAGAAGACAAGTAGATTAATTAAGTTAAAGGTCACACCGCCCCTTAATTAGTCAACTTAAATAAAGCTTAAAGAACCTAATCACCAGCTTCAAGAAACGAATGTTTTGATTGCAAAACAAACAAATACTTTGATTTATTAATCTGAAAAATTCTGTATCTAAAAGTCATGAAATTACAACTATTTATAAACTAAAAACTAACTAATTCTAAGTCTAATAGGACTAGGACAAGTCCATAGTCTTTAGCCCCAAGTAATCCAAATAGAATAGGAAAACTAATTCTACTTAGATTAGGAAACTAATTCCAATTCTACTTAGATTAGGAAACTAATTCTACTTAGTCTATAATTCCTAAAATAAATAAAATTAATCCTAAGTGCTTAAACCAAGAAAAACCCGTTCAAGTAAAAGGTAAAAACTTGCAAGCAAAAACTAATTAAAAACCACTAAGTAGAGTGATCCGGAACTTGAGCTTGTACTAGACACCAAGTTCCTTTGCTTGAACCGTCCAAGAACCGCCAATTTGTAGCTTCTAATGAGTTAATGTTCAAGTTTAGGTTTCCTTGTAAAGATTTAACAAACTCTCGAAATTCTCAATATCCGGATCATTTTGCCTCATCACTGTTACAGGATTATAAATAATTTCGGAACAATAATTTAAGAAAAGTTAAATCGATCCATGATTATCTTATAAATAAGTTAATATATGAGTGACATTTAGTGAATATAAAAGTTCATTTTTAGTAACAAGATTTACGCAGTATTTAGTATATTATAAAAACTAATAATGATAATAAAAATTAATAAGACGTGACTTAATACTTTAAAGTCTTTGGTATAAAGCCATTCAGATTCTTGAGTATAGAATTAGGTTTATTTCACCAAATATCCCTAAATACTTTGATAATTCACCATATACCTATAAAACTTTCTATATATACCATATACCCCTGAGTACTTCGATAATTCACTATATGCTCTTAATGACTAACAGACGTTAACTCCGTTAGTCATTAAGGGTTAAGTATGCCATGTGACATCTTTTTATTGGCTCCTTTTTAATTACTTAATTAATTATTAAAAAAACTTAAAAAAAAAAAAAAGAAAAGAAAAACCTACACCCCAGCCAGGGCAGCCACCACTGCCCCACCCCAGCCTGTCCCCGTCCCCTCGCTGGCGCTTGAACCACCTCTTCCCGACAGCGCCAGGCCTCCCCTTTGCCGGTGTCCACCACCCTGTCAGCCCCACCCACATCCAAGACTCCCACCTTCCCCCAAACTCACACATTGTTGCGCAAGAACCCAGCCCCCTCCCTCGATTCCGGCGCCGGAACATCCCCCGACCACCTAAACCCCCTCCCTCGCTTTTGGCGCCGTCGCCGTTCCTAGCTTCCTACCCCTGTTGTTTCCCTTCCCCGAAATCCTAGATACACACCCTCCTTTTCTCTAACCCTCAAATCAACTCGAAAAAGCCGAAAGCCCTAAAAATCCCCACCACCACCCCTGAAAAATCCTGATTGGCTCTCCCCCACCACCACCGCTAAGGTTTTCGAGGGTGGGGGAGGGTCGATCGGGGTTTTCCAGGGGTGGTGGTGGGGTTTTTTAGGGCTTTCGGGTTTTTAGGGGAGTGGGTTTCGGGTGGTGTAGACACCTAAAAATGTCTCCCCAAAACCAAACCCGATGGTGAACAACCTTTCATCACCATTATTAGTCGGATCGAGTATTTAATCTCGGGAGTGTTTAAAATCCACATTCAGTCAAACACAACTTATATAATCAGTCAACAGATCAATCCAAAACATTTAGTCAAACTCAGTCCAACTCATATTTCAGCCCAAACCCTTTTTAATTCATTTCGTGCTATTTATTCATTAAGCCCGATTAATAAAATAATAAAACCCTAAACCTCAAATAAGCCCAAAACAGCTGAACGGACGCCTAAATATCACATACTTAATCCTTAAGAAAAATGTTAAAATGAATTTGGACGGATTTCTGGAAAACGGATTTGTCGTGTCACGCAAGAAATGCCGCGCCACGGCAATCCTTGCCGTGTCATGGCAAATTGCACCGTGTCACGGCAATTTTCTAGGGTTTTGTTTCACAGCGCCTTCAATTCTAGGGTTCCATGCATCACCCTGCTCGTTTCCTCTATAAATACGAGGCTGATTTCCCGGTTTTGGGGCACTAAATGATTCCCTCTCATACTCTAGCCTAAACACTAGCCTTTCCTATTCTTCCACAATACATCCCCTAAGCACTCCCCGGAGTCCGTATTTTACCCGAGGTTCTAAACTTAGACCAAGGCGTGAAAAGGTAGAAGTGTTTGAGGATTTGACCCCAAATCAACTCTACTTTTATTTAATTTAATTTCCATTATTATTTATTTTTATTGAAAATACTAACGCTTTTATTGTTTTATAGTTACAAGCAAACGCAATCAAAGTAAGGAATCATGTTCCTTTTATTCCTGTTATATTTCTAACGATTTTTGTTGTGTTTGTCATATACTAATCGTTATTAATTATGGTTAAATTGCTTCCAACGTAATTGTTATTCTATTGTTTATTGTATTGATCACCATATTGCATGTTTAAAGGGAATATGTAATTGAATATAACAACTAATAAGATAATTTGGACGACCGGTTTAGGTTCCTTTTTAATCTTGTTGTTAATTGAAGTGATCACTAATAATTAGAATTATGTGTTGCATTAACATTCAACCAATTTAGCCTAATAATAATTTGGAGCAAATTGAATCTTCGTTTACATGCCTTTGAGATCGCATGAATTACTTTTCACAATAAGAATTGAGTAGAGGCCAATACGGGCGAATGTGACTCCATGACTCACTTCGTACCATCATCCTCAATCCTCCTTTTGTGGTTCTGAACCATATGGAGTTAGTAATCTTATGGATTATGAATGGGGTGTAACTTTCACGGGTCAATCGTTATTGTCTATAGTTGTCCCTTAATCGTAGTTACGTTAAATGATCCGTGAACGGTTTACAAGTTCCTTAAAAATTTGTTGGCGGCTCCCTATTTTATTTGTCCTTAATCGTTGTCCCTAATCATATGTCAATTCCCACTTCCTATGAGTGCCAAACATATTCACCACATGCTTACGCAGGCGCACTTCGAATGATGCCTACAGGTGGTTATGTGGTGGTTTAGGCGGAAAGGGAGGATCACCGATGGCAGGAGGAGGGGCGGCGGAAGCCACCGGCACAGGGGAGGTGGATCTCGGCGCCAGTGGGGGTGGGGGTTGGGCGGGAGTGGTACCTGGTAGGTGGGGATGGTGGCTTGTTTTTTTTTTTAAATTATTTTTTTAATAATTAAAAGAGAATATTAAATGAAAACCAATTAGAAATTGACACGTGGCATACTTAAGCCTTAAAGACTAACGGAGTTGACGTCCATTAGTCATTTGGGCATTTGGTGACATTGTTGTTAAACTCGGGGGTATATGGTGTATTTGAAAAGTTGGGTATATTGTGAATTATCAAAGTACTCAGAGTATTTGGTGAAATAATCAATAGAATTATTGTGACTTACCAAGATTAGCATATATATGGCTCTGATTTGATTACATATATTCCAAGATTAGCAAATATATGACTCTGATTTGATTACATATAGCTTTCAAGTTTAATTCATAATTTCCGTGTTAAAACCGTAGCCAAAAACTTTCAGATTTTATCATCAAAGTAATCCTGAATAAAATACGAGTATGTGATAGGGATAATCAGATAATCTTGTTGGAAAGGCATGTTCTTGTCTTTTTCGACTAAAAACGTTTCAAAGAAAACTAACTAACCTACCATTTACAATTTGCTAAATAAGCAAAGCTTTATCATCCTTGGTTTAATTAACCATCCCTTAATGCCACGTACAATCATTAAATATATTATATATAATAATAATATTCACTCCGCCTCTAAATATTTTTTCCATTTGTCATTTTTGTGCCCGGTCCTAAATGTTCTTCCCATTTCATTTATTCCACTTTTTGGAACTTAAATTATGATTGGGGCTTTATCTTTCCCAATATACTTTTTCTTACTTTACCCTCATTTTTGCAATAATGATTGGGGTTTTTATCTTATTCAATGTACTTTTTCTTACTTTCTCACTCTACTTTTCTTACAAATGATTGGGGTTTTATCTTTTCCAATGTATTTTCATTACTTTACCTTTCAAATCTTAACTCCACCAACTGGGTAAAATTTTTAGGGACGAAGAGAGTATAAGTTTTATATTTATTACAAAATTACACATCATATCAAAATTTAATACATTAATTTTTATTTTATCATGCATTTTTTACATTAGTGACTCTATTGGGGATGGATGCATTTAGCATTCTCCTTTAATTTTATAAGCTCCACCGAAATTAAGATTTTTATTATTAATTTTTTTTTTTACCAAAAATATATTAAGCTCAACAAAAAATCGACCAGGACATAAGTGCCGCACTAGCTCATCCATTTATATATCATATATGTGGTAATTGATACGAAGTATTTACGGAGTAATTAATATCATATTTATTATAAATTATAAAGACACCAAATGACAAAAATTATGTAAACATGATTTAATCTCAAAATCTTAAGTATTGATCATATCAATTGAGTATCTATCTTACCAATTGAGTATCGATCATATCACCGCACCTTCAAGATTTTTACCTAAGATAATTGACTCAACAAAAGTCATAGAATCATAAAGGATTGAATGTTCCAAATTATTCTAGTGAAGATTCTGATATTCCTTTATTTTGAAATCAGTATAGTCACTTTGGATTGTTAATCACATACTTGTATGTATTAAACTATTACATTTACATTTTTTTTTAAGGGATATTAAATTTACATCACCTTAAACTAATCTACTGATCTCTTATTCCCTTAATTAAGATAATCAAAACTCGTTGCGTGCTCTAACTAGTAGCTACTGACACAAGACAAATGAGCCAAATTTTATGAAATTATTAATGATGCGTGACGCACCCGTAAAGAATTTAATCATAATATACTTATAAAAGTTATTAACTTTTGGGACCTCTCTAGTTAACCTAAGTACTTACGAGTATTATTTAGACCTGGTCGTATTATTGGAAAAACGACGTTCTTGTTTGGAAGATTAAGGCTCGTCATTTTCGCTGTTTGCTGCCAAATATAAAATTTTAAAATAGAAATTGCAAGCACATGAAAGATAAGTTTCTAGGAAAAGTAAACAGAATGCTACTACATACTAGCTACTACTAAGATGGAATAAGAGTAACAAATTATATATAAATCAACTTCAAAATTATATAGCAAGTGGAAAAGGATGAACTTATGGTGAAATAATGATTAATAATATAGAAAACCCTTTGACAAATAGGTTGGATTATTCAAAGCCAAAGAGGTGGTGATTCTGGTGAATAATATACTATGAGTTGTAAGACGTTAATGACACTCTAACTCTAACCCAAATATAGCTTAGTATACTACTTCGTGGATCAAACTCGTAATTAAAAAAAAATCAAGCTAGTTAGAAAAAATAACAACATATTAATTGTGTTTCAAATTTAATTACATGTTGAGATCTTTATAATATGGAGATTCATATGAATCAAATGTTATATCATCTTTTATTATATATAGATAGTATCCAGTTATTTTTACATTTTTTATAAATATTGATGACCAAAAACAATTTAATATACTACGTAAAAGTGAATTATTTATCGATTACTCCCTCCGTTTCATAATGTTAGTCTCATTTACGTATATCGATGAAAAACTTTGATTGCAAATATCTTTAATCTCACACTACCAAATATTATAAAAATTAGATATTAATAATGTATTCATTGAGATGAATAAAATTAGATCTCATTTTACTACATTTGTTGTTATATATATAGAGAGAAATTTAAAAGACTCCCTCTAATTTTTTATACTTAAAAGATTCTAAATGAGACTAAGATTCTAAACGGAGGGAGTATCATATTTATTATTGGTTGTTCTATTTTATTTTCTGTGTTTTTTAGCCAAATACATGCTTACTTAAGTGATTATACATACATACATTTTGACTATCATCCTAGTTTTTTGCTAGGGTTTTCCCTCTAGATTTCTCCTTGGGAGGGTGTTTTTCCTAGTTTTTTGCTAGGATTTTTCCAGTTTTTTTTAGGATTTTCCTTCAATCTTCTCCCATTCTCCCTTTTTCCTCCTTCATCCTTCTCTCCTTGATCTCCATTGTGATTATTGGTAGGGGCTACCACTGGTTCCTTGATCAGTGGTAAGCCCCAATTTTTTTTTTAATCGCTTATAATAATAGATCCCATCCTTATAATGGTCTTGATTGGTGTAGATGATTTCTCTTTTGTCATCAAAAGTTTTAATTTTTTGGTGGTGGTTCGTGCGGCGTTGAATCAGTTGTTAGATCAACGACTACAATTAATTGAATCAGGTTTTGTTCAATTCAAAAACTATCAAAAATCGCAAGGCCCCCTTGTAGAAGAAGGCTGCAGAGGATAGCGATTCAAGAGACGAGGGTATTCATCAATGTCAAATCTCACTCGCGATCGTAGTTCTACAGAATTAGAATTGTTATTTGATTCAATTTTCATTATATTAATCGTTTTCTGATCTGTTTTGTAAATGCCGTATGGTTTTTTTATTAATGAATTGATCTTCTCTTCCAAAAAAAAAAAAAAGTGATTATACATATATTTGACGACGAGGGCAAAGTAGGAGAGACGTTCGAGCTTACTGTCATCTCTAAGATTTGGTAAAGGAATATGACTAAATTTGTAGTTACAAGCTTACAACATATATAGTGTGAAATGAGATTGCATTGTATATTTGTACTACGTATAAGTTTTAACTTATACAAATTTTTTTTTCAACTATCAAGTTTTAACCAACACACACATTGTCGCATACGCACAGCACAAAATAAAAGTTAAAAAAGAAAAGAAAAGAAAACAAAAGTTTGACTTTTTGGTAAACAGAGATTAAGGAAGTGAACATACTAAAATAGGAAAGGTCCAATGCTTTGTACGTTGGATGAAATGGAAATGTGGTCAATTAAAGGCAGCTAATACATGTCAAAAGCAGCGAGATGGAATTGCAAAAGCAAAAATGTCAAAAATAACAAAAATCAGGGCCCAGAGGACGGTCCAATCTAATCCAAGAAGAAAAGGAAAAACTTACTCCTTCCGTTCCACAATATTTGATACGTTATTAAATATGGAATAGGATTACTAATATAAAATTATTTTTTCACATTTTCTCTTTTCTCACCTACCCCACTCCCACCCCATTTGTTGTTATCTTACAATATAAAAATACAAAAAAAAATCTTTTATATAATAAATAAATATTTTATATTGACTTGATCTTCAAGTTTAATTTCTTGATTTTATTATTTTGCTTAGTAGGTAATGAAATTGTTTTCAAGAGAGTTTTATTGATACTATTTGAATAGTGAAAGGCCAATTTATGCTATAACTTACACTTTTATGCTTAATCCTACACTTAATTATGAGATGTCAACCTTAACCATTAAAACAGACTCACTTGGTTAGATCAGGCTTGTCACTCAGGGTAGCTTGTCTAAGTAGATGCATGAATGTAGTGAAATATCTTAAGTTTTGATAGTAGGATGAACAACGTTATATACAAATTCTTCTGTTTTTTAATAACTATACTAGGTTAGAACCTATGTGATACACGATTTATATAAAATCTATTTTTATAATTTGTACATTTAAAAAAAATGGATAAATAAAAATAAGAATTATATTCCTTATACAAAAATATTGTAATTTTATAGTTTTATTAGATTTTCATCAAAATTATGATATAATAGCTGTTCAACATCGCCTAATACATGTTTCAATGTAGGAGTCCATTTATTAGTGTGCTATTTACAATTGTTTTATTTTTTAAAGAATTGATAGGTTGCAGTTGTAACCATAGAAGCTTCTAATATTCAAATTTAAAAATTGTTAACTATGGTAGCTCCAAAATAAAAAAATAAAAAAAAAGATGGCATCATCCTTGCATTTAGACGGGAAAAAATTTATTATGTGAGTGACATGTGGACAGTAATGACATCAACAACGTTTTGTCTAGTAATAGTTAATACATAAGTGATCGACAAACTTCAATTATATACTGGGTTACTTTGTAATTTATATACTGTATTTCAAATAACTCATAAAGTAGTCAATGATATAGTTAAAAGTCTTAAATAATTCAGTAAAGACAAGGTTATAACTTATAAACAACTATTTTTTTCATATAGTACTCCCTACATCATTTAAGAAATCCATTCATCAGTATCAAATAAAATAAAATGAAATACCTTCGAATTTATATTTGTTTTTGGGTGTATTAAAACCCGAAAAGAATAGTAATACTCCTAAAAAATATTTCCATATCAACTCAAGGTGCAATAATATGTTTATGGCTACATTAGCATCTTAATTATTAGCTGTTGAAGTTATTACAGTTGTGGTATAGTATTACGAGTAGTAATTATAGATTAAGGCAGAGCACGTGTACATATTCGGCAAAACACAGTGTATGTGTGAAGTAGAATAGAAATAGAAATAGAAATAGAAGAGTGCAACCAGGGAAATCCACTCGTGCACTGTGACCCGGCGGTTCGGGTATTCTTGCGTTAGTTGTCAAATGCTTTTGTCTCGTTACCATCTATCTTTGCCTTCCTGTCACTTAATTAATCATGCAACTTGTGGCTTGCACTTGTCCACGCTAATCCTACACCTTTATTATTTGTAACACCAACCTGGATTTTCTTGGATTGACGCCATATAAAATCGTTTCCTTATAGTTATTTAAATGATACTTTTGTTGCAAAATTCAAACGAGAATCTGATCACAAATAAGGTTAACTTCTTTTCAGTCGAATATAATTTATAATTTGTAAAATAGTATTCACAATTAATTTATAAGTTATTCAGTATTCATAAAGGTGGAGCAACAATCTCAACTTTAACGGCAATATTCCATAAATAATTGACGGATGTAAATAATGTAATACTCACTTCGTAGTACAATAGTACTTGTAAATTGTTATTGTGTTATGTTCCACGTCACCTGATAGCTAGTGACGCTGGTACAGTGTTATAGATTTACACTATAAAAGTCTTAAGGATAACATATCTTGATGCCATTATATTGGCCGTGGAAATAGCATCCTTGTATTTGTGCCAAAACTGAAAAAGAAAGCTCAATCATAGGTTGATTGCAGCCATAAGTGGGATATCAAGTACGTTTAGACAACAGAGGTTGGCCCAACTACATTATCATATATTCCCCTTTTTTTTTCTTTTTTCTTTTTTAAAACAAACATATACTCTTTTTTTTTTTTAACAAACATATACTCTTACTTGTATTATTTATACGGAGTACAATAATCATCATACGTAGTATTATATGATAAAAATTAGAAATCAGTGAATCACACAGAAGATAGATGAAGACAATCATTAGGTATATGTGCGTTAATGCGCATGCCAATTTTGTTCTTATGTAACAATTATTTGCAAGATTAATACTGTATTTCACATGTAATGATGGTGATTGATAGCCGATAATGTGTGGATTCTAGTCATACTAAAGTACTAATCCCTTGGAGACTTGATGTGCATGTCCTTCAATTCATCCAATAGCAAAATTCAAGTACTAAACTAGAATTTTAATACGAATTATATTTTTTAATTCAAGCCAAGAAAAAAAATAAAAAAGTTAATTATGTGTAGGGTGGTAATGAGTTTAAACCTTAAAATATTTCATGTCATCTCATAATAGTTTATTTGTTTTTTTTTTTTTTTTTTCAAAAAAATTCAAGCCTTTAAATCGCATCTTCTTAAAAGCTTGGGCCACAATTGTCATGTCGTGTTAGCTCATTAGCACTTTTAAGTGTTTTCCTGACCTTTCATTAATAGTTTGTGTTTGTCTATCTCAATTCGTAATCACCAAACATGTTCATGTTAGTCTTTGCAGAACTCTACTGTGTACCATCGATATCAATTGTGTCTAGTAAAAAAGACTCTGTCAGGTCCGATCCCTGTAAAGTTAGTCAGCACAATTCACTTTTATGCCTAGTTTCAATGCAAATCCTTAAAGCAAAGCAGCTGTTCATAGAATATGATCTGCTATAAGTTGGCTATTTCCAAATTGAACCAACACCAACAAATAATAGTGAGTGTGGCTGACCAATGCGCCTAACACTACGGCAAGATAAAATGGTCCTGACCCAAGCCAACTTTATATTACGTAGTATAATGGTATATTAAGGATATATTATAATGTAATGAAAGTGTAATTTGATTAATTGATCCAACTGTTTCCATCTTGGGGGGGCAAATTAATGATCATGAGAGGCGGAGGATAAACCATATCTTGACGGCTTTTTGTCGGCAATTATACAATTTTAATTTATGTATGCGTGTGTTAGTTTTAGCCCATAACTATATTATAATGGGGTTGCAAACTTTTTAATCAATCAAATACTCTGCTCTTGCTTTTAATCTCAACCAAAAGACCCTGGCCCTGCATTCCCAACAAATAATACTGTACATCAGTTTAATTTGATGGCGGAGTGGAGAATAAAAGTTTTAAATTACAAAAAGTCGAAAAGGTTAACAGGATCAAATGTATTCAACCTTTTTATAATATATAGAAATATCGAATAAAGTTACTTAACTAAAATTTCAAATATGGATATTATGTGGATGGGGGGAACTTGTTTCTCATGGATGTGAATAAGCTTATAAGTTTATACTTTTTTTCTTTTTACTTTGTAGTTATGTTATCATTGTTGTTAATTGGTCACTATTAATTTATGTGCATACACTATAACTCAGGTGAGAATTTGTGAGTAGAACTTGATTTATTTTATGTTTGTTAATTTCATGATCTAAAGATTTACAAGATAAAGTCTTATTACTCTATGGATGGTTTAATAAAAAGTTTGTGAACATGCCAATTTATTTTCAACCTTTATTTTTTCGTATGTATAATCTTTCAAATAATTTATACTCCATATATTGTAATGATTTTTTTCCCTTTTGATTTTGGAATCTATGTGAGTATCAGGGTAACATCCAATCATCTATGCATATATCAATGTCAAATGCAAATTGCCAACTATGCAAGTATGCATCATTGCATTTGCATCAACATGAACTATCCACTCTCCACTCTCCACTCTCTCATATCTCTTTTTCATGAAAGGTGGAGCTTAACATCAAACAAACTACTAGGGCCAACTGCTTTTTTTTATGTATTCAAGACGTCAATTGCCAAACACGCTGTACACACGCTAAATCAGAATGAAACCCGAATCTATCCGGCCCACTAAATATTAAGCCTGACCCATTGGGGTTAACAGTTATAACTGGGCCAACAAATAAGTCATATCCAACATGTCATTCCTTAGCCCAATTTTTATTGGATTTAATGTTGATTCCTTCATTAATTATGTATGGCTAGACACTAGTCTAGGCATATTCCCCTACACCCCTCCCTAAACGCAGAGTTTCATTTAACACCCCTTCCGTAAAATTAGTAATTGTATTAATTTTAACCCTCCCCCCCCCCCCCTATATAAATTAAAAAAAAAAAAAAAAATCAAACCACCTTTCTCATATCTTTTTTCTCTCTCCTAACCCATTTTCTGTATTTTATCTCTCTAAACCAATTTTTTGCATTTAAAAATACGAAAATTTCTACAAAATTGTGACAAATTATCAAAAGAATTGTTCAATTACTATAGAATTCAACCAATCAAGGTCGAAATTCAAAGAAGTAAGTGATTGTATACATATTTAGTTCGAAAAAGAGTATATAAACTCTAGTTTTAATATTTTTTTGCTGCAATTGTGTTACAGGAATATCATCAAAGCATATAACATGGAAAAAAGTATGAACTATTGCATTTAAGTAATTTTTAATAATTTTCGTTTAAAAACTAGTGATCTGAACAAGTGCATTTTGATTTTTGAGTATATGAAGATTTTTTTTTTTTTTTTTTTTTTTTTTTTTTTGCGGTACGAAGGAAATAGTTTCAGAGAAGAACATCAAAGAATTTGGAGAAAAGTAAGCATTAATTAAATTAGTTCGTAATGGGTTTTTAATTTTTTTTAATGAATGTTCATTTATATATTAGTAAACAGTCATTCACAAAAAAAATCATTAATATAAATGTTCAATTATATATTACTACATAGTCATAATATATGTTCATTCTTTTTCCTAGTTTATAGTGGAATATTATTTTGATGAATGTTCATTTGTATTTTGGTAGATGTTCAATCACATAAATGTATATGGTTTTCAAATATTAATATACGATCATTAGAATTTTGATAAATGTTAATATTTTGGTGATCTTCTTAAAATATTTCATGCTCGGATCAGTTTTGAGTTTCAATATATGTCTTTTTTAATATGGATATATGATAAATCACGTATTAATAGCTTCAAAAGTTATTTATGTATATATTTCATGTTCATTGATTGATATCTTCCATAGACATTTTAATACTAATGCATGTTCATTTTCATATTCAATTATGTAAATATGTCCATTTATGTATTAATAGTTGTTCATTTCCATATTAATAGATGATCATTTCTACACTAATATATGCTCACTTTATATTAATATATGTTATACTGTTATTCATATGAAAATTGGTTCAATTCATTCAACACTTCTTCTTGCCCAAATCTAACTAATAATTCATTTGTTTTTGTATATTAGTTAAACAAAGAATTGTGGATATAGTGAGTTGCACCACACAATAGCAAGGAAAAAAAAGGGAAGCTAAAATAAAGAAATCAAGAAGGCATGAATTCGCGCAACACGAACCAATAACACGAGCTTGAATTTTTCAATTTTGGATCGAGAATTCATTGTGTATAATAATATGTGTGGAATTGATGTGATGTATATTTTAATATTCAATATTTTAATTTTTGGTGGTATACAATTTCTATTTGAATTTAATAAGAAGGAAATAAACTCTTTTTTTTCAAAAATATATATTATTACAGATTCACATCCTTATATATAATGTTCATATTAGGAAAAAAAAAATATGTTCATAAGCAAAAAACTAAATATTCATAACAACTTGAATTTGTGGTTGAACATTTACAATTTTCGACTTTGAACAATCATTCACTAACTATAACTATATATATATATATATATTAGAATATTTGACACTATATGTTCATAAAACACCTGAATGATCAATAGAAAACTGTACAAAATTAAAGCTAAACACTCAATTCTTGAATCAAGTCTCTCTTAGGACCTAATATTTCTAAGCTACACTTTTTATCTTTATAACCCCCATTAGAACAAATAAATCCTTTCATAGAAAATGAGTCACCCCTTCGCCTCTTACTCCTCCAAACTCTAATTCCAAAACCTTTCATAAAAGCATACTCGTTAAGCATTTCATAAGCATCATCTTCGGAAGGAAATTATTTCCCCCAAAAATCAAACTGATTTGCTTCTTCAAAAATAATATCCTCTTTTTCCCATTGCAATAAATAAACATGTAACAAATGAACATATATAGTAGCAGTAATGGTCAATTACAATAATGCATTTGATCACTTACAATTAAATTACTATACGTAAAAATATAAATGATCATCTATATAGCTACATAACTCAACATCATTTATATATGAAACTACAAATATTGATATATAATCATTAAAAGTGACATGTACAACTTATAATTCCATAAACACAAGTATATATATATATAAATGAACATTTATGATTGCATAATTGAACATTATTACAACAAGACAAAATAACAAATGTTAAGATTTTTTTTAGGGAACAAATATATGAAAATACGTTCATCACTAGTTAAAATAGATATGAGTATCTTTAAAAGAATGAAAATTATTGAAATTCACATGGACAACATATATATATTTAAATACAACTAAAATAAATATATAGTTTACTAAAAAAATACATTAAACATAAATGAACATTTACTATTGCACAAGTGATCATTTTTTTAACTAAGATTATTTTTATATGACACAACAAGCTAATAAAAATAATTGGTTAGTAATATTATTACAATAACTATAGTTGTTCATATAAGACACACTAAACTAGAAAGACAACAATCAAAATTACAAAATAAAAACAATAACACAAATAAGAATCAAATTAGAAGAATAATACAACCAAAACTATATATGAATCAACTAATAACAACAATAACAATACTAAAACTAGAGCATTATCAAAATTAAAATCAATACAACAAAAACTATGAAATCAAAGCATTATAATCAAAATTTCTCACATTGATTGAATGACAAATTATTCACATTGATTGTTAAATGAGTCGAGCACACCAAGGAGGAAAATAGAGTCACAATCATAATCAAATGCAATTGAGATAAAAAATCTCCCTGGAAGAAGAGACAAAATTTGAAAAAAAATCAAAAAATGTAAGAGAGAGAAAGTGAAATCACTTATAAGAGGAGAGAGAAATTAAAATTGGTAAAATGAGGAGAGAGAAAAGGAAAGAATATTGCACTTCAAGAACATTATATACTTGCTTGAATGAAAAATAAAGAAGAAAACAAAAAAAAAAAGAAAAAAAAACACTGGTGGGGGAAGGGGGATAAAACGACGTAGTTAGTTAGGGGGCGTAGGGGAAGCAGCCTAGACTAGAGTCTAGGGAAAAATTTGTATTCCTTCATTTCAATGTTACCGACTTACCGGTTTGAGCTGCATATTTATTAATGCACAACTTCGTGGATAATCAAATACTCCGATCATTAATAATAAAATTTTGGTATAAAATGAAGTATAAATTGAGACGAATCCACATCTAACAAGCTTGCCCTTCCTTCTGACAATTACAATAACATTACTGGTAATACCATTATGACAATTACAATAACATTTTACAGGGGCGAAGTTACCCGGATCAGTGGAGATTTGGCCTCCGCGACCCTTTTCTTTTTTGCAACCGGTACCTTTGAAAAAAAATACTTGTATTAAATACGAAGTATAATTTGATCTTGTAAAAATAATATCTATATATATACATATACAACATTGTACTAATTTTTTTTTTTTTTTTTTTTAACAGAGTTGTACATATTTGTTGTATTATAGCATTGGCTAACCGGAGAACACCATGTTCGACACCAAAACTTTAAATTTATGGTTTCACCAAGATAATTCAGTATACTTTGTTATGTCAAGTCAAGTCGTGCCATGTCAAATTATGTTACTCTAAATAAAAAACAATATCATCTCATGCACAACAATGTATCGTGAATTCGTGATGTACCGTGCTTTTTTCTTATTGAACTATGTCGTGTCACAGCCCTCACAGGGTCAATGACTAATGAGTCAAATAGTCAAATGCTATCTTTACTCGTGTGATAGTGTCTCAAAACGTGAAGGAGTATCTAGAGACTAGAGTAACGAATGTTTAAGGGGCCAAGAAATATCGCCAAATGTCAAAAAAGGATTGCCCTCTCATTTCCTTATCTCCTCGTCTCTCTCATCCTTCCTGCCAAACTGCCACAAATTGTTACAGTAGTGTGCAAAAAATACAGGGGAGGAACAAACCTAAGAAGCATGTCTGCCACACTCTCTGCTTTGAAACTCCCCTCACTACCTTTCCAAATTCAATCAAAACTCCACACTCCTTTTTCCACTCAAACCCCATCAAAATTAATCCCTAATCAAAACACCCAACATAAATTAACCCTAATCAAACAAGATCAAGATCAATTTTTTCACCCTTTAAAATCCTGTGCTCTTCCTCTTTCCACTCTCGCATTGCCCTTCCTTCTAAATGCCCAGGTAAATTTTTATTTTATTTTATTTTCAATTTCTGGTGAAAAATTTCATCTTTTTATGAATTTAATTGTTGTCAATTTTAATAAAAATGAATAGGATGCATTGGCGGTTGAGGGTCAATTTGGGATATTGGAGGGAAGAACAGCAGCATTGATACACCCAGCAGTGATGAGTGGGCTATTTGTGTATACATTGTGGGCCGGTTATTTGGGCTGGCAATGGCGTAGAATTAGGACTATCCAAAATGAGATTAGTGAACTTAAGAAGCAGGTTAAGCCTGTTGCTGTTACTCCTGATGGTTCTCCTGCTTCTGATAATCCTGCTCCTCCTTCTCCTATTGAATCCAAAATCCAGCAGCTTACTGAGGTTATTTTTAATCTTTCTTTAATTGTACTGTCTTTTCCATTTAAATTTATTTATTTACTTGATATCATGTTAGGTGTATATTTGATTGATTATTGCTGCATTGATTTTAATGATAAAAGTTAGTTGAGTGGTCTGATAATTCGGATTGGAGAGACTAGGGAGTTACATTTTCTGGTGTTATAGACTTATATTAGTTGATCATGATTGGATTTCTTAATATAATTATGTCCTGAACCATGGTGGTAACAACGTTGGTACTAAGTTAATTAGGTACATGCTTGTATTATTTTGAAATTGTAGTACATTCTTTATTATCGTTAGAGAAAGTAGAAATCTTTTCTCGAGTTTTCTATATGTAATATATTGTCACGATACCAATACTCAGTAACGAGTAATGGAGAGAGGATGGGAATGACAATTTTTAACAAGGATGGTCTAGACATTTAGTGAGATTGTGCTGGATCTTTGATATTGAGATAATTATATATGAGTTCATAGGAGTTTATCCTTTGTGGTTATTCTAATGTTTGCGAAGTGGTTGATATTATATCATTGTTACTTAGAAATCTCTGTAGGACTTCAATGGTAATCCTCTTTGAGAAACACTGAAAAATCTGGTCTTCATCACATATCTAGGATTTCTAGCTATAATCAATATCTTAACTATACTATCCAATGTTGCTGAAGGAAGGAAATTAGAAAGCAATTCTAGCATTGGCTGTTGAAACAGAAGTTTTAGGTGAAAGAACTTTTTTGTTGGCTCCCCACAACAAGAGCATTTAGAAGTCATTAGACTTTGAATATCAAGCTTAAACAGATATACGTGTTCTTTAATTACCCTTTGCTGTTTTTTTTTCTTTGTTTGATTGGTTTGTTAAAGTTGCTTCAAGTTGGTTACTATATACTTCCACCTTGCACTAGTCCTTGCATCTTTGACGTGAACCCCTTTAGTTCAATTGACTCATCCATTATATCTTAGCATTATCATTCACTACATTGTTGAGCCTATGAACGGTACAGGACAACAGGAAGAACCTTTCTAGTCTTAAATCACCAGGATAGTTGCATCGATTTTTATGCTTCCATGAGGAAAATGAAAGTTATTAGTGGTTTTGATTTTCTATCTCGATCAATCTATTAAGGCTGTGATGTGGTTTCAAGCGAGATCAAATCATTTGAGTATTGGTTAATGATTATTCGCTAAGAAAATTGATTTTCTATGTCATACCCAGTGTGTGTGGCAAGATCTAACCTTGGAATCTTGGATTGTTTAGTACCAACTTCCATGAAGAATTAAACAACAATCTTGATCTTATATTACGAATATTACTTGATCTTAAGGTTACTCTTAACTTTTGTGTACTCATATTGATGCCTTTTCGGTGATTTATCCCTGAAACCTTCTCTCTTTGTATGCATCAGGAGAGGAAAGAATTGTTAAAAGGGAATTTTAGGGACCGGCATTTTAACGCTGGCTCAATTTTGCTAGGATTTGGTGTTTTTGAGGCAGTTGGTGGAGGATTAAACACATATATTAGAGCAGGAAAGCTATTTCCTGGGCCTCATTTATTTGCTGGAGCAGGTATAGACAAAAAAAAAATATATATATATATATATATAAAAAAAAAAAAAAACTATCCCATGTGTTGTGATTGCAATGTTCTATGGGTGTTGGAGAAGCTTTTATGGAAATTGTATCCTTGCTGGATTGCTTCTAATATTGTTTATTTTTGCTTGCAAAACAGCAATTACAGTGCTGTGGGCAGCAGCTGCAGCACTTGTACCTGCAATGCAGAAAGGGAATGAAACCGCTAGAAGTCTTCACATTGCTCTGAATGCTTTAAATGTTATTTTGTTCATATGGCAGATCCCCACTGGAATTGATATAGTCTTCAAAGTTTTTCAATTCACTAACTGGCCTTGAAACGCATCAATTCAGGTCTGGCATTCCTTGCACATTCCCTGTGCTAATTTGTTTACCCGTAAAACAACTAAGTCGTTTTTCCCCCCCTGTTCCCATTTGCTTGTCCCTGTATTGTGAATAGCTTTATACTTACAAGTTGCAAATATATATTGTCTAGTGGTAAAAATTGTAATGAATTATGAGATTCTTGTATCAATGGAGCTGTACTGTTACATTCTTTTGAATAATTTATCCAAATATGGCCTTGGACACGTAACAAGATACTTGAAAGAGAAAATGACTATTTACAATGGACTATGGAATCAGAGGGATGATGATAGACAACAAGGTTTATTTGTTTGTCCAACGAGCCTCAATAACCTTGTCCTGTGAGCTATTTATTCTATATTGGCAATGGTGATGTTATATAATTCATTTCATACATTATGAGCTACTATTCTTACTACTGTCTATAATAGATTAATAGGGTGTTCGAATGAGAATATAATGCTTGGATGAGAGACTTATGAAAATTTTACTTTAGAAGGAAAGGATTGGAGGGTGAATAGGGATCCATTTTCTGTTATTTGAAAACAGAATGGGGAAGCGAAGGGGAGGGAAGTAGAATGATCATATTTTTTTTCCACTTAAATCAAGTACTACAAATGTTGAAAGATTTGGAAATGTAGTGCTAACTACTCCCGTTTTTGTTTTTTTTTTTTTTTTTTTTTTGGGTAGAATTCTACTCCCCTTTCTTAGTACCATACCTTCCCTTCAATATTCAAAACATTGTAATATGGGATTACAAATTTCGTCTTCTACAGACTATAGTTGATGGACCCTGGCCTCGTACAATATAGCCTAAATTGTCTGCTAAGATAACCTAATTGAAATTTTTTTATAAAAAATGCATACTTTTCATCAGAAATTAGATTGAGACACTAGCTAAATACCAGTGACCACAATTCAGTGGAATTCTAGCATAAGCAGAGTATGGAAGCATAATATAGTACGACCTTATGGAACTTGTAAACAAATTTTTTCCTGAACTTTTCTTTTATTCGCGTTTTTGCATCCAGCTGTAAACCAAATTCTCCGGTGTAATCTCTTGCTTCTTCTACCACAGTAATTTAAGTATGACATCAGTCATCTTCTACTTTATTCTTTTCTGTTTCGCTGCTATTAATCCCTTCCCCCCTTCCATTTGGAATCACATTCTGTTCCCTGTATGAGTTACCTTGCTTCTTCGCGGTGAAAATAACATGGGCCTATGGGGTGTTGTGATTCATGTTTTGAGCACATTGAAGAAATTGTCTTTCAAGATTGTCTTTACATAGGGTATCAGAATTACCTGAGGACCGCCTTTACGTTTTACAGTTTTCATTGAGCCCTACAATCGTTATTGCATGCTTCAGGAATAAATAATGTATCTGGCTTTAGTAACCTTGACGGAGTAAAGTCAAGAAGTGTAGTGCAAGGAGATGCATAACATCTGTAAAGTGGTCTAAGATTTTGACAGCAGAGGCAGCAGAGCTCCTTATATCCGAGTTTTTAGATTCTTCAAGAAGCTGTAAGGTTTTGCTAAGCTTATTATTATGGAGGTTTTGAAGATGCCCTGCATAATCACATGTCAAATGGTTTATAATGCTGTCCAATTTGTGGACAGTTGACGTGCTCTTCCGTTAATTTTCAGGAAGGGTCGCAGCCGCAATAATAGTCAAAAAAAAAAAAAAGAAAAAAAAAAGAGAATTTTAGGCCGTTGAGGTTAAGAGACTGTAGATTGTGGAGAATAATATATTTAAGAATTTTAGCTTGTTTTAGTTTCTTTCCTATGTTTCATGTTAAGCTTGACTTAAGAACCTTGTAATATAATAAAGGATAAAGGAAGGCACTTTTGAATGACTCAATTTGATCCCAATCGTGGTTAGTGAGCTTTTGTTAGCTGCTGGTGGGAGTTGAATCCGATGCCTTTCCCTTTTCTCTGATGATATCTTGTACGGTTGTAATTTTCTGATTGTGTTTTATGTTTTGCTTTATACTACTCCTAAGACTATATATATATGAACTCGTACCAATCCTTTTTCTCCACCCTCAATCGGACGATTGTTCCTTAGAAGTCTATTTTGGGTTTCGATAATTTAAACATTTGACTTCCAACATGTCAAACCAGCAGTCTCGCCCATGGTTCCGTTTAGCCACTCTCCGGCCCTCTCAGCAGCAGGCTCCTGCTCCTGCACCAGCACCAGCACCAGCACCTGCACCTGCACCACGGCCTCAAGCCCAACCTTCTCCTATGCCTCGACCTGCCCTAATGCGACCAACATTTAGGCCTTCTGCTAATCAGCCTCCTCCAGCTCAAAATGCTGCTCCTCGAGCTCCTGCTCCAACCCCTTCTGCCTTTGCTCCTCCTCAATCATCCGTCACCTCTGCTGCTCGTCCTGCTGCTGCTGCTGCTTCCTCTCCCTCTCCTGCCCCTGCCCCTGCCCCCGCCCCCGCCCCCACCCCCCCCACCACCAGTTCAGCACCAAAAGCTCCTGCATCTGCCTCCCCTGCTGCTGCTACACAGCAGCCTCCTCCTCCTGCTCCTTCCAGTTCAATGCCCTCACCTCCTGGAACTTCTTCATTGCCGTCACCTCCTAAACCAAAAACTCAACCTTCTCCACCTTCTTTGCCGTCTTCCCAAGCTATCTCTCGCTCCATTCCACCTTCTCCTACCTCGCCTCCCAAACCTTCATTTCCCTCTTTGAAACAAGTATCACCTCCCACGGCACCAACTGTTTCTCCGCCAAAACCACCCTCACCTCCCAAACCTTCAGTTCCCTCTTTGAAACAAGTAACACCTCCCATGTCGCCAGATGTTTCATCTCCAACTAAGCTCTCTTCGCAAGATGTTTCTTCTCCAAAACCTGCCACTACTACTTTTCGTCCGATGCCAAAATCTTATATGTCACTTCAAGAAACTCCTTCTCCTCAGTCACAAAAAACTCAACCCTCTGTTACTCCTCCTCCATTTACCCTTCCCCCTTCACAACTCCTTTCCGAGAGAGACCGAGGATTTAAAATGCCTCCTGTAGCTGAAAACCAAACAACTCTGCCCCCTTCACAACTCAATTCCGAGGGAGAACGTGGAAATAAAATTCCACCTGAAGCTGTAAACAAACCAATGGTTGTACAGCATACTGTCGGGAAGCCCAAGCCGTTTCTTGATTCATATGGTGGTGATTCTCAGAAGCCTCGGATTGGAAAGAGTGTCAAACCAAAAGAAAGAGACATTTACAAGAAGTCCTCAGATTATGAAGATAGTGGCGTGAGAATCATAACTATTACTGGTGAAAACAAAGGCGCTATTATGGAACTTGGACGTGGTTCTGCTTTGGATAACCCTCACAAGGCCAAAAATGATGGAGTGATATCAGAAGGTAACTTCAGTGGCAAAGAGGACATGTCTAAGCTGAAAGGTAAGGGTCATAATAATGCAACGACGAAACCTGGTGTGCCGATGCATGCATACACGAACAGCAATGTGCAAGGTATTAACAGTTCCATTGTCTTCAACAGTACCTGCACTCACAATGATCCTGGGGTTCATCTCTCTGTAAACCGAAAGCCGTTAAATGGTCATAGTCATGGGTTCCAGCTCAAGGACAATGCAGGAGAAAAGAAGAAAGGACAATGGTTCTCAGAGTAGAATTATATACTAGTAATGTTTTAGGGAATAAAGGTGAAGTTAGTCGTCTAAATCAGGTCATAAGAAGATTTAAATTCTGATTCCATCTACTCCACTTCATACAAAATTAGAGAGGCAGGACATCACCTAATATATGGCTGTCTGAACCATTTCCTGAGCTAAAGACGCCCCCAAATATATTAAGTTTTTTTTTTCTTCTTTTAATTGGTGTACTAATTATATTGTTATAAGTTAATATGTACCTTGTTCTGTTTTTTAGAGCACGTTGGGAATAAATTACATAAGTTAATGCTTTATGTAAACCTGGGCACGGGCCGGGTTGGCCCGCGTGCCGCCCGGCACGGCCCGCCGTTCGGAGCAGCCCGGCACGGCCCGAAGTCAAGCACGGCACGGCACGAAGTTCGACTTCCGTGCCACGGGCCGTGCCACGGACACGGTGGAGAATTCCCAGGCACGGCCCGGCACGAGCACGGGCATGGCCCGCCGTGCTGGCCCGCAGGCACGGCCCGCGGGCCAACGGCTATAAAACGACTATAAACGGCTAGTTTTTTGCCAAAAATTCTATAAATACTCACCTCCATTTCATTCCCAAATCACAAAATCACAATCTCTTCTTCTTATCTCTTATATTCTCTAAATCTCTAATAATCCTTATTTTCTTAAATTCTCTAATTATTCTCTTAAATTCTCTAATTATTTTCCTAATATCGGAAAAAATTAAAAAGTTCGTAATCGTAATTAGTGGAGCGTTGAAGCACGGTTGTAAGATCTAAACTAATCTTAAATTTATTATTGTTTTATTGTTATTATTAGAATAATCTTGTTTAATTATTATTGTTGTTAATTGTTATTGTTGTTGTTATAATTGTTGTTATTAATTATTATTATTGTTACAATTGTTGTTATTATTTATTTTTGTTGTTATTGTTATTGTTATAGTTGTTGTTATTAATTATTATTATTGATATTTTTATTGTTAAAATTGTTGTTATTAATTATTATTATTATAGTTAACCACTTTTTATTAAAAAATTAATTGTTAATTATGGCATCGAACAACCCATCATCTAGGTCTAGGGGGAAAGGCCGACTTATCCGTAGTAGTAGTTCTAGGGAACCACCAAATACAACGAGCCCCCAAATTACGAGTCAAACCAATGACCCCATTTACTTCCCCCCGGGCTATGAGCCATATAATACGTCGGGATTTCCAGCACCACCACTAAACCAATTTCCACTACCACCATACCAATTTTCACCTAATTATATCGGTAATCAACAAAACTATTGTTCTAGCCAAGGTAGCCAAGAAAGTACCCGAATTCCCTCCGGTTCTACCCCTTCTACTGCCACTCCCACTAGTCCCCCTACTAACCATCACACACATCATGAATGGTTAACCGAAACTGAGATGCTACTTTTGAAAAACCGAAGGAGTGAGGTATGGCGTTATTTTGTCCTAAGTAAAGATGGTGAACAATGGGCAAAATGTAAAACATGTAATAGTGTATTCACGGCAGTTACCAAAAACGGGACGGGACACTTATCTAGACACATGAAAGCTTGTGCAAAACCAGCTAGTGATCCAACCAAGCCCAAAATTTCCCAATTCCATCCATACGGCTTTACATACAACTATGAGAGGGATAGGGATGAACTAGGAAAAATGATAGTACACGCCGAACAACCTTTTCTTTTCTCGGAAAGTGACGCATTCAACACCTACATTAACAAAGCACTACAACCCCAACATAAAAGAATCTCTAGGAAAACCGTTCGTTCCGCCGCAATGAAAAATTTCCTAGAGTACAAAGTCCGGTTACAAGCCGAATTGAGTAACCTTAACTGTAGAGTATCTTTAACAGCCGATTCTTGGGATAGTGGTTATAAATATCACTATTTATGTGTGACTTGCCATTGGGTAGATGATCAATGGATGTTACAAAAAAGAATAATACATTTCAAAATTCTGGAATACCCACACACCGGCATTAACATTGCTCACCATTTAATGCAAGCAATAGACGAATACAACCTTCGAGATAAAATGATGTCTATGACTATTGATAATGCAACCTCTATGACATACACAGCTAATCTTATCAAACAAAACTTAACCGATGTACTATTAGACGGTGAAGCTCTTCATACTAGATGTGTTTGCCATGTACTTAACTTATGTGTACAGGATAGAGTTCGGGCAATTGGCCCATACTACAGCAAAATCAGAGATGCTATTATGTCTATTAATAGCTCTAACATGAGATACCAAGAATGGAAGAGTTTTCTAAAACAACAAAAGATAAGGGTAATAAAAATTAGAACCGATTGCCCAACTAGGTGGAATTCCACCTATGACATGTTAACAAAGGCAATTGAGTACAAGGGCCCGTTAACATTATTTTACAACCAAAAATTTCCACAAAATGTTTTGTATGATGATGATTGGAATAACTGTGAAAGATATATGCAATTTTTACAGTTATTATATAACATGACGTATTGTTTTTCTACTGTTTACAATCCTTGTGCTCAAAACTTTCTTTCTAATGCATGCTTACTCGCCCAACTTTTCGCTGATCATCGCGATCAAAGTGATTATGATCAGTATCTTCCAGCAATGGAAAAAAAGTGGCGTAAATATTATAGTGAGATTCCTTTGATTTATATTTTTGCTTCCATATTAGATCCTAGGCAAAAGTATGAAAACACATTTATGTTAGTTGACATTTACTTTCAATGCATGTTTCTTGACGATGATGTAGAAAACTATAAGACTAATGTGAAGGATCAGTTTTTTGCTTTATATAGAGTCTATGAAGCCAAATATGGCACCGTTCATCGCTCAGGGCCTTCCCAACCATCCAAAAACGTAAGTAAGAAGGCCAAACATTTATTTTCACAAGCTACTAACTTGATTTCAAGGTTTTCAGGTGATTCATCAATCAGGAGAACGCAAAGCGACGTCTCGGAGTTGCAGATGTACCTGAGTTACGACTTCACCAAAGGCATGGACGACGATGAGATAAACAGCCTCGACCTCCTTGCATGGTGGAAACAACAAAGCTCGAAGCATCCAACTTTGGCGGCAATGGCACGAGACATTCTTGCTATCCAAGTTTCCTCCGTCGCCTCCGAACGAGCTTTCAGCGCATCCGGAAGGGTTTTAGACGATAGAAGAACAAGTCTAAAACCCGAAACACTAGAAATGTGCGTGTGTTTCAAAGATTGGTTGGATGCGGAAAATCGCTCACAAGACCGTTCTTACGACCACAACGACAACGAAGAAGGAACCTCCGCTTCCGGTTCGGGTTCGGCTAGTTCCCAATCTATGCAACTAGCCGATGACCTTGAAGGCGAAGGCGAAGACGAAGACGAAGACGAGCAAGAAGAAGGAGAAGAAGAATAGACAATTATTGTATATTGTACGATTTTAAAAATATCAATTTTATCATTTTCCAATTTTTGTTTAATACCATCATTGTATGATTTTTATCATTGTTATCATTGTACAATTTTCTCAACTCAAGTAATAATAATATAAAGTACGCATTATTCACATCCAAAGTCCAATTTGCCTTTTTTCCCCGTTTTGTTACAATTTGTAAATTCATATTTAAAAAAAATAAAATTATACCAATTACTAATAAATCATAAACATTAAATTTTAAAGTAATAGTATAAAGTAAATATATAAATATAAATATTGAATATACAAATTATAAAACATAAATATTCAACTTATAATTATAAAATTCATAACTTAATAACTTATAACTTATAAGTTATAAACTTATAAGTTACCTTATAAAACTTATAATTATAATTTTATAACTTATATACATTATAAACTTATTAATTAATAATGTTGTCATTAAAAAAAAATAAATAAATAAAAACTGCACCAGCCCGCGCAGGCCAGCCCGCAGCCCGGCACGTGGCCGGCACGGCACGAGCCCGCCAGGCACGAGGGCCGTGCCGTGCCGTGGGCTGGCCTGTGAAAATGGCCGGCACGGCACGACACGAAATCCTGGGCCCGCCGGCACGACCGGCACGGCACGAACCAGCCCGCGGCCCGCCAGGCACGGCCCGCGGCGGCCCGGCACGGCACGGTGCCCAGGATTGGCTTTATGTTAGTTCTGCTTCTGTTATAATTGTGTTGAATAACATACCCACCTAGGAAGAGACTTGATCAAGGCTTGACTAATCCTTTATTAATTGCAAAATTATTGGGAGAGAAGAAACGTAGAGGTTAAAATTGGTATGTTTGTGAGCAAAAGTTTTAAGGTTTATAATCTTCAATAAAAGATTAACTTGCTTCTGTGCAATGTTGCAGTATGCCTTTTACATTTTTGTGTAGTTGAAGCTTCATGGTGCGGAGTATAACGTGATATGAGGTGCATGGAATGACGAGTATCCATTACATCTAGCATGTGTACACAGCGGCGAAGGTAGGTTATGTCATATTTTATTTTATTTGGAATCATGTAAGGTGTACGGGTTAAAATTGGATGGATTCGTTTAGACACTTTACCAAGTCCAAAATCAATCCCCCAAAATATCCTGAACTTAGAGTTTAAACTAGTCTTGTTTTTTCACAAGTACAATCCAGTATTCAAACGAATTTTCTGATCAAAAGTTGCAATTGAACATATTTTTTACCTCTTCTATACCAATCAAACCACTTTCTATAGAATTGAAGTTTTTCAAAGAAGAGAATGACAGGAGTAATTTGGTAAAATCTAATAACAACATTACATCAATTATAATATTAATAAAAAAAAGATAAATAACACACTTGATAGCTTGAAAATAAAATAAAATATAAAAGATAGATGCAAATTGGAAGACTAGAAGAATAATCACATAACCGGTTATAAAAGTAAATGGCAAATTGGTACCTCATTCACGAAATTAGATTGCTATGATAAGTTTCTGTCATTGTTTAAAAGCAAATTATTAATTGGTATATTAACTAAAAAAACAAAAATACTGTTTCTCAAAAAAACAAAAATACTGGTTTATACTAAATATTGTAGTTTACATAGCAAGTAACTAGGAGAGAACAGAGAAGGCAATCTTATAGGCAGCATTTACTTAACTCATGCCAATGAACTTGCCTTTTTAACTTTGATGCTTATTCTTTGTTTCTTGTTAATTGTTACCCCTCCTTTTATTTTCAACACAATAATCTTTCTTTTTTTTTTTTTGAAGAATCTTTTACGTGTTGTTTGATTATTTTCTATCTATTTAACTAAAGTTATTATTTAATTTGTCATTAATGCATGATACTTTGCTTTTTCTTGATTCTTCTTTTTTGGTTGATATATTTAATTTTATTATATATGTAAAAATGCAATGCTTTATATTATTTTGGGATTTATTTTGTTCTCTCTAGCTAGTTGCTCACATAATTTATTGGTTATTGCTCCGTAGTATCTCTTGGAATATGTTGAAATTGTTGATATAAGCTGCAAAATAATATTGTGAAAGAAATCTAAATTAAGTATAGATAGATAACGATAGTATGGAATATGCAGTATTTGTTGTTGTGATTTACACTAGCTTGACAATATAAGTATCACCGTAAATAGAGGTTATTTTAAAGACGTGTATAGATTAATTAAAATATTGTGTGCTAATTGAAATAACTCGATGTCTGGATTCGTCGGAATTTACATTATCATCATAGTTAATTTTCTTGATGACTCTATATGTTGTATCTCTTGCATCAGTTGCATGGCATATATGTACGTGCTATGCTTTCTGCAACACTGCACTAGTATTATTTGGTGACTGATTGAGTCCTTGAATGCCAGACATTTACTACGCATTGGTGGTGACTTGGTGAGTAGGTTACCCTTTTACGAAGTTTTAGATAAATAGAGTCGAAAGCAAATACTTGTATAATTTATTTATTTTTTACAAAAAATCATAGGAAAAGCGGATTATTCTCATCTTCTTATAACAGATTAATTAAAATATTATTATGTACATCATCCTTGCTTTTCTCATGGTCAATAATAATTGTTAACTGATAGTTTGATAAGCTCTTTTTTTGAGTGGTTGTGCGCTCTTGTTGACTATACAAAAGGTAAATCAAAAAAATTCATGGTATCATCATATAATATACAAAGTATATATTATACTAAAAGTGATGACCAATAATTGGTTGAATTGCATATTATGATATATGTGGAGCTATTCGTTTATTGTGGAACCACTTTATCGTCTCTTAGATACTAATTTGTTAATCTTTTACGGAGTATTATCTAAATATATCAATTTGTCAAGTACAAAGACTAATAGAAGACAAATGACGTAGACGTAATTTATCCCATATTTTAGACATCACTTTCAAAAACTTAAATCAATTAACACTTGCGTATATCATATTGTTATAGCTATAGTATCTAACATACCAGTCAATGGCAACATTCCTTCGAATTAATTGGCACTTGCATTGTTGCATAACAAAGTTACTTAGTAACAACTTAAAACTCTTACAGGGTACTAGTATAATGTATGAGGGCATTGTTTCTCATTTATATACGAGATCATCCATTATCTTTAAGCACATGTCCATTTTCTTTTTCTATAAAGAGTACAGTATTCATTTGAACCTATTTAATCACACGATTCACACCTACCTTTTTCACACTATGTCATCAAATAGCCTAACAAACTAACATATTAATTTAGTCTACAAAAATAACACACTTCCTCCATTTTTTATTAGATGCATCACTTTTTAAAAATGAAAGTTTCAATTTAGATGTATCACTTTCTCTTTTAGTTAATAAATTCTCTCTATCTCTCTCCTACTCCCTTCGTTTTTAAATACTTCTCCACTTTTCATTTCCGACCGTTTTTAAATACTTGCTCCATTTCTTTATTTGGAAAGTTTTTATAATATTTAATTCATTTTTCTCAATCAGTGGACCCAACATAAAGCATATTTTATTAATTTCATATTCTCCCTCCTCTAATTCCCTCAACTACTTTTGTTTTTTACAATTTTTTATTCGTTCACCTACCCTACCACCTCCATATTTTATTACTTTCTCCAATTTCTCCAGAAACTCTGGACATTGAGAAATGGAGCAAGTATTTAAAAATGGAGGGAGTATCACATGAGTTTTCTTGATTTTTTCTCTCTATGTTTTTCTATTCAAAAAATTACCTAGGAGTCCGTGATTACAAAAGTGATGCAACGAGAAAGACATTAAGAATACATATTTATAATTTCCTATACGTAAAGTCCAACACTATATTTGGGTTGGGGAAGGGTTGGTAGGTGGTGTAATAAATAAAAAATGGGCTAATATTTGGAAACCGGTCCGAAAGTCATAATAATACAGAGTACTACTTGAAGAAGTACGAGGCCCAATAACTCCCACGTGTCCCACGCGCTAATCACACGAGACGTTTATTTTAAGTCAGCGATTAACAAGTTAACAACAACTAAGTTGAAAAACCAACTCAACTTTGACCAATCAATCTCTTCACTTCTCTCTCGTATGTTCTAAATCTCCTGTCTTTTTTATTTTCGGGTGATTTTTGGGTTAATTTTCAGTGATTCTTGATTTTATTTTCCTATTTTTTTGGGGTGTGATTTGATTAGGTTGTGGAAAGATGAGTTCAGATCCCAAACTTCATGGATTTGAGGATGTCGCAAAGCATAACACTAAAGATGATTGCTGGTTGATTATTTCTGGCAAGGTCAATCTTTTTCTTTAATTTTTCTACCAGTTTCGATTTATATCTATGAATTTGAACTTTTGCTTTTGATTATTCGAATTTTTTTAATTGGGAATGAATTTAAATTTAAATATAGAGGTTGAAGATGGAAATTTTAATTGGGAATTGTGGTTTTATGATAGAATTTAATATTGCCCAAATTCTGTTGATGGCCTACATTTTTGAAATTTTGACTAAATAATTGGTCAGTTATTAGGCTAGATTTGTTGTTTAGTTTATTTTTTTTTTTTTTTAGATTTGTGGTTTAGTTGAATAAAATAGAATGTGAATTGCGAAGATTTGAGGCAGAGGTGTTTTATTAGGAGTATTAGAACAGATCTAAAGTGCTGGAAATGCTATGAAATACAGCACAAGTTAGCTGGGAATGTTTATACTTTTATTTGTTTCATTAACGCACCCTATAATTGGTTGGAGAATACCTAAATCTCGGCTGAAATTGGCCCTAACTTTGAAATTAAATGACCTTGTGGGTGGAATTGGCCTCCACTATGTTGGGTTAACCATCTGAGGGAACGAGATGAAAGATCTAAACATGTTCGCTTGTACGAAACGTTGTTAGATCAATGACTCATGCCGCTCTCACATACTCTTAATCAATGTAATGGATATTGGATACTAGATTCTTACATTTATCAGGTTACCAAGTAATTAGTTCTAGTCACAATTACACCATTTAAACATGCAAAAGCCGAAAGCTGACAATGCAGAACCGGCGGGTCTTACCTTCTTGGTTACTTGTGCATAATGCAGCAAACAACTCGTGTTAACATTTTGCAATATGTCATGTGATGTTGTATCTAGAATTACTATGATCCTTACTAGTTACTGTTATGAAACCTGAGCAATGCTGAACTTTTGTAGCTTAAATCTAAGCCAAATCTTTTGTGGAAAAATATTGTTCTGATCCATTATAAGCGAAACTGACCTTTGTATGTTAGACGAATGTTTTAAATTGAATTGGTTGAAATTGATGCGCATGGATTCACTTGGAAGCTGGTTTACTATTCAAATTGTTACAGGCTTGTAGAGTTTATGTTTTAGTGCACAACGCCAATAACTTTCAAGTCAATAGCTTAAGATATTATTTGAAATTAGACCCTGAAAATGACTAATTCTATGGCTATGATTGATTTAAGTATGATTATAGACGAGCTTATATCATAATAATCCAGTAGTTAACCGTGCAGACGTGCATGGCCACCTGTGTGCAGTTCTGATCTTGCTGGTAGACTTGCAGCAAGGGAGTATGGTTGCCTGTGCAAAGTTCTGATTTTTCCCATGAGCCTCATTCAAAACTCCAGTTCACCTTAATAAACCATCTCCAAAGCCATATAAAAATCTTGTAATTGCCCCAAAAGATTTGTCGAAATTGACTAGAACAAAGCTTACATTGTAGTAAAGGCGACAATCAACCAGGAAAAAGGCCATTCAAAATTTCATCTCCACCATGAGCATAGGTAACACTACATCATTTTGAGCCCAGAATTGTGAAAAATGCTCCGACATCTCTTTCTTGCGACTAACTTTATAACATTGTTGTGATTTGACAATGATAGATTGATAGTAATGCTTGCAAATCAAATTATGCTGTGTTCAAAACCATCTATTGACTTGAATGTCATCTCAAACAACTTATGCAGGCCTATGATGTTACTCCCTTCCTGGACGACCACCCTGGTGGTGATGATGTCTTGCTCACAGCGACTGGTAAGAGGTTTAGCTTTCTTTAGTTTTTGTGTGTGTGTTGTGGGGAGGGTGGTGGGGGGTTTGTGTTTTTATTAGCCAAGTTCAAGAATTCTAAGCTGATATCCTTTTAAATTGTGAGCATTATTTATACGATTATGGAATCATTATAGGGAAGGATGCAACAGAAGATTTTGAAGATATAGGCCACAGTGATAACGCAAGAGACATGTTGAAGAACTACTATGTTGGTGATGTTGATGTTTCTACCATCCCATCGAAACACAAGCCTACAAAGTCTCAACCTTCTCAGGAAACCACACAAACCAACCAATCTTCTGGATTCCTGATCAAGTTATTGCAGTTCCTGCTGCCGTTGGTCATACTAGGTTTAGCTTTTGGCCTGAAGAACTTCAAGAAAGAGTCGACCAGCTAGGTTATTAAACTCAAAGATGCAATTGGTGAACTTATATGTGATCGATTTTATAGGCTTCTTTGATTTGATTGTGATTTTATACTGTTGCATTTTAAGTTGCTTAACTTGTCCTAGATTAAATATTTAAGGGTCCATTCTATTCATGTAATGTACTTGAATCAGAAATGAGGAATGCTATCTGCATTCTGCAGCCTTGCTGATAGAGTGCAACTCTCTCATTTTATTTTATTTTCTATTTCTTTTTTAAATGATAGATAATACCTTGTTTAATGCGAGTACACCGTACTTCAGCATGCCTTATTTGAGTATCTTGCTATTCAGGACTCAACCATGTGGGATCGAATCTTTACATATCTCTCTACCCCTGCTTCACATATAATACGGAATATATACTCACTCAGTTGTTAGTAGTTAGTATTATCTTAATATTATACGAGTATCACACAAGTGAATAATCAAATTATTCAAATTATCTTAATATTATGTAATTTCAAAATGTGAATTAGGAGATCGAATTATAATCAATGTGTTTTTAGGAAATGATTTTTTTTCCAGAACATTAAAATTTACTTCTCAGTACTGTATTATGTGACTATTAATTCCGTATGGAGTTAATCATTACCCAACATTTCATCCAAAATTTAGCAGCTCATCAAAATAAAATTATGAATGAACTAAGCATAAATGCAATACACTCAAGTGGTTAGAGCTTCCCTCTCCATAGCAGGTAATCCTAGGATCGATTTTCATCAGTCACCCTTGTGACTCTCAAAATATATAAAGAAAAAAAAAAGTCAAAATGAAACAAAAAGAAGATTACACAACCCATACAGAGTACCTTTCATCCACGTTAAAAGATTCTAAAATCGTGTATGGGCTGATTCGTTCTGCAATTAATGGACCCTTGTATGCTTGTATAGTTTTGTGATATGTTAATGTGTTGGACCATATTACATGTACTCGTATATTGTTGGACTATATGATATATATGAATATCAGAATATATGATGCATGCATGCATAATTATAATAATGGACCATCATGTCTTCTACATAAATTTGATTTTTGCCTAAGCCCATCTTCTTCTTTTCTTGGTCTCAATTATAGTGTGGGATGTTAAAGATTCTATATGCTCACGGGTTTTTTAATGTTACAATGTTTTACTAGGAGATGTGCTGATTTGATCGACAAAGATTGAAAGTAAATGTATGTCGTATTCTTTTTTTTTTTTTTAATGCAAAAATATCATATCTACTTCAAAGCCTACTAGATTTAGATTAATTCGAATTCAAATCAGATCATGTCGTAATTGAGGTTTAACTCTCCCAATAAGCATTCTAAAGTCTTGAACCTATGATCATGACTTATTAGCTGATCCAAACACTTGTTGATTATCATTATCGTACATACTTACAATTAAGTTGAGAGCTTTAACTTTATTTTTAAAGTTGGAATACACCTATCTCACGGTTACAGAGATAGTGGATCATAAATTTTGAGACTAAAAGTTGGATCTTCCATTTACAAGATTTTTAAAGGACCTTTTGTCTTCCTATGCAATGTATCTTTAAGTAAAGCATTGATGTTATTGATAATATGTAATGTCGATCCTTTATATCTACTTTGCAGTGAACAAATTATGGATTTTTTTTTTTTATAAATCTTTTATTTCTTGCATCTTTTACCTTTATGAATTTTGTCCATGCATGGTACCACACTTTTGTAGCACACGTCCAGTTGAAAAAAAAAATTAAAAAAATTGTAGCACATGATCCGAGCAACATTTATGCAAATGTTGAGACTTGTTTATGAAACTTGGAAGCATTCTTCAAGATCTATGGATCTTTCATTCTCCCTCTTAAACCTAAGTAGTCCATGGTGATAAACATACAAGTCCAACAATGTTTCATCTTAAAAGTAATGGTAATGGCTAATTTAAAGACGTAAAGTATTCACCAATCTTATATATTGGTCATCCTCTTTTTATTTCTTCAATGTAGGATTATTTCTCATCTTAACTCACATATGATTTAATATCCTAATAGATTATAAGTCAAAACCGGCTCAAGTTTGAGTTTGTGATAGCTTTTACGTGTGTTAAAGTTATGATATCTTACATGATTTTCCATAGTAAGGATTGGTTCGTTATATTTCTTTGATCACTTTTCATCCCCTAATCACTCAATCCTTTCATGCTTTATGTGGGGCTCAAACACAAACACTGTATTATAAACTCTTGCAAACCAAACTAAGGACATAGTTAACATCATACCATGAAATCATAGACAAGACAGGCACCAAAGCTAATCAACAAATGCAAATATCCAATATATATAGTCCAAATCAATGTAAATTATTGGTTCTTGGAAAGAAGAAGGCCTTTCGATCAAATTAAAGTATCATTATGCATGCAACTTCTCCCTAAACACTAGGTAATTAAAAGCAGTTAAGGATACTTCAGGCCAAAGCTAGCAAAGGAGACAAAGTGGGTTCTGTATGTACATCTTTATTATTCTGATTTTCTTATTTTCTGGCATGTAGCAAAAAGCCCACTGAGAAAACTTACAATGAGGCTTAAAAAGGTGTAGCTACCGTAAAATTGTCCGACTCTAGATGTGTGGTACTTCTATTGTTTATAGGGAGTCGCAAAAATAATAAAGAGTAATATAGAAGAGATATGATTGTAAAATTTGGACACCATAATTTACCTCTAATGATATGAAACAAATTGATGTTGATAAAGTACATCCTCTTTTTGCAAATTAATAATAAATAATATTTTGTAAAGAGTAGTAATTATTTGGTTGGAGTGGTCTAATTAGTTTTTCTACTAAGCTTTGTCCTTTGATGATGACCGATTACAAAAAAAATCACTTGCTAACTTTATGTCTTTAACATAGAGTAGGGCAACTTAAACCACAAATCGACGGAGTTTATTAAAGACTTGCTTGCTGGAAAGCGGCCACTAAGTGCAATATCATCACTTTGGTCTCATCCATAATATGCATATGTTCATTTTTACTATCCAAATGGAGTGTTTTTGTGTAACTTATAGATCAATACATTAAATTTCTTTTTAATATTTGAAGTTCTTTTCTTATTGTTTAAGCTATTAATAATATCTGAAATATAGAAAGGTTTCTCATATCTACAATAACTTTTATGTAATCTGACCCTGAAAGACGATTGGTAGCACAATTAACTGAATTAAGATGTCAAGAATTGAAGGAGGATAATTGGAAAGAAATTTAGAGCACCTAATAGGTATATATAGAATCATCTTATGTATAGCGTAACAATTTTGTAACATAGTGAAAATTGAAAGTAATTCATTATGTAGTCCAATCTCAAAATGGCACTAATTGTTGATAATTTAGAGTGTCGGAGTGGAGCGCCCGCTCTACTGATTTATCGCGCTTGCGCTAGCTAGACGCGACCCGCGATGTAACCGCGCCAAAACCGCGTTTAGTTTCTGGAAATCTGACAAAACTTTGGAGGAGCGCCCGCTCCTCCTGGTAGCGCGCCCGCGCCACTATTAGGCGCGGCCCGCGTCTAAGTCGCGACAAAATCGCGCCAGGTTTCTGGAAAATCAGAAGTTTGGGAAGATCAGGGGTGGCGCGCCCGCGCCCCTTGGTGGAGCGCCCGCGCCAGAGGGTGGAGCGCCTGCGCTGCTGTGATGGCGCGCCCGCGCCTCCTCGCTCGCGCCCGCGGTTCTTTCCGTTTTAGCTGTTTTTGCATCGATTGAGTCTATGATTATAAGATCTGTTTTTTCGAACAGAAAATAGACAGAATATTATTCTCTCTAACTCACCCCAAGAATTCTCCATAATTTTTCTCAATTTTCTTGCTAACTATTGTGAGAAATACTCTTGATTTTAGCTTTCTTTGTGAATTATTCATCTTCATTTCGATTCTTTGTACTAAGATCGAAAGGGCTGTCAATTGTATCCCAAAGAGAATTTCCGGAATAACCCAAGCACCGTGTGGGGGAAATTAATCTCTTTAGGAAAGTATTCATACGCCTTTGACAGTGTATCAAGGATTGAGACTCAAGTGGTCACCGAAATTCTCATGTTCACGTTCTTGGTGTTGGCTTGGAGTTGAGGCAAGTATAGAACTTTCACATTAGTGTTTTTCTTTGTATTTTCTGTAATACATTGGTATTTTGGTGTTTGGTTGTAATACATTGGTTTGTATTTGGATTGTTGTATAATTTGATTTTAATTATACATTGTTTAGGTTTTGTACCCACAATTTTAAGTAATTCTCATTTTCTTGAATTGCGGTAAAACCTAACACTAATAACTTGTGTATTGGCACCGCAAATATATACAAGTGTTATAGTGTATCAAATATGATGCGATCTTTAACACATACTCTTCTCCTTCACTTTTACATCAATTAATAGACCGGTTCTTTCTCTATGCCTATCTCATCCTTTATTTCTCAACCACATGGCTACTTGTATCTTTAGCTTTTTACAATATAAGGGTGATTTTACTTCGGATTTAGTAGGCCTATAATAGCTATAAGCAATAAATATATAGCTTTTGAGATTTGTATACACAATCCCTTGGGCAAAATAGGCTATCCTAATTGACTAGAGAAGCCAAGTTTCTCGCACCAAAGCATGGGTAGAAGAGATCAATCCTAGTTATATACACAAAAACCGAATTAACTTAGATTTAGTTCCTCTCTTTTGATAAAAGAATTTATTAACTTTTAGGGGGTGTTTGGTATGACTATTAGAAATGGAGTGGAAAGGAAATAAATAAGTAGAAGGAAATGAATCATTTAACCGTTATCTTTTCATTTGTTTGGTTTAAACATGGAAAAAAATCACTTAAACCTTACTCTCTTTATTACCTTAGCTTTTAGAGAGGTAATAAATGGGTGTAATCATTAGGTAATGGTATAGGTAATTGTTACCCAAGCTTTCTAACCAAACACTTGGTAATGGTAAGCAATAAATATATCAAACATGCTCTAAAAGGATTTAAAAGTATTTAGTTTAGTGTATGTATGTACTTTTTTTTCTATCAATCAAAGTCAAATAAGACAATGATTGAATGATGTAGACTAAAATTTAATCTTAGAAGGACTATCTTCAATATATACGGACTTACGAAATACTCCCTCTGTTTTTAAATACTTGTTCCACAATCTATTTTCGGCCGCTTTTAAATACTTGCTTCATTTCCTTATTTAGAAAGCTTTTACAATATTTAATTCATTTCTCTCAACTAATGGACCCAATATAAATCATATTTTATTAATTTCATATTCTCTCTCCTCCATTCTCTCAATTACTTTTGCTTTTTATAATTTTTTATTCTTCCACCTATTTCACTACCTTCATATTTTATTACTTTTTCCAATTTCTCCTAAAACTCCACACATAAAGAAATGGAGCAAGTATTTAAAAACGGAGGGAGTACCAAGCAAATAACCTAACCCAATAACCCGGCCTCAAAATTAAACCAATTAAAGAAAAAGCAGCAGGTTTATGTCAGCATGGTTATGGAAGACACGAAGAAGCTACGAAGTACTTTTGTGTAACACGAGTCCGTACAACCCAACAACCTGAAGATTGCAAAGTGTTTGGGCTTTCTTAATTTTAATAGGCAATAGTTGCCGGCTATCATGTCAATTTTCTATTACGAGTAATTATTGACGTGATAACAAGCTTACAACAAAGTTTTCAGGGCCCCAATTTTTACTTTAAGTGGCACCTATGAACGTACCATCAGTGCTAACTTTCTAAGGGTGTGAATTCTGAATCTTATGGAGATGTATGTTAGCCACTTAACCTAGTAATTTAATAAAGCAATTACTTCCCATAATTTAACTTAACTTACTTCGAATAATCATGGTGGATTATTAGATGGTTGTGGTTAGAGAAGAAACATATCTAGTTCAGATTTAAATTGATCAAATTTCCTCATTTTATTTTGTGCTATTAGATATGAACTATATGTTGTCTTATGTATATAAAAGAATATAAAGTCGTGTTATATTTTGTGGTTCTGTAGTTATATGGATGCGTATTATTATTACAAAGAAAAAGATTGTGTAATCCATATTATTTCATTTGGGTGAAAAGTCATTTTTCAGTTTTTGTAAAAGGGAATTGTGAATTGTTCATTAAATGCAATACAAATTTGTCGAGTTGTCGGGTCTTCTTTGCTCACAATGTCCCTAATTTACATACACCAGAATTTTTAGGAATAGAAAAAGATTTCTTTCCTTGATGTTATAATGTTTTTTTTCCCCATTGATTTTATTTTGATGTAAACTTGTGCTAAATGCTATAGTATATTAACTCCTATTATTCAAGACTTGTTGTACCTTGTACGGATTTCATATAAATGTGAATTTTAGGTGAATATCAAGTGAAACTGAAATATATGTTCCAATAAAAATTTTAAATAATAGAGCTTTCCATTCGGTAATTCCCATTTACTTGTAGGATGAATATAACTTGATTGCAAAAATATAGAAACATTCTTAAATACTTGTATTTGTATATGTACCTTACACTCCATATTTGTAGTTTATGTACAAACACTCAACAGCATTAAAGGCGAAAGACGAATTTACATAGAGCTTTCTACCGTCATTTTGTAAAATCTTTCACCGCTTACTCACTCTAGATGGGAAGAAAGGGTAAAAGAGATAAAACATAAACAAAACTAAAATCAACCAAAAAAAAAAAAAACCAAAAAAAAGCAAGGCTTTATGATTGATCATCTAGTAATAAAGGGTCAAGATCAAGTTTTGGAATTCACTTCACATCACTTATGCCCTTCTAGGTCGCACCTCCACCGTAAGAGGTTGAGCCATCTCACATGAGAGATTTAACACTTCTGACAAGTCCACCGTGGCATCCACCGCGGATGACACCCACTCATACTCGTGTAGCAGCGATGCAACCCAAAAGGTCACGGTGGCAAGCCCGAGCGCCTTCCCGGGGCAGGCCCGTCGGCCCGACCCAAACGGGGCGAGCCTCAAATCAGACCCGAGCACCAAGATTTCACTCTCGGGGGTCGAACCCAAGAACCGGTCCGGGTTAAACCTCTCGGGCTCAGGCCACACCCCCGGGTCCCGTGTAATGGCCCACATATCCACCATGGCAGTGGTCCCGGCAGGCACGTGATGTCCATCAACTGTAGTGTCTTCAATAGCCAAGCGGGCCCACGAGAGTAGTGGGCCCGGAGGATGGACACGGAGAACTTCTTTGATCACAGCCGTCAAATAAACCAATGATGTAATATCAGACTCAGAAACCGCACGTGACCTTCCGACGATATTGTCCAGCTCATCATGAATCCTTGATTGAACATCAGGATGAAGGACTACTCTAGCTAAAATCCACTCGATTAAAACCGCAACAGTATCGGTGCCTCTAAATATCATTTCCTGAAAAATAAATTAAACATAATTAATTAGATGTTATTAATATAATAATTAAGATATTAATGGATGAAATATTTATTATGCAAAGGTAGAAAACATCAAAGATCTTAGAGAATCTGGAAATGATTTGATACGACATTGTCAATCAAAATAAATTTACTATTTGGAAGTACCTATCTGGCCCTCTTGAAAGTGATACCATTTTTAGCTTTAGTCTCTTTTTTTGAACATGTGGAAGTGGAACCTAGAAATTTGCTTTGTATAAAATGCTAATCCTTTTCCTAACTTTTTATTTTTATTTTTAGCTTATGCTTTTATTTTGCTAAAATTTCACCACCATAACATTTCTTAAAGATCAATCATCATTAATCAAATTTCTTAACTATAACAAAAACCCCGTATTCTACTAGTATAAACTTTTAGCTAATACGAAGTATTATGTTGATGCACATAGTTAAACTAGCTAATTTGTCAATTGTCATGTACATACCTTGCACTTTCATTAACCAAAAAGAATATTAACGTCATTTTTGTTTTGTACGAGGTATAATTAAAAATTCTACAGATAAAAAACAGTACAGTCGATGCATATTACGAGAAAAAGAAACTCGAAAACCAACCAAATATCTTCACTTTTTCAAGTCTTAAACTATAATTAAATATTATTTAGACCATTACGTCATTTCAATTAAGGATATCAGCCATAGTCACTTCACCAACACTAGATCTACTTAACCAACAATCCTTATATATTAGGACTTATCGATTATGGGTTTAAATTTGTCCTTGGTACTCTTTACCACCAAAAGATTAGTCACAATCCTAAAAATGTTGGTGTGGCATTTTTGTCCCGACCTTTAAAAATTGGATAACATCCTCAAACTTTAGTACGTAATTGACGTAATATATAATCATGCATGCAGTTCTAAAACTAATAGTAGAAATAAGTTGGTTATACTATATTTCTAAAACAAAAACTTACCCAAAGCACAGCGATCATGTCCGAATCGGAAAGTTTATCCGAGCTCGGTAAGGATAACAAAACATCGACAAAATCCCGGTTGTTTGGAACCGGGTTAGCTCGATGTTCAGCAATAATACGACCAACGAACCGGTTCACTTTAGGGACAAGTCGGGAGCATCTAAACCGGATTTTTTGAAAGTCAAAATCAGCTAACCAAGATAAATGGTCGCCCCAATTTAAAACTCCTAGTAAATCATACCCTTCTCCCACCATCTCCTTCAACTCCTCACTCTCTTTGTTTAATGGGCCTTCAATTATACTACACTTCCACCCAAACACTGAGCCCATCATGTTACTCAACGAGGCCCGTCTAAACACATCACGTGGTTGGAACGGGCCACTTTGAGTCCCAAAATACGATGTCATCGCTTCTGCAATGGCATTTCTTTGGGACTCAGAGGCCTTAATTTGTTTAGGACTAAACATATGGGTTGATGCAACCCTACGTAAGGTCCGCCAGTACACACCATACGGGGCGAACCCGATGGCTCGGTTAAACATTAAACTATAGGCAGACTCTTTAATAGGTCGGTCAGCAAAGTTGGATGAATGAAGTATATCCTTAGCCACCTCATGGTGGCACGTAACGATCACACGCGTTTCACCGAGGCTAAAAGCCATAAGGCGTTTCGCGTTACAAGTTTGAGCTATGGCGGATATCTTACGGTGAGCTAAACCCGTCATGAGGCCCATACTGCCTAGAATGGGCCAGCCTCTTGGGCCAGGGATTGGGTTTTTGGCCCAATGAAACAAACGGGCTAGCCTGTATTTTCCCCAAGCTGGGCCTCCTGGGTAAGACCAGTGGATTAAGGCCATAGTTAGCCAAACTATGGCAATGACAAACAAGGAGAAAACAACATAAAAGGTTGAAAAATGGTTGCATTTAGAAAAAAGGGCAAATACCCAAATTGAGTCAATATTAATATTTGTGCTCATTTTTCCTTTGATTTTGGAGAGAAAAAAAGAGAAGTTTTGAAGATGATTATTTTGAGCTAAAGAGGTTTGAGTTATGTTTTTGGTGCTAAAGAATGAGATGTTGGGGTCCTTTATATAGGGTAGCAATAGGACAAAAGAACCCTCGCAATTAATTAATAAACTATTAAAGGGAATCAGAAGAGAATGTAATTTTAATAATTTTTATGGGATGCTAATTGGGTAGACCGTTATGTATTGTACTTATATAGTTATATTTACATGTATTAATTTTATATAATCAATTATAGTACTCTACTTGTAACGTAAGTAATACTTAATTATCGTTAATTACTATTACTAATTAATTTCTTGATTCTTTCATCAATGAAACGTAACTTCTGTTAACACAATTACACAAACCACCTTTTAAAAAGTATTGAATAAAACGGGGTAAACTTACAAGAACTGTTTGTGATATTTTCATGAAATTTCCCTTACTTGTATTGCTCGTAATATATATATTTTTTTTATTAATTTTTTACTAATTAAAGATATATAAAGGACTTTAGTATAAGCTTTTCTAAGCCTATTAGTAGCCAATGAGTAAAAAGTGATTGCATCCATGTATATATTATAGTATATCTAATTGTCTAACCAGCTTTCCATCTAACACCTCATGTCCTCATGTAATGGTATAAACTAATAGTCCCCTTACTAAATCTAAGTTGGGTTGGATATGGTGGGGTATTAATGTATAATTACTTGTAATTATAATTAAAGTAATAATCGCTGACATCATCTATTTATTTTTCTTCAAGTAAAAGACTTAAAAAGGGTAGAGTGGTAGACTAATTGTACATTTTCTAAAAGCTTTTACGGCTAACTGGACTAGCTACACAATTTCGATGGCCGGAGTTAAAATAAATATAACTTATTACGATCGAAGAAGCAAAAATGTTACAAAATACTGTTAAAATTGTGCATCGCACGAAACTAAATTAGAATACGTATGTATTCATCCCCAATTTACTCCATTTCAAGGAATTTATGTTTTTTATCAAGGATTTTTTACTCTATCTACGTAAGAATAAAAAAGTATCGAAATAAGTTTGACTTTACTTTAGAATATAATAGTTCTCCCTCCTCAATCCTCGTAGATTCTAGCCACCTATGCACTTTTATTTATTTTGTTTATTTTTGACATAACTAAATTTAATTTGAACGAAATATAATACATCACCTATACAATATTTGAGATATTTTATTGAGGATTTATTATTAAAGATTACGTATAGCACAATACATTATTTCGTAAGTCCAATAAAAGATAACAAGTCTATTCCAACTAAAACACAGTACATGATTTTATGGATGTATAATGTTATGTGCTCCCTCTTTTTCATAATGACAAGATTATTACCATCTTAATCACATATTGTGTAATAAAACGTAATGAATTAATTGAATGGTTTATTATATATACCCATCTAAAATCGTTGTTTCTTTTTTATAACCTAGCTAGACTAGATAACGAGATAGGATTCAATTCAAATTACTCTATGCTCAATAACTCCAGTTAATCCAAGCACGTACTTTAAGAGTGGGGAAGAGTAGAAGCACCGTCCCTAACTTTAGTTCTTTGATCTGATGGTAACATGAAAAACTTTATAAATACTCCGCAGTAAATCACCAATCCTTCAAAAAAGAGAAACTCCGTAGTGATAGAGTATATAAATCGATCATGGATTTCAACCATTAATTTAAGCTTTTAGTTTAAATGATTTTTAATATGATATCAAGAGTCAACTTGACACAACGATCAAAGGTCACGAGCTTAATTCTCATTCACACTCTACTTTCAAGTGGAATATTTCGCCTTGGGTACGTATAAGGGGGTAAAAGGCTGGCTCTTTTTGCATCCACACTTCAAGTCTGAAGGACTTTCATGTGAAGGGACATGATAGAGTATATAAATTGATCGTGGGTTATAACCATCAGTTTAACCTTTTGGTTGAACAATCATTTAACAGTAGATTATCATAATTAATTCATTTTTTTGACTCCATCTTTTCTATACGCTACTATTTCCCACTGATTTCCTCATCACCATAACACTCCCCTCTCCCTCCCCCCCATCCCAATTATCCCGCCAACTCCTTGGTGCAATATACTTCCTTCGTTCTATAATATTGTAATAATGGGACTTTTGCACTATTCATCACTCTTGTTTGACCATATAATATGATTTATACTTTAAGTAAAATATAGTCATGTGGGATCTTGTTAGATTTATCTCAAAAAATACTTCACAATATTAACTTTTTATAATTTGTACTCTTATACAATTATAGATATTTAACATATAAAATATGTTTTAAAATGCGTAATTTCATTCTTGTTACAATATTATTGGAACGGAGGAAATAATAAATTAATAGAACGTTAGATTGATAATCTGTTAGGTTTTTGGATATATCATACGAAGTGTAACAAGCTAAGAGACACAATAATTAGTTTGATGAGGTTTTCGATGGTGTCACAATATTAACTGAGTGTATCACGCATCACACATAGTGACATAACAATACTTAATTATGTAAATATATTGTCTTGTTGAATACTTATAATATTTCCAATATTTTGTTTTCAAAGTCGTTGCTCAAACTTCTTTTAATAGATGTTGAAGGAGTTAATATTAGATTTATGTACTTTTAAAAATTATAAGAAAGAACTAATCAGGGATCACATCCTAAAAGTGACCTAAACTAATACATGATCCTACTTCTTGGTCAACAACTTACAAGTAAGGGTCCTAGAAATTCTCCTCATTGAGTACCTTAGTAAAAGGTAGAGTCTTTCATCGGAATGGACTAATTTTGAATTATTTTGCTTCCAATTTGGTTTAATTAAGATGTTTCGAGATTTTATATTATATAATAGACAAAAATCCAAAGATCGATCTATATATAGGAAAATTAAAACATTTTTTTTAATATATAGAAATTTCAATAATATTTTGAGATAAGGTGGAAAATTTACGTTCAATAAGAAATATGGGGGAAAATATAGAAAATGTTATTTTTCAACAATAGTTGTTGCTCTATGGTTTTTACATTTATTGTCTTCCTCAATTTTTTAAATAGAAATCACACTCCCCAACACTTATTTACTTGTTTTATCACTACATCATTGGATAATATAATAGACGGTTAACACACTCAAAAACCTAATCAAAATACTTCAATTCATATCTATATTTTTGTCTTTTGTGATATTCATTACGAATAATCATTGCATACTACATAGTTTACCATAGGTGGAAACATTGCTACATAATCAGCCTATATTGCTATACGACTATACGAGTATTATTTTCCAATTCAAGCCAGCAAAATAAGAGTAAGAAAATGGATGGAAAATGTAAGGTAATGCTGTAAAAAACAATTGCAAAAAATAGTATACTAATGACTAATCTACAAAATCTAGAGGAAATCTTGAAGGCCTGCATGACAACCTACAAGTATCATACGGAATATTGTTTGCATAATTTGCGTTAAAATGTTGGCAACTAAACTAATTTGCGTTTACTAATTGTGGTGTTTACCACCTCTAATTAACTACGATCAGCATGATGAAACGTTTCCAATATAATTTGTTGACAAAAGTTTAATTATATATATTTGAAATAATAAGTGAGTAATTAAATATTTAATCCTTTACCTCCCTCTAATTGTGAGGAGCCATGTCCCTAGTTTGTGGCAACTCGTATTTATTGTTAACATCATCAATTTGCTTTTTTAAGCTTTTCCAAATATATAGATTCATGACGGGCTTTCTAATATTAGTATGGTGATAATTGGAAAGTATTTTCTTTGATATCCATGAATCTATATCATTATTAATATAATTAGATGTTTTAAAATTTATATATTAATCATTTTCAACAGTACGAGTGTATATTGATTATACGGTTGATAATAAGATTCCTCCTTGATTTTCTAATTGTTTATTGTATCTCAAATACTTCTAAATCTTTAGTGCAAAATTTTTTAAACTAAAATAATCAGCTTGAAGAGTAATTTAAGAAAACTCATGGCGTTGTATGTGCCTCAAAGATTCCTACATGGATTGATAAGACTATTTACGAATATCATGGACAAATTTGTAAAATACTCCGTGACATGCGTATACAAGTGCAAACTAATATAATTACAATATTCTTACAAGTTTTTTTATTTAAGCAAAACGAGAGAAATATGGAGTGCAGTAGAAATGTTGCGTTCAGTAAAAACAAGTTCATTTCAATAAAAATTAATAATTTCAAAGAAGAAATATAATAGATAATCAGTAAAAATAGTTTCAGTTCAGTAAAATAAATTTTATTTCGGTAAATTAATTTAAATTCAGCAAAAATAATTTGAGTTCAGCAAAAATAAGGTGAAGTGAACAAGACCTAATTAATTAATCTACAAACCCTATTGTTGTCATACAAGCATGCGGCCCACATCCTTAAAATATTTTATGAGTACTTCCTATCATGAAATTAATTGCTCTATTTAACTTTTTAAGCTTTTTAATCAATTTTGACCATTTTTTTCAGACGGAGTAGTATATTTATTGTATATGAAAAAAACAATGGTTAAATATCATTTGATCTATGGAGTACAATTCATCAATTAGTGTGTCTTCCGAACAATATCTCAAGTTTTTCTCCATTATTTTTTGTATTCGAGAAAATTTTGAACTTATGATGTGATAAGTAATTGCATGATGTTTAGAAATCTTTTAAACTAAAGAATATCATCATTATCGTAAAGAGTACGGCAAAAAAAGGTATAAATATGTTTAATCTACATTTCGTTATAATTTTCCCTTTTTATTTACTTGTAACCTTTTAATTTTTACACTATGCACATATTTCACTTTGATTACTTTTGGTGACTTATAGGTAAAATATATTCATGTAACATCTTGTTAGACTCGTGTTGATTTATATTTTTATAATATCAAATTTTTTATATTTTTTGACGTATTGATAATTAAAAATATTAACGATTGAATTAATGCGTTGATAATCGTCAAAAGAAAAGTGTTGTAAATATTATTTTTGAAAAAAAGAAAACTGAGGAAGTATTAGTTGTACAGTATAATTTATCAATATTGTGTTAAGTTTTTTTATTTTATGTACGGAGTATAATGTAACACCGCATCATTATCATTGCATAGAATTATGATACTGTGTAGTTTATACTACCTCCTTTTTTTTTTTTTTTTATTACATCATTTTATATTTAACACAGTAAAAAAAAAAAAGAGAGAGAGAGATATTATGACTCGCTCCTAGATGGAATATGTGGGGATTGAGGTATGTTAATGGTGTCGGGGCAGAGTGAGGAGTGTTCACATGAATGATCTGCCTTTTCATTCGCTAACTCCCTCGCGGATCGCAAACAGCCTAGTAGTTTGGGGACTTTCAAGGCCCCCAAATAGTACGGAGTACTATTACCTGGTTTAGTGTTAAAAGCTTTCATCTTATTGGAATCATTTTTGCTCGGATTATGTACTTGTACGCTTTGGATTTCAGTATCCTTTCTCCCACTCTGTTTAATCAAATTAAGGCTCTGTTTTTTTGAGATTCTGGGCTGAATAGAGTAGGGGTTAGTAGATTAGAGCAGATTTCAGCAGAGCAGAGCTTTCAACAGAGCACAACAGAGCAGATTTCAACAGAGCAAAGAAAAGTAGATTTCAACAGAGCAAAGCAGCTCAAAAGAGCAGGGTCTCATGTGTAATTGTGTAAGTTAGGATGCCTTCTACTTTACTTTGAATGATATTCTTAAATAATGTTGAGATTAATTTCAAACAAAGGAAGTATAAAACGACGATACTATAATACTCCCTTTGTAGGAAGTATTGTTTTGAGTAATACAAGTACTTTGTATCGTGTAAAGTATTTTTAAATAATATTAATGTTTGGTTTGATAATATTATCTCTGGTCTCTATTTTTTTATTTGGCATAATTTTTTTAAAAAATTTAAAATATATATATTGGTCAAAACTCAACTCATATATTGACATTATGTTAAATTTAACGAGGAGTGGAGAGATGGTTAATCCCTCCATCTTCCTTAGGGAGTGACCTAGGTTTGACTCCTGATCTCCCTCTCACTGATAAGGGGGGGATGCCCCCTTATCTTACCATTCAAAAAAAATAAAATAAATAATGATGTATCATACGAGTAGATATTTCAGTTAATTTGTACGGTGAAATTAAGAGTACTGTAATTTACATTTTAAGGAAAAAATAAAGTATAGTCAGAAAATCAGGTGAACCCGCCTTAGATTGAAGAGGCACACGTACGAATGGAGCAGAAATAGTGGGCTACGATGCGTGACAAGTCAATGTAGTCCGTAGTATTATTGCCCGCAACTCGAAGCTCCTGACCAGAATCATGAGTCATGCCCCGCTTCCCAAACTCCTATCCACACACGCGGCATGGTCGGCCTTCACTTCCCTCCAAATTTTGTTACGGACTCACTACTCACTTAGTACACTACTCTCTTCGCCTAAACCCACCCTTTTTATTGTCTCTCTCGTTTTACCTAATTTACGTTACAGAGTATGATTTATACTAGCCTTTGCTCAATCATCTTTCCATTTCTTTCCCCATTATATTCTCGCTACTCTTTCTTCTTTTTAAGCCACCTGTCACGGGTCATCTCCCACACCAAGGACGGGCGACAAGAGGGTTACTAGGCAGAAAGGCAACAATCGGAGCTAGGGGGCTTGCCTTGGTGCTCAGGTAAACACTTCCCCCTAAAGAGCTTTATATTGCACCTTGCTTAAAATCCTAGTGAACACCCACTTGACAGTAACACAATAATGGGTCGTTTGGAGACCCAAATGAAGTCCAAATAGGCCCAAATTTGGGGGTCCACCGTATTTTGGGCCAAGGAAGACGATGGTGGTGTCAGTTTTCCGAGACAAGGTCCCGAAATACAAGTTTGTGCAGCAGGTAGCCCAAGAAACGCGGGAAGCTTCTAGAAGGTTCCGGAGCTATCTACGGAGTTCTTTTGGAGGAGTATTCTAGAGAGGATGTCTCTAGAATATTCAAGGTTCATCTAGTGCACCTTAGAAGTCTCTAGGGTCTTCTATGTATGTACATTTTGTATGTAAAGTTCTAGAATGTTCCAGGTTAGTCCTTAGCATTCTAGGTAGGAAGCTTGTAGAAACCTCCATGTATGTAGTTCCTAAGGAGGTGGGAACTTTCCAGATTGATATAGTCTAGAACCCTCCATTTGAGGAGGTTAGGAACGTTCTAGATATAGGTTGTAAGTAGGGAGGAGCACTATAAATAGGCTCCAAGACATCATTTGTACATTCAAGTTGAGAGCAATACAAAAAGCCTTTCATAAGCACTTGTGTTCTCTTGCAACTCAATCCTTTCCTTCCAACACTTAGAGTGTGAGGAAAACTAAAGCACGAGGGTGCCAAGTGAGTGATCGGGCATACCAGCAAGGGTGATAGCTTGGGTGCTCAATTGTCTACGACACTTAGTCGTAAATTCGGACTAAGGCACTAAGGGTAAGTGCTTAGTTCAACCAAAGGGGGCTTGTTAGCACAAAGGGATCGTGCTAGCAAACTTATACTAGCAGCACAAGGAGTTGTGTTACGTGGGCACAAGGAGTAAGTGCCAAGGAGAAAGCCTGACTCATCTTACGACGGACTGTAAGCGGGTGGCGCACGGTGCGTGACTAGGGCAAAGCAGTCAGCACGTGACACACCGCTGGACAACTTTTAATACTATATATTAGTATGTATTGTATTGTGTTGATCCGATTTTTGTTGCACAGTTAATCTTTATAATTATATTATATAACTATATATACAATCTATAAACTTACATATACTAAGCCAAATTTTATTTATTCCATATATATTATAATTTGATTTGTGATCCGAACTTGATTCGTAAACCGACACACATAGTAATGTGCTATGCCACGGGCGTGACTATTATATCTTTATGCGGAGTAATAATTTGCTATTGAGGGCCATGGCCCCGTATATAAGGCTAAGCTATACTCCAATAGTAACCTCGAATGTGAAACTCTACCACCTACAAGTAGTTAGTACCAGCAATGCATTGACATATACTAACTTCCAAACTCACGCAAACACCGACAGCTAAATTATCAAATTTGCATCACCCTGATTGACCATACATGGATGTCTAGTTTTTTACAACTTTGTATTTGTACTTGTTTATCTATTTGTAACTTACCAAATATACTAACCCAACCCAATAATTTTAACTAATTTAAAGTATTGTATACTTATTTTATTGATGTCTTGATGTGACAAGTCAATCCACGAGTTTTTTTTATTAGTTGTCAATTTTACATTATTTATAAATATTTTTTCAATTAAAATTTCTTACCTTATTTAAATTACTCACGTTAAATTTTTTCACCTATGTAAGACGAGTAGACGACAAATAAAAGTTAATAGAGGAGGGTATATGTAAACAGTAGCATAATACATAGTGGTAAGACATGAAGATTGCGTAAGGACGAAGGCGAATCTTGTAGTTAAGTTTACAAAGGTGACGTCGAAATCAAAAGGAGACAAGTTGTGGTACTAGATTCATTTTGACGGCTTAAATAAGTCAAGTGTCATGGAGTAAACAACCCTGTCCGTTTGATCTTTTAATTTATGTTTATGATTTTGCAAATGGGCCGACAATAATATTTAATCTTCTTCATCACCTTCTGTCCTTATTATTTCAGTGCATTGTTTAGGGTTCCTGTTCTTTGCTCTTGTCTCTTCACTTCACTGTTCACCTTCATTATTATAACTTACTTTGTTCCACAAATATTGCAATAATGATGAAATTACGCATTCTAAAATATATTTTATATGCTAAATATCTATAATTATATAAGATTAAAAATTATAAAAGGTTGATATTGTGAAAATATTTTACGAGATGAATCTACCAAGACCCCACATGACTATATTTTACTTTACGTATAAATCATAATATGTGGTCAAACAAGCGTGATGAATAGTGTAAAAGTTCAGTTGTTGCAATAATACTAGCTAGAACGGAGGAAGTACTTCCTACTCAGTACATTCTAATTAATTTAAATTACTAGCTCATCATTCGTATAAAATTTTATGTAAATGGATTAATAACTAAATAAGGCCCTATTCTTTTGAGTTGCTCTGCTCTGTTTTGCTAAAATTTGTTCTGCTAACTCAATCTACTTTGCTCTGCTCTACTAAAACCTGCTATACTCTGCTGAAATCTACTATATTTTACTCTGTTAAAATCAGCTCTGGCTGGTCTACTTTACTCTGCTTGCCTAGAATCTCAAAAAATCAAGTGAATTGTTTTTTTAAATAGGAAAAGTTAAGTAAATTGGGACATTCAAAAAGAATAATGAGGCAAGTAATACGATACTAATAATTTAATCATTATTTATGTGAAATTTGGTAAAAATTAATTAACAAATTTATTTTTTTCCTAAAGTTGAATTGGATAGCAGCTTTTGCCCTCATGCATGCACGTTTCTATCATCAAATTCACTTTAATGCCGGTTGCGGCTCACCGCATTTATGTGTTTGTAGTTGGTGTGCTCCGTATTATTTGCCTGGACAAAACAATGGCTACATCACATATCATATGAAAATTTCTTGAACTTTGAAGGTCGTGCAACAAGAAATCTGTATGTATCTGTCTACACATTTCAATATTGATTGAATTTTTCTCAATCGGTTTACAAAGAACATGATGGCAATTCATTAGAAGATGTTGTCTACCATAAAATAGAGACATACTAGAGGACATTGTTTTCACTTGACTTGTGACTTTGTGAGTGTGAAAAGTTTATTAAAAAGGCATATTTCTAATCATAAATATATATATACCAATTTAATTACTCCGTATTAAAATTTATAGAAAATTAAATTTGAAAATATACATTAAAATTATACAACAAGATATTACACAATAACATATACAAAGTAATTTTTAAATATTAGTGAGAAAATGTGGTCGCTGATACTGTATAAATTGTTTGACCGTTAAAATGTTTCAAACTTTTATAAACTGGATTGGAGTAAATTTATGGAAAATATATGTGGTGAAAAGTTCTCAAGTGACTTCAGATATAGTTCGACTTATAAACATGACATAATTTTTTTTTTTTTTTTTTTTTGAAGGAAACGTTAGACGGGCATTTTATTATAATAAGTCAAGCTCTGTCAAAGTTGTGAAACTTTGGGGGAAATTGTCCAACCATACAGATTGTAGACTCACTAGCACTATATCTCTCCACTAAATGTGCTAAAGTGTTATACCCGTCCTCCGAATGTGATTACATCTAAAAGAAATAAAAGCATCTTTCATTATCCTCCTAATATCTTCATAGAACAACATCATTGGAGAAAAGCCATAGTTAAAAAACTTTGCATTTAACTTATGTATCATAATGGTAGGCTTGTTTCACCTTATTTATCTTATTTTAAAAAATCAGAGAATTGCAGAAGTAAAATCGAACAAAATAAATTTGGATACAACTACTGTACAAAAAAATCTTAGTCTCAAAATGATGGGGTCGGCTAACATGAGTTGTCCTAAGAAACTATTCGACAAAGAAAAATAAACAAAATAGATAAAATGACTTCTGATAAAATAAAGTAAAATATGTTTTAACAAATTAAATAAGTTAAAAAATTAATGAATTATAATTTTTTTAAAAAGGTGAGATAAATTAAAACAAAATAATTTCATACAAAACCAAATAATTCAAACAGAGTCTAACATAGATTGCATTATTTATTTTTATAGGAAAATTTGCTGCCAATATTTTTTTTAAAAAAAATGAAGATTGACTCAGACCACAGTTTTTTTTGCTCCTTATTTAAAAGATAATTTTTTATTTTTTTTTAATCTTACTGTAATAATTGACAACAACTATTAAAAAAATAAAAATAAAAATCAACACTTTCATATGACCTATTAATACTATATCTATAAAATTTCTCAATAAATTATAGGAAACCTTTGCAAGCAACAATTAAGTTTGATTTCAAAAGGAAAGGGACAAATTTTGTTTGTTGAAATAAAAAGAAAGGGACAACTAATTTAAAACATAGTGAATTCAAATAAATCCATAACTCCCCACTACATAATTTTATTGGAAACAATACGCCTTTTGCAAGTTTAATCTAATTACTCCATATAAAGTACATAGTACCCTTTGGAATTTTATGGTGTGTGCAATTTGATGTCAGCTGGCCTGAATTGAATCTATCTCATTACCTTAGCTCATAAATAATAAAATCTTCAGTTCTCTTAACCACTTTTAAGATATATAAGGTGTTTTGGACATAATATTTAAGTGTTGATAATTTGGTTGGTTTATTGTCTGAAATTAATGATTTAGTTCAGTAAAAATAATTTCAGTTCAACAAAAATAAAGTGAAGTGAACAAAAATAATAGTCATCGCAACCTAAATGGACACTCCTGATGGAATAATTCAAAAAATTCAAAAGATAATAAGTACTTATTTTTCAACCAAAGTTTTGACATTGTTTGAGATATGAAAAGATCTAACGATTCTTTTTATTGAAAAAAGGTCATCTGATTCTATTGGTTGAAAAAGTATTCACTCTATTTACTTGATCAAGTATTTTACTCTGTTAATGCGCATAATTAAGGGTTATTAGGACTTAGGAATTATTCCAAATAATTGACTACTACTTGCAATTTTACCCAAGAATAATCCACCTTTCTTTCATAAACTCATTCTAGCGTATATGAATATCTATTGAATAATTAGGCCGGTTATACACTTGTTATACAAGGAGTATATGTATGATAAACATCTCTCAACAATCAAAATATACGATTATATTACAATGTAGTATAATTTAGTTGTGTAGCGTTAATTATTGACTAGGTTGTTATTGTTCAAATACAAATTAACCAATAAGTATGTATTTTTTTTTTTTTTTTTTTTTTTTTTTTTTGAAAAAAGGTCACTTTCTAAATATTTTGCATGATTGTTAGTTTGTGACCTAAATTTTATTTAAACATCTATTATAATATACATCCCCATTTTAATGTAGTCTATACAAGTGTCTTCATTTTGGACTATCATTGCTCTTTATTCTTAATAAGAAGAAATTTTCATTGCACAAGATAATATTATCCGAAGCTTCCTTTCTCAAATCATCCCATATGTCAATAGTGTACTATCGTCTACCATTATTTTTTTTTTTTTAAAAAAATCTTTAGAAAATTAGCTAATCAAATTATGACATATAACACAATATGTACAATAACATCTAGTATTTTCTGTACATAGATACACCTATAGGTTGAATAATAAGCAGTACCTCAATTTCATATTTTTTGCAACTTAGAGGTATTATTTGTAAAATATAAAATATTTCAAAATTACAAAAAATATGAAACGAAAATAGTATAATATTATCAATGCAATATTTACTCTTGATTTTCCCTTGCTAAGTTACCTCATTACTTCTTTAATCAATCTCCGTCTTAGTTAAGGTAGGATCGAGTTCATTTGGATTTTATTGGTTGTTACAATCTCTCCTTCGTGGGATCCTATACTAAATTGTTTTTTTCTTATTAATAATTGTAGGTTGTCCAAAGATAGACTCTTGTAGGGGAACACCACATTTGGGACTTGCAAGTTCTTTCTTACATCAAAATCTATACCAAGTCAATTGAGTCAAACTCACCCCTACGTATTACTATATGTCTTTCCTTGTCAAATAATGAAAGACAAATTATGCCCCTCACTCTCTCATGCATATCCCAACAAAATCAAGCAAGATGTGACCTTGCTTCTTTCCGCATCTGCAGTTTTAATATCGTTGGTGTTGATTGTGAAGAGTCATAATTATATACATTGATATAGACAAAATTCATTCGCTTGTCAAAAGATATAAACTTGTATGCACGGAGTAGAACTTTTTCAAACCAATTACGTATACTCTAGTTGAAATCGTCAATATATGACTTAATTAGCAACTCTTTGAAATCTTGGTGTTTATGTTAGTTTGGCATCACTTAATTAGATGAAATGTGTGCTATATCTTTGCTGAACAATGACAAACATTAATTGTTGACTTGACATAAAACTTGAATATTCTCTACGTATCACGTTTTGACTTTTTGCACCATTCACCTAATCCTCTTTGACTAAAATTAATGATTTATAAGAAAAAATATGTATAGTCTTGTGGATACTTCTTGAAATCGTCTCAATGAACTTTTGATAATTGTGGATATATTATTAATAATGAGGTTTTAATAAATTTTCTTTTTGATAATTAAATGTATTATTGGTCAAAGTTTTGCATTACCATACATGCTTTGCAGAATCGTACCGTATCACTTAAAAAAATATAAAGGGAGTACTATGTATTCTGTCCGGAAATTAACCCAACAAACTTCAAATCAAAGAAAAAATCACTTCGTATTAATTAAGGAAGTACCTACATAATTACATATGCTACATTAAACTCGAACCAAACTTGATCTTAAACTTATGACACCTAACATTCGTATTGTCAAGAATGTCAACCCTTATATGATTTGATGAATTTGGGTGAAATAGTAGAAGTCAAATTGCTCCAGAAAAAATAAGTCAAATTATTTCTAAATTTACGAGAATTAGGGAAAGTACATAGACTAAATCTGATGAGAAGATATGCAATCGGTTTTAAGAATCTTCATGAAAGCCCCATTAATTGATAACCACCAAGTCTTCTTTTTTAAATATCTTTTCTTAGCATAAACTTTTTTCACAAATTGACTTTTGTAATTGTGTCTGACAATATAGATTTTTTCATTAATAATAAACCAAAACTCATCAATAGCCGGCTTACGATAAACACATAAGAAAATGTTTGACATTTTGAAATATATCGACCAAATATGATTCCACTAATTATGAGTAAACCTTCAATCATATTGAATATATCAATGCATCCGTCCCTAATTAAGAAATTAATCATAGCCCATAATTAGACTTGTTTGTGCAACACTCCCCTTGACATGCTAACTCTTTCAAATTTAGAGTACTAAGCACGCTCGAGAGATACAATACACAACAAAACTCATGTTGGGAATGAATGCCAAATACTAAGGCTCTTTACAATCACTTGGCAAAAGGCCTAAATCTAAAAGGTGTCACATACGTACATATGTTGATACCATGTTTGCTTGTTTGATTTTTAAAAAAATTTGAATGGGTTTGTGCTACTCAATTCAATAAGAAGATTGAAATGAGTTTAAACCACTTACAAAACTAAAATCTATATCTTCCCCAAACTAATAAACTAGTGTTAAAGCTCATTAAAAAATATTTTCCTTTCTCCAAAGTAGATTATTTCAATATGCACAACATGATATTGAACAATTATATTCTAGGACTTTTAAAAACGATTTGGAATATATGGTCTATGGTTGAAGATATTCCTTGATATAGCTTTGACACGTCTTATCAAAGAACAACAGATTAATTAAGGGAATCCTTATTAAAGCGCATTAAACTTTTAACAACTTAAAGCACCTCACACGTTAGAGAATACTTTTTCATAATTAAGTTACTTTGATCTAGTGCCAAGTACTATCATTAATCCATCATGTTTTTTTTTTTGTCTTGAAGATTACACTGATCACTTTGTGTACTCGTACTTTGCACACACTAAAAAGATCCAACAATCATACCAATACTAAAGCTAAATGGATTACGCTAACACTAAATAATTAATCAACAACATTAATGAATTAACAATTTGATTACCAAAAACTTAGCCACCTATTGACTATTGGTCTATTCTATTGTGAAACATGTTGTACGTAAATGCCTCAAAATTTTGAAAAACGTCTAAATACGTTTTTTCTTAAAAGAAATACGCCCACATACATTCGTCTACATACGTTTGTCCACATACAGTTTGAAAAAAGTGTCCACATACATTGCACTTTGACTTTTTGATAGAGTATAAAACATAATCCTAGACCTTAACCATCAACTTAAGTTTTTGGTTGAGATGGTTAATTAAAATGGTATCAGAGCCAACGTGACATAGAGGTCACGGATTCGATCTTTAAGTGGAATATTAAGCGCTGGGTATGAAAAAGGCTCATGTTGCATCCACACTTCAAGCCCAACGGACTCTCGTGTGAGGGGGCGTGATAGAGTATAAAACTTAATCCTAGGCCTCAACTATCAGCTTAAATTTTTGGTTGAGTTGGTCCGTTAACACTTTGCCCCAAAATTACTCCAATAATATAATCATGCCTTGGTCAATTGATAATTGCTTTTCTATTTTTACGGCAGCTAATTTTCCTATATAACAAGGCACATCTCACTCTCAATTGATTCAAAATAAACTTGTCTACGATTAATACAATGTTTAGTCTATTCTCTTCCTCTTGATTTAGGTCACAATTGTTACGTACTCCCACTCACAATATACCGATGTTGTTCGTGTGTGCCTCTCATATCCTTGCATGTTTAATTCCAACAAAACAACCGGCCTAAAGTCCTTGGGTTATAGGCTTATAGAAGAAGGGGAAAAAAAAAGAAGACATCCAATAGATCTTGAGTAATAATTAAACAATTTAGTTCCACTTTGTAGATAGTGCATTGGAGGAATGTACAAAAAAGTAACTTATAGAATAGCGTATACAATTTAGATGGTATCTTTTCGATAAACCCTAACACACAAACAACCCCTAAATATAAACAAACAAAAACAAACGACTCCATTATAGGGAGACACTGCACTCCAACATAGGGAGATAGATGAATATCTACACTACTCGTGTAGATTTATTGAAATCTAAATGGTAAAACTAAAGAAAATTAAGGAAAAGGGTTGAAAATAGTATAATTTCCGGCCTAAACGGCCAAGAATTTGGAGAAATCCTAGAAGAGAGGAGGAGAGAAGAGGCCAATTTAGATGGTACCTAGGAGAACCACTTCATATATTACAAGTACAATAATGATTGTGGTACAAGTACAATAGTACTTTAGAGAGTTAGAGACTTGTAAAGATTCTAATCTACTCCGTAACAAATATTGTATCGGCAAAAATCTGTAAATAAATTTTTTCTGGTTTTAAATACCGAACTTATTCTCGTGAAAGGAAGTTTCTAATGGCTAATGCTCGCTGCGCTCACGCTGCTAGATTATTTTTAGTTAATTAACATAAAACAAGTTTGGTTCAAAGTAATTTAATAACAGTTCAAAGGACAAACTAGTTGTGAGAAGGGCATATTTCAAACATATATCCCACCTAGACGCCTAAGTTGTTTAATTAAAAATTAGAATTCGGATAATTAGGGAATCTGTTTAAGATACCATCCTAGATTATCATACAGATCATCATTGGGATGTGTTATTTATTGATAGATGCCATTGGGTTGTAATAAAATCGTATCCTTGTTTTAATGCATATCAATACTACGGAGTATTATACTAATTTAATTTTTAATTAGGAGTCAATGATGAAAGCATGCTACGTGTACGTGTACCCTTATATAGTGTTTGTCTCGCTTAATTAATGTCAGGTTTTTCTATGGTTAAGCATTATTTTGAGGTTTTGTAAGGAGCTCAATCATGGTTACCAATTAAGAAAAGGATAGGTCAAGCGTTGAGGGATGAGCATTTGGAAGTGAGGGAAAAAATAAGGCATCTTCACCCCAAATACGGAAATACCTATAACTGGAAGGACTTGATCTTGTTACCTCAAATTACAATAAGTCTTACTTGATCTTTTTCGTTGACTAGTAATATAATCATATAAATGTTGAATAAATAAGTTGCCTAAGCTAAGTTTGAAGAATATGAAACTTGCTCTAATGAACTTATGAGCATATACTCCATTGAACATAAGAGTTATAAGTAAGATGATGTTATGTTCATTGAAATTAATCTTTATGTTCAATTCTTTGAAATTAGGATTGATGTTCAACGTATGTACAGTGTTCATATGCCTCCACCATCCAATTATTGCTATGTATTTGATACAATAATACTTTCTCTATCTCATAATATTTTTTTTAGAATTTTTTTTTTTAAAAATTTCAATTGACTTTTAAAGGATCAAATTCTACCAAAAAAATAAATAAAATTGACTATGCTTATTTGTAATTGAAAAATGAATGATAGGATTTGCATAATCCTACAATATCTTCACGAATTTGAAAAGTGGTTAAAAAAAGATGATAGGAATTTATATTAAGAGAAAATGCCACCAACTTGAGGATTGTTCAAAAAAAGCTTAATAGAGTAGTAGTATTGACTAAAGATAAGAGGACCTAAAAAAGAGACAAAAGAAAGATTTGATATAGGCGGCATATCACCTAATTGTAGTGGGCAGCACTCATTGTTCGCTACTACTTCAGCCTCCAGGTTACTAATTTTTTAATCAGGTTGATCACCGTTGACAAATGAAGTCAATTTTATTAAAAAAATTACATTGTTATGTCAAACTTGGTGGGTACTATGTCGTAGAAACTACTCGTAGTTGACACCAGAGTACTGGTCTACCCTATCTAGGTTTTTTTTTTTTTTTATTTTTTATTTTTTTTAAGTGTATTAATTTATTTAATATGATAATTAATTAAGTAAACCTTTTTTTTTTAATATTCCACCGGGTTTACTCTTTGAGCTCAGTTTTAGGAGGTTAGGTTCTATTCCTCTCCCAATTATTGCGGGGGATCGAATACACGGTTCTCCCTACCAAGTGCAGCCTCAATTACTACTGCACGAACAACCAATTGGTAATCAAGTAAACATTATAGGTGATCAGCTAATAATTAGAAACACTATCTATGTGACTAGTATGTCTTGGTTGGTGCATGTAACGTAGCTATGCTAATAACGTGTGGACACATATGATGTTTACGTGCACTAATGCTTGGTGCCGTTGGTGGTGCACTGTAGCAGTGGTGCATAACATAATTCGGAGCATATGTTTACAAACATATAAGTTATGATAAATTTCAAAAGTGATGATTTACTCAAAATGTCATTCATTAAGTGATTCATTCATAATATTAATCTCCTTGTCTCTCTTAAATGACAAGTTCTACACCTTTTCACTTGATAAATATTCAGCTATTCAATTTGTTATTAAAATTTATTGAATAATCAGACCATAATTAAAAATATGAATTATTATAACACATATAATCTTTCATAGTGATTAATCTAATTGACAATAAATTTTGAAAATTGGTCAATCCAAATTAACTACTCCAGCTCAAGCTGACACAACTTAATCCAGTAATCGCGAACTAAATGACATGTTGCTACATACCTCTACATCCCAATTCAATCAATCTTTCCACTACTCTAAAGTCTAAATGTATTCATTCAACCCAATCATATGCGAAATACAACATGCTAGGATGCTTTGCATGCATATCATGGACCCATACAAATGGTCCAATGCAAGAATTCAAATTGCATAATGCATATGATGAGCCATGGAGACATGAATCGGTGTATGTGGTCTGGTTAATTAGGAGTCACCGAATTTGGGTGTTCATTGAATTTGCTACTGCCAACTGCCAATAATTTTTACACGTAAAATTTCGGTGTTGTATTGTTTCGGCTGAATTTATTGAGTTTCTAAGTGGGATTGTCGTTGCTAGACTTGACATTTGATCCGTTTATTTATATTCGGTAGAATTTGTAATTATTTGCTAGTGAGGCAAAACAACATTTTTGGTAACGGATGCATCATGGCATAGCCTATTAAAGCAAGAGACACGACATGGCAAGTGCGCCTTATATTATGAAACAATTACCACACGAGATAGTAGACAATGACAAGTATTGAAGTATATACTATATACGTACTTTCCCAATATAAGTAATCTGTATAACACTAAATAACAAATAATGATGCAATTATATTAGTTATTCTTGTTTAGATGTCGGATTATACCTTATACAATCTTCTCTCTTACTATTGTATGAAATTGATGTGAAATAATTCTAATTTTCTTCATTTTAATGTATTGTAATTGAAAATATTCCGCACAGATGTATTAATCATCATTTTTTATTTATTTATAAAGTAGTCGTACTTAATAACTAACTTCTCTAAATTGACATTTTTTTCATAGCAAGTCACAAGACCGACAAAGGATGGTGATGTAAATGAATTTATTATCATCCAGTCACTCATAAGTGAGGCAATTTTTTATCATACAAATTGAGCATAGCAAGTTACCCAAGTTCGGACTTAGAGACAAAGCTCATCGGGTTTAGCTTGATTTATTAATTTTTTTTCAGAAAAGGATATTATAAAATAAAATAAGAGGAGCGCAATCAAGAGTGACTTGCACCTGACAAAATTGGCCTGGCGCTTACTCAATTAAATTAATCAACGAAGATTAAGCCTTATTGCGTTATGAAATCTGACTTGCCCAGATCATATTAAATTAAATGAAGTATGAAACTATGAACACATGAATGTCATAGTTACCTAATCTCTTATAATCATTCGTTTGTTTAAGTTGCACCCATTTTAGTGATATAACTATTCATATTGTTTCGATCATCTTTCGTGAATTATAAGTCAAAAAATATATATAATCATGTGAAATTTAGTTAATTAGAAGCATATTAGCATACACGAGTACTTTTTAAGATATAAATTTCTTATGAACTTATAATTCTTGACATGTGATTAAACTATATTAATAGGTAAAGTCATATATATTTGATATGCATGAAAATAAGAGGTGACCAAAGCACGGAGGAAGTATATATTTTTGTAAAACTATTGTTATTAATACAAAGAAAGAGAATATATATATCTAGGTTATAGCGTTTAAAGACAGATCTAGGATAATTTCATAGGACGGGCCGTACCTATAAGTTTTTGTTTTAAATAAAAAGAAAAGACATAAAAATTGTTGCTAGCAAGAATGGAACATGGTACCATTACTAGTTTCATTTGAGTGTTTGGGCAATAGAGAAAAACCAACTTAGCCAACACAAATTTATGGTATTAATTGCAGCAATATGTTATTTATATTTAAAAAAAATTTGTTGATGGGGCGGGCCTTGGCATGGGTAGGCCTGTCCCTAGATCCGTAGTGTTACATTTCTATCTTAATCTTCTAGTTGGCATTTTAAATGTTTTAGGATTCACATAATATAATATTTTCACTCTCATAATCCAAGAGAAGGAATAAGACATAGTAAGACAACAACACATACAATTAACTAATTAAGTAAATACTTATACATATGTCTATGTGTAAAACATTGTAATATCTTCTTGACATGTAAATCAATAATTGAACAAAAAAAGAACGTTATTTGATTAAGAGTGTTATATTTTTTAAAGCACAAAGTTACATGACACAAATCAAAATTAGAAACTATAGATTTACACCGATGTTTAGGAAAGCCTAATCACGTAGCTTAGGAGTAGTATGGATATTTTTTTTTTAATTTTTTATTTTTATTATCAAATCAATGTAACTCTGTTTGTTGATCTTCGAGACCTCGCTTCCACCGTAAGAGGATTTGCCATTTCGCATGATAGCTTTAGTTCCTCGGACAAATCGACCTCACCATCTATTGACGTCACCCACTCAAACTCGTGCACCAATGATGCCACCCAAAAGCTAACCGTGGTTAACCCTAACATCTTCCCGGGGCAAGACCTCCGGCCCGACCCAAAAGGTGCTAATCGGAGATCCGACCCAAGAACCATAAACTCAGCATTGGGCCCAGACTCTAAGAACCTATTGGGCTCAAACTCAAGTGGGCTAGCCCAAACATCAGAGTCCCTTGCAATGGCCCACATGTTAACAGTAGCCGTGGTCCCCGCAGGCACGTGACATCCATCAACCAAAGTATCCTCAATAGAAAGACGAGACCACGAGAGAAGTGGGCCCGGGGGGTGGAGCCTAAGGACCTCTTTGATCACAGCCGTTAAATAGACCAATGATGAAAGATCAGACTCAGTAACAGCACGTGACCTCCCAACGATATTGTCCAGCTCATCATGGATTTTTGATTGAATATCAGGATGAATCACTAATCTTGCAAGAATCCATTCTATCAATACTGCTATGGAATCGGTTCCTCTGAATATCATTTCCTACACAAACATAAATTTCATACATTATTATTATAAAGCAACAACATGCTTTAGTTTTAAGCCGATTTGAAATCGGCTAACGTGAATCATCATTAGGAAAGTGTACAATATAAAGAATATTTGATAAATTATTATATTTAATAAAAAATATTCAAATCGATTATAAATATGCTCTATAACATGCTCCGTGTTGCATTATTTAGTGATGTTATTAGATGAGGTATTCTATATTGTTAGTATGACAATTAAGTTTAGAATCTTTCCTTATTTTTTGTATTTTCATACGGTTTATACCAAATTTGTCACTGTACTTGACAACTAATGACACTCTATTTTCGTACAAGTATTATAAATTCTCTTATTCTCTTATTATGTTGTTATGTTATATCAACCTCTTATTTTATAATTTTACAAAATATTTAAAACACTAAAGTCATAATAAACATTACACACGTACAAAATTTATTTATAATTTATTTATAAAACAGTGAAAGAGAAATAATATTCCGACAAATATACTTACCCAAAGAACAGCAATCATGTCTGAATCGGAAAGTATATCCGGGTGTTGTAGTGACAACAAAACGTCAACAAAGTCCCGGTTCACATGGGCCGGATCACGTCGATGTTCTTCGATAATCCGGCCCACAAACCGGTTAACTTTAGGAACAAGTTGTGAGCACCTGAACCGGATATTATGAAAGTCAAACTCAGAAAGCCAAGAAAGATGATCACCCAAGTTAAAAACCCCTAGTAAATCATAGCCATCCTCAACCATCTCCTTTAATTCCTCATTTTTCATATTTTTTTCTCCAAATACTGAGCCCATCATATTACCCAAAGAAGCCCACCTTAACATTTCTCTAACTTTAAATGAACCATTTCTGTTCCCTATATTTTTTACCAATTGGGAAACTATGTCACTTCTTTGGGCCTCATAGGCTTTAATTTGTTTTGGGCTAAACATATGGGTCCCAGATATTCGGCGGAGAGTCCGCCAGTAGGATCCATATGGGGCAAACCCAATTGACCGATTAAACATCAAGCCGTAAGCAGATTCTTGATCAGGCCGGTCCACAAAGACCGGACTGTTCAAGATCTCCTTGGCTACATCGGCGTTACATGTTACAATCATACGAGTGTCACCAAGGCTAAAAGCCATGAGCCTCTTGGAATTGTAATGTTTTGCCATTGCGGCAATCTTGTGATGGGCTAGGCCCATCTTAAGGCCAACACTTCCAAAGATGGGCCAACCACGTGGACCTGGGATGGGCTTTTTGGCCCAATGAGAGAAGTGGGTCCAAGAGTATTTTCCCCAAGCAGGACCACCTTGATGAGCCCAATAAATCAGGCTCATGGCTAGCCATGTTAAGGCTAAGAGTAATATGGAGGTAATAATGTTAACAATGGTTAGATGGTTGCATTTTGAGGCTAAGGCAAAGAGCCATAAGGAGTCTACTTGTGAGCTCATATTTTTAGAGAGAAAAAGTGTGTAGAAGTTTATGTGAGGAAATAAAACAAAAGGTGGTAGTTTGTTTGTGTTGGGGGATGGAATGAAGGAAGTGAGGAAGTCCTTAAATAGGGGAGCTGATCACTTTGTATAGAATATGAATCAAATGAAAGTGATGGTTTAGAAAAAGATATTTAGTCAACTTCTTTATAAGATATGAGGATGTTGCTCAAGTATTCTATGTTAATCGGTAAGTAAGTATTAGGAGATTTACCGGAAAATTCAAGCTTAGGGTTCGCCAAGAAAAGTCAAGAAAAACATCTTTTCTTTTTTTTTTTCTCTCTCTTCTACCAAACTTTTTTCTCTAAAAAATACGACATAATTTAATTAGTACGAGGTATATGTTAAAGAAGGCACATGGTATGTTAAATTAGTACGGAATATATGTTAAAGAAGGCACGTGGTATGTTAAGAAATTTCAACCAAGTGTTGGGCCTAATGGTATGAAAAGGACTTTTCAATCATAGAGTTAGGGTTTAATTTTTACTATGGCCACTTTAGGCAAGGGTGAGGATCACCTTGCCCTTTCCCCCACTCTCAAAGTGTCTAGCCAGTTAACCTAGACCGAGTTAACATGTGAAAAGTTATAGATAGATGGAAGCACAATTTTTTTATCTATAAAAAAATGTTAAGAAATTCCAATGTAAATTACACTACAGCCCTAAAAGCTATTGATGACTCAAACAATTCTGCAATAAAATTTGTTTTTATGTGGCTTACATTACATTAATATGAGACAACTAAATTTGTGTAGTTTATGAAGTGATAAGTGATTTGATTATGACATGTTCTTTTTATTATTAAATTGCAACCAACAAACTTATAGTTTATGCATTGATAATGTCATTATTTAAAATTAGTTACAAAGGTATATATTAAATGATGATTTGAAATGAACCTGTTATTAAAATAAAATAAAAAAAAAAAAAAATTAATTAAAAAAAAAATCATTAATCTTGTTGAATTAGCTTATCCGTTCATTATCATACATCGTGTCTATTACTGTTTAGAGAGAATAACAAATTAAAATATATATGAGAACAAAGTCTAGAATAATTATATCCATTTAACATCCTAATCATCATAATAAAAATGATAGATCCCAAGGATTGTTCATGAGTGAGAAAATAAATCACTATTCATTAAAATAATAAATTAAACGAAAAAAAAGCTTGTAAAAGCATTTACTACGTATTTTTCTACATTCGTGAAAGCTAAGAGTCTACCAAGTCAATCAAAAGCTTGAGCTATAAGTTGAACTTGAAGCCCTTAAAACCTATGATTGGTTTAAATACTCTGTCACGATTCACATGAGAGTCGATTTGTAGGCTAAAAATGTAAATACATTATGAACTTCACGAAGGGTGTTAAATATTCCTCATGGAAAGAGGAGTGATGAGATTTGAAATTGTGACATTCTTTGTCATAAAATTATTTTAAAGAGCTAATTCAACCCAAAAAAAAAAAGAAGAGAGAGATATGGGTTACTTATTAACTCTATACAATTATTGCTCTCAAATTATGGTTAGAGAGTTGTACGAAGCTTATACAATGTTTCGAAACTTTATGACAATTATTCAATAGAAAAAGTATTAAGAAAGAAAATCAATGTCAATTGAATATTGACCCATAGTTTTAGGTTGCTAGGGAAGGCCAAGTCAATAGTACTAGATAGACAATTTTCTTGTTACTAACTAACTAATAAAAAAAATTAAGCAATAATAATACTTGTTAAAATTGATGTTGAGTAGAAAAATTAGTGTAAGCAACCATGTATATGTAATTAAATACATCATGGAATGCCTCATTTGATGATTCTAATAGTATGGCGAGTCTAACACTCTTTCATTTGATAATTTCAGTCAAAATTATGATCATGCGGCTGAATACGAATTTTATTAACCAAGACAAAGATTAAGTGTTTTTAATTGATTACTGTTAAACGTGGACACGGCATCACCCAAATAAACCTCTCTTTCTTAGATTTACTTTCCTGCATAAACCAGACAATCTATCATTATCTATTCATTAAATATCATTTATCTGACGTCAATTGAAACAAAAACCCAAGATTTTTGGTAAATATCTGACGTAAAAGCCGCTCCAAACTAATTTCCAACACATCCCGGTCTTCAAAATGGATTTGTTGTAACGGATAAAAAAAAAATTAGCGAAAAATAACGAAGTACGGATTTATAGAGGTGTCAAAAGCTTATTCGATCTGATCCAATTTGAAACCGACTCGAAAAATATTTGATTTAGATTTGAACTCGCGTGGATATAATAATTTAGTATGACTCATCTTTAAAAATTGAACCGATCAGATTATCAGAATTGACACCTCTACATATTTATACCGTTAAATACGAGTACTCCATGCTACATTCACAAACAGACAAAACTGCGAGATGAAGTTTCATTGATCTTGAATTGAGGAAATACATATATTATACAAGTAGTATTTATAGATTATATAAGGCTATATCAAAAAGAGGTTTGTATCTCTTAACGTCAGTGGCGGATCTTGAAAAATTAATTTTTTAGAAAAAATATTTCATTTATCCATGTTCAAGATGGGGTCAATGGACCCCACTTGAGTGTATGTGCATCCGCCTCTGCTTAACGTGATAACCAAAATTGATTCCAAAAACAATTTCGATTAAAATCCGAAGCCTATATATAACAGGAGGAAGTAGTAATGCAATATTATTATGTATTTGCAAATGCATAACAAATACTAAAATGTTGAAAATCATATGAAACAGAGGAAAAAAATGAGAGAAATAGGTAAGTGGGATCACCTTTTTAATTGTATCACTGAAAGCTTATATAATATGATCATTGGTCATTTAGTGATACTATATATTTACATAGTTAGTAGCACTAAATGCATATATATATAATACCACTGAATATTCAATGGTACAATTTGATCATCTAATAATACTATTGATCACTCAATGAAAATTCAGAATATATAGTTACGTGTAATTACACCATTTTGCTCCTCATTATGCAATTATTTGTGCATAACAATAATCCCTTAATCCCTTTGAACGCCCTCATATAACCGGTATCTTAAAGGCATATCAATAACAAGATAAACCGCTACCATTTAATCTTTCTCGTGGAATAGATAATGACATGTCGTTTTACATTGTGTTGTGATTAATTAACAACAATGAAAGAACGGAACTGACGATAAAATGTTGAAGTTTCGAATCGTCAAAAAATTTACCTAACTTAATTTTCCACATTGTCCCTGTTGAGTTAGTTTGGCCCAAATTTCATAAGCTTAATTAATTATGTGTTAAGGTATTCAAAAATTTCTAAAAAGTTTTCATATATTGAGAAATCGATGGAGAATTTTCTTAAAAAAAAAAAAAAAAAAAGGAAATTGATGGAGAATTGTGAAAAATCTAGAATTGGTAAATGGTCATGAAAACTATTCTAAATTTATGAGGCAATTTAAATAGCATGTTTGTAGAATTTTCCACACAATTCTGCCACCTCCTTGCATCAATTTAACTAATATAAAGCTGTTTCATCTTAAATTGTTTATACTATATTATTCCAATAATTGATCTACATATCATGTATAGCATGAAGACAACAAAATTTTCTCCAATTAGGTGGAAGTTTAAATTAATTTTCCTACTCCATTCCTTTTTAATTTTACTTCTATCTTCAACTTCTTAGTTAACTTGTTAAATTTAAAGTTTCATGAAAGATAGTCAACCAGGCATAATGTATATTGTTTTATTAAATTCTAAGTTTCCAATTTTCCATAACCTCTTATAATCAATAAAGTCATCTTTCTCAATTATGTAACACTTCTATACGTACAAGAGAAATAATGCAAGATTTGATTGATATAAGTATAATATATTTTCATCCAAAAAAAAATAATGGGATATTCTGGTCAATTGTAACTTCTATTAAGTGGTGTGGAGGACATTTAAATTAAAGCAATTACTTGCATACTTTTATATAATCATACTATGCTAGCTCTTAATTTTGAGATCAAGGTTTAATTCCGTCTCATTTCTTTAAGACATGTTGGCATTGTCATTAATATAATAATATCTATTATATGTTAGTATAAAAGCTTGTTAAAATGAATCAAATATGACCTCAATTGATTACTTCATAAATGTTTTTTTTTTCTTATATATTAAAAAGAAATTAGAAGACTATCTTAATTTGTAAGTGATGTCTAGATTCTAATAGAATGGAAAAATACTAAGAAAAAAAGAAAGAAAAAAAAGGAGGAATTACATAACTTTATAACATGTCCTAATTTGAAAAGATATGAGAAATCACCCTCTTTTTTTTTAATGTATAAATGGAATTAGTAAAGTTGAGTATTGGTAAAAAAAAAAAAAAAAAAAAAAAAAAAAAAGAGTAAAGTTGAGTACATACATACACTTAGGGCTGTTAATGAGCCGAGCCTGCTCGTGAACTGTTCGAGCTCGACTTCGGATTCGGCTCAAGAATAAACGAGACGATACATGAGCCATGCTAAGCTCGACTTGAATTATTTTTTTTATATTTAAATAAAGTTAATAAGCACAATAATAGCAACCCACTATTATACTTGGGTAAGTTATGTGACATAGGTTATGTATTTATGGGCCTAATTAAATGAGTCTAGTTTCAAATTCGAACTTATAACAAGCCTATTTTCAAACTCGAGTCCATAACGAGCTCGAGCCAAGCTCTACTTTTGAGCACTCGAGCTCAATTTTCAAGGCTCGACGAGCCTCAAGCTCGAGCCAAGCCGATTAGTATTCGGACTCGGCTCGGCTCGACTCATTAACAGCCGTACATACACTATACAACCTAAAAAGAGCAGAAGAGGAGAATTAACACTTTATAAATCAGAAGAATTACATTGATCTATTTCATCAATTAAATTTAATAAGTACGAGTAACGTTCATTAGGGTTATAAATGGAAAAAACTTATCATACTTTTATTTTCAAAATATCATATCTTTTAAAATAGCACTTTATTATAAACTAGAAGAAGTACATCTATTTCATCCATTTAACCTTCTTTTAGGCTTATAAATTGAATAATCTCTTATCGTACTTTTATTTTCAAAATACTTCGTATCATATCTTTCAAGATATTTATTTCTTGTTGTCCAATGTCAGAAAGCTAAATATGTGTGGTGTAAGCCACCTGAAGTGCCTATGGACTTGAGAACTCAGGTATTTACTTATTTATTTTATCAAAATGTATGCCTAAAATAAATTTGACCTTTTTTCCCTCATTTCTTTCCAATTTCAAACAGAATCAAACATGCCAACCAGATCCACTCATAGAGTCAAACTACCCAATAGGCCAATATTATGCTTATCAATTATAACACTGGTGAAAAGATCGATCTAGTGTGCTCCACGTTTATTTGATCAAATTTGCGCTATATATCCTTCTCGATATTACGTTCAATTTTGTACATCCAGCTTGCTCAAACAGCTTAGCCTTAGACTACAAGTGATGCAGGATCGTCAAAAGTACACAACGATTACATATAGTATAAAATTGTAGTTACGTAGAATACTACATTATTTCAATTCAACCAAAAGTTTAAACTGATGGTTAATGCCTATAATTGGTTTATATATACTCTATTATAGTTTCTCATAATTCAATATGAAAATTATATTGTTGGGAATTTCATCTCAAGTTCCACATGGAAGAAAAAGCAAGGAAGGAACTATTAATATAGTGATGCTCAATATAGTGGTACAAGGTTTTTTTGGAAAGGAGTCCAAAAACAAAATTGTGCGGGCTAGGCCCAAAGCGGACAATATTGTACTAGTGTGTGTATGAGCATGTATCGGTAGCCCGACATATATATTACTATATTAGTGGATTAAGCTATATGCACTTTGTTGTGGTTATTCATTTATCTTTTGATCTGCTCATCCAATTCAAAGTATGGTCATTCTAAACTCTAAAGCATCAATTTACGTACATATAAATTTGATCCTATAGTCATTTGCCTTTCAAATTAGCGATCTCATGTACAATTTTTTTATTTGTTAATGGAAATTAAAGTGCACCGGAATATATAGTAGGTAGACGATTGAAATGACACAAAAAAAAAAAAAAAAAAAAGAGGTTAGATTCTTTGGAAAAATGTCTAACCCACTTGTTACTTTCAACTTTAATAATGAACTCGTAAATAATGATCCATGAATCTTGCGAATCTAAAGATTTGGAAGCCAAACCCACTTGCTCTAATAACAGGATTCGGATGCCTGCAAATGGAAGTTTTTTTTAGACAACTTCTCCAATAAACAAGATTCAATATCTTCTTAGGCTCTACAGTACGCTGTAAGACTTGAGAATATAAAGCTCTCTCACTTTATTTTCAGCTATTTTCTCTTTTCTTTTAAAGTATATAGATCATCACACTTTGTATTCCCTCTGCCCCTTACACTAACACTACTCTATGTACTCTGTATTATTTTGGCGTGTTGCTTTGAAGTTTGACATACGTTATTTTGATATGTTTTCTCGCTTGCTCTCTTTTTCTCCTAATGTACAAAAAAAAAAATAAACTCATGCATAATTTTTTTGTCCAAACCTTAGTAAAATAAATATGAGAGCTAGTGCAATTATAAAGGGACGGAGGAAGTAGGTCGATAGGTTAGGATTTATACTACTCATATTATAGTTTATAGGTAGTAATATATGAATGGGAATATATTCAGTTGTAAAGTTGGGAGGTCATGGTCATGGGTGTGGGTTTCACATTTGCATGGGACTACCAATTTTATTGGTGGGCTTCTTTTAAAGTACAACGTACAAGTGTTATAGGTCCATGTTGAATCTTTGCTTGAAAATGCTCTATTTTATGTTCTTCTATATTGATTGAAAAAGACGTTGGCGCAATGCTATTAGTTTCATCTAAAATAGCCTAGATTCTCAGTTTATGAAATCATATTTAGTTTGATACAATTGGCTATAATTTACATAGTACTGAGCAATAAACATGATTAAGTTGCTTATGTGTAACTAAGGTATCAGATTCATATTCATCTCTATACAAAGAGTTTATTAATGGAAGACGTCACTTCATTTCTTGAAATTATAAATGTAATGCCCTTTCTAGTTTTTTTTTTTTTTTTTTTTTTTTTTTTTTTTTTTTTTTTTTTTTTTTTTAAGTTGGATAAGACACAACTCACACAAGACCACCAAAGGTCTAATTTTGACCCAACCCAACTAGTCTACAAAATGGATGAGTCGTGATTCAATCTCAAAATAAAATTATGAACTCGGCTAACTAATAAGATTTTGGCTAAATTAAGCCTTTTTATTAAATATAATTCTAAATTGCATTTTGCCTAGCAATTCTCAACTGCTATTTCAAGCTTGCTGGTATAACATATCAATCATTTATCCATCCAAAGATATTCAAGATTTTCGTTATCTAGAGCCAATACTGTGTATATGCATGTATCAGAAGGCAAATCATGCAGTTGATTTTATTCCTCACTTTATCGTGAGCTAATCTAGACCATCTTTTTCATGATCAAACAACTGAACAATTTAGCACTAATAAAGTCATGATAGACCAATAACACTTATTGAGATTAACTTCCGATAACATAAAAAAAGACAAAAAAGTAGAGCCAAAAGATTTTAAACTCTCATTTTACTTTTCAATAGATTAGTTCTTACCAAATAAAATCATTGGGAGATCATGTCTTACCAACTATTCCCTTCGTCCAGATCAATTTATCATGTTATAATTCAAATCGTACTATTATTATACCAAAAAAGTTTGGACGAACGAACCAAATACGGAGAGATTGGATAGGAGATGGATAGTAAGAGAGGGTGGAGAAGGGCATCAATGAGCTCATTCATACTTTCCAAAATATTCATCCTTGCACTACACTTAATGTACAATTTGCATCACCCATTATCAAATAATATACGTACTTTGCAAATACAAATATTATACTTGTTTTAAGGTAATTTCAATAGATACATAGGTACTGTATAATTGGCTCTCGCTTTTGTATTCAAGGCTTATGGCATCATAATATGTAGGAAAGAATGACATGAACTTAGATATCTTAATTGTGTGCATTGAAAGATGTTTAAAAAGGCAATTGGGACAAACAAAAAACTGAAGTATTCAAAGGGGTATTAGTTTCAGGAGAGAACTTTACTTAGATTTGTAAATAATCAAGTATTCCTCCAAAGAACTCGATCTTAATCCCTCTGTCTATCAGTAAAAGATGCAGTAAACATCAGCTTAAATTCATGCTATTCTGTTTATATATTATCACATCCCAAAAAAGGTGGTGCAAATCTTGATGTAACTCCCATTAATTCTATCTGTAGATTATGCTACATGATACTATTAAAACTTTGGCAAGTTTTATGAAAGTCAAGAATGTTCATCTGTTGACTTCTTCAATGGCAGTGCTATGGACTATGGTTACAGAATGAAGTCAAAATCCCTGCATTTTTACTACATTTGGGTTAAGTACTTCATCAGGATATGGTATATAACTTGTATCAGCAAGGTGGGTGACATTAGGGAAGGCCGAGTAGTAGACCATCAAAATTAACAGGAGATAGTAGTCTTTGCCACAGACAGCCTGTGGAGATGAGCTCGGGTGGCTGAACAACCATTGCAATATCATCACCCCTTCTATGCAGCATGCCTATGATAGTGGCACAGTCACCTTCTTTTATATAGCTGATAAGAAGCAGGTAGAGTTCCTTAAGCACCCGAGTTAAATCATACTCAGTTCTCAAAAGGGGAAAGAGTAAGAGCTGAGAGGAGTTACCCTTCTTCAAGGCGTATCACACGAGAGTTGGTTGCAAGATTTCTGTCTGTCAGCCATTTTGTCAAGTTGGGGGATAGGATTCTGTGTTTCCTTGTATTCACAAGCCTGCTCTCAATGATTAGGGGAACGATTCTACATCCGCATCCAGCTTTTACCAAAATTCGGATGCCTGAATTTTTGTCAGATATGTAGAAGTCTGTAGAGAGCCTTTGCAAAAAAAAAAAAAAAAAAAAGTATCCATTTCAAACGTTCATCAAGAAAGACAACATTTGAAATTTGATATCAGAAACATGTAGATGTCATTTGTTATTTGTAAGCACTCGAGTGTCTTTTATGAAAACTTCCATGAATTCAGTCCACAATAGAGTGTCAAGTTTTTATACCCATGTCACAGGGTCGAGGATTTGACATTGGTGCTGGATGTGAAACGAAGAGTCTGAGTATTAAATCAGCCTCTGCAGTAGTTATTCCAACCATAAGAAGGCCAGGCATATTCTAAATACTATAGGCTGAAAGCTTTAATAGATTGTTACAAACTAGGTAAGGTTGTTACAACTTCATAAACGGGCAGAAGAGGAAATAGGTGAAATCTTTATGAGAGAAGGTAGTATATGGACCTAAAAGGCAACATTCTTTTAACTAACAGCAGGACAAGTGATTCATGAACTTTAATGATAGAATAAATGATCAAATCATGACATTTTACTTACTACTGAAATAAGTTGGGGTAGTTTAAATATTATGGATACTTTCTCCCAATTTATACGTTTCCATGATAATGTGTAAGGCAAAGGCGCAAAGCCCTAGCTTTGCAGTATGAGAATGGGTACGGAAACACAATTCGCTACCTAGTGTTGTCAAATAAGCCCAAGAGTGTACCATTTCGCATTTCTCACATAATAGTTTGCAGGAGGTTAGTGAATCAGGACACAAAACCATTAGCCAATATGGTCTACCTCAAGTAACCTTGTTGAATCCTCATAACCCAGATAAACTCATAATACAATGTGGACCAAAAGAATGAGAAATCATACATTTGCCAAAGTGTGAGTGTGTGACAAACTGACAAATACATGAATCCTCGAATCCAAGTAACACAACACAGTCAGATAATCAGACTTCTGTAACTCTAAAAGTCTCAATTGACAAACAAATGTAATACTAGTATTATAACAGAACAATATGAATCAAAACCCTGCTCAATGAAATGAAAAATATAAAAACAGTAACATACCTCAGAAAAAGCTAATCTCCAGAGAAAACATGGTTGTTTAAGATTGAAAGCCTTGAATCCAAATCCTTGATATTCATACAAAAGAGTAGATATAAACGCATCCACCAACATTTTCAAAAGATGATTCTAACGATACTTCACCGCACGAAACTGGCTGACATCAACACAACACTATTATTATATTAAACATTCAGATTCTACCACATTGTAACTTACCCAATTCAAAATTACAAGCCCCAGAAATTTAAAACAATCAAACCCAAAAAAATAATACACCAAAGTAAGTGAAATTACCCCAGTAATCTTGACAAGTTGCCCATTTCGGGCGAGGCGGAGGTCGGAGACAGGAAAAGAGCGCAGGAATAGAAGAAGCGAGGTGTTACGGCGGAAGGAAACCGCATTCCAGATAATAATGGCGGCAACAATGGCGGAAAGAGAAAGCGAAGCAAGGAAGAATAGAGCATTTTTAACTTCTATAAGGATAAAAAGGGGAACACCAAAACCAATTACAAACAGAAAGATTAGAATAAAAATAAAAGTTCTTGGGATTGAAATGTAATAATGTGAAGTAGTTGCATCTGAAGAGGAAGAACAGGAGATAACATTCATCACTTATACAGTTTTTTTCTCTCTTTAAATTTTCCTGGTTTTTGGCTTTTTTGGGTGCTGTTTTTGTTTCTGGGTACTGTGTTTTCTGTAAAACTGCTGCTGGTTTTCAGTAGTGCGGTTAAATGGGTTGTGTTGTCAGAATCCGGACCCTCCGATTATGACGTTACATTCTTCTTATTTATTGGGTCGGCCCGAATGGTTGTTACATTAGTGGATTGGCCTAACAGTTGACGAGATCGGCCCACCAAGCATATGAATTTTGGAGTACAAGTATGGGTCATAAATTCATCATTGGAGATGTGACTCCATAAAACCATAATTCATGTTATTTATCAATAAAGTTACTACGGAGTAACTCCATCACAAATTGTAGCTATATGACATTGAGATTGAAGATAAAATATGCAAAAAGGGTCTCAAAATATCATGTTAAACCAGATAAACATACCCACTTTATGTAATTTCCTTCAAAATAGACGTACTCTCTAATCTTTTATGTGAAATAATGTTCCTTTCATCCTCAAATAAAAGTCTTATTTCAACCAAAATTCTTGCCCCTAAATAAAAGTTTCATTTCACCTTTAATCTTTTATTTACCTAGTTTTAATCAATCAAACACTATTATATTTCTTGTTCATACACTTCTAAATCAACCTAATTACACTTGTAAGATAACCAACTAAATCCCACTATTTTTACATAAACCTACCTAAAAACCTGTGCAAAAGCCAAATGAAGCTCTTGTTTGGAACCAAAAGAAATATAACAAAGGGGACACAATTTATTACAAGTAATAAACTAGTGAGCTACCCGTAGTATGATTTAAAAGTAAAAAAAAAAAAAAAAAAAAAAAAAAAAAAAAAAATCACTTGTCAACAAAAGAAAATTGTGGAACCTACATTTTCAAAGTTATTGTCAATGTAGGGGTACCAATTGTACTATTACTTATCTTAGGTTAATGAGGATACTTTGGACTTTTATAGGATCTAATGAATGATAGTATTATCATTGCTTTGTACAGTATATGTCATTTCTTCTTTCTTGAATGTCATTAAAGCATGATTTGATTATCAACTCAGCCTAAAGAAAGAGCACTAGTGCACTACTACATTTTGTATTAATGAGGTGATATTAGAAACGTGAAGTTAATCCCTACAATGCAGAAATGAGCTGATTTTAATTAGCACATGAAAATAAAAGAATGCATCACTAGTAGGACGGTAAAAATATGATTTGCGAACATAATTTGTAAATGCTGAAATCATCGGTGTCACTTTGTTGGAGCATATATGTTATGGCAATATAAACATTAGCAAAATCATACCGAATAAGGAGTGAGCGAATGACCATGGCTTTTTATCTGATACGAACTTAACTTACCTACTTGTAATGCAGAATTTGATTCATTGAAAAATAAAAACAATCAAACTATACTTCTACTATTGGTACTAAAAATAATTAATCAATTGATATTTGATCTTTTAACGAAAAAATGACAGCTGTGGGATTTTAACCCACGCCCTTTCGGACCAGAGCCTAAATCTGGCGCCTTAGACCACTCGGCCAAACTGTCTAATGTGTAATTTGTAATCAAGTTTATAAATATAACATATAATTATCATAATTTACGACAAATTTTATAAGGAATGTCATGATACTTCCATTGTTTTGGATAGTAGTGGGCCTAATTTTCTTTGGCAATGTCAATTCATTTTTGTCCTTCCTTAGTTTCTAGTACATGTACTACCACCTATATCTACTTACTAACCTACCCTCCTTCCTATGAAATACAATAATCATTTAGGAGTGTTTGTTTATTGTTTAGGGTGATAATATAAGGAGCATGTGTGAGTGATAAGAGAGTAGAAATGGATGAGATCTAGTTTTGAATGTAGAATTTAGGGGTACGAACATCGATAAAAACACCTTTTTATTCCGCTAATTGTATACCAGTTGATTGGATGGTGTTAGATGGAGGGATAAGAAATTATGAGTTGATAAAGACAGATTTACCTTTAATTACATAAGGAAAAAAAAAAAAAAAGGAATGAAAAAGTTTGTATAGATATTTTAATAATTTTGTCACTAATTCCAATCATATTCACAATTCATGTATAATTAATATGGATAAACGCTTTCGCTTACACAAGCACTCTATATACTTTATTCTTATCTCTTCCCAACCATTTTCGTTCTATCATTGTTCCTTCTTATCCCTCTTATTCTTGTTCTTCATAGATTACCAAACGTCCCATTTGAGCATCAATTGTGAAAGAGAGGGGAAAAGAAAACTAATGTTGTTGGCATGATCGTCATTAATTAGGGTATTTAAGTTATTTAATTTATAAAACAAATTCGTCATTAATTAGGGTATTTAAGTTATAGAAAAAAAAATTGAGGATGCCTTGAGGATTTATGAATCATGGAGTTGATTTGGCTATTTTTGTTGAAAGCATAAGGGGTATCATAAAGTTACAATCTTTCTAAATTAATAGTAATGTTTATTTTGCAACTCATCAAATCTAATACTCCATTTGTATTATTGATTAAAATAAAATTTTATTAACTAAAATAGTTTTTTAATCATTAGTATATATGTATATAATTTTTTCTTATGTTCACCTAAGTTTTCCCAATTAGAATGATTTTTACTCTTTCAACTAACCATTTTATTATATGATCGCTATGAGAAATTTATTTTACTTTGTATTGAAATGAATAGAAAAAAGTCTTAAATTACCTTAATTTTAAAAATAGCATACATCATGCATTGAGAATTAGCAAAATTGATTTAGCCAGCTGGTTTATGTTCCTAGAATGATCAATTAAATTATGGTATATAGCACTGTCAAAGTAACATTAATATTGAAAGAAGGGTCAACAATTCGATTTGCTTACATAACATGATGTTCATCCAACAACAAATTAAAATGTGACCCATCTTAGGGAACGGCAAAGAGCGTTAGTTAGTCAAAAATATGTGATGTTATATGTGGTTTTCAATTCAATACCATAGATTAGAAAACATTGGTAATTTGCAACCTAGATTGTAATATTTCCTCTGTTTATTTTTTATTTTTTAATCTATTTTTATTTTGAGGTGGTTTTATTCAAGGTATCCATTTTCTATCTATTTTTTTAGCGTCTTATTACCCCTTATCCTATAGTATTTATCTATTTTTACTTCATGCCTTTTACTTTATTCACTTTTTTCTTATACTTACTAGTTTTCAGGATCAAAGCACACGATAATTGAACCAATTTTAAAGAATAAAAAAATCCACGAAAGTTGTAGAGATTTTGTGTATGTGAACAATGTGATTGATGTAGATAAACTAGATTGAAAGCATGGGTCTTGTTCATCCTTACTTTATCTTTTAGATAAAACTGTCCTTTCGGGACTTTTATTTCATGATAAAAGAGTTGTGCTTCTCGTTCATCATCTTTGTTTTTAAAGGTCGGTATGTTGGTGGATTGGTCAGTTGATGATTTGTGGTGATTTGAGGGACGGCTGTTGTCCTTGTTATGGGCTCATCTTCTCTCTAGTGTTTTGCCTTAAAAGGTGTACTTTCCCTCTTCCCCCACACTACATTGACTTTTTTTTTTTCATGTTTGATGATTTCTTACACTCAACTCGAAATACTTTTCCGATTATAAAAAAATACGTCTAATTTTATTTTTTACCCAAAATCACGTCTAATTTTAAAACCAAATAAAAAATGGAATACTCAAAACAATGAAACTATAAGATTTGACTTAGCTATTTGTTACTAAAATGAACAAGCAAAGATCAAGTTTATTTGCTGTTTCCCGTAAAAAAATAGTTTGTTGTTATGTGTGGTCTGAATACGTTTACGTTTAAGTGAAGTTACATGACTATTCTATCATCCTCCGATGCTTATACCCTCCTCAACTCCCCCATTGTTTTATTCATGACTCGTACCTCTACCTTGTATGAATATGTACATAACGCGTATGTGCTTAGAGTGAGCCTAATTCTAGCTAGCGCGCAGCCTAAGCTATCATGGTTGCATAATTTTACTCCTTTTCTAGCTAATGCTTACAATGTACAATAACACTCACAACAAGCACAAGCACAACCTAATATGAATCTTGCCGCTAGAAGGATATAAAGAGATTAAGATGTACACAACTTCATCCCGAGCAAATTGATTATTTCCCTAGAAATAGATGTACTTATTGATCAATCATTCAAGACCAAAAATCCCACCATTGACAACTATCAACAGCTTGATCAAACAACCCATCAGGGCGAAGGTCATCCCAGCCTTCGCCCGATGTTAATGAACCATCAACTGGTTGTACCATTGTTAATATATCAGTTTCTTCTTCCATCCTAAAATAATTCGTGTTTTCACTCGATCCTTCATCTGATAAGATGCTGCAAGCTCCGTATTCTGATCCTTCTAACGATAACGCTGGTTTTGCTTCACATTCTTTGCTCTTTTTTGTATTATGATTATTAATGTTATTTTCACTCTCTGATTTTTCATCTTCCGGTTGACTTTTAATAATGCCGTTTGTCACATCATTTGTATCGTAGCACTTTCTCTCTACTTGATTCTTCTCTGCTTCATCTTTCAACTTCTGCAACTACAAAATTTGCAATACAAAACGTTAATTTCAATCTAATATAAATTTCTACTGCATAGAAAATGTGTAAATATTCTGCTTATATTCTGTAACAAAATACTGAATATTTGCTAGTGTGCATTAGTGCAAACTAGATCGTGAACGATTCATATCTCAAAAAAAAAAAATTATAATTTGTATTACTCCATTACCCTAAAATTAATTGTCACGTTCATAGTGGGAAAATAAAATATACCTGAAGAACAAGAGATTGTTTCTCCTTCTTAAGGTCCTCGAATCGTTTAGCAAGAGAGTTGTAATTGGACTTCAAGGTGCTATATTCTTTCTCAAGTTGCTTAGACTTGTATCGAGCTCGTTTGTTTTGGAACCAAATAGCAACTTGGCGAGGTTGCAACCCGAGTTCTCGAGCCACTTGGACCTTCTTCTTAGGCTCTAGTTTAGTCTCATTTTCGAATATCGATTCGAGTGACTTGACTTGTTCATCAGTAAACCTTCTCTTGTTCATCATCTTGGATTTCTTCGAATTAGGGAGTGAATTTATGCAACTAAATACATCTGAGGGTGAGTAGTAATCCCCATCATCAAACATCATTTTTACAAAATAAATAAAAATTATAGGAGTATATATATAAATAATCGATCTTGTATGATAGAATTGGGAAGATATAAATATATATATAGATCGAGTGGTATATATTTGAGAGCTAGGCTAGTATGTATTATTAGTTTTGTTTATGATGGTACAAACAAAGTTTTTATATTATTATTACACGACCTTCGTTTGAGGGAGGTCCTTCATATTTAGGTCCATGAAATATCATTTTTATAAATATAGAAAAGCCAATAAGGTATGGTAACGTGTGGTACTTTTCTTCTAGTGCCTTGCAAAAGTTGTCCATATTCTTCCATCTCTAACTCTTTTTTCTTCCCTCTTTTTTTTTATTTTTTTTTTCATTTTTCTTATTTTACTTTATTTTAGGTTTTCTCTTAATTAATTTACTTATTCACCTTACTCACGTTTAAAAGGCTTTGCTTGAAGAATTTCAAGAAAAAAAAAGTTTTATTTTTTATTTTTTTGAATGAGCTAAGTTACTCCATGCAAAGTTTTTTTACACCTTAAGGAACTTAATTAAGAGGAGATGTGATACAATCAGATCGATATCAATTATTGTACTGAGTAAATTTGATGTGTTACCAAAAGAAAATTGTATGCAATTAATGTACAGGGTAAAGTTGATGCGGTACACCAAATTGATATCAACCAATTAACGTTTAAAATTTATTTTTATTTGTTACCATTATCTTTTAAAAGATCAATTTGTACATTAAAAATAGTGAAATGTGAATGGCTGACGCTGTATTTTAAAATTCACCGGTTTAAATAGGTGGTACGTTTTATATTTGAATATTATATACCTTAAAAAGATGATTAGATAAACAAGTTAGCGGCTACCGTCATGGGTTTCAATTCTTCAAAGGTCTGTCTTGATCAGGTGATAAGGGCGTTGGAGACGTGAGCCACGCAAAGAAATAAAATAGAGTATATGCTTAAATTTGTATTCATACACTTGGACCATGTGTTACTTTACATGCTTTTACTAACTTGCTGGATAACTTTGCAAGTTGGGGACGGCCTATTTTGTCCTAAATATATGAGATTCATCTTTAAGTAATTCATTAATCATTATGTAGATTGAATTTTAAGATCTAAATTTCATATGACATGGAACTAAATTACATAACTATTCTTTATTGATGCATGTCTTTAGCTTATTAGCTTAACACATGCAGGAATATCTCTTATGAGGTGTTTTGGTTCGTTGGAAATGCAATGAAAAGCAAAAAAATTTATCCCAATTTATGGTGTTGGCCATGTTTATTAAAAAAAGGAATGCAAATTATGGTGTGCAAGATAATTGGAATTCATGAGGACAACTTCATCTTCCATTGATTTACGGAGTATATTACTCGGAGAGAGTTAATTCAAGATGAGAATCGGGAACAAGGCTAATTAGTACGTAATACTAGTATAGTGTTTTTAATAAAAAAAAGGAGTTGGTGAAGTATATAAAAGGATAATATTGTTAACTGTTATTCATTTCATATTATATATTCTCCACTTATTCACAACACACCTAATAATTAAGGGATTGATTATATACTTCTATGAATTTCTAATTACCAATCCACAATCCCTAAAATTTCATTCATACGTACATCAAATACCGAATACCTTGTTAGATACATATATAGTAGCTTGTCTCACAGACTCACACTCTCACATTAGCAGTGTTGAAAATGAAGAAATGAAATATAGTTGATAGAATGGTAGGAGAAAATACTATACAATTTGCTATTTTTCTTCTAAAAACGCTCTATAGTAACTTGAGCTAGTTGGAAGTCTTAGTAGCTTATCATAATCAAGGCTAAAAACATTTTGACACCACTAAACCTTGCGCATACGACTGTCTATACATTGAGTAGTAATACTAGTTCTCCCCTACTTTTAGTAACAACTAACCACCATAATTAAATAATGCATCTATTTCAACATGATAACTTATAATAAATTTTTAGTCAAAACTTGCAGTTTTGACAATTGATTCGTCAAATTATTAAGCTACATATATGTAAGAACTAACGTTACGACCATAATCTTATTTTGTTAAGTTAACACCATACCTACAACTTCAATTTTTCTAGGTTATTTTAAGAACTTTCCACATCAAAAAAATGAATGCCAAATTTCTCAATTCTAGAAACATTTGTATTTAAGAAAAAAAAAAAAGGTTTACATTAAACATTAAAAGTGATATTGTAACATAAATTAAGTAGTATTAAAATACATTGATCGACGTATGATTCTGTCATGTCTTCTTAAATATTACTAATTTAAGCTATCTCTTATTAAAGCAACAAATCATCAGACTACACGATCCACCCAAAATTTGTCCTTCATTGGCCATAGCCCCTATTAGTGCTTTGGTGCGGCAACTAGACTAAGAGTATTCTAATCATATATTTATGGTGTGTTTTAGAAACTTTATCTTTCTTGTTTACGCTAAACATAAGAGAAGGTTTATGTTTTGAATTGTTCTACATAAAAAAAACACATATCAAGATTATTACTGTAACTTATGATTATGAATTATTATGATGTTATTAAAAACATTAATGACAATTAAGAGAGAAAAACCAGATCTACTATAGCAGTGAGGCCTAGGGACATGTGTCTGTCAAGCTGTCAGGCATCACCCAACAGTTCTGTGACACATGTGCAACTCAATGCATTGTATCTCCTACTGTTGTCGTTTTCCTTTTTTTAATTTTTATTTAATTATGAACAAGGGTCCCACAACGTGACGTGGCGCCAAATCCATGGATCCAATTACTATACAGTATTGAGCTTATAGACTCCACAGTACACGTGTCAGTTAAGTGAGTAAAGACAGTAAACATAAAAATCAGTCATGTGGGGACCACCTTCATGAATTGTACGCATGTCTCATTGTCAATAACCTAAGATCTTATGTCGGCGTGCCACGTGGTGTTCGATCTGTGAAGTTGTAATCTTGTCAATAGTCTACTATTTTTATTTTTTATTTTTTATATTTATTTTAATATAATAAGTAGAGTAAAAATTGGAGATTTGGATCTAATTAAACAAATAGATCTCGTATTATAAATTGATTAAATTAATGTTAGCCAATGAGAGAAGAGAGATTTGGAGCAAGACTTTATGTTTTAATTTTAATACAGTAAAAAGTTTAAGGAATCTTAAGAGCATGTGTCAGGTATATGTTTGATGGATTAAAAATAATAATAAATCATGTCAATTTCATCTTAGGAAGGCGTCGTCACGTAGCCATTTATCTTTTTGTTATTGTACGATTATAACCGATTATTGGCAGTTGGACGGTTTAGATTAAAAGGTCAATTATTTTTAATTAATTCAAGTTATATTTCATAATCAATATACGACTATTTGATGATTAAAACTTTACAGTATTTCATCATTTGACGGCGCCTTATTTTGACAATTAGAGCCAAATTACGGAGTATTATATTGTTAGTTTAATCTTAAGCCACGCAATTAACTGTGTGATTCAAATGGGTAATCATGTCATTAGTTAGAAAGATAATCTAATAATTACTATGGCTAGGTATTATTTGATATTGAAGTTTGATTTCAGATGATTTGAGCTAGCACCAAGTCCTGGATAAGTATTTAATTTTAATTTCAGAGGATATAATTTTTATTTTTATTTTTATTATTTATTTATTTATTTTGACAGAGAGGGTATAATAATTTAGATATGTATCACTTTTGTATGATCTACCAAGATGTATATAGTACGTATATTATGTACAGCAGGATATGTATTTGATTCATGGTGAGATAGATGAATAAATAAATTTATCTTTAATTATGATTAAATCTAAATAATAAAAAGTTGATATATCAAACAAGATCTCACATTTTTCTTTACAATTAATCACTTAACATGGTTATGAAATAAAGAGAATAGTAAACGTCTAACAATTTAGAGTTAAATTAGACGAAGGAAGTATAAGGTAAGGGAATTGAGGCAATTCAACTTGAAAGTTACAACACATGCTTTCCTTTTAGACAGGACAACAATTTTCTACGATTGAATCTTCATTCTTATTACCAGCGATGCTTTACCAACCTATTCCTTTAGTAATAATACCATGAAAATTGTGTATGTAGAAGTTGTAATTAATCGGGTCGTTGGATGCATAGTGTTTAAATAGATAGATAGTGTGCTATATTTGATAATGTAGAGTTTAATGCTCGTCTATTATTTTAGTAAGGATGAAATTATTAGGAAAATTTGTCAAGAATAAGCAAATCTTTGTCCGGTCTTCAAAATAAGAAAATCTTTCAATTAACTCATAATAAGTTGACCTTTATAGGGTATTTTCTCAAAATAAGTCATGACCTGTTTGTTTTAAGGGTAATCAGTTGTTTGGGTTACTTATGTCACATGTCATTATGTGGTTGGACATTTTTTAAAAATTAATTAAAATTTATTATTTTAATTAATTTTTAATATTTTGTAAAAAAAATTAAAAAAAAAAAACTCTTTTTTCAAAATTAAAAATAAAAAACCTTAATTTTTTAGATACCCCCACTATAGCCAGCCCCCCTCCCCGCATTTGCCCCATCAGCCACCGTCAATACCTCCATGAGCATCGTAAATCACCTCCACCTCCCATCCCCGCCACCGAAATCAACACCCCTCCCAGCTCCACCCTCAAAATCCCCACCGAATCCACCACCCTTTGCCTTCCCCACCACCAAAAATCGCATCACATCCCAACAATCAAAGTCGCAAATCCGCATAACAACAACAACGAGGTGGGTGTTTGGTTTCGAGGTGGGTATGGTTCGGTTTCAAGGTGGATATGGTAATATTCTGGTGTTTAGGGTGGGAAATCGAGCTGTGTGGTGGTTTTCGGGAGGGTTTCTGTAAAATGGAGTTTTGTGGTGGGGTGCAAGGGTGGTTTTGAGCATTTGTAAGGTGATCTACGACTCTTAAGTGAAACTACTATAAAAGGGCCCCGATTTTTTTAATTTAGTAACATACTTTTCCTTAAAAAATTGATTTTAGGTTCCAATTTAACAAAATTGTATCGGGTCACTTTCAGTATTAGCATTTGTAGCCCCGCCTCTGGTGGGGTGGTACGGTTCAGGTGGGTTTCGGCCTTTTTGCGTGGGTTAAGATTGGTCATGGCCGGCATTAGGGAGGGGAAGCTAAGAGAGGTTGGTCGCCGGAGCTCAAGGAGGGGAAGAAAGGGGTCAGGGACCAAGGGAGGCCGGAGGGGGAGGTGGTTGGCGGTGTGGGTGGAGCGCTGGAATGTGGTGATTTTTTTTTTTAAAATACAATTTAATTAATTATCAATTATAAATAAAATAAGAAAAAATTTAATTAGAATTAGGAAAAAAAAAGTGACCGTAGGTTATAGGTCATCTGACTTATTTAAAGATAATACCCCATAAAAATTAACTTATTTTGAGTTAATCAATAAATTTGCTTATTTTGGAAAGACCAGGCAAATATTTGCTTATTTTTGACAAATGTTTCAAATTATTATTCATATAAGGACTTCTATTATTTCCTCTACATGTCTAGCTCATTTAGGTCCGATTCTTCTCAACTGAATTTTGCTGATTCATCATTCTCCCAATGTCACTTATAGTATACTTCTTCTTACAATACTTATTTCTGTTTTCAATTCGGTGTGTTACTACATTTACACCTCGCTCTCTACTGATTATTCGTATTTACTTACAGAGTACATATAACAATATTTTTTAATTCTAGTCCCCTTAATTGTATGATAGATTCGAGTCTCATTCTTGACTATTTAACTTACCTCTACACAAGTATATATACACCATATAATCATTTCCAACTTCGACAAATTTTTTTACACCAATTAATACTCCGTAGTATTTATGCTATTATAAAATATTTAACTAAAGTACAATAATGAATGTTTAAAAATGAAAAGTATAGTGCACAGTATTATATTATATCGCTACGCGCTTCCAAGTTCCAATAATGAAGGAAAATGAGCAGTTGTCAAGATTTTATATAGGGATAATTGGAGTAAAGATCGAAGAGCAATTTCAACTCAGAAGTACATGTACACATATCAATTGTGACTACTCATAACAATTACGAGTTAGAAAAAGGACCAATAATGTATATAATGTCTGATTTCATATTGTATGCATGAAAAATAAGATAAACTTATTTATATATATATATATATATATATATATATATATATATATATATATATATATATATATATATAGAGTAAAAATCAGCATGTTGGTACGTAACAAAAAAATATGAATTTGATGATTGTAACTTATTAACTTTAATGGACACTTGTCAAGTTAAACTCTTTCACGACATATTACATCTTACTATATCATATCAAATATTTTCAGAATTTATTGGGTTAAAAAAAATAACAATAAAAACAAAAATAATGGTTGCCTTGTTGTTGTTATTGTACATAATGAAGTTGACCCTCCAATCTGCTGTGTACATCAGAAAATAAAATTGATGTTTTTTGAAGATAAGTGAGAAGTGATAACAAATATACTACGAGTATATGTTTGGATATTATCAGTAGTCATGTTAATCTGATTGCCAAATGTATACATAATTTTTTTTTTTTTTTTTTTTTTTTTTTTTTTTTTTTTTTTTTGTGAATTTCAAGGGAACATGATAATTATGAGTTGTAGTTGTCATATTTAGTTGTTATTAAGGAGCTAGCAGTTGTTTTCTCAAAAAAATAAAATAAAAAAGGAGCTAGCAGTTTCTTAAGATCATATATATAGTATGTACCTGATGTAATATACAGAATGTCACCTGACATACAAAATTGTTCAAACATAATAATTTATCCCTTTGCTGTCGTGTGTATGTATATATACAGGGAAGGTTAAGAACTCGCGAGATCGCATAATGATCACTTAAATAAGCAGAGGACTGGAAATGAATATGTTATATATATGTTTTATTGTCCTATATTAATTGATTAAGGTCATATTCAGATGATAAATCATAATATTTGGTTTCGAGCAATTCAGCAAAACATGACAACAATAAAATGATGTGGAATCAAATTACATTGTCCCTACAAAATCTAACTGTTCTAAAGCCACCCAATGTCCCTAATGGACAGTCAGGATCCAGGACCATGTATTAGGACTACAACGTACGTACTCGTGCCATACAACAGTTCTTAAGCGCCTGCTGAAGGAGACCTAGCTAGAAAAAAAAATAGTGAAGTACGGAGTTTTGCATTAATATTTGTACTCTTTCTAGTAAATTCGACTGCCTTGTCTCCTCGGATCCTCATTGGTTATTAAGATGATTGCAATTATTATTCCAGAAATACTGTGAAGTGTGAGCTAGAAAAAAAAATATCACTTGATTTTCAAAATATGTTTACCATGTATATAACAGTGCACTAGTATATATTTTTTTTTTTGAGATGTTTAGAGAGCCACAAGGGCGAGTGATGAGAATCAATTTTAGGATCACCTGGAACTGAGAGGGGAGCTCTACAGTGCACTAATATATATATATATATATATATATATATATATATATATATATATATATATATATATATATATATATATATATATATATATATATATTATTAAATAATACTCCATCAATATTTATTACTATGTTATTTTATGGAAGAATTAGAATTGATACAACTATAATAATAAAGGGTATTTTTTGCCATATATATCCATTACGTAGGCTAGTTTGTACTTTACGGCTTAAATTGAGAGCGGATTGTGGAAAGGAGTAACTAATGAGGTGCCTTATCTTTATTTCTTTAGTTGTGTGGTCTTATGGGTGCAGGGTGCATACAGCCTCTTCCCCAATTTATTTGATTTTAGATGTTTTGATATTTTGTAATCTTTTCTATGTGAAGAGGACATGTAATACCATAGCACACCTCGTAAGTCATAATAAGGTGGGATACGGGTGGTAACATTTGTATGACCTCCTTACCACTAAACATTATTGTTTTGGCAGAAAATGATTTGATGTACGAATGTTAAAATGTCTGGGCTCTCTTGATATATATTATATACGAAGTATATCATTGTGAATTTGTGATCTACAACAAACAGTTTGCATTGACATTTTCATTGATTTTAGGGTTCATATTACCCCTCTAATTCCTCTAGAATCACCTGAAACACGTTGCATATCACATGAGTCAGACTATCAGAGTTATAAATAAGGAGCCCATAGTGCTACGAGGAGTGGGCTTTACCAACACAAATTGTAGTTTAATAAAAGCCCAAACAGAGAGAAATTTGGAAATTGGACGTAAGCTGAGTCGTACATGGATACTATGGCACATTATTAATTTACCAAAAAATCCACCAGCAAAATAAGGTTAATTGTTATTGGGTTGAGCCCATTAATTTAATGTGGTTAAATGGCTAACATACAGCCCAATTTCATGCGAATAGTACAAATCATCGACTAAATCGACCTACTACGTATGTATAACTACTCAACTTGTTCAGTTGTTAGTGAAATAGGCTTGTTAGGTGCAAGTGTAAGTAGTGTTTGTCCCACATTGAAAAAGAAAGTAAAGGGCTTTCAGTTTATAATCCAAGCGGGCTACTCCTCCTATTACCAATTGATTTTAGGACAGAACCATGTTGTGGGCTTTGGTTTGTGGGCTTTTGGGCTTCTCTTCCTTGTGTTCTCCCCCATCTGTTATAACAAACTGGCTATCTGATAGGGGCACCGTCTGCGTTAAGTCTTAAAGTAAAGGGCTTTCAGTTTATAACCCAAGCGGGCTACTCTCCTCCTATTGCCAATTGGTTTTAGGATGAAACCTCGTTGTGGGCTTCTGGGCTTCTCTTCCTTGTGTTTTCCCCCATTTGTTATAATAAATAGTTGTGGTCTCTTAATAAGGTACTCCGTATTTGCTTGAGTTATAGAAAGGCACGTTTATTATGAACGACTTATGAGGCTACTTTCATAATTCTTCAAGTTCAGACTTACTTAGGATGATATCCCTCCATGACTCTAATACGGATGTGAAACTAATCTATTTTCAAAATGCGCTTCATAATACTCTGCATTAGATTTTATAATTTAGGGTAATGTTTGAATTCAAAAATACTCCGTAACAACAATTTACTACTCGTATTAGGGTATTTAATTAAGACATCATAACCCCCTAAAATATGTTTAACAAAATAGGCAAAGAAACCTTTAAAAAATTTGATACAAGAATGGTGAGAATTAGGGCATGGACAGAAACATGTATGGAGTAGATGAATAGTCATATCAGAAATGTCAGATTCCAGCTACACTAAGCAAGGAAAGAGAAACTTACAAAGCTCAGAATCGAAAAACCTCAACCAACTAACCTAGCTATTTTTATGGTTTGACTACTTTCACATTTTACTAAGCTTTTTTTGCACGTTTTATGGGCTTCGAAAAAGTGGGATTTTCTCATCAATATCCAATCACGTGATAATTCCGCTTAAATTAGGGGGTGACAATTTATAAGTAATTTGAGTGTTTGACACTTGAATTTTCCAGAAATTAACATAAATCCAACGTAAGCTTTAAGATGACTTTTTACATGGGCTTTGACTAATTCAGGGTATTTTTTTTCTCGATCAAATAAGTACATTAACTTAAAACTATACAAACTGGTAAAACTACTACTCCGTACTATTACCACTTACAAATCTTCTCCTAAATTGACTTTGCTGTTTAGTGTCAAAAAGCTAGTCAGTTGAAAAAACAGGGTTTTTGTTTCTACTTTGCCCTTCATTTTCTCTAGTACGTAGACCCCTTGCCTTGTTTACTATTTTCTCTTTTTTTTTTTTTTTTTTTTTTTTTTTTTTTGGGAAATGTACAATTAACGGGAAAATCACAACAAAGCATGTGATCATGAACCCCATCATTGACCTATCTTTAAGATTTTGTGAAAGTTGATTTTACAATTTGCATTAGCTTTTGAATTTTTTCTTTTTTGTAAAGTTGATAATAATAAGTTAAGCTCTAAAAAGAATAACATAAAGGGTTTAGATCTCACGTACATTTAATGTTTTTTATTTTTTGGTGCATAAATATTTGGGATTGAAACTCGTACATATATACCTTGTTTCGGATTCTACGATTAATGAAAATCAGGATAGTTTAATTGAATTCACACTTGTTATCCTAGCAAGATCTAAATGCTGCTATGATCAAGGTTGTTATTGTTCTTTGTTATTGTTCTCATCAATTTGATACTTCATAGTTTTACAAATAACTAGTGTTAGGCCCTCTTTTTTTTTAACTGCTCTACCTTGCTCAGCTCTGCTTTGCCCTGCTCTGCTGTGCTCTGCTCTGATGTGCTCTACTGAAATCTGCTCTGTAGTGTGTTGGAAGCTCTGCTCTACTCTACTGAAATCTGCTCTGCTCTGCCCAGAAGCTCAAAAGAACAGGGCCTTAGTGTGAATGATACATGCTCCAGTTGTTAATCTCAATAACATTTTTTATATTACGAAAAACGCAAAAGAGACAAGAATAGTATTGACAACGTCATAGTTGTTAGGCTTATAGTGATTTCAATAAGAAAACACTTAAAATATGTGTGGGTACAAAACCTAAATTATATGATTACAGTATAAATTGTAAAATCAAATACAATACAATGTATTACAATCAAGTATTGGAAATGTCAAAGAAATTACTGAAAATTTACAAAGACTACACTAGTGTGATAAATCAAACTTGCCTATCCTCCAAGCCGACAACAACAAGCATGAACATGAGAATAATAGTGTCTCGTAAGACTCAAACCTTGATACACTATCAAAGGCGTGTATACACTTTCCTAAAGAGGTTTATTTCCCCCACACGGTGCTTGGGTTAAACCGGAAATCCTCTTTGAGATACAATTGACAGCAAATTTCGTTCTTAGCACTAGAATCGAAATACAATGACTAATTCACAAGGATGACTAAATTTCAAGAGTTTTTTCTCACAAAAGTTTGCAAGAAGTTTGAGAGAAAATGTGGAGAATCCTTTTTGGGAGAGCCAATCTTAAAAGTTCTGTCTATTTTTTAATCTCACCAAAAAATCCCTTTAATAAGAGAAATAACCATCAGCAAAAATTGCAGAACTGGGAAGCAGCGCGGGCGTGCCTCCCAAAAAACCTACGAGACATAACTTGAAGTCAGTGAGGGGCGTGATTTTGACGCGGCCTGCAGCGCGGGCGCGCCACCCACATTCATCCAAAATGCTGATTTCCAGAGAGGTGCACGGTTTAGGCGCGCTCTCATCGCGGGCACGTCTACCTTGCGCGAGCGCGCACCATACAACACTCTAAATCATCAACAATCCTCCCCCATTTAGAGTGTTCCTTTAAAAACATTCTCCACTTCTATCAATTTAGCCACATCTCATGCATCAATGCCAATGTCCCTACGGATTGAATTGACATCTAGTACAACACACTTAACGATGATCATATCCCATGATTTCCATGTGGATTGAATCACACGGATATATCCAACCATTCGAAGGTGAAGTACACATAATACAAATCGAATTAATCATTACTTGACACTTTTAAACAGCCATGTGTCCTTATCTTTCATAAGTTCATCAAAGTCTATATGTCCATCTAGACTTCTTGAAGCGGCTAAACTTCGAACTTATATAGGTAGTGTTTCGGGGTTTTCTGATGTCCTGCGGGAGAGTTACAATTCCGAGACTGGAACCGGACGCCTGTACCTGCAAAACAAACGGATGCTCCGGATGATTGGAGATCCGCCTCCGACGGTCAAGTTAGTACTTGATTAAGGAGTAATTAATGCGTAAATTAAAGTGATTGGGTCTATCTAGGTGAGAGTGTTTAATGTGTGTAATCTGCGTCATCTCCCTTAATGAGGATTAAGGGAGGTATTTATAACCTCGGGAAACGTGCCAATCTAGGTTTAGGTTAACCTTGGGCTGATTGGGCTTCCCTCGGAAGTTGGGCCTAGGTGACCGGCTTCTCCATTAGGCATGGAGTATGCCACGTGTCATGACATAATAAGTCCAGGGTGGACGAATAAGCGTGTACCACGAGGCAAGCCCTGAGAGGTCCAACTAGGGGACACTTGGCAGGACCTGATTGGCCCACGTGGCGCATTCCGATTGGTGGGAGCAAAATCCCCTAATCAGGTAGGTTCTCATATACGTAATAGTGCCCTTGTGATAAGACACCTTCATTTAGAGCGTCTCAACTCTAAATCTTTGAGAACTTTAAACAGACACTACCTTTAACATCACAAGTATCATAGCAATATTGGTCACAAACATTGCTAACAAACAACAAAAATGCAATTCAACCATATTGAATCTAAGACTTCATGTTTCTTCAAGCGTTAGATTGAGTTTCACAAATTTGTGTTTTTGGACATAAACCCATTCCATTCATAGCAAATATGATGGAATGCCTTGGCATTGCCTTTGTAAAGCAATTCGCCAAATTTAACTTTGTTGGAACATAGTCAAGACTTATGACCCCATCATTGATAAGCTCTTTCACTAGGCTATGCCTAAGTGAAATATGCCGAGACTTACCATTATACACTTGACTATAGGCCTTTATCAACGCCGAATTAGAATCACAATGGATTGCCACCGGTGGCATTGGCTTTAGCAATAAAGGCAATTCTGTCATGAGATTTCTCAACCACTCAGCTTCGTCCTTACTAGCTGAAGCAAGAACAGTAAACTCCACTGCTATAGTGGAATCCGCAATGCAAGTTTGTTTCTTGGAAGACCATGAAATGGCACCTCCCCTAAATATGAATACCCAACCACTAACAGAAGAGTCATCCTCTTTGTAAGTGATCCAACTTGCATTAGAATATCCTTCTAAAACCGAAGGAAATCCACTATAAGACATGCCATAATCTAATGTACCCTTAAGATACCTCAAGATCCTCCGAATTGCAAACCAATGCTGTACATCCGGGTTACTAGTATATCTACTAAGTTTTCCTACAACCAACGCAATATCTGGTCTTGTACTAGTCATGGCATACATCAAGGATCCAATTATCCTTGAATATTCTAATTGGGAAACCATTTTCCCCGAATTTTTAACCAATTTAACATTAGGTTCCATGGGGGTATTGACAAGACACTTATCAAACATATTAAACCGTTTGATCATCTTCTCAATATAATGAGATTGACTTAATCTCAATATAATGAGATTGACTTAAGATAAGTGTTCCATTGTCCCTAATAATCTTGATGCCCAAAATGACATCCGCCTCCCCCAAATCCTTCATCTGGAAATATGAGGATAAGAATTCCTTGGTCATTTCTACTTGTTGTAGACTTGTACCAAAGATAAGTATATCATCAACATATAGACAAATGATGACACCATGACCTTTGTCATCAAATTTTCTATATATACACTTATCAGCTTGATTCACTTTGAATCCAAAGGACAAAATCGTGTCATAAAATTTCTGATGCCACTGTTTTGGTGCTTGTTTAAGTCCATACAATGACTTAACCAATTTGCACACCTTATCTTCTTGTCCTTCCAAAACAAACCCTTCGGGTTGATTCATATACACTTCTTCCTCTAGATCTCCATAAAGGAATGTCGTTTTGACATCCATTTGATGAATCACTAGACTATATACCGAAGCCATTGCAATCAATAACCTTATAAAGGTAATTCTCGCAACCGGTGCATAGGTATCGAAATAATCAACAACATGATTTTGCCTAAAGCCTTGGATAACCAATATGACTTTAAATTTCCCTATGGAGCCATCCGGTCTCTTTTTCCTAGTGAAAATCCACTTGCAACCAAGAGGTTTGCAACCGGGAGGTAAATCCTCTAAGACCCAGATATTATTTCCCATGATGGAATCCATCTCATCATTTATAGCTTCCTTCCAAAATGCACTATCTTGAGAAGATATGGCCTCGCTATAACTCTTTGGATCACTATCCACATTAAAACAATATGGAGTAGTATAACTAAGGACATCCCTAGAACCTTCAACTAAATAAATTATAAAGTCATCAAGAGGGTTCCTAGGTTTTCTTTCCCTAGTACTTCTCCTAACTTGAGGAGTTTCAACATTCTCATTATCGAATGTACTTTCATGAGTTTCAAATTGATCATTCAACTTTCACTAGTAGAAAAAATGAATTAGGCATCGCACCTTTGGCATTGGTTCTTGAAAACCGGTGGAAAAAGAAATGGGCGGGATTGGAAAAAAGGCTTTTGGCACCGGTTCAAACCAAACCGGTGGAAAATGTTGTTCTAGCACCGGTTCAAACCGGTGCCAAATAATAAAAAATCGGGGTATATGTATAATAAACCCTTCCTCTCTCTCATTCGCCTCTTTCTTTCATGCTCTCCTCTCTTCTCTGTTCGTTCTTCTCTTCTCTCTCATCTCTGATTCTCTGTTCGTTGGATCTATCTTCTCTTCCTTCTGATTTTTTCGTTCTTCTCTCGTTCATCTCTCGTTCTTCTCACAATATACTCTCGTTCTTCTCTTCCTTCTGAATCAAGTTGATTTGTTGTGTTGATATTCGAAATTCAATGAGATTTTTGGTTCCTCGCTATTGTTGTTGTTGTTCATCGTCTAGGGTTTGCGATTTTGTTATGTTAAGAAGATTTTGAATCTAAATCTATGGTTGGTTAGTTTATTAATTAGGGTTTTTGTTGAACCTTTCATCTTCTTCCTCTGGTTGAGATCTAGAATTCCTCTCTCAATCCGTCACCTCCGACTGCTCAGCGGCGCCTAACGGCCTCAGCCTACTTCTCCGGCAGTCGCGACTTCATTGCGGCAACAAACTCACGTAAGTGCTTTCAATTTTTCGATTTTTCAGTTTACATTTTAAATTTTTAATGTTCCAAGCTTCCTACAATCCTACTTTTAATTTAATAATTTATATGTTATTCTGTTTATTTGTTTAATAATTTTGGTTTGTTAATTTGTTGAATTAGTGAATTAGTTTTTATTTTTCAATTTCAATATTTGAATTAGTTGCTTTAGTGCTTGTTAGATTACTTAGATTATGTTGAATTGTTGAATTAGTTGCTTTACTGATTGATGAATTGTTTAATTAAGTTAATTTAATTTATTTTATATGCAATTCATGCCAAAATTTTGTATGAATTTAACAGAATTCTAGGGTTTATGTAATTTATGAAAAACAAAATTCTAGGGTTTATGTAATTTATGAAAAACAGAATCCAGTAAGTTTCAATTTAATGTAATTTGTTTTCGACTTGTTATTGGATTCAATTCATTTTGTTTCTCTTCTTCTTGTGTATTCAGGTAAGAAGTCGCTGGTTATACAATGATAAATAAAAAATATCACCCTTTTGAGTGAATGGGCAGCGTATAATTTTCTTCACCCTAATTTAATTTCTGCTTCTGATTTTTTGAGTTCTCTTGTTGCGTGATTTTTTGAGTTTTACATGAGTTTTATTACTATAAAAAGATCATGTTTTGTCCGGATTATATTGTGATGAGATCATGTTGATTTACTCCCTATTCTATGATTGTGATATGTTGCCGGCGGGCTGGATTATTGTTGTTGTTCTGATTTATTGTTGACTGAGATGAAGGATTGTGTGTTGCTTGTTGATATATGGTTGCCAGCAACTGTGATTTGTTGCTGGCCATGGGATGTATGATTGTGATATGTTGTTGTTGCTATTGATGTTGGTGTGTCTGTGATATGTGCCTAATTTTCTTGGATTATGTCCCTTTTTAATGTCCCTTGATTAATGTTATTTGGAATATGTCCCTTAATTATGTCCATTGTTTAATGTTGCTTGGCATATGTTCCTTGATTATGTCCCTTGATTAATGTTGCTTGGAATATACTCCTTGACTATGTCCCTTTTTAACTGACCTCAATATAACAAACCAATGTTTGTCCTTGTTTCACCCCAATGTCTGTCCCTGTTTTACCCCATTGACTATCGATATGTTTGTCCCTGTTGTCAATGATGAAACCTTTGCTTGAGAGAGCCCAACTTCTGGTGAAGTGATGAATAATATTTGCCATTGACCTCCCATGAACCATTTGTGTTCTGGGATTGTAGACTTTAGGCAGAATTGGTAGTCATGGAAAAAGGTGGGTTGTTAGTGATAGTTATGGGGGAACTGAGACTCTTAAATGGCCTCCCTTTTATTTTTCTCCTATCCATATGTCTATGATGAAAGTCCAATATATGAGATAGTACACCCAAATGATAATCATCACCTATTTGCCATTAGATTCCAATTAATACATTTTATGTTTGATTTGTTGAGACTTTTGGGCAGATTTGTGAACTGATTTATGGGTTTATTATTCATGATGCATAAGGACATCTGAGACATATTGTTTATCAATTTTAAATCTAACATGTGTGAAACAGCTGTGAAAATCAAGAGGTTGATAAAGTAAGCTATAGAGTATAGAGTATACCCTGACTCTTGTGTGAGGCCTTGCATAATCAGCATCCGTGTCGGGTTTTTGACACTCGGTGTAACACCCCCAAATCTTAGAGGGAGATTTGGGGGTGTTACACTCGGGGATGGGTGACACTGATTGTTTTTACAAAATAGCCGAGTCGGACTTGGGACATGAATTTGTGATTATATTAATTGAAGCTACATATTTAAAACTTAGGGTTTTTCTAATTGTATGCTTTAATTGACTAGTTTATGATATTGTGGAATTCAACCAGGTTGATTATGCTTTTGCTTCCGTTTTATTGTTTGGTTGGCCTGGGTGAGTTTTGGTCTAGCTCTGCTGTTTTGGAGCCCTATCAGATTCATCTCCCCCTACCACCAATTTTAGCGGTCTTGATTTGTGAGATAAATATGATTTAATTTAATGTGATTAACCCCTATACTTTGTGTATGGAAATATTTAGGCCAAATTATTTTTAGAATGACAAAAAACTTGGATCATATAGATATATATATTATCTCTTATTCTTCTTTGTTTAGTAACCTATTATAATGAGCAAGGAGTAGCTAGGTTACACTGAACTAGTGATTGAAAGCTGATGTGCTTTAGAGTGGTTAAGGAATCCCTCTACATCTCAATTTCCTCACCAAATTACACTTAACTTAAGCTATATAAATATTTATAACTCCAGAAATATGAATTTATTTCCTTATTCTTGTAAAAGTAGTCAAAAATTAAGAAATTAAGGAACAGCGTACTAATTCTCTCCCTCCTATCCTCAGATCATAATCATGTGTGATCGTGTTACATTTTTTGGCCTAAAACAACATATAGTTGTCATATTCATGGTAGCAGCATGAGCTCTCTTTTATATTGCTTAATTTCTTATTTTGCCTTTGACCTTATGTTGTGTTGAAATAAGGGCTTTTCAGTTGATTATAATTTGATATTCATAAAAGGGCCAATGAGGTCGGATAAGGGTCAATGGGTTTTAATGATTCAGGCTTCAAAAGAGAAATTCAAGTGAAAATTAAATATGATAATGTTTTTATATTGTTTTGTGCCTTAAATTTGAGTTGCTTGGGTGTTTGTTAAGTTATCATAGTTTCAAACATATTAATCTAGGCTGGCATTGTTTAAATTTCTGCATCATTGTATGAGTTACACGAAATGACTGACTAGAAGCCTTTGTTGTCCAATTACATGTTGTATCATGATTGCATAACTACATGAAAATATGATATCTTTATTGTTAATCAACAAGAAGAATGTATATAGTCTGCATTAAGGTATTCTGGGAGTTCTGTTTTTCGACCCACCATCATTTATACCAAACAAAAAATTGTTTACTCTCTTCGTTGATTTATGTTTGTCCTAGTTGCTTTTTGCATAGTTTAAATGCAACATTGTAATTTAAATATCTTTCAAAGTTCTTGTGACTAATACTCCTTCAATTATGATGCTGAAACATTGCACAAGTTCATAATAAAGGAACCTTGCTAAATTTCCATATATTTCCCATTGAATCAAATTTTTCTGTCTGAGGGCAAAGCTACAGAAAACCTTGAGACAGAAAAGCTACTGAAATTTAAATAAGTTGATTTAACTTCTTAGGATCCCAATTTTTTTTCAAATAGTTCTCAACTCTCATAGTCTGTTATCTACTTTTTTTTGCATTAATGACCTAGTCTCATTGATTTAATGTATACTTTATCTAAAGGAAAAAAGGCAGACTGTTGGTTTGAAGGATTTTCTTGCAATTTCTGTGTACACTTTTCACTCAAATTTCTGTGTGCATACAAACTTATGCATTAGGAATTGTTGTTATGTCTTAGTTTGATAACCCCCATATACAATATGTGTGTGTGTGTCTATGTGTGTGTGTGTGTGTTTAGCAGCTTTGACAAGTAAAAAATCAGCAACAGCCAGCACCAGGCAGGCACAACACCACCAGACAACAACTAACAGCCAGCAGATAGCCAACGGGCTTTGCAAAACCAGGCCAGCAACCAAACAGCAGCTGAAAGAGCAGGCAACGGAACCAGCAGCCTGAACCAGCACACACCAGCCAGAGCCTAAGCAGCCAGAAACAGAAAGCAGTAGCCAACAACAGCTAAACACACCTTGCAAACAGAAACCAGCAACCAGACACAAAGCAAGCAACACATCCAATAGAAAACAGCAGTTTACAAAAGGAAAGTTGACCTGGCTGTTAAATCAAGGGCTCTGCTTCTCCAGATCTTGATTCTGTATTTTTCTTTTCTTCGGTTTTTTAAAGTGTAATATTACAAGTTATTGAAGAAAATATATGTGTTTTTTGTATATTATGATTATATATAAGTATTTGATACAATTTAAGTGAATAAAATGCAATTTTTTTTTTCTTTTTTATTTTTTTTTGGGCATTTTTTGCACTGATTTTAGGAAAGAACCGGTGCTAAAAGTTTTTTTTTTTAATTTTTTTTGGGGACTTTTGGCACCGGTTCTAAGTCAAAATCGGTGCCTATTGTACTGAAATAAAATAAAAAAAAGTGCCATGGGTAATTAGCACCGGTTAACCGGTGCCAAATCTTTAAATAGCCACCGGTTTTGAACCGGTGCCAAATCTTCAGAGATTTGGCATCCCTCAAATACCCAACGGTTCAAAATCGGTGCCCATTAGGTGGTTTGAACCAGTGCCTATGTTTTTCGCCTAGTGTTTACTATCTCTCTATTGTTGGCACTGATTTGTAGATCTTTCGGTCTACTCATTGATGAAAATCGATTTTCATCAAAAATTGCATCTCTTGACTCAATAACCGAATGAATCGATATATAGTCATTTTGTTCTATTACATAGAACCTATAGGTTTTGCTATGCTCAACATAACCTATAAATATGCAATCCAAGTCCCTTTCACCGAGCTTTCTTTTCTTGTTGCCAGACACTCTAACGATTGCCCACAACCCCAAACCTTGAGATACTTCAAGTTTGGCTTTCTTTTGTACCATAGTTTATAAGGAGTAGATTGTTTTCCCTTAGTGGGAACCCGATTAAGAATGTGACAAGCTATCAACATTGCTTCACCCCAAAACCCTTCACTCAAACCAGAGTAAAATAACATGGAATTAACCATTTCTTCAAGAGTTCTGTTTTTCCTTTCAGCCACACCATTTGATTGTGGTGCATAACCTGCTGAAGTCTCATGAATTATACCCAAAGATTGGAAATAAGCTGGATTATAATATTCCCCTCCCTTATCAGTTCTTATTCTCTTAATTAATGATTCTACTTGCAGTTCTACTTCCCTTTTATAACTATCAAACTTTATTAAAGCTTTATCTTTGGAGTGTAACAGATACACATAACAAAACCTAGAATAATCATCTATAAATGTAACCATGTATCCTTTATTCCCTAAAGAAGGAGTACTATGAAAATCACACAATTCACTATAGATCAGTTCTAAAATATTAGAACTTCTCTCAACTCTCTTCAAAGGAGTTCTAGTGATCTTGTTCAACATGCAAGTAGAACATTTATTAGGAGAAATATCACAAGAAGGTATCAATTCTTGCTTTGACATGAAAAACATTTTATTATAATTCACATGTGCTAATCTAGAATGCACTAAGTCAAAAATATTCAAATCAACATGATTATCATTGACATCAACATTCAAACATAAATTATCCAACACACCACTCTATTTCAAAGAGAGTTTAAACAAACCACTATCCAAATAACAACGACCTATAAATGTTACACCCCTAGTAATTATGCATCTATTAGCTTCAAATACAAGTTTATATCCAAGACTATTCAGGGTAGGCCCGGATACAATATTCCTACTAATTTCCGGAGCATACAAAACATTCCTAAGAATAATTGCAGTCCCTGAACTAAACACAAGCTCAACTTGTCCTCTTCCAAGGACCTTGATGGTAGAGTTGTTCCCCATGTAGAGGTCTTCTCCATCAACAACCCTTTGAAAAGTTTTGAACCAATGTCTACTCTTGCACACGTGCCTTGATGCCCCGAATCAATCCACCATGAGTCATCATCCTGCACCATAAAAATGTTAGGATCGGTTGCATTGAAATCCAAACCAGAATTAAATTCAACCTCATGAGATGGATTACCTTTGGTGGGTGGTCCTTGCTTTCGGTAGCACGACCCTCCTTGGCTTTCTCCATTCTTTTCTTATAAGAAAAACAATCCTTCTTGCGGTGACCAATTTTACCGCATTCCCAACAAGTAAACTTGTTACTTGTCATTTTCTTTTTGGACTTTTTCTTGAAAGAATTATCATTCTTTCTCTTTCCACTAGTAGATGCACTAGCTCTTCCTTCATCTACCATATTAGCAGTAGATGTGCTAGGAATTTCATCCTTAGCACCTTCCATGGCACGAATCCCTTCTTCAATTTGAAGACGGGTGGCCAAACCGGACAATGTCATGTCCTCCTTCTTATGTTTAAAATCATGCTTAACATTCTTCCAACTAGGGGGTAACTTATATATAATACTAGAAACAACAAATAACTCATTCATGGCTATTCCATGTTGTTCCAAGCTACCATAAATACGTTGCAATTCATGAAATTGGTCCATTATGGACCGACCATCAACAAATTTAAAGTTATTGAAATTGCTAACTAAAAATTTCTTAATTACTTGAAGCGTCTTCCGCCATGTATTTACTCTCCAAGGACTCCCAAAGCTCCTTAGCCGATTCTACATTTTGGTAAACGTAAAAAAGATCATCCTCCATCCCATTCAAGATGTGACCACGACATATGAAATCGTCGTTGTCCCACCTCGACCTCTCCCGAACGAATTCCAAGGTTTCATTCTCATGTTCATCCGACCTTGGAGTATTTATCACATAGGCAACATTCAGAGATGTAAGAAGAAAATACATCTTCTTCTTCCATCTCCGAAATTCAACACCATCAAACTTTTTAAGTTTGACAAAGTTAGTAGTCAATTCCTTCACACTAGACATACTTGATTAAATTCTAAATAAACCTATTTAGATTGTTAGGCTTACAGTGATTTTCAATAAGAAAACACTTAAAATATGTGTGGGTACAAAACCTAAATTATATGATTACAGTATAAATTGTAAAATCAAATACAATACAATGTATTACAATCAAGTATAGGAAATGTCAAAGAAATTACTGAAAATTTACAAAGACTACACTAGTGTGATAAATCAAACTTGTCTTTCCTCCAATCCGACAACAACAAGCATGAACATGAGAATAATAGTGTCCCGTAAGACTCAAACCTTGATACACTGTCAAAGGCGTGTATATACTTTCCTAAAGAGGTTTATTTCCCCCACACGGTGCTTGGGTTAAACCGGAAATCCTCTTTGAGATACAATTGACAGCAAATTTCGTTCTTAGCACTAAAATCGAAATACAATGAATAATTCACAAGGATGACTAAATTTCAAGAGTTTTTTCTCACAAACGTTAGCAAGAAGTTTGAGAGAAAATGTGGAGAATCCTTTTTGGGAGAGCCAATCTTAAAAGTTCTGTCTATTTTTTGATCTCACCAAAAAATCCCTTTAATAAGAGAAATAACCGTCAGCAAAAATCGCAGAACTGGGAAGCAGCGCGGGCGCGACACCAAGCGGCGCAGGCGCGCCTCCCAAAAAACCTGCGAGACATAACTTGAAGTCAGTGAGGGGCGCGGTTTTGACGCGGCCTGCAGCGTGGGCGCGCCACCCACATTCATCCAAAATGCTGATTTCCAGAGAGGTACACGGTTTAGGCGCGCTACCTTGAACGGGCGCGCTTAATATGGGCGCGAGCGCGCACCATACAACACTCTAAATCATCAACTGTAGTTAGTAAAGTGATGAATTAATTAAGAGCTAATGATGACAAATTAAGGGATAATTAAAAAAAAAGTAATTGGAGTACATACGTATAGTTTATGAAGTAACTTTATGTGGAGCAAATAAAAGTGCAGCAGTAGCTTAGACAAGGTATGCTGGAGATGCAGGGGATTTGACATTTTACGTGTTGTTTCTTTCCGCCATTCTTCCTCTTTTTACTACTTTCTTCCTACAATTTACACTAATCAACACACCATTTTCGAGGTCATCCAATTCTATTTTTATTAATAAATAAAAAAAATAATAGAGTAATGTTATACGAGTACTCGTAGCCAAAAGAGCGTTGAATTGTGGAGCCGTGATTCGTCCTCTCCGTTTGTCACTTTGATGTACACTCCACATTCACTCATTTAGATATATACCTTCATTTTTGTATGTCTCTTTTTGTGTTTTTGAGGTATGATGTACGGAGTAACTAGCCGTTGCGTAATGAGGACATTATGGCAGTATGAATACCCAGTGGCGGACCCAGGAATTTCCGACTGGTGAGTCACAATCGATAATCAAGTATCTAAAAAAAAAAATTTACCGAACAACCAAATAATAGTACTAAAAAATACATCCAAATATTCAAAACAGTACAAAATACAACCAAATGTATGTGGAAGATTAGCAAATTCATGTTCACAATCGATAATCAAGTATCCTCTTTCCTGGATCTTGTGGAAGATTAGCAAATTCATGTTCACTTAATCTTTCACCAAAGATTGGGGCATTAGGAGAACATTGGCCTTGTTCATTTTGAGGGGAATTTTGAGTGGAATAATTAGATGGAGATGAATGTTGTTCACTTTCTTGAGGTGGACATATAGTTTGTTCACTCTGTTGAGGTGGAGATATAGTTTGTTCATTTTGTGTGGGATGTGGAAGAGAAGTTGAAGTAGGATTCTTTTTAGCAAAGAAGCTAGTAATGTTTTGCAGTTCATTTGGAGTGCGTTTTCTCTTCATTCTGAAATTTGAATAAATAATCAACTAAAGCAAGCAAAATTCCCCAGAAAAATTATTTACAAAGATCATTTTACCAAACAAACCACAATTCACATAATCACATATTCACATGGTCAAAAAGGTTCAAACTTCATCTAAAACCCAACAACATTATTACATTAAGGTCATTACTCATTAACAAAAGGTTCAAAGTTTACCAAACAAACAAGTGATTGAAGACTTGAAGTGAACAACTAACAAATCAACCAAAGTTTAATAGAATTAACTAATTAGACTTGATTAAATTGAAGATTAGAATTTTAAACTAAAAATTAGAAATCAACTTACTAGCAAAATGAGAATAGGAGATTAGACTTTAGAAGAAGCGACGAAGCGAAGAGCGGTGAGCGCAGAGCACGCTCTCGACTCTCGAGCAGTGGAGCAGGGCAGCAGGCGACTGCCGACTAGGCGAGCAGCAGGCCAGCAGGCAGTATCACAGCTTGAACAATTAACAAATTCACCATTTCACAGCTTGAAATCACAAGCTCACAGGGCAGCAGGCCAGCATCACAGCATCACAGCTTGAACAAGTATGTAAAGTGTCAATTGTCAAACATTTCACAAATTCACCATTCAGAATTTCATTGAACAATTCACAAAATCACAACAATTAGGGATTATTGAAATTGAGTTGATTATTGAACAATTGAGTTGATTATTGAACAATTAGGGATTTAGGGTTCAAAGAATCAAATTTAGTATTACTAATTCATAACTAACAAGTAATATCAATTATCAACAATTAAACAAATTTAGATGAAGACTAAGTTAATTAATTAATTTATGCGAAGAGGAACTGAGGAAGACGAAGAGGAACTAAAGTGTCAAACATTTCACAAATTCACCATTCAGAATTTCATTGAACAATTCACAAAATCACAACAATATATAACAAAATTAACAATTAACAATAATCAGTACTCAGTAGGCGTCTAGGCAGCGTCTAGGGCCACTGGGCGTCTAGCGATTAGCGAAGCAATCAAGCAATTATCAAGACAATCAAGTTATCAAGTTATCAACAATTAAACAAATTTAGATGAAGACTAACTGAGGAAGACGAAGAGGAAGACTAACCTCACGTCCTCACCTGAATTTATGCGAAGAGGAAGACGAAGGGTCGAAGGCACGAACTGCGAGTCTGCGAAGAGGAACTGACTAACTGAGGAGTGAGGAAGATGCTTACTTGCGAAGTTGCGAGTTGCGAACTGCGAAGAGGAGGACTGGAGGAGGCGATTATGGAGGTGAATAGGTGATTGATGATGGCGAAGGATTGAAGCCTTGAAGGGAATTAGGGAAGAGGCGAATTGGCTAGGGCATGAAGGATTGAAGGCCATGAACTGAAATACTGAATTCGTGAATTTGGGAAAACTGATTTTTTTTTTTTTTTTTTTTTTTTTTTTTTAAAATTAACTTAAAATTTTTTTTTGGGCCTGGTGAGTCACTTGACCCACCAGGTCTAAGCCCAAGTCCGCCACTGTGAATACCATAATTAAGTTATTAACATTACGTTGATGTCCTATGTTGATTGAATCTAATTAATTAATCTACAATATCTCATGCAGTTTTTATGGGAGCCTGGTTTTGGTTTTACCATTTCTGTTTTCTTGTCCTTTTTATTTTCTCATTCTTATTAATCAAATGGATGCATGCACACCTACTCACCTCGACAATGTGACAAGAAGTTGCGTTCGTTTTTTTCCAATAATACAATCGGTCATTCTCTGAACTACTCTTTAATAGGTATTGCCGCATTGTTTAAAGTCATGCACGCACTATTATTACTCCTTATCTCAGCTTCTTCTTGCTGGATAAAATGACATAGATGTAATTATGTTGTGTAAAATATTATGATCAATGAGAAAGATGGTATAAAAAGCACGCCATACATTATTGTAAGTAATTTTTTGTTGGTTTGTATCGTTGTATTACGACTTGAATTACTTGAATTGTATGGTAGAGTAGTAAAGGAAATATTCAAGGTCGTCAAAGTCAATAAATTAGATATAGTAATAAATAAAAGTTTAATTTTGAGCAAGGAAAAATAATTTAAGCTAAAGAGGATTGGGGCTACCAAGAGAATGTAAAGGCAAAAGTTAAAGGTGGACGAATTTCACAATTCACACACATTGCTGAAGCTAATGTGATGTTATACGTCGATTGAAAGCAAAGTTTTAAGGATAAAAAGTGATGATGAGCAAATTCCAATAATAAATACTCCAACAGTAATATAAATGGACGTATCCACAAAAACATGTGGTATAAAAGGCCATTGGAAGAATAAAATTGACTCTAAAAGTTACTTGCACCTTAAAGCTCCTCTTTTCATCTTGACTTTTATAACTCTAGCCATTTTACAGCTCCATTCTCAAAGTTACTGTATTATGTTACTCATGTAGCCATTTAATTTATAAATAAATACAAAATGTATGCTGTAATACCGTACTAGTAGACTCGTAGTAATAATAGTAGACTAGTAGTAACAACAACAATAATAATCCGCAATTACAAAATAATTAATTTCATTTTGTTTTTAAAGCCAAGAGTGTATAATGTTCTATATGATCAACAAATTTTTAAACGCTTATCTTCAATTTAGTTTAACTTACTTTACATATTAGGTATGTAGCAGTACATACATACATCTGGTAATGTATTTATCTTTCTAATATGAAAAAAATTAAGGGGTTAAGTTGCTAAAATCATCTTAAGCATTTTTATCAACGTACATACAAATATAGTCCATATAGGTAGTTGAATATATATAGTGTGAAAACCTAAAATTGGTACTCATTTCTTCAAAATCAAAAATGAAAATCAAAATTGGTGAGCAAGCATTAAATAAAATGCCAAAAAAGAATGCAATATCATTATCAGTTGATTTATGCCATTTACATAACAAGTCCTGTATACATCGTTAGGGCAGTGGCATTGATTTTTTCGTGGTCCCTAATGTAATACTCTACTAGTATAAGCCTAATTTATGCCACATGCACAGTTTTCAGGTAAAATAAGAATATGACTACTACTTTGCCCTACCATCTATATTCATACATACGAACTACATCATGCCTTCTACTCACATTTCTTATGCTTTTTATTTTTTTATGGACCTTCTTCAATCCGTGCATGTTTGTTAGGTTTATAAATATTTATTTAAAGGAATAATATTGTACCCCAATTTTTAAGCAATTTCAGGTGAAACTTTCCAATGATTCTAACATGTGTTACTCGTACATTTGGCACGTGGCAAGGAACTGACCCTAACTCACACAAATGAAGATTGAAAAAATAAAATACAAATTTTTGAAAGGGTAAACTCTCACAACGCTATTATAGTCAAATTTATAACTTACTTCGTATTATTGAAAAAAAAAATCATCAACATCACCAATTTTTGATTGATGAACAGATAAATAATAATGGCCAGCCAAAATTGTGCTAATAATTAAATCTATTATCCTTGTCATTGACTAGTGTTTAGAAATTAGAAGACATATCAGTAGATAGTATAGACCAGTACATTTTTTAAGTTTGATGTCAAGCTAACAATTACTCCGTATCAAATGTATGTTAAACAAGTTCCAATAATTTTTGTTTGATAAACATAAAACTTAAAAGGTTTTGCTAGGGTTCACTGATCACACACCAAATTGAAATCACTCATGTCATCGTGACGGGTTAGAGATTGGAGGACACCTAGAAGGCAATGAAGCCATACCTAGTTGTAAGGGAAGAAAGAAACAAGCAAGAGGGGGATGGAATGTGGACCCGGAGACGCTTGTATGTCGGTGATGGGTGTGTCTCTCGAAAACTTCGCCGGCGTTAAAAGGAGTACGCGGCACCTAAAAGTGTAATCCTAAGATTTTAATTAATTAATTAATGATTGCGATCATCCTAATTTAGGATTCAATAATCAGACTAAACATTCCAATGTTTATTAAATGCGTGTTACTATTATCGGGCAGATAAATAACCCAACCACTCCTCTGACTCTTTTGCAGCTCCTTCTTTACTTTGATTCCTTGCTGTTTATTTTTATTTTATTTTTTTTTATTTTATTTTATTTTATCTTTTTAAATAAAATATAAATAAATTAGGGTGACATTATATTTTATCACTGTACAATTCCCCATTCTTTTATGGTCTTTGATATTAATGTCTTCCACCTTTCATTTACTACAACACTCTCTCTGCTCTGTATACTTGTACTATGCCATTTTTTAATTTCTAGGTTAAAACAATCTGCCTTTTTTTTTATTTTTTTATTTTTTTTTTATTTTATCTCCTCTCCTAACAACTTCAAGTTTTCTGTATGTGGTAAATTTCAAAGAGTTTGCGTCATGATTGGTGGTTTGTGGTGTTACTAACGGTCAAATTAAAAGATTGCACAGGAAAATTATACTTGATAGTATATGATTTACACATCTCTTTAACTAAGTCTTACCATATACTTCCTCCGTTTTTATTTAGTTGACGCGTGCAATTTAGGCACATATATTAAGAAGAGCAGAGAGAGTAAGAGAGAATGATAAAGCAAGTGGGGTACCTTGTAAATGCAAAGTAAAATAACATGTCTTATGTGTGGTTGGCCACATCGTATGACCTCTTATAAAAGAACAAAGTAATCTCTATAAAATTGACCAAGTAACCCCTGTAAAACTGACCAAGTAGCCCCATTAACACTAACGAAGTAACCCCATTAACACTGACCAAATAACTCCTATTACACTAACGAAGTAACCCCTATAATGACCGGCCACACCCTGTGGTTAGCCACATATAAGAATTTGTGCAAAGTAAAAACTTACCTAAAAAGGAAATGTGTCAACTAAAAAAAGACTTTTAAACAAGGATACGTGTCAACTAAAAAAAATTGAGGTGAATATGTAGTAAAAATTTAACAAAACAACCCGTGACGTAAACAAAATGAACTACTATAATAAGGACTAGTCACCGTCTCTCTCTATCTTCAATGTTGGATAACTATTTCAATATAGAATTAATTAGTACACTTAAGTTAAAATTCCTTGAATTGTTTTCGAAATGTTGGTATTCCGATCCTAATCTGATATATATGTAGTTTAATAAACCCAAGTCAAAGAGTGAACAAGCACTTGTAAATTATAGAAGTATAAGGTCAATTAGACAAAAGTGATGTAGGAATTTCATAAAAGGTGGAATAATTAGATGTCCAAGTCTAAGAGAAAATTCAACTGGTAATAACAGTAGTATAGGTCCATTGACCATGGCAGTAAAAGCGAAGTATAAACTCCTTAGTCCTTGAGCAAGTAAATGAAAATTTACAGTGGTAAGTACGAAGAACTTAGAAGTAGGCTTTTAAAAATTTGTTGGAATCATTAATTAGGGGGTCAATCACGTGGACTTGAATACAGCTTACGGCATGAATGAATGAGATAAAAAGAAAGTGACACTGAATCACAAGTTACGCCATTCTACTACCTCCCCTGTAGCTATTTCAATTCTCTAGGTCTTTCTTTGTTTTTAATTTTTTTTATATGTATACGTACTGTATTTATCTTTTAGTCTATTATGCAAATTACTCCTGTTAGGATTTTTATTTTAATGACACCAATCATGTATTATATACACAACACACAAACTATAAACCCCTCCAAAACTTAAGGAAATACTTTGTATGGTTATCTTATTCTATAACATGGAGTCGTTATAAGTAGATTAGTCGATTCAATTACAAAATTTTACTTGACGAATAAGTGTATCAGGATTAGTTGTCTAGTTGTACAAGTATTGAAACCCTCCTAGCCAAAGATTTTGAATGGGTTAGCCTTTTTCAACCATAGGTAAGTTAACGAGTTTTTAAAGAGTTTAATTAACCACATATATTTCTAGTAGTAAGGTTTTAACCTAAAACAATGGGTGATAGATTGAATTGTCCACCAACCTTGTATATTACGGAGTAGAATCTGTAGATATTCTATCAAACAGGCTCAACTTGCAAGTGAAATAATACTTTTACAGCATAAGTTGACTTAAAATGCACTCTTTAGAAACCTATCAGTCACTTGGAAAACAAACCTTTCACCCAATTAATTTTCATACTTTAAATATAAACCATGAACATATATTATATTGAGAAGTTTTAATTCTATTTCTAAAAAAATGCGACGAATTACTTTTATTCCGTTATATTTTTACTAACAGACAACTATAGATATTTTAGTCAAAGTAAACAGTGACAAATGCACATAGTTAAATGGAAAGAATACTTATTATATATGATGGGAAGAAGTAATTTGTAGATGAATGAATGAAATACGTGGTGCATAAGATGAGACGAAAGAGAAAGCATGAGTTCCCTGTGAAATTGAAGGAGGTGGTGATAGCCAGAGTGGTGGTGTTGGGGGGACCCATAATCCTCACCTCATACTATCTGCCCAGCTTCAACTGTCCTCGTCTCTTTTGTCTTTTTCTTCAACCCTTAGTTATTTTTTTTTTTTCAAAACAATTTCAATATTCTTTTGCTTTTATTTTAATAAATAATAATAAAATAAAAGTAAAGGGGAGAAGTTTCTCTCTCATGAGGCCGGTGTTATTATAACCACCCCCCTCACAATCCGCTTCCTTCCTCATTCTCATTCTCATCTCTTTCTTTCTTTCATTCTTCTTCTCTCTCCTCCCCCCTTCAAGTAAGCCGTTTTTCTTGGGGGTACTCATCAGATCACTCATCACCCTATAAATCCAATTTCATTAAACCAATTGGCATGGGTTGGAAGCAATTGAGTTGAGGGGAATGTTGTCTGGCTCGAGGACGACGAACACGAGAACCAGGACAAGGACTCGCCTTTTCACCGTCGTCGGACCAGGCTTCATTCCCCCTAATTTTATCTGCTTCCCTTACACCTCTTTTTCCTCCTTCCCAAATTTTCAGGTATTTTTTTTTTTTATTTTTCAATAGAGATTGTACGTGTTGCAGAGGTTTAGGTTGGCTGATTGGTGTAATGATGATAATTTTTGACCCTAACTCTAACTAGATTCTGTAAGTGTGCTCAGAATATAAAGTTTTTTTCATCATTACTTTCCTTGATTTTTTTTATGATTATTATTATTTGTCAGTCATTTTTCATTCTTCAAATTCCTCATCATTTCCTCATCATTATAATACCATGGTTTCATGGGGATTTGTCTACCACCCATGTGTGTGTTTGTGAGAGAGAAAGAGATTCTCTCAGATCTACTTTCCTTTTCACCTTTTCACTTCTTCCATCTTTCTTCCTTTTATTTTCTCTCTCCTAGGGTTTTTTCTACTTTTCTCTCTCAGCTCTTCAGATCTATTATAAAATTTCTCATTTTCCATTTTCCATTTTCCATGTGTTTACATTCATACCAGCAAAAACCGTCTAGTTACTAGAGAGAATCGCAATCGAATCACACCTGGTCCTACTCATACTTACAATCTTCGTTGATTGTCTCTCCTTCTATTAAGCTAAGATTAGACCTGTTATCCCATAAGATCTCAACTATCCAGAGCTTGAAATAATATTGCACATTTGTCCAATATACAAAGTATAATAGGGAGTACTTGTTTAGTTGTGATAAGATAGCTTATTGATTTTAATGTTGGTTTTGATTGAATGCAGGATTCTAGAGATTCAGTGCACCCAATTTAATGAGGCTTTGTTTATTGGAACTCTATAATCTTTACTGACGTTCTCTGGGTTTTAACTGCCTCATGAGTCATTACTTATTGAATTATTAATAATCAATTCATTAGCCTTACTCCTATATCTTATACCTGTAGTCTAGCTAATTGCCGAACAGCTAACCAAAACTTATGTTTATTATTAAAGCTAATATTATAAGCACATTATAATCGTCCTTTGTTAATTGCCTAACTGTGATGGTACTATTAAGTTATTAAAGCTAATATTGTTATCAATTAAGCACATTATAATTGTCCTCTATTAGTTGCCTAACTATACTAGTAGTACTATTAAAGCGGTGAAACCCTCACACTTATAATTGCCAGCTAAAAAGGATGAGAAAACAAGTCAATTAAAAGAACCCCTAGTAAAGAGAAAGATGGGTAGGTGAAGCAGCTTTCTATTGAAGAATGTAGTAGTACTACAGAAACATGGGTAAAAATTGTTACAAAGGGGGTTAAAAATGGTGTGGGTACAGATTACCATGCTCTATCTTTTTGCTAAAAGCCTACAACTAACTCTTTACAACATTACTCTGTCGCATTTTTTTTTTACCTTTTTATTATGGAGGGGCTAAATAAGATATCAACAACGTGTGATATGTTGTGATGAGAAAACACAGACAGAAAAAAAAAAAAGGTAAACAGTTGATATGAAAAGATAGGAGCGGAGGTTTTTATGCACTTGGTAGTTGGTATAGTATAGTCTCTTGTTTTGTGTTGCAGAATGCTGGGCATTACATACAATTACACTAAGGCAGGATTTCATCCTTAAAATGTTAAGTTCATATGATTTGCTTCATTATTGGTTTAATTGTGTCAAGGGACTTATTTAGAAGGCCAGGGATCGAGTATATATGAGTAGCGAAACAGCAACAGTTTAATTAGTGATCAATCACTAGTTTGATGGTGTGTACGTACATGTAATATGTTGGTGCAATGCCACAATCTTTGTTTGGAATGTTACTGTTGTTTGGATTACAAAACAAAATTTGAAGTATTAATTATATATGCTGTTGAACAAATGATGAGTGATCACAAAATAAGTCTCTTGATACTACACTAATGACGTTGGATACCTTAGAGAGGGCCAAGTGTTGTGTTCAAGGGTGGATAATAGGTTTGTCTTTTACGCAGTGTTTCAACTTTGATTAGATTGATGGCTAATATAGTTTATAAAGCAAAACATGATTAGTGACGGTCTTACTTACTCCAGCTATTTTCTGTGTCGTTGATTTTGTATTAATGTCCAAATTGAGTGAATATTATTAGTCAAATTCTTTCATTCTACTTTCCATATGCATGTGATCTATGTAAATGCTCTTCAACCAAGAAATCATTTTCTTTTTGACAATCTTTTTGGATAATTCGTTAATATACCCAATCACCTCTAAACATAGGAGTAATAAATTTTTAACTATGCTAATATAACAGAAAATGGCATTCATTACAGACTAATTATATTATAGTCACGAAAGTATACCATTTCATTTTAAAACCAAATTAATATAAATTTATAATAATGTTTGATGCAATACCTATGCAAATTAAGTTGAATCAAAGTTGATTCTTAATATGTCTGAAGATTAGTTTTAGATAGCGAAGTACATGAAGTGATTAATAGTTTGTTATCTTAATTGCATCACTGTACTACGATTCACTATTCAACCTAAATATTATCATTACTATCATAACAAACCTAGCATCGATTGAACAATTGAACAAAATATATTTAACAAGTTCTGGAAACAAACTTCAGTTATTGTTCATGTGAAATGAATTTTGTGAAGTTGTTAGTTCAAAGATTTTCAAAGCAGATTAGTACATTTAGTCAACGTTGTTTTACAACTTGAGAAGTAGTTGGAGTTGGTACGTAACACAACACAGAAAAAAGAAGAAAGAAAAAGAGCAATTATGTTATCCAAATATGATGTAAGACGACGTGATTAATTATTGAATTACAAACTTTTAACTATTACTAACATCACTTTCATAACGAAGTCAAAAGATTATATCTTATCAAAACTTTTAGTTGAGGGAAATTCAAAGTATTACAAAAAATTATGTTTATGGCTGTTTTATATCTGAAAGAAGCCGTACAAAATAATGTTTATAATCATCTTTTTGCTTTTGTCCATACACATCAATACCATAAAGGACTAATAATGCAGTAGATCATAAAAGATTAGGACTTATATATAGTTATATGATAAGAGTAGAGTAGTAGTTTTAGTAATTTAGTATGACACAATCACTTAATCACTGGCTGTGTTTTCTAAACTTCTCGATAATCCAAAGAATAAAAAAAGTGCAGAAAATTTTTGTACACAGAGATAACATTTGAAAATTCATGATGGAGATGACATTGCATTATAATTGACGCTATAAATTGTACTTATTGTTGAAAAGATATAAGTACAAATTAAACTAACTGTAATGATTACAATCTATTTCGACGTATCAAATAATATGCATAAGCCATAAAAGTAATTTTACTTGCTGTATAATACAGTGGTGACCCGTGTTGAAAAGATATAAGTACAAATTAAACTAATTGTAATGATTACTATCTATTACGACGTATCAAATAATATGCATAAGCCATACAAATAATTATACTTGTTGTATAATACAGTGATGACCCGTGAACGGCAAAGATACAAGTAATGCATTAAAATGTTTCATGAAAGAGCCCGCGGTGGGAATACAAGTTAATTAATGAGGAAAGGTAACAAGAGAAATGACGATATTGATTGCGATCAACTGTTCCCTCGCACACAGGCAATCAACATTAGTGGTGTTTTGAGCTTTCAAGGAGGACAAACTTGATTAAAGATAAGGATCTCACTATCACAAAATAAGTGCATTGTTTTCCAATGAAATTAAAGACAATCAAGAACCAATAAATCCAACAGGGATTTTTATTTAAATCGACTATGGCCTAGTGTTCAAGCACTTGCGTCGTTGATGAAAACTCTCATTAATGTTTTTTACATAAATTACATAATAATTAATCGCTCACCACAACTTGTAATCCTAGCCAAATAGGTTGTACAACTTAATTAAGACAACAATGCTGTCTAATAATTTACTAACCAACTATTCTAAATTATAATTTTAGTTTATAGTCCAGTGGACACAACCTTTGCGCTAGCCCACGTTGCTTTATTTTTGCAGCCACTCAGTGGATGTCCAGCAAACGAAGCCTTTTGAACCCAAACTTGCTGCAAAGATGAGCCACCATGTTCAGATTCATGGGCCCAGTTTTCTCACTTATCTAACCCACTCATATTATCCAACGAGATTGGCCCGTATTAATTTTCTCTTTGCAACGCAGCCCGGCCCACAACAAAAACATGAATTACACACTCCACCGAGTCATAACTCATTGTAATTTGTAAAGACTAAAGAATATTTACTTTTATGAATCCAGTGTGATTATGCGAAGAATACTCACGTCATTTTATTTTATTTATTTTGTTTTTGAAATAACTTCATTTTATTATACCAGCACTGGAAACTATTATCATTAGTATTAGAGTTGTTTCCATGGAGACAGGTAGAGAGTACCTTTTTTGTTATATTGAGAACCGGGTTTTGAAAACTACAATGTAATTTTTATCTGATTAATGATACAGAGTACATAATCAATTTTATTAATTGATATCTAATATAACACACTAACTTTGATTTAATTACTGATAAATAAACACTTTTATTAAGGTACAATTATTTCAATTAAGTTTTGATGATAGGTTCTTTGAAAGCTTTACGTTGAATTAATCATTATTCATTTAACTAAACTATTAAAAAGTAAAAAACATTGTAATCTTATTTGTTAATGTAATTTTTAAAAATATCAAGGTTTGATGACATTGTACTCTTAGTCTATGTTGCATGATCATTAAACTGAACTTTAGAAACTATTTTAAAAAAATTATGATCAGTGCAATCTTGTTTTTTAATTTAAATTACGGAGTAAAATTTTATGTTTGTGGTCAAAAACTAATTTATTTTTGTTTATACAAATAAAAAAACTGTTTCGTATTCTTGATATTTGAGAATGTATATGAAATATAATAGTTTGACAATAAGTTTTTATTTGATGTTGCACTTTGAACGCCTGATTAAAATTTATCCAAGCAATTAACCATCAATTGCGGATTAGGAATAAGTGGATCCTAAAAATATTGGTTGAACAAGAAAAGAAGGAACATTAATTATTATGCTGTATTAGAAAATATCCAGAAATTGCGGGTGCCCACAAAGTTTGGGAGTACAAATATTGTTCTTCTAATGTACCTTTCTATCCAAAGGACCACTTGTACTCATTTTCTTTTTGACTTTCGGCATTATTTTATCAATTGGCAGCTTGTTTATGATTATACTCTTAAAGTGAAAATATACTAACATTAAAATAAAGAACTGTTTAAGATTATTAAAAGATAAAAGATGAAATGCACATCCAGGTATATTGATTGAGAAAAAAAATACTCTGTACATTTTACTAGTATTTTTGATTTTTTTTTTTATGTATTCCACAGGCACATAAATAGTCTTTTCTAATTGTTATATAACGTATTTGTATTCGAAAAAAGTATATCATTAATTTATTTATTTATTTATTTTCACGGAGTAATATTGAATTTAATTCTAAACTGGACACCCTTTATACTCTTAAAAATATATGATTGTACGTAAAGCCCCACTTTTAGGCATTTGAAAGTAAAAATCATGGTATTTTGGCAAATATTAGGAAGGTTAAACGTAATATTAATAGATTGAGGAGTATTTATATCTCTACCTATTTGTAATTAATTAACTTACAGGTCTCACATCCACCATGCACGTACTTTATTGTACTTTTATATTAAACATATCGGTTTTATATTATTTCCTTTACCCTTGTCAAAAAAATTAAAAATAATCTTTCACTATTTTAATTGTTTTTACATTAACTCTTGATATTATGTAAGTACGTCCGTTCAAAAAAAAATAAAAAATGTATGTACATCAAATTTTATAATTTTGAAATTTTAATCATCTAAGTTTTCCAATCAAAATAGAACAATATTTATTTTTATCTTTTAAAAAACAATATCATCCGCATACAGACCAACAGTTATCCTACTAGTCCTCCGCAACCCCTTTAATGCCTCACCCAAAGTCACTAACCCTCGTGTCATTCATCACTCTCATTACGAATCCTTCTAGCCACTTACAAATTACAATACGCATGATCAAAAACATGAACCAAAAAACAAGATAAAAAAAACAAAACAAAACAAAAACAACCCTACCCTTAGAAAACTCCCAACGGCTAAAGCCGTCATCGCACAAAACATAGAATTGGGCCCCACAATTAATGGGTTGTTATGTAATTAAACTCAACTCTTCGATTTAAACCCAAATTCATTCCAACCAAAAACCCTCTTTCTATAAATTTCTCTCTCTTGGTAATTCAATTCCTTCACAATAATTTCTAGGTTAAACTCGTAAACATGGCAATCTCTCAAACCCTCCATCTTTTCTCCAAAACAACCCCCCCAATTTGTTTCGTGTTCCTCTAATACAACATCTAATTTCCCCCTTTTTTCACCCTCAATAATAATTTTTTTCTCAATTTTAATTTCCCAATTAAAGAAAGAAAATAAAAATGGTTCACCTGCATCTACCCCACAAGAAGCAGCAACACCATATTCCGAAGGGTTGTTTGGCGATAAAAGTGGGGCTCACAGAAGAAGAACAGCAAAGATTCGTGGTACCAATATCACATTTCAATCACCCTCTTTTTATGAAGCTTCTTAAAGAAGCTGAAGATGAGTACGGTTTTCATCACAAAGGTACTATCACTATTCCTTGCCACGTGGAGGAGTTTCGTTACGTTCAAGCATTGATTGATCAAGAGAAATCCCTTCATCTTCATCAACACCATCATCATCATCATGATCATCATCACCATCATCATAATCCTATTGTTGGTTGTTTTAGGGCTTGATTTTTAGTTTTAGTTTTAGTTTGATTTGATCCAACGGTTGTAATCTTTTCTTGTAAATTCCGTCAACCTGGATCGATGGATTAGTCGTTTAATTTTGGAGGGTTATTAGGAGTTAATTACTTCTTTTGTTTTAGGTTTGTTCTTGAAATCATGATTATGTTGCGACATTATTGTGATATCTATCAAATATGATGACGACAATTTTTTAATAAAGGATTTCTTTTTCTTTTATTTTTATTTTATTGTTAATTTTAATTTTAATAATAATATTGTGGTATAAATTAAAGGATGACGAGATGATGACGAAAGAATTATGTGACATGCGAACAAATAGTCGTTAGTTGTAACAAATTATGTGATAAAATTAGAATCATCATCTAGTGGGTGCGAAGGAGAGAGAAAACAAAAAAAAAGGAGGAAAAAGCGCGCAACTACTAGAATTTTTTTGACTAATTTTGCTAAATAACACTATTCAATTTGTGTAAATCATAATGAGTTTATTTATGTCATGGTTGTTTTACGAGTCTTTTTCTAGGGTTTCTTTTGGACGCCCCACTTTTAGGAGGGTATTTTCGTATTGTTACACTATTGTGCTATTCAATTCATTGGTTTTTATTATTAGTATTATTATTATTCACTTTGGAAATTTGCAAAAATATAAAGGTGGTTAGAAAAAAAAATTAAAAAAAATAAAATAAAATAGAGTGAACAAATAAAGAGTGAAAGCATAATTTTTGATGTTTAGAGAGTCACAAAGACAGGTGTCGGTTGATAAAAATCAAACCCAGGATTTCCTAGAATCGAGAAGAAAGCTCTAATCAGTTGAGCTATACCTCACCCTGAAAAAAACGAATTAACCGAGCATTAACTTTGAGTAAAAGGAAGCGTGTGTGAGCCACACGTTACTATGTTTAATTCTTGGCCATGGTTGTTTATTCTCCTAGATTTTTGGCAATTTGTTGATTTTTAAGATTTGATTATGACTTTTATGAGTATTTATTGGTAACTGTTAATTATTGAGAAGCTTACTTGGTATAATTCCTTGAAAGATCCAGTTATATAAATGATAAGATTTCTGTCATATTATACCACTTAAAGGATACTTTCCAAAAACAAAAAAAAAATAAAAAAAAAATAAAAAAAATAAAAAAAATCCCACTTAAAGGATTGATTCGTGAACAATTTCTAATACTGTCATTCTTGTTTAACATAGATGATCATCAATGACTGTAGTAGTGGATACTTAAATAATTATTCTTCTTACTTGTCACTAACTTCAACTCTGATTTATTCTTTATTTATCGTATTTTGTCAACCTTATTTTAATAAACCTACTAGCTACTTCTTTAGTGGTGACATAACATTGGAAAATATAAGGAAATAAAAGATATGTATTAAGCATAAATTAACATTAATAACATCAATCAAGATGAGATTTTGTTAGGCATTCTTTGATTCTTATGCTAGGCATATACTCGATTTGATCATAACTTTCAATTCACTGGTACATAAATTACAAATGTAATTATATAAATTTTTGTTCGATCAACCTTAATGTAAACCTCATGATTTTTACTACAAATACTTTTTTCATCTTTTTTTTTTTTTTTTTTTTTTTTGAGAAATCATTCTTTTTTAATTACTAACACAGGGATTAAGAAGAATTGAAATAAAAAAAAATACTAACACAGGAGTTTTCACGTTTATCAATGCTTATTCTATAACACTATTATCAAAATCCCAAGTAATAATAATAATAATAATAATAATAATAATAATAATAATAATAATAATAATAATAATAATAATAATAATAATAATAATAATATAATTGGGCTTTTTTTAGCGTATTGTAACTGCTTCGGGGCCGGGTTTTGGTGATTGGCAATGGCGACTTGCCACCTTACCTTTTGCTTATGTGGACTGGGTGTCTATTCAGCAGGTGATGTTCGGCACTATGCTTTCCTTGCGTCGCTTTTGCAGTCTTCTGGCCTTCAGACTACGCTTCTTCGCAGTTTTGGTATTGTTGGTCCAGGACCGGCCTTCGATGGCGCTCTTAGTCTTTTTAATAGGATTGTGGAGATTGACCTTTTGCGTAACTCGAGTGAGATCGCTGCCCCTAAACTCATGAAGAAATTGGCAGATATATATTTCACGAAGGTCACTGCATCTGTTGAATCCACTTTCTCCTAATCTCCGCATCAAGTTGCCCTATGGAAGTCCCAGCAGGGGGATCACAATTCGGCCTGGTTGCGAGCGGTCCCGATATCAGGTTTGGGTCAGACTATGAATGGTAGGACTTATCGATGTGTTCTTTGCTACCGGTTGGGTGTTCCCTTGTTCTCCGTTTTGACACCTTGCTCTGCTTGCTCAAGGGTTTTTGACGGGGATATTTTTGGGGATCATGCAGTGTCTTGTGCTGGGATGGTGGGTATTAAACATCGGCACAATGTTGTTCGTGATACCCTTGTTGATATTTGTTTCCGCTCTGGGATTTCTGCAAGGAAGGAGGTTAACGTTGGGTTAAGTGGAGGGAACGACGGGGCTCTTCAACCAGCAGATGTGTTGCTTTACTCCTGGGATAGAGGCCTAGATGTATGTGTTGACTTGACGGGGTCTTCTCCATTGACACAATCTGGGTTGTCTGACTTTGTTCCTGGTCGTGTTGTGTCGGATGTGGCTCAGCGGAAGCGAGACAAGTATGGGGCGCGTTGCAGGGCTATTGGCTATGGTTTTCTTCCTTTCTCCTTTTCTTCATTGGGGGAACTAGAGAAGGATGTTGTTGCATTGCTGAAGAGGGTTCAGGCGTTTGCTAGGACTCAGGATATTGGTGCTCGTGCGGCTGCTCACATTTTCAACAGGATTGGGTTCGCCATAGCTAGAGGGGTGGGGGCCCAGATTGTATCTCGGCTTCCCACTAATTTCTTGTAAATCATTTGACTTTGTAGGTTTTTTTTTATAAATAATAATAATAATAATAATAATAATAATAATAATAATAATAATAATAATAATAATAAAAAAAAAATAATGTATATTAAATTATTAATGATTGTAAATTGGCATGAGAGAAGTACAAGTAGCAATTTAAGATATTCTTTTAAGCATAAATAAATGTGTATATACGTATTACATGGCCTACATGCTATATAGCTTCAAGAAGACTTCAATATAACTGCCGTTTGCTTGTTTGCTTTTGCCGAACATAATTTATTGGCTGAAATAGATACAATTGTTGAACCACTGAACCGATTATTTCATCATAATTGTTAGATACAAATATATGTATACAAGAAAAAGTTGACCGACATGGCAACAATACGTATACAAGTGTATTATTTTGCTAGTTTTTGACTAATTAACCAACAAAGCTGATTTTCTAATTAAGGAATCATCTGATGTATACTACAGTAGTACATTATGCATTCATCTGACATATACTATTAATCTATTATCTTTAAATCTTTGAGGGGTTCGTTAAGGACGAGCATTCACTCTTAAACTACCCTTTTATTATTAATGAGTCTGGCCTGCAAAATTATACGAGTATTGAATTAACATATGAGATCGAGGTGTCGAATTAGTATTAACATTCTTTTTTTTATAAAAAATGTATTTGTAGTTTCAAATGTAAAATAGGGACATCCAGACACTTGTAAATATGCCATGCACCCAATAGAAATATTTGTAGAAAGTCTAAAATCAGTTTAGAATTAAGAGACTTTGGAAATTAAATGGCATAATAAATATAGTGAGTTGGTGAGTGTAAGACAATAGGAAAATAAAGTGCATGGAGCCAAGAGTTTCTGGGGTCTAAATTACAAAAGTCAGGTGTGAATGTCCTCCACGTTCACTACTCATAAGCTATCTAGTGCCCTACTCTTAATAAACCAAGTCCACAATCTTAAAAGTTTAAAACTCTTAAGGTCAACGAAAACATGGTCCCTAAGCATGTGAAATAGCTGCATATATGAGGATTACAGTCTTATTGTCCCAAATTTCCGTTTACCAGAAATTCGACAACATTTTGTGAAGTGAATACCAAGTTGTGGATAATGGAGATTGTCAAGTCCAAGTTTATTCGATGATTTAATTCTTTTATACTCCGTATGGACAATATCATACAAGTATATCAAAGATGATGGCGCTGAAATATTGAACTTGACTCCTCTACTTTCCTGTGATAAAAAATTACTAATACGGAGCATTTAGTTTTGTCTTTCGAGTATTGGTATTAGCTTACTTCAGAGTACTCTTTATTAGATATCGAGTAAAAAGACTTAATCTTATCTACTCGTACAACATTATTATTCCTTGTGCAATTTCATATATTGACTTGAAATTTGAAAAAGAAATGTAATGGGTGCTTTTTGTATACTTGAAAGTTGAAATCATTTATTTGAACTTATTGCTACTTTATATTTAATTTGAATAGCCCTTATTTGAACTCATTTTTTTAGTATTTGTATATATTACGCATGTTTTATCCGAACTTTACTTTTTTTTTTTTTTTTTTTAATTGGAAATATAAGAAAGTAAGATGAGCAAAAACAAGACTAATATTAATATACTATACATTTGATACTATAATGTTGCTAGAAGCACAACTACCACCTTTGCCCAAAAAAAGTAAAAAAAAAAAAAATTGCTTCATAAACAATAGGCTAAAGAATTTGGAATATTAACATAGCAGTCTTATTCCACTTTGCTTAAAGGCCCCATTGAAGATCTCTTTTTCATTGAAGATTACGATTCTATTTTGATTTTTTACGTTTCATTAATTTTATTGGAGGTAAATTTGATTGATAATGAAATGAGATTTCTTTATGGTAGGGCCTAATATAGTCCAAATAGTAAAAAGAACAAATTAAAGATTTGCTTTTAATCAAATCTTTTCTTTCCAAATTATGCGTAAAGGATGTCCTTGTATGTCCTAATTGTGTACTCGCCTCCCGTGTATAACATGGTTTAATCTCCTTTTAGGCATTCCCATGCCATCTAATTATGCAATGAAATTGCATAACATCATCTAAAGTTTCTCTTATAAAGTTTCTCTCTATCCATATATAAACTGCAATGACATCACACATCATTCATCAATCATCATCCATATATTCAAGTAACCCTTAAACTAGTAATGTAACAAAGAGTTTTATTTGTAAATCGAGTCTAAATAACTATATTACTCGAGAAATTATAACCAAAAGTCTCTAATAATTTTTGAAAACGATTTATTATGAAACTTTTTTTTTAGATTTGATTTCATATACATACTACTTTAAGCAATCAATATAAATTCTAAAATTTTCTAGCTTGTGACCCAATAAGGGGACTCATAAATCCGACTAAGACCTTTGGAGAAGGCTTCTTAGGGGTAATTATACTTTAGTATCTTGTATGGTCTAAAAAGTCAAAATTCTCTATAGATTTAAGTATTTAACTTGAAAAGTTTGCTTGTAAACTAAGAAGGTTATATTCCAATTTAATTATGACTTTATTTGATTCCAATATTTTTATTTTTATTTTTTTATTTGAAGGCTAGAATCATGTCATCACTTAATTAATGTCACTATTAAAGTTATCTTAGGTTAAAGAATTTAATACATCACGAATTTATAGCTCTACTCAGCCTCTTGGTCTCTTTGAGGGACTTAGCCACTTAGGAAGAGTTTTTATTGGCTATTTTAGTGTACCATAAGACCCAAAGAGATCTCTCACTATTCTACAAATACAAGATTAACTTTATGTAGTGAGAAAATAGACTATGTTTCATGTATTTTGTTTGGTTATATTACCTATTTCGTAGGTTTTGCCCAACTGAATTGATTAAATTATAACCTTGGTCGTCCTTTGGTAGAAGCTAGAATCTCTCTCTCTAGTATCAATATGAATCCTTAGGCCATAAATGAGCCAGATACACCTCAAATTTGTCACCATTTTGCCAATCTTTGTTAAGGTCTTTTAGAAGTAAGATACAACCTCCAAAGGGTAGTCTAGGGCATTCAAGGAAGGTGCCGTCTACCGATTACCTTAGAAAACCCATATAAGTCGTCCATGCCGCATCAGTTAGGAATACTTGACTTCACTTATTTAAATATTTTTCCCCCAACGAAATTGAAAAACCCTTAAAAAAATAAATAAAAATAAAAATAATGGAAATGGCATGACACTTTAATATGCATGACTGCTATCATCTTGCGGTGTCGTAAGCAATCCCTAAAGCCAACATGTAAATAAAGCTTTAGCTGAGTTCTGGGTATGAATTTAATCCATTTTGGGCTACACTCAAAATCAATCAAAAATCATTTAAATCATACTCGATACTCCACAATATAATTACATAATACAAGAAATGTATCAAATCAAGCAAACTTAAGTGATTTTTGTTTAGTTTTCTCTCATTGACTCGAGCTGGTCTGATATCGATAGTTCGATACCATAAACATGTGAGTCCTTACGAATTACGGAACACAAGCAAAGCTTGGAGATTACTTTCAATTCAAGTAAAAAAAGACTAAATACTATTCATTCCACAAAAATCTTGAAAATTTCACTTCAACTTATACTCCCCATCCCTAGTAGAGGAAGTACTGTATAACCAACCTATTGCAATAATAATAATAATAATCAATTCAGTATTTCGGTATCTTGCACATCCACTCAAAAAGGTGGGCAGGATTTCAGTTGGTGTAATTAGTGATTTCATACTTCATTACTCCTTAATTGGAAAGGCGTCGATCTATAATCATGCATTAAGACTTAAAGCCGATGCTTTTTTTTTTTTTTTTTTTTAAACCGTGTACAAAACCCAGAAGTATAGTGAAAGCGGGAGAGGGGCAAACGGGGTAGCACAGAGGTGTTGAGAAAGGAGAGCAAAGAAGAAAATTTGTGCTCAAACCCCCATTTATATTCTTTTACCAAAATCAAACGTTGGGAATGAGCTACAGAAACCCACTTATAGTACAATTTTGCCTCAACCTCAGAGCTAAATTTGACTAATGTTATTCATTTATACACATCTTCCTATGCTTCCCAAATAGGGAAAAAATAAAACTTTCCTGAATAACCTGTAATTAGGCATAAATCTAATTTAATCATTTATGACGACGGCCTTTTTATGTAAATGATTATCCTATTGATGATGTCTTGTATTTGAGCTACGAATAGTCACTCCATGCAAAAATTTTGTATATCCAAGAAAACTTAACTTCCCATCGGAGCTCCGAATCCAATCTCTTAAAATTGAATAAGCAGTAGGTCCAAGATTCAATTCCTGCATTTATCAGATATTAACACAGAAGCTGAGAATCACACAAGTATGGAAACTTGACATGAAAGATGTTGGGAAAGCAATACGTACCCTGGCAAGCTCCTCAACAGTAATAATCCGATTGCCTTCCTGCTCAAAATGCTCGAAAGCAATAGATGCAATCTGATCCCAACCTTCCCGACCTTCCAATTGATGTGTGCTGATCGCAGCAGCACAGAACTCGTCAAAATCCATTTTTCTGTACGAAAGAGTTGTCATCTGTGCCAAATCAAATCAGAACATTAGACATTCTCATATGCAGTCTCAAGTTTATGTAGCTCCAAAGAGGATAAAGTACCGTATTTAGGATATCAGGGACTCTAGATTCCTTCATTGCCTCAGTAGCATTATTCAAAAGTGCCTGGAATGATTAGAAAAAAAAAATGGATATTGTAGTAAGAACAGGATGTTTGTGGCATGAACAAATGAAAGTAATAAAAAGACAAAAGCAAAGCAACAAAAAATAACCATTCTGAAGTTCTCAAATGTAACACGGCCATCTCCGGTAGGCTCTAAAAGCTCAAACTCTGCTCTTAAGTAATACAACTCATCCTCAGTAAGAGCTTTGGAGAGAGCCTGCAGTTCCAAGGAGATAGAAAAGAGAAAACTAGTTATTCATCAGATGAAATCAGTTATAAAGAGGCTTAAAATTTTGAAGAGATCCACAGAATTACTAGTATCAAAGAATTTTCAGGCTTACTTAAGCCCTAGTTAGACATCTATTATTCATGAGTTTGACTAACAATATTCCAGGACAATTTGATGCTATAGTAACAAATCAACAAGAGTACGATGAGAAAATCAAGTCAAACATCACCAGGTCAAATTGACAGAGCATGTACAAGTTCATGCATGCTGTCAAATTTAACCAAATAGAGCATCTAGATATTCATGCATGAGAGATGGTTATCCTATTCTGATGGACAGCTGCCGTATGGGATGACCATACCTAGGCTAGTCTAGGGGATAAAAAGATACTCCTAAAGAACAAGGTTTTACAGGCCCGACATATAACAGAACTCAAAAAAGGATCATCAAATTGCTACATGTTTGCAAAAGTCACACAAAAAACAATGCAACAAGTAGAATGGTTGCAAAAAAATACCTAGGTAGTTCGCATCAACAGTTTTATGTTTAAAAAGTACATTGACACACTAAAGGACAAACAAAAAAAATTAATTTGGTCCGTAACGTTGAAGAGTTTCTATATCAACACAAGCCATAAAACCTTGGATAATGAGCACTTGAAGACATGAAATAAGAGCTCTTCACTCCCAACAAAACCCCCCCAGGCCCCAACCCTCAATGGAACTATAAAACAAAAGACATAAATGCAGACACAAAGCTGTGAAACTAAGTCAGACAAACCATCAAGCCAATGAAGTGAGCGAACTTCCTTTACAAGTAAGCTAAGCAATTTTTAGCTGGCGAGCAAAACAATCAGCAAGTAGTATTATGGTTGGGAAACACTTGATCAACAATAATAGAAATGTTTGAGGTGCAAATTAGAGAAGAATATTTTTTTAAAATAAGTATGGAAACATATCTACAGTAAAAATTCAGAATATATATTAGGCAATCCAATTCATTCAGTAATCATACGAGACATTGGAAAGACCACAAGCCACAGTCCACAATCAGACCTAAATTCAAAGAAGCATAAGTGACAGAGCAATCTTATGAACAAAACAATACCTTCAATGCAGCCCGTTTAAAAGGAGTTGCATGGAGATATGACTTGACCAATTTATAGATCAATATATCTAAAGGAATAGGCTGGTTTTCGTCACGCAACCAGGGATGAGCTGCAGAACACAAAAGCATTCCTTCAGAAAAAATGTTTCACAAAGCCTTTAGGATAAGCTTCATTATTATATTCAGACCATAAGTTTACCAAGATAGAAGTCCTTATAAAGCAGATTGACATAGTAAAAGACTTACTCAAAGCTTGTGCAGCAGTCATCCTCTTCCTGTAGTCCTTGTTAAGCACTCTTTTTACAAAATCCTTAGCTTCAGGAGACACAGAAGGCCAAGGCAAATCATCAAAATTGGGCTCCGCTCTAAGCACCGCACGGAAGATTCCTGATTCTGTGCGTGCCCAGAAAGGCCTGCTTCCACATAATAATATATATGTGATAACACCAATGCTCCACATATCTCCTTCTAGGCTATACGATCTATGAAGGACTTCAGGTGCAACATAGTAAGCACTTCCCACAATATCATTTAGTCTTTCATCTGCATTTATAACAAACATGCTCTGAGTGGAAAAAGGAAAGAAAGTAATCTCAAAGGCCCTGAGAGCTCTTCAAGTGCATGAAAAAGGAGAACAAGAAAAACTCTAAGAGTTCTAATTTGACTTATGAGTAGCATACCCACTCTTTAATTCCATAAACATCATAAATCACAAACACATGCATATATGTGTGACTGAGTGTGTTGTCCTATAAATACAACACTAACTCTAAACCATACAAAGCTGGATATAGCATCTAGAAAAGAAAAATAAAATAAAACAGACCGAAAATTCTCCTAGCCTAATAAGTAACGGAGTAACCCCAGTCAAAAAGCTCCAGTAAACATCGTTAGTATCTTTGGCAAAGAGCACAGTTATCTTATAGCCAAAATCAGTAACTAAAATGATTAATGAAAATCAAAATAAAGCAATCACCACAAGTAGATAATCCACTGAGAGATTCAGTAATCCTTGGTAACCCATTTTTCATTGGCAGCTAATTTATAAGAATCCTTAATCCCCTCATAGCATAAATAATCATGATGCCAATTTTGCATATATCAGAACAGTGATGGTAAATATCTTCGAGGACTACTACCATATTAGTCTAATTATTCTAGTACATATAGATAGCTGGTTTTAATATTTAAAAAAAGCAAGACTTGTTTTGTCAACAGAAATAGAACCCATGAAAAACGCGGAGATCTTCAACCCTAAAAGAAATTCATAATTGTTACCTGGCCTAATAAAATCAGAGAGGCCAAAATCAATTAGCTTCATGTCAGCATCTTCACTTTTAGATGTAAATAGGAAATTCTGTATAGGAAGCAAATTGATTAGTTGAAAAGTTATAGACAAAAAAATGCATCAAGTATCAAACAAATAGGCAAGCTCACAAAGGCAACCTCAGGCTTCAGATCACGGTGCACAACACCCTGAAGATGACAGAATGATACAACATTCAGAATCTGTTTGATAATGACCTTCGCATCTACCTCAGGGTACCTTCCACCTCTGCAAAAAGAATATCCCTTTACTCCCAAGAAATCTCAGATCTCCTCGATAGAATCAAGTATTGATAAGAGTTAATGTTACCTGGACAATATTCGGTCCAGTAATTCACCACCTTCACATAATCTGACATAAAAGTAAAATCCAACACTTCAGACCCAATGTAATATCACTATTAAAATGTTGATGTAGCTTAATGACAGTGGTTCTTAAATTCACTATAGCCCAACGCATCCAGCCCCATTTATACAGTTAGAAAGTTTCACAATAACAAATATAGAAATTGAAATTTCAAAATTCGTCAATCAAAACACTAGCATTTCCTATTATCCTTCACCCAATCAAACACTTGAAGGCCATCCAAATGATCCAATAGATGCGTGGAGAAAATCTTGAAAACTGAAAATTAGTCTTTCATCATGTACTAATGGAAAGCATAGAAGTATACAGCTCAAGAGAAAATACATACTCCATGACGATGTATACATTGTTTGAGTCTTCGCATGCATCATAAAATTGGACCAGATGCTTATGCCCTGAGAGGGCTTTCAGAATTTTAACTTCCCTCCGAACATCTTCAATAGATATTGCCGTAGTCATCTGCTCAATATATAGCATTTATTAACTTATAATTAATCAGCATAAAGGAGCAACCCTAGAAATATGAACAGAAGTAAAAAGCATTTTTAGAACAAAATCAGTGAGTCATCGATGATACTAATTATACCAAAATTAGTCCAGGTGACGTAGATAAAGATATTACAATCTCAGGATTACATATGCACATGAAAAGCCACCTTAACATAAACATCTTGCAGAGAAATCGGCATACTAGAAAAGCAGTCACAAGAATCGAGGTTGTTCAAAATGAACTTGCATAATTATGCCCTGAAAGCTAACCTCTAGACTAATAGCATAATCTGATAATCTGATATCCGACATAGTACCCATAGTCAAGACAAGTTAAAAAAAAAATGTGGAACGCATCCACTAAATTAAAAAGGTGGATAAACACACACACTCACGCATGCGTGGAAAAAATAAGTTTAAAAACTTCTTAAACAGGACAATAGTTCCTAAATCTATTGCAAGACACAAGCACAAAACCACCCAAAGGTTTAGTCCTTCCCACGATAAAGATTTCTTAGCTTCAGTCCTTATATCGTAAGTCATAGCTAGAAGAAAAAAAAAAAAAAAAAAAAATCTTTAGTTACTAACATTTGTTGTCTAGCAACAATTGTCATTAATTTCAACCGACTCAAGGAATTAGAGTTTGTTGAATTTATTATCCAGCTACTAACACCTACCCTTACAATCATTACGAAACTGGTTCTATTAAACTCTTGCAAGAGGAATGAGGATAGTTGACTAACCAAGAACTATAGCACAGTTTAGTTCAAGGCAATTGTTCTGCTCCACTGTAACTATATTTAGATGTAAAAACTCACATGAGCATATTCAACTTTGTAAATATATATGGACATAATTAATATAATTACTCCATCAAGTTATAGCAGTCTAGCAGAAACTACCAACCAATTCAAGAGACTAATTGCTCAAGCTTCAAAGTAGAAAATAACAATGATAATTCCTAACCAAGTACTACCTAAAGTTTTTCAAAGGGAACTAAATGTTACCGAAGATATAAGCTTCTTAATTTCAAAGAACTTCCATTTGAGCAAGATATCATAAAGATAAAGTACATCTTCGTTAAACATCAAGCAAGTATCGTTACTTGCTAATAACATTTCTTGAGTAAGCACCTTCCTAGACTCTATCTCAACGAGATTCAATTAAGGTGGTAATTAAATTTGTTATCAAACCATGGCCTCTTTTTTTTTTAGGTTCAAGCATGTCTTATTAAAAATTAAGCCACTAAAGCATAAATGCTTTCCGGAAATTATCAATCCAAACATGTCCATCACTATCCAGTTTATCCCACCTTGCCAATAAGCGAGCCACAATATCACCCGCCACCCAAATTGCAACTTTGTTACACAGCCGTTCATTTATATTTTTTTAAAATAAAAAGGAAAAACACAAGGAAATATATTATGCTAAGATACAAGAGTAAAGTTCCCATCTTATTGCCCTCTCCTAGTTTCCTACCTCACTCAATCTCCTATTATTTTCTAGTACTTTACATTTTTTTAACTAAAGATTTTAGATAATATATCTTGACAATGATTTTTCATTTAATATCAATTTCCTTGAAAAGTTCTTACTGCTTTACGCGGGAGAAAAAAACTAAAAAAAAAAATCCATATGATTCTCTTGGAAAAAGTCCTTCAACTAATAATGACAAAAGTCAAGCATAAAGTTGAAGTTATAAACGCATGCAAACCCCTTACAATAGCATAAATTGTGAATTTGTGAGTGTTGGGAGAGCTTTCATGTGAAAAGTGTTACACATACAACACTTTATTCATTTAATCTAAAGTTCTCCATGCATCTCGATGCAATAACTCCTGGATGTGAGTAATTTTCAGCCAAAATATCATATATTGCTAACCTTCACATCTTACGGATAAGAAATATGCCTGTTGAGCTTCATGCAGCCTTTGTGCTTTCCATTTTTATTTCAGCAGAGAGGGATTGTCTCAAGACTTTATAAATATCACATGAACCCATGTACACAGAAGGATTAATCATAGTGAATCGAGGATCACGTCCCAGGACTGCCCTATCCGTGATGAATGGGAAAGGTGATTTTTATGTCATTGATCCTAGGGCTGGGCAAAGAAGCACCCTCAAAGTTCATGAAACAAACCCCTGACAATAAAGGGCAAACCTAGTTACCTAGGGGACAAATGAAATCTGAAGTAGAAGGCTTCAGAAAGTTGTAGTCTATTAGGCTGTTGCTTTCTACAAGTTACTCAAAGTAGAGTTTCCTCCATACATAACTCTGTCTCAAGGAAAAAATGTTAAATAATCTTCTCACTTCATGGAATGTCTAATGTTAAAAAATCTGACTGGTTAGAAGAAACTGAATTTTCTTTATCAGGAATGTATCCCAAAAATAGTTAACTGACCCTCTACTAAGCAAATGGTAAGCCTAAAAAACATCAATTGGCCTGAGATAGAGGGGATGAGATAATAAATAAGGTCAATGACTGGTAGCATCTGCAGTGAATATCCATTACCATTATAATTGCTTGCCTTATGAGTTAAGACAGCATAGAATTGACAAGAGTGTTCGGAAATAACCTAAATCACCAGTCAAACACTACAACTACTCATAAATCACACTTATAAACAGCAACTTTATGGCTGATGCTTAAGGTCAACTACACGAGTATTGCCAGCTTCACACTGTTCGCAATATCAGGTTTAGCGAATTGAGAAAACAACTTCCTACACGAACATTCAAATTTTATAGGGTTTCTTATCAAATATCAAGTGAAAAAGCAGTTTGCGAAGCCAGTAATATTCTAAAAACAGTATACAGACCTGTTGAGCATGCCTCAGTTAGCATACTGACCTACTAAACTAGAACAGAAGACAATCAATCTCACACACCACTCTTTGCTTTTCTTTTTAGGGTTAGAAACTTAACTAGTTCCGTTTAGGAAGATGAAAACTAAACATTAACATGCTCCACTAGCAAAAGACAGTAATTTAAATCCGATATTAAACCAGCATCCAATTACTGGCTTAAATCACAAGATGAACTGATCAATACCCAAAACCAATAAAAACACAACTCGAGAAAATATATGACAAAATCTAAACGTTGTCAACCTCAACCATCATTGTCCATCAAAGTGTTAATCATAGTAACAACTTAATTCTAGCAATAAAATTTTGACATTGAATTAATCATCAAAGTGTTACTTCTACCAAAATTGTCACAAGGGACCAGTTATTTTGAACCCTCAAATTGAAAGTAGTACAAAATGAAGAAAGGAACACAATCTATAGACGATAAGACCCAGTAAATACATCTCTTCCCTCCCCCAAAAAAAAAATTCAATAAAATCCAGCAACATCGCCATCATAAATACATATATTTTGACTCATAAATACAAATATTAAATTCCAAAAAAATTAATAAACTCCCCAAATTAACAAATAAAGCACATTACGGAGTATTAGAAACACAAACAAAATCACAGAAATTCACGTTGCCATTAATCACATTATATCAAAATTATCCGAAATTTCAATTCTATGATCATCAAATTCATCACCCAAATAAAAACAGAATAAAAATAATAAATCACCTTCGCCTTGGAAATGATCTTAACAGCAACAACTTGATCCTTAAGCTCTCCTTTCTTCCCTTTGGCAGAACAAGTATGACCGAAATGCCCTCTCCCAATCTCCTTCCCCAATTCATACTTTGCCCCAAAATTCTTGCCATACCCAAAACTCTTATCCAACAATTGCCCTCCTTCATTCTCACCGTCCTCCGGTATCGGCCCCTCTTTCGGCTTCGCATTCCCAAGCCGCTTCGCCAACGACGCTTTTATATGCTTCGCCGGAGACGGCGGCGGAAACGGCCTCCTAAAAAACCTCCTCGGCGTCGACCTCGCCGGCGAAGGAGTCGGCGGAACTCCAGCAGGATACGGACTCGGCCACGGCGATGATCTCGCCGGCGTATTCCTTACCGACGGATTATTCGCAACTTCCGACGCCGGAAGTGGCGATTGAGGATGAACTCCACCATCCTCACCGGAAGACGGAGCAACTATCGTCGTCACAACATCACCATTTTCTCCGGCGACGGCTTTACCGTAACACTGCCCCATTTACCGTTCGATTCCAATTTCTCACTCCTAGTCCTAATTCCGCCGTCAAAATCAAAAACCAAAAAAGATAAATTAAAACCTAGTCAAAGTGAAGTAAACATCAAACGGTTGGGGGTTAAGGTAGGGTTTTAAAAATCAACTCAATCAAACAAATGAAACAGATCTAAAGCACAGAACCGGAAAAACTCACCGGAGAAACGATCTAAACAGCGTTGAAATCACAGTAAACGGCCGAGATTACAGAGAGACGGGATCATAGTGAATGAAGAACTGAAGTCGAATTTAAAGAAGAAGAGAGAGAACCGGAGAAGATCTACTCCATGATCATGGAAATCTGAGAGTATCAGAAACAATTTGGATTGTGATTTTCTCTCTCTAAAAAGGTTGATGATGATGAAGATGGTGATGCTGGCTGGAGGAGTTGGGTTTGTTGTTGCTTCTTCACTAAACTCTTTAACTTTCTCTCTCTAAAAAAAACTAAAGTTGTTTTGGATTTTGTCTTCTTCAACCTTTTTTTTAAAAAAAATTTAACGCCAACGAGGAAAAAAGGATGAAATTATAATTAAATTAAAAAGGGGACAGTAGAGCCGTAGAGGTGGGTGGATTAGGTGGGGTTGGGTGTAGGGGAAGATGGTGAGACTGGGTTGTAACTGGGTTGATTGGACACGTGTCGGAAGGAGAAGTGAGAATGTAGGGGAATAGAGTGGGGGTGAACAGTAGGGGATAAAGGTGACACGAGTAAGGGCAAAGCGCATGCATCGAAGGTTCGAAATGAGGGAAAAGAGTGGCTGGCTCCCCGGTTTTCAGTTATATGGGTGTCAGGAACCTTGTTTATTTTACGTGGCTTTTTCTTTTTCTTTCTCTTTTCTTTTTCAGTTTTTGTCTTTCCATTTTGTTTTTGTTTTCAAATTGTAGTATGTTGCTCTCGGACTTGTTTTTAGCTGAATTGGTAAAATTGTTGAGCTTCTCTTTTGTCTAAATCCTCATAATAATATTCTCTCATTCTGATGTTTGTACTTGTATACACCTCTACTAAGTTATTGTTTTTTTTTTTTTTTTTTTTGAGTTAATTTCAGTTTATGTTATTCCAACTTAATTTAGTTCATTTCAGCTCAAAAAAACAAAGTCTATATACATTAATTTACTATGCAGGTGTTTTGATTATTTTTATTTTCCCGTACACATATATATCATGCATTTAAATCAATTACTCCAAAATGATACTAGTTAACAACAAGTGTTAAACGTTTAATATAACTAAACCACACGTGTTTTTGTCGTTTTAGGCAACTGTGTTGATAATATTTATTCATGCTTTCAATGTCCTAAATGGTGACGTTTGGTTGAAATTAATTTTTAAATTTATCCACAAAAAGATAATGATATAAACATGATTCAATCACAAGTATTGGATTCAACCACGAAAACTTGAAACTTCCCAAAAACATTTCACATATACAATGATACAAACATAATTCAATCCACCTAAAATTGCAATGTCATGATTGGAAGTGAAACTTCATATGAAAACTGTACTGCTCATGAAAAAAAAAAGGTACTCCCTCCCCCTAACATGTATAAGTGTATAAACCTTGAACTCATCGGGTTAAGTAAAACTGAAATAAAATTGACAATAGTTCATAAACATTGCAAGTCTGTAACTTTTCGGAAGAACTTCTTCCCGCATTTAACTAATTTGAACAAGCAAGCAATAAGTTTTTCAGCTTTATACTAGTACATTTTTTTTTTTTTTGAAAGCATATACTAGTACTAGTACATTACGAAGTACTGTACTTAAGGATGTATTATGGGTGTATTATACTTTTTTTTTTTTTTTTTTTGGCAGGATGGGTGTATTATGCTTTAAATTGAAGATAATTTATGTTAATCTTATTAATTGGTACTACTTGTCTTAATTATTGTCAATTACACCGCACCGCACTTTACTCAACTATGTGATTAGTTGAACGCCTCTTGCCAACAAAGGCAATAAATAATCTATCAAAGAAAATCATCAAAGTGAATGAGGTTAATTAAGGTTAATTTTGAATTATATAAAGTAAGTGTTCAGTTCTGCAAGGCACTCATCAACACATACTATTTTGGAAGATTAGAAATTAAAATTAACGGTATTGGTTATCACTGTCAATAAGACTGGTACAACAACTTAATTATATTATTATTTATGAAAATGAAAACTCATCAAATTGAATTAAATTTGGTTTGACATATACCTTTTATTTTATTTTATTTATTTTTTTTGTTAAATGGTTTGACACATACCTGAAGCTTCAGATAATATTGGAATTTTTTCTGTGCATTGCAGATTTTTGAAACATAAATAAATGAGCTTCAATGCAAGTCTCAAATACAGTTGCATTTAATCTTTACTCCTATGATTGATACTCTCTATTTCTGAATAAAGGTTTATATACTTCGTATATTGTATTGTACTCCATTTTTTGTACGGAGTCATTATTTTGGTAAAATTATGAACCTCTTTTTCCCTTATATATATTCTCACCATTTAATGCAATATTTTTTTTTTTTTTTGGCAGATGATTTAATGCAGTATTTTAAAGTGGTGTATTTTTTATTTATGTAAATACATATATGTATGTATGTACGTAGTACGAGATTAGACCAATAGTCTGGATCGGATGTTTGGGGGATTTAGGTAAGGAATTGTATTTAATATTTTTTTTCCCCTCTTTTATTTTTATTTTTCCCTTGCATCAAAGTTGTTGAGCTAAACAACGCATGAAAAAAATAGATAAACAAAATAAAAAAAAACAACAAGCATGCATTGTTAAAGCTAATTAAGCATGTCAGCTTGATCTTATACTTGGTCATTCATTCAGAATAAAAAATATAATGTCATATATTTCAATAAAGTAGCAATAAAATTTAGAAATTTTACTAAACTTTGTCTTTGTCTTCTCAACAAAAAAAATGAAATATGGAGTAATAATTCGGCGGATAAGTTAGGAAACAAGTTATTACGTACTTAAAAAAAAAAATCCTTTATTTTTATCCGCAAGTTTGGATTTGAATTTATATATATATATATATATATATATATATATATATATATATATATATATATATATATATTTAAAAAACACTTGCGGATAAATATATTAATAGAGGTCAATTTCCGCCAAAGTTACGAGGCTTTGAGGAAAAGGACCTAAGCAAACAAGTTCATTACAACCTATAATATCCCACCTAGCAACGTGGTGAGCTAAAGTATTACCCTCACATTTAACATGAGACATCGAGAAAGCTACAAAGAAATTGGACAAAGCACAAATATCATCAACAAGCAGTGAGAAGGGGGTAAAACTGGCAGCCTTCTTCTTAACCTCTTGAACAACATTGGATGCATCACTCTTAAGAATAACATGAAGGGCGGTGTTACATGAAAGAGAAATCTTTTTTATATAGTCAATTTATCTTAACCTTAAACCTTTATCGTATACAAATAATACAAATCATTTACTAGAATTTTGGAATACATATGAAAACAAACATGCATTAAGCTCCAACACGTTGTGTGCATGGCTAATAAGCCAAGCACGCACGCACGAACGACATATAGCTTGAATAAGTAACTGTAATTTGTTTATGAATTGAAGGTGGTGTTTATTGAATAGATCAAGCGTATGTAATGTGTCGAGAGCGATGATTCGATGAAGACTGGATTATTTGATCGGATGAAGCAAATCTGACAAAGTCACTATTAGAAAGCCATTAGTTATATATTATGGATTTAATAACGTAGCACCAATGACAATGACATGAAGGGCGGTGTTTAACCTACCCGATTGAAATGATTGATGATATGTATGATGGCAGTATATACTTATCGACTACCAAGTATTTTATTTATTATGGGTTAGCAGCAGCAAAGACAAGATTCCTAAAAGTGTATGTGACATTAGATTATAGCCACTCAAAAATATTTTTTTTTTTTCTCTTAATTAATTTAATTAAATAAAGTAGTAGTTGATAAGTGAACTCACTAAAGAGTTTATAAATAAATTTCTTATGATAAATAATTATTTGATGGTTAGAATCCATTAACAATAGTCCATAGTAATACGTCCTTCGGATTATAAGTGGTAATAAAATAATTTACCAAAATTGTAAGGATATGGATTGTACGACGAAATTATATGTTGTTTAATGAAATTAAATTAAATGCTTAATGTTTTGGGTGAAAATAATGGGACCTTTGTCTGGATCTTTCTAGTGGGATGAATACTGGACTCGACCTAAGTGATGACTGGGATGAGGGTTTCCTGCACGACAAACATACGTAAATTGGCCTCGGTGGTTGCGCCGAGGAAGGCCCCTCCGATGCCGAAGTCAGTATAGTGTTTAGAGAGAGAAAGCTATGCAAGGGAGTTAATGCTTGAGGCTTGAAGTGAATGAATTGAGAAAGAGAGAAGTCAAGGCTTTTATACCTTACTCAAATAGATAAATTGGGCCTTGAGGTCAAATGGGCTTGCCATGTTGACCGGGCGTTTGACTGACTTAGCATGTATTAGGAGAGTTGAACCTTATTTTGGGCTTTGTAATTGAATCATTTGTGGACCGGCCCAATTGGAATAAATTAAACCCAAACAACTTACACCCCAGACCCGATTCGAAAGTTTGACGAGTTGGGTTTTGGCTTGCAAAATGGAGGGAAGCAAATGATTAATTAACATTTAAATTATTGTGGTTATTGAGGCAATAACAGCAGTTTGGGGTTAATTGGGAATTTGGATGGTTTAGTGGGCGGTTAATTAGAGAAGAAGACAGAAAGGTGGAGCATTGAAATGGAGTTAGTGGGGGTATTAGTGGCACGGACTCCCAAGATTCCCATTTTTGGAAGGTATTTAAGCCATTCGTCCCACTTTCTTTCCTCATTTCATTTTGCTAATTTCGAATTTCTTCTCGTTAATCATCGCTGCTAAACCTTTTTTCTTTTTTCACTCATATTCAGCAATCCGAAGCTCAAAATTGAAATTTAATTTGTTGCTCCAAACTTATAGATCGGAAAATTCCGGGTCTAATCAAGGTAATTTTCTCATAATTTTCTTCGGCTTTCTTGATTTTTCGAGTACCCCCCTTTTTCTTAGTTTTACCGCACCACCACTGTTAAAAATTGCCGGTGACCGTGGAAAGAAAAAGGTGGAGGTTGAGCCGAGCATTGAAGAAGAGGAAGAGATTCCGCAATTGACTTTGCGGCGAAACCGTCCTTTGGAGATGAAGCCACCCCTCAACGACCAGAACCCTAGGGCTAGGACTAGTGTCGCCGCCACTTCTAGAGGCTCTACAATTAGGGTTGTCCCTTTGACTACCTTGCCCCCCAGCACCTCGGGAGAAGCTAGTACCTCTGGCCGAAGCGCAGCTTCGGTATCTAGGCCGTTGACCCCTGAGGAAAGGAAGTGGCTGGATGAAAGTGAAAATGTCGGCCTTATGTCATCTACGCCATATAAATGGTGGATTGAAAATGATGTCGAAATCTACTTCACCGAGCAAATTGAGTTTTGCTACGGAATTATGGAGGAAGATGGTTATTGGTGCCAAATGTCCTCTGCTGATGATAAAATTCATCGTCCTCCACCTGGCTACATTGGGGTTTATACCCGCTAGTTGCAATACGGGCTTCGGTTCCCACTTCACTCCTTCATAACCTCGGTGCTGAACGGGTATAACATCTCGCTGTGTCAACTTACTCCCGTGAGCATCCGATGGGTGATGAATTATCTCTGGGTGTGCCTGTTTTACGAATTCACGCCGAGCATTCATTGTTTCTGTTGCATGCATAAACTGGTCCTGAACACCCAGGCAAACATGTTTCATGGCCCAGATTCATGGTAAATTGAAGCTGAGAAGGGCCACCTTTCGGTCTGGCCGAATGATACCTCGGATAAAGACTGGAGGGGTTAATGGATCTAGGTAAGGGCGCCCCAAGACGAATACCATCCAAACCACTTCGGTGCGTCGAGGTATTTGAGAAAGCCTGACCCCAGTATGCCTAGCATCGACCTTGATGAGTTCTCATATGCGGACTTGAAGCAAATGGCATTTTTCGGCCGAACCACAGTGCGTGGGGCCACAGGCCGAATGAAGGACGTGCCCACTACTTGGCTACCCTGCTACCACTACATCTTCTAACAGAAGATGCTTACTGTTGTCGGCCTCAGCCGAAAGTACCAAGGCAGTAAAGAGCTCGGCTGGGGCCGAGGACTTTATCGTTTTCCTTTTTTATTTCTTTTGCTTTTTGATGCCTATTTTCTTCGGCGAAGCTAACTGTTGTTCTTATCTTTTCAGTGCTATACGTAGAGAATTCCGGCATTAATTACGAGGTGCTCGGGATCAATCAAGAGAGGAATCCGATCACCAACACCCCAAAGATCACTAATTCGAAGGATCAGACTCTCAGCTTGCACGAAAAGAGGTTCAAGATAGCCAGTGCGACTGAGTATCAATAGCTAAAATCTTGGTGGAAGAAGAATGATCCCTATTTTCTTCTGTCTATCGAAGAGCAAGCCGATGCGGCTCGTGCTCCCTCTGCAACTAGAACTTCCGCTGCTGCTGGGACTTCCGCTCCTACTGCCGAGCAAACTGAAATAGTTGCTCCAGGAGTTGAAGAGGAAGAAGACGAAGACGAGCGTCTACTTAAGAATTTTATGAGTTTTCAAACTTGATTCGTTTGTTTGTTGTTGTTGTTTGTTTTTTTTTTTTTGTACTTGTACGGTTCTTTGCCCCCTGTTCCTTCTTCTGCAGTCGGGTGAGGAATAAGAGAACAAGGACGAACCTGCTGAAAATGTCCAGGAGTTTTCCTCGGACGAAGAAATGACCAAGCCAAAGGAGAGGGCCATTATCGGACTAGGGCAATTTCAGGCTACTCATGCGCTTGTTATGAAGCCTCGAACGGAGGAGAAGTTGGAAGAGCAGATCGTTCCTCCCGGTCCTGCGGAAGAGAAGGCTGAGGAGAAAGCCGAGGAGCGGAATCCTCCTTTTGAGCCGCTGATTGAGGCTTAAGAGGTTCAATCCAAGGGTTCGACTCCTCCTCCATCTTCACGACATTTGGCCAAGTCTTTTGCGGATGAGATTCAGCAAGAAGTTGATGCCTTGGGCAAATTGATAGTCCATCCTAAAGGAGAGGTGTAGATCTTGGACGGGAAGCCCGTGGGTTCAATGCTGAAACCTTGGAGGGTGCTGAGACCAAGAAGGGAGCCGAGGCTGTGAAGGGCGGCGTGCCTTCAACTTCTGTGGACAAATCCTTTCGATCCTTCCAGTCTGCAGACATGGGAATCGACTCGGCTCTACTGCTTCATGTTCCCGACAGTACCCGAAACATTATTTGGTCGCATTGAGATTCGGCTGTCTCGTTCTTCGGTGACCTGTCTAGCCTGCCCGAGTTGGAGAGAGCCAAAACTTGGTCTCTTAGGGCCACTGCTGGGATAGCCGAGCCCAGCGTAAGGGTGCCTGACCCTTTTGCTGAGAATTAGAGGCTGCTAATGCAGGTGAAGTCTCTTATACTTAAGCATTTTTTACTTAAGCTTTCCTTTCTCTTTTTTTTTACAACTCTTTTACTTCGGCTAACTGTTTCTTAACCTCTGCAGGCTATTCAAAACCACACTCTGGCTATGGAAATGAACGAGGAGCTCAGGCTCAAACATGAAGAGGCCGAAGTTTAAGCCAACCTCGCTGGACTCAAAGCCAGAGCCGCCGAAGAAGAGGTCGCAAGGGTCAGGGCTGACATGAAGGATCTCCAGACGAATGCTGATATTGTCCTCCAAGATTTGGAGAAGAATATGTTCCCACTCATGGATCAAGGAGCAGAACTGCTGAGGAAGTACGAAGTCGAGGAGACCCCTGGCCTTAAGTACCGAATCCGAGAGCTTGAAAACAAAAAATGGCTGAGGACTTTCGGCAGAAATCTCTTACAGCCGAAAAAGAGTCGTTGAAGGAGAAAATTGATCTGAAAAATGAAATTCAACGAATCCAGGATCAACTAAAAGCACAACAAGAAGAATCCTCTAACACTCAGACTGAACTTGAAAAGGCTCAGCAACTGCTGACGATGCGGATTTATACCCAAGCTAAGTATAACGAAGGCTAAATGAACGGGTTCAACGTAGCTCGGCGGCTGGCTTTCCATGCTGAGCCCAACATCAACTGGGATCAGGTGGAGGTTTGGGCCTCGAATGAGAAGGATTGTTCATCTGAGGGAGGCCAACCAAGCTGAAGTTGACTTCCCGGCTCGTCAGGCAGAGGTTGAGGCCCGGGAGGAGGAAGAGGCTGAAAGGACAGAGAAGAAAGCAGCTTAAAAGCCGGAGTCCGAGAAGGCTTTAGCTCATCCTGCTTCATCCTCAGCTGCTGTAACTTCCAGTGGTCCAGATGCTGCTCTTCAGCCCAATCCAGCGGACGCTGAAGCATAGGAAATCGGGCAGTTATCAAAAGAATCTTGCAGGTCAACTTGCTGTTAATTTTAAACTATGTCGCTTCTGTTTTTGCCTTTTGAACCTCTTTGCTTCAGCTTTCCTTGACGTACAAACTTTGCCTTCTTTATGTTTTTGAGTAGTTGTACTTAGTTCGGCAGCTGTGTCTTTCCGTTTGTGGGCGGCTTCCGATTTAGAATATTTCTACTATTTACTCTGAACTTGATTTGCTGTAGCTCGGAAATCCGAGCATATTTATTTGCTTTGAAATGCACCGCTTCTTTCCCAACTGCCTTGCTCTTTGACTTAGTTCTTTGCTTGGTTTTTTGTAAATTTTGCAAAATCTTTCTAAGTTTTGAGCTTCGGCTTGGACTTGTCTAGTCCCCACCTTGTTGGAAGAGTGGGGCTGCTAAGTGCTTTTTGCCCCCTAGAAATCTGAAGTTTTAATCTTCGGATTTCTAAGGTGTTTTCTTGGTTTTACTTGCATAGACGAAGTCTTGCTTTGTTTTTCTTTGTACTACTTAGCAAAATTTTTGAACTTTCCGTATTTTTCTTTCTTTTTTTTTTTTTATTTTTTTTTAAGAATCTATGAGTTTGCTGCTTAGAAGTCTTAGACTTCGAAAGCAGTATTCTCTCAATCCTTGAAGTTTTTTCGAGGGAATGACTATCCGAAGCACAATGCCAGTGTTTGGAAATGCTTCGGATATAACTCCTCTAAAGCACAATGCTAGTGATTGGCTAGCTTCAGATTTGCCTATGACCTCTTTGCCCCAAGGAACTGAGTTGTCCGAACTACCGTGCCTTCATATGGCTATACTTCGGTTGTGAAATCATTTTTCTCTGTTGGGCTAGTTTGGCGGCAATCCGAAGTACAGTGCCACTGTTGGCTATACTTTGGACAGTGCCGAAGGAAAACCTTTTTAAAAAAACATAGGAGACAGAAAATAGAAATTTTGCAAAATTGATAAGAATGGCGGCTCGGTGGCCTTTCATTAATTTCAAAAGATGTACTTACTTAGATTGTTCTTCCCCTTACACATGATATTTTTTCAGTACATCAGCGTTCCAGTGGTTCTTCAGCTCGGTTCCATCCGATTGACGAAGTTGGTACTTTCCAAGTTGAAGTTCATCATAAATTTCATAGTGTCCCTCCCAAGTGGCTGAGAGCTTCCCATGAATGCGAATTTTTTGCACTCCTGCAGCATTCCGAAGAACCAAGTCCCCAATTTTGAGTGGTCTGGCATTGACCCTTCGGTTGTAGAACTTGTTGATTCTTTGTGTTAGGTTTCCAGCAATTCTACACAATAAGAATTACTTAAAGAGGTACAAAACCTAAAATAGTGTATAATTTCAATCTAATTATACAACAAACAATACTAATTAAAGTATTATAAACCAAACACCAATATATCAATGTAATCAGAAATTACAAGGAAAAACACTAATATGAAATATACAAAACTTGCCTCTACTCCAAGCCAATGAAATCACCAAGAACATGAGAATACCATGGACCACGTGAGTCTTCAATACGGATACTTGTCTAAGGCGTGTAAACACTTTCCTAAAGTGATTATTTCCTCCACCACGGTGCTTGGGTTGAAACTGGAAAATCACTTTGAGATACAATAGACAACACTACAATCTTTGCACTAAGATTTGTAGCAAGATGATCAAATTTTCAAAGATTAACTTAATCGATAGAGTTTTCTAAAAGAGAATGCAAGTTTCTTAGAGAAAAGTGTGAAGAAGAAGAATACTTGGAGAGGAAAAATCAGAGAGAGAAAAAACCAGAACCCCCGTTATTCTTTTAATTTTACAATTAAAATAATAAACAAAACCGCAACTGCCAGGAGGAGCGGGCGCTTCTCACGAAAACTGCGAAATTTCCACAAGAAGGCAGTGAGGGGCGCGGTTTAGGCGCAACCAGCAGAGCGCGGGCGTGCGGGCGCGCCATCTCACCCTTCCAATTTGCCAATTTCCAGAGAGGTGCGCGGTTTAGGCGCGCTCTCAGTGCGGTCGCGCCTAACTTGCGCGGGCGCTCCTTCATGGTCGCGAGCGCGCAACCATCAACACTCTAAATATCTAACACTCTGTTTGTATGCATCCATTCTGTCTCAGGCCGAATCTCTGACCTCATCCAAAAAATCGTGGGATTCTTTCATGAGTTGTTCATTATCTTTAGCTGAGAAGTGGTGCACCTGCAGACTTTCTGTGCCGATTTCCACTGGAAGAACGGCTTCGAATCCATCCACCAACTCAAATGACAAATGTCCCGTAGCCTTTTTTTCGGCTGTCCGAAGTGACTAAAGGGTTCCAGGGAGTTCCTCTATCCACTTGGACTTTTGATCCTCAACCCTTCTCTTGAGAGCGTTGAGAATCTGCTTGTTTGCTGCTTCGGCTTGACCGTCACTTTGCAGATGGCAAACCGTAGAGTAGGCCAACTTGATGCCGAATTGGTCAGTGTACCGCCTTGGCGGCAAATTGTCAAACTGCTTCCCATTATCGAAGACAAATACCTTCGGAATTCTGAAGCGAGTGATTATATTCTGCCAGATAAATTTCTGGACATTTTGCTCAGTGATGTTCGAGGTTGCCTCGGCCTCGATCCATTTGCTGAAATAGTCAATGCCGACTATCATCCATCTTTTTTGGTACGGAGCTTAAGGAAACGACCCCAGGATATCTAGACCTCATTGAACGAATGGAAGAGGATTTAGAATCGGCTGGAGACCTCGGGCTGGCTGATGGATAACTGGTGCGAATTTTACATTTTTCGCATTTTTTTACGAGCTCCTTAGCATCTAGGATCATGGTGGGCCAGTAGTATCCTGCCCTTAAAGCCTTGTGGGCTAGTGTTCTCCCCCCGATGTGGTTTCCGCAGATGCCGAGGTGAATTTCCCAATGGGTGTAGTCAGAATCTGTTGGTCCCACACATTTCAGCAGTGGGGCTGAGAAGGATTTTTTCAGCACCTCTCCTCTAAAGACGATGAATCTTGAGCTGATTCGCTTCATTTTGGAGGCTAAGTTTCTATCTTCGGGAATTTCTCCCCGAAGTTTCTAAGCTAGGATGGGATTCATCCAGCTCGGTTCATGTGCGACGCAGCAGACTTCAGGTGCTTCGTCGACACTTTTTTCTTGCTGCACCTCCACATAAACAGATCGGTTCAGCTTGGTTAGAGTTGAATTTGCAAGTTTGGAGAGTGCATCGGCTTGTGCGTTCTGACCCTCAGCTCGACTTTAAAAGTTCTCAGCTTCTCAATTATCGTTTTGATTTTTGCGAGGTAAGCAATCATCGAGGGCTCTTTCGCCTCGTACTCGCCTCGGATCTGATTTGCGACGAGCTGAGAATCTATTTTTAGGCAGACATGCTCGGCTTCCAATGATATGCACAACTCTAGGCCAGCAATCGCTGCCTCATATTCTGTTTCGTTGTTCGAAGCTCGGGATGAAAATTTGAGTGCATACTCAAAGGAATTGCCTTCAGGCGAGTAAGTACTACACCCGCCCTCGAACCATTTATGGTGGAGGATCCATCCGTAAAAACGGTCCATGTCTTATTTTCTTCGTCTAGTGTTTCCTAGTTCAAGCATTCGGCCAGAAAGTCCGCTAGAGCTTGTGCCTTGATGGCTATCCTCGGCTGGTAGCTGATGCTGAATTCAGTGAGCTTGAAGGACCACTTTGCCAAACTACCAGATTTTCACTTTGCCGAGGACTTTTTCCAGCGGCTAATTAATTAAGACCACTATTTGATTACAATCAAAGTAGGGCCTCAGCTTCCAAGCAGCTACCACTACTGCATAGGCAACTTTTTTCGAGCAGGGGGTAGCGGGTCTCGGCATCCGTTAAAGTGTGGCTGACGAAGTAGATCGGTTTTTGGACTTTGTCTTCTTCCTTTAGCAGAACTGTGGTTATGGTGGCAGGGCTAACTGCCACGTATAAGTATAAAGTTTCTCCTTTGGATGGGCAAGCCAGTGTTGGGAGTTGAGCCAGTGCTCGCGGAGCTGCTTGAAGGCTTCTTTTTGCTCATCTTCCCAAATGAGCTCTTTGGTTTTTGGGAGTTTCAACGCTTTGAAGAAGGGTAACCCCTTGTCCGAGGCTCTAGAGATGAACCTAGACGGGGCTGCCATTCTCGCAATGAGGCGCTGGACATCCCTCTTTGTTTTTGGCTTGGTAAGATTGGGCGCTTCTTGTACTTTGGCGGGGTTGGCATCAATCCCCCTTTTGCTGACCATGAAGCCTAAGAACTTGCCTGACTTCACGCTGAAGACACACTTCTTCGGATTCAACTTCATTTGGTGCTTTCTAAGGGTGGCGAAGGTTTCGGCCAGGTCTGTGTCATGGTCCTTATCCTCTTTGCTTTTGACGATGGAATCATTAACATAGACTTCCATGTTGCGGCCTTTTTGCTCGGCAAAGACTTGATTAACCAGCCATTGATATGTTGTCTCGGCATTTTTCAATCCACAGGGCATCATTTTGTAGTTGTACACCCCGGCGTTCGTAACGAATGTCGTTTTTGCTCGGTCGTCGGGGTGCATGAAGATCTGATGATACCCTGAGAATGCGTCCATGAAACTAAGCAGAGCATGGCCACTTGTCGAGTCGACTAGCTGATCGATCCTCACCAAGGGGTAGAAGTCCTTCGGACAAGCCCTATTTGGGTATGTAAAGTCAACGCACATTCTCCAGGTGTCATTTGCCTTCGGAACCATCACCACATTGGCCAACCATTCCAGATATTGACAGGGTTCGATGAAACCTGCATATATCTAGAAGTTTTTTTACTTTGGTTGCGATGTCTCGGTTCTTATTAGCAGAGTAATTTCGCTTCTTCTGCTTAACCAGTCGACAGGTGGGGTCGACGTTCAGCTGTGGGAGATGAGGTTCGGACCAATCTCAGGCATGTCTGCTCCTGAGAAAGCGAACACATCTCTGTTGTCCTAAAGGATTTGGATAAGTTCAACTCGGATGTTCGGATGAAGTCCGAGCCCGATGTTGACACATTTTTCTAGGTCTCCTTTCGTCAACTCAATTGACTCAGTCTGCTGGTCCAGCTCCATTACTTTAAAACCGGACTCTTCATAATCTGGCCTGTTATCGATGTCGATAGACGTCCCAGACTTTGGCTGGCTTTCCGAATCCTTTAGTTCGGATGAGGAGCTAGCCTTTCCTTTCCCCTTAGATTTTTCTTAGGCAGGGGTCACTTAGGCTGAAACACTTAAGCCTATCTGCTTCTTGGTGCTTAGGTCTCTCTCTTTTTCTTTTTCCTCATCATCCTTGCCTTCACGACGTTCTTTGGATGGCTTGAGGTAGTTGCATTTTCGAGCAACCTCTTGGCTTCCCTGAATTCTTTCGGAGTGGCCTTCGTCAGAAACATATATCATCATCCGATGGTGCGTGGAGACCACTCCTTGAATATGATGGATCACATTATAAACAGATGGAACGTCCATGACTAAAAATTCGGCCATCACGTTTCGAACTGCTTGATCTCTGCTGATGGTGACAGGAAGTGTGATTTTCCCATCCGGATATATCGCAAAACCATTAAATTCAGATACTGTGTAGGGTACTGGACTTAGGTCCTTAGACTGCAGCTTTAGTTGGTCGAAAGCATCCCGAAACATGATGTTTGTTCCGCTGCCACCGTCGACGAGGGTTCGCCAGACGTTGTGGTTAGCGATCCCCGTGATGATTACCAGCGGATCATCATGGGGGTATGCCACCCTCGGCAGTCTTCGGCTGTGAACGTAATGTTCGGCACCGGAGACTGTGAACCTCGGATGGAGGCATGGTTGACTTGATGGGTCAGACCCCTCAAGTGGCGTTTCCGAGCGTTTCTGGAGCTCGTCCCCCCAGATATGCCAAGGATGTCAAGATGCTCTTTATCCTGCGGCTTGTATTTTTTTCAGTTAAAATCTAGTTGCAGCCAAAAGTATTGCTTGGCTTTTTTCTCTTCGCGGCGATCCACGAGATATTTTTTCAGATAACCCTTTCGGACCATATCCTCGATCTGATCTCTCAGATGGATACACTCCTCGGTGTGATGTTTAGGAGACTCATGAAACTCACACCATCAGTCTTTATTTTTGTTTTGATGCCACGATGGAAGTGGCCTCGGCTTCTTCCAGCTCTTTTCGTTTTTCGTTATGCTGTAAATTTTAGCATGCGGAAGAATGAGAGGAGTGTAGGATTCGTATTTCCCTACGAACGGGTTTTTTTTTTCTTTTTTCATCTCAGTTGTCGAGGACGGTTATGAGGCTTTCGCCTTCCCTTCCTCTGGCCTGGCCTTCGGGTTGTTATCCTTTTGCCTTACCAGTCCCAGTTTGAGATTGACACTTGGTTTTGTTCCACTCTTCGGCTCAGATGTACTTATTTGAAACATCAAGAGCTTCATTTAGGGTCTGCAGGGTATACATGACCATGAAGTCGAGGAACTTCCCAACTTGTAGCCCGTTCCGCAGCGCGAAAACATACGGCTAGCCCATGAAGTCGAACCCTCCTTCACTCCTTTGGTGATCCACGCTTGTGCAACACCTTTGAGAGTGGTTGGGGAGTACTTGCACCAAGTCGCTTCGAACCTGGGGTTTAGGTACATGTGCCTCTCATGGGAGGCAAGGTGGTCCTTTAGATCCGAAGTTCCATCATATGTGATATGTGTTGGGATTTTCACCGTTGGTACATGCTCTTCAAGAATCCAGCTCTGGAATAGGGAACTAATGGGAACTATCACAACTTTCCCTTTGTGCCCAGCCGACGGGACCTCGCTTTCCCCTCTTAGAGAGGTAAAAGTGGTTTCCGTCCTCGACTGGGACAATGCAGGGTATGGTGCAGTCCCTTCGGGGTAGGTGAGGCGGCTGTGTATGCTCCCTTCCCCAGGGTCGATATGTTCGTGAATGTTTCAGCGGGCAGTGTAACACCCCCAAATCTCCCTCTACGGAATATGTAGAAAATACGTATAAATACCGTAGAGATAGACTTGGGCGTATTACCGCCGCGTGATAACGTAAGGCTTATACTTTAAAAATACTTTTGCAGCGGAAAATTCTTTATTCTTATTAATAAAACTTTAAATAAAACTTGTTCATAATTTGTGACACAAAAACGACTCCAACTTTTCCTAAGCTAGATGAAATTCCCGTGGACTCCCGTATGCATCAATCAACTTCCACCTGAAACATTCACCTGCTTACCATAAATGGTAAACAGGGAAAAGCCAAAACAAAAGCACGTATTAGCAAATTATGCTAAGTAGATTATGTGTAAGATAAGTAAAACATAATTTAAATCATTTAAGTTTAATTCAAAGAATTCCAATGCCATACTCATGTAAGAGTTTTTCCAATTCAATGCTTTCAAGACAAGTTTAAAACTCAATCGATTACGTTCCAAAACCATTTCCTCACTAAGTATGCACATCCCCCAAGTGGTTTACTTTATGAACAAAGGCCAATCTTGAGGAAAGGCTAGATCATGCAAAGTCCATAGCCTTCTCTAATCCATTCCCTAAGTGGGATCCATGACCATATCGATTGATTGCTTAAAAGCACCTTTAAAAAAAATCCGTTATACTTGGACATCAATAAACTTGTAAATCATTTTTAATCCAATCCTTTTAATAATTTTAATCGCAATTCAAAGCCCCTTTGATTAACCAAAATCATTAATTTCAAGCTATCATAAAACACAATTTCATATAGTAAAACATAATTTCATACGGCACATAATTTCATAAGAGCTATATTAAAACAGAATTTCATAGTCAACTTTCGAAGGTATCAAACCACATAACGTACCTTAATTCTGAATATCAATCAACACTTCGCACTTTCAAAGTTCAATCACGAATACACCTTGCAATTAACATAAACATACGGTTATCACAACATCTTTAGACATAAACCCAAATCTAATGTGCATGGACTATAAAACTCTTTTAAAAATAATACTTTAATATAAAATTATAACTGTTAAATAGGTAATTATATTTTAGAAAACTAACCATGAAGAAAATAAAGGAATAAGATTAAAGGAAATTGAATTTGCGTTGAAAAGGATAGACAGAACTTGCAGAGGTCATAACTCCTTTGATATAACTCCGAATTGGGTGATTCTTGAGCCTAACCTCAAGGATTTTTTGGGAGGAATAATGTTATGTAAAATAGAAAAATCCAAAAACTGACTAGAAGTGCTCGAAAATTGGCTCCAAAGATATACGGGCAAATTTTCTTTTAGAAAAGAGGAAAAGAAAAATAGGAAAAGTTTGAGGGAAAAGAAGAGTAAAAGAAAAGAAGGGAATCGAGTTTTTAGTGTGAAGAATATGAGAGGTATGAGGGGGTATTTATAGGTGTTTAGGTGATGGGTTTATGACAATTTAGGGTTTATGATTTATGGAAGTTTTGAAGAATAGAAAGTAGGGTTTTAAATGTATGGAAGGATATTTGTTTTATTTGATCATGAAATTTAATTTGGTAGGTTTTGAGCTTGGAGTGAAAGTATAGAATAGGATCAAATAATTTTTAGATTTAAGAATAGAAATAAGGAAATTTAAAGGATTTTATTTTTAATAAAATAAATTAAAAATCCTTTAGAAAATTCATGAGTGGCCGAAAATATTGAGCTAAATATTGTTCAATATTTTCGGTCCTCTTATGTTAGTTTAGGGATTTTTTAAAATAAGTTATTTGTCTAAAATTAATGATTCAATAAAGTTTATAATATTTTGAAAAATAAAAATCAATTTTCTTACTAAATTATTGGGGTGGCGAAAATATGGCCTATAATAATTAATTAAATCAGATTTTTATTAAATAAAAATTCAGATTTTTATTATGAAAAATCCGAAAATAACATTTAATTAGTTTAGAAAATTAATTTATTTCATGAAAATAATTTACTTAGAAGGATATTAAATAAAATCAGATTTTTATTTTGTATAAATCCGAAAATAACATTTATTTAGTTTATTTTATGAAAATAAATAAAATTAGATTTTCATTATGAAAAATCCGAAAATATCATTAGTTTAGGAAATTAATTTTATTAATTAATTTATAGGTATATTTCCTAAAAATAATTAATTTGGAAAGGTATTAAAACAATTAAGATTTTTTTATATGAAATCCGAAAATACAATTTAATTAGTTTAAGGAAATTAATTTAATTAATTTATTTTAACCGAATTAATATAATTTCGGTTTATCTATTTAATTTTTGAGAAATCAAAAATACTATTTATAACATAGGTATAAAATAGTTTCATTTATTGGATTATCCATTTTAATTAGTTTTGTAAAATAATAAGACAAATGATTTAGGCGCCAAAATTTAAATATCATTTTGGCTCCAAAACTAAAATACTCTTTAGAAAAATAATTAATTTAAAAAATACGTCAAAATACGAGACTAAAATACTCTTTAATTTAGAAAATACCTTTGAAAAAATACGGGGTATTACAGGCAGACTCTTGCCGCGTGGATGCGGTGTTGCTGCTTTTGAAGTTTTGGGGTTCAGATTTCTCGAATAACTGGGGGTTTCTTTTTCTTTCAAGTTCAGTTCTCCAAGTTTCTTCGTTCCAATGTTCGAGCTCCTTAAAAAATGGAACTCGCTCTCCCTCCTCTTGCCCTATTCTCCTCCTTAGGTACCTTGGCTGCTTTGTGGAGTCAGCGTGTACCGAGGGAGCAAGAGGTGGGAGATGCTGATTTGCTTGAGCCTTTATGAAGTCCATGAAGGTAACGAGGGCTCTTGCCATCTCCTCCAAAGTGGGACCCGTTTGGGGCGTCCCCATTGGACTAGATTGGGAATGGCGGCTAGGAGTTGGACTTCTAGCATTTAACCGGCTCAGCCGCCAAGAGTTGGACGGGTGACTCGTGTTGCGAGGTGACCTGTCTGAGGCAGCATTCCCCGACGAGGTAGCCTCGGAAGATGATGAAGAAGGTGGTCCCTTCTTCGAGGGTGAAGATGGAATCGGGCCTTTCTTCGAGGAAGAAGGACCATTCTTTTTGGTGTTCTTGGCACTCTTTCCGCTCATAGTCATATTGCAAAGATGGTGGATTTTTGACTTGTTTTTTAATGTCTTCCCCATAGATGGCGCCAAATTATTTCAGGAGAAAACAATGGGTCCTTCGTATGGACCTTTCTAGTGGGATAAGACTGGACTCGACTCAAGTGATGACTGGGACGAAGGTTTTCTGCACAGCAAACACATGTAAACTGGCCTCGGGGATTGCGCCGAGGAAGGTCCTTCCGATGCCAAAGTCAGTACAGTGTTTAGAGAGAGAAAGCTATGCAAGGGAGTTAATGCTTGAGGCTTGAAATGAATGAATTGAGAGAGAGAGAAGTTAAGGCTTTTATACCATACTTAAATAGATAAATTGGGCCTTCAGGTCAAATGGGCTAGCCATGTTGATTAGGCCTTTGACTGACTTAGCATGTATTATGAGAGTTGAACCTTCTTTTGGGCTTTATAATTGAATCATTTGTAAACTGGCCCAATTGGAGTAAATTGGACTTAAACACTTAATTTTTCTACTTTCAATTTTTAATCCACCACTTATAACTTTCCAAGCAAGGGTTGGGTATTGTTCCCATTGGAAGAGTTATTATCTTTAGGAGGATCTTTTCTTTCTCCAAAGACAAAATTCTAATTCTTCTTTTTTTATGGAAGATTTGCTTATATGTTTTAATAGATTGCTGTGAAAAATTACTCTATGCGAGATCGCAAATTTTATCATTATTGTGAATACAATACAATGAGATGAAAACCACCCTCACAGCTATTAACAAGATTTACTCGACGATTGTAATTTATAAAAAAGGAAATTCTTATGTGATTCAATATATTTATTAAACACAAATTCTTATATGTGGCTGGCCACACTGTGTGACCAACCATCATAGGGGTTACTCCGTTAGTGTTATAAGGGTTACTCGTTCGGTGTTACAGGGGTGTCAATGTTATAGGAGTTACTCGGTCAGTGTTGTAGGGGTTACTCGCTCAATGTAATAGAGATTACTTTATTCTTTTACAAACGGTCACATGGTGTGGTCAGTCACACACAAGACGAGCTATTTATTAAATTGGTGCAACTAATTTAGCACTAGCTTTCCTTGTTTTCATTTCTTTGCGTCTTGTAATTGAGACATATGATACTCCGTACTTCATAAATGATATACGTACCTTGGGATTAATTTATAAGGAAGGAAAAACACAGAGCGAAATTGATTAAATAATGAGAACCTGCTAATCTGGCTACTTTGTGGCCAGATTCCAAATTGGATTTGAAATTACTCTTCTTTTTCTTAACTAAGGAGTACTTTTTCTAGTGTAATCAGTAATGGACTTGCTGAAATTCAGTGTTGCTGTTTCGATCACGTACATAATGTCAGCATTTGACAAAACTATATAATTCCATGCACTAAGATTCCCTGCTGGGGGTTAATTAATTATTTTATGAGAATATAGAATACAAAGTATCTTTTTCAGGAAGTTAAACAAGATGATGATATAATTTGATCTCATTGAACATATTTTTTACTAAAGAAAAAGGTGAGCGGAATTATATATCCTTAGCCTTCTAAAGAATAGTTGTGGCAAATTAAAGTTGTCCTCAAAAGCCATAGCAGTGTCTCGATTGATCGAGTCAAATTAAGCAACGTTGAAAAATTGGTGCTTGACTAGAACTTAGAGACACAAACTCAGGCTCAAATTAAGTTGCTTCGATTTATACTTGATTCAACTTAAGCTCCACTCAGTATGCATAATAATGATTAGAAAAAATAAATATGTAAATATAAAGTTATTTTAGAAGTATATTACATACATTAGTTTTAAATCAATTTAAGATTCTCAACAAACTTTATTTCATGTTTTAGCTCGTCACATTGGTGGTACACTGGTATATATGGTGTAAGTGTAATTTTGGTGTTTGGCAATGATGATTGTAGGCTCATATACAGATATACCAAAATCATTTCAATAACTCGATTTAGTCAATCATCTGATCTATAACCATCCCTAAAGATGGTGAATTTTTTAATGATTGATAGTATAAATTGAGAATAAGTGGTTAAATGATTATATGATGTTTAATGTTTAACAGATGTAGTATATTGTTAGATACTCCAGACATAAAAGGGTTAAATGACTAATTAATCTAAAAAAGTATTGCTCACCTCAATTAAGTAATAGGGCCATTGGCCATAGCTTCGTTAGGTGCTACTATCAAGCCATCAATCAAACAAATTGACAAGCTGGATTTTGGTTGGAAATTCATGAAGAGGGACATTGTACACTCACCTAGTCTTGTTAGGTCCACGCGACCACGTCTTCTGGAGAAACCAGCCACGGGTGTGCGATAGTGTAAAGGCACTCAGGTGATAATAATATTGACCCATTTTACAATTAAAAAGTAAGTGGATAACATGGTTTATTTATGGAATTATTTTTACATTTTATCATTTTTACTTTAAAACCGTATAAACTATAATTCTATAAACCTCTTAAAGTCAATTATTTTATCCACTTCTAGTAATGAACTAGGTCAATACTCTTGCTTTCACCGCATTACACGATTTTAAAGAACTAATGCGGATAAAATATTATGTACATAAATAAGTTGGCTGCACCACTCATTGAATACCTCCTTTTATATACCAAACACACATATATACTATGTACTACTGAAGTACTGGTATATATTACTTCATCTCCTTCCTTCAATTTTCTTCCTATTTTATTTCTTTCCTTATTTCTTAAATTTTACATAAATTTTTCTCTTTTTTCCAAATTCTTTACTAAATTCTTAATTTTGGTTGAAATTTTCTTTCTCCACTGTGGTTGGCATTATCTTCTTCTTTTAAGGTTTCTCTCTCCTCTATTTTTTGTATTTTCGTTGATTCGTGATGGATTTAATTGGAATTCTCAAGAGATTGTTGATATAAGTTAGTTTATGTTATTGAATTTGTAATTTGGTTTAATAGGTTATATTTTCTGAATTTGTGATTGATATTGCATATATAATTTTTGGGTAATGTGTCAATTTGTAATAGGTGATGAATACAAATTGATTGTAGTACTTTTCTCTTCACTTTTCTTTTCTATAATAATTTTAATCAAAATTTTCATCAAATTTCGATCATAATTTTTCCTCCGTTTTTTCCTCTTTCGTTCTTCATTTTTTCTCTCCTCTGTAATTGTATTTTGTTTAATTTCTATAAATTTAATAATCTATGTATGAATTTTGATTTTTTTTGTGGTGATTTTATAATGAATTTTGATCAATTTGATTAGGATTGTGAGCATGCAATTCATATGAATTGAATTTACGGCCTTTAATTATGAACATAAGAAAATTGAAGAAATAAAATATAAAATGATTATGAAAAATACACATTGTAAGTATTAAAAATATGAACATATGCACTAAAAATATGAATATATGCATTTTAGAAAATGAACATACGCATTCAAAATATGAACATATGCATTGGTTCATTTTTTGAATGCGTATGAACATTATTAAGCATTTTAGAAGGTGAACATATACATAAAAAATATGAACATATGGATTTCAGAAAGTGAATATATGCATTTCAGAAAGTTTACAAAAGGATTCAAAATATGAACATAAGCATTTAAGAACGAAAGTGAACATATGCATAAAAAATATGAACATATGCATTTCAGAAAGTGAACATAAGCATTCAAAATATGAACACAAGCATAAACAGACAAAATGAGAATATTTTATGAACATTGAGAATATTTATCATGTGAACAACAAATAATAGTATTATGAATATTTCAAAATATTTTATGAACATAAGGTTATCCGTTTGATTACACTAAATTTTTTAACAATTCCAATAAAAATTTCGACCAACAGAGTATTGAACAATATCCAAACAAAATTAAGTGAAATTTACATAAAATTATCTTTTTTTGGGAGAATCCGTTTGATTTTCATCTCATCTCAAATATTCATGGTTGTTTTGGATGAGAGAGAGTGAATTGTGTTTGATTGTAAGAGAGAGAAAATCAAAGAGAGGAGTAATAAATTTCAGAAATTTAAGTTTGAGAGTGACGATTTTTTTTAAAAAAATTATATTTGAGAAGAAAAAAAAAATAGTTGTTGGAAGTGACGATTTTGTATTTATAAATGACAATTGGGTGGGCTGCATTTTAAAGATATGTTCAGTTTTTTGGGTGGGCTCGTTTTAATTTGGGCCTTTTTTTAATGGGATGCGTTTGAAATTTAATTAGTATACACTAGACCCTAGTGTAGGTACCATAACCTACACCCCCTACAAAACGCAGCGTTTTGCGTTTTTCCCCTACCCCCACAAACTACAGTAACTACCCCCACTAACCACAGTAAAAAAAAAACTATCCATATCAAATTATTCTCTCTCTAAAAACCATCTTCTTCATTTTTGTAGAATTTCTCTCTCATCAACACCGTCGAATCGGAACGAAATTCTCTTCAAATTATTGCAAAATTGCTTCAAAACACTTCATAATTACTTCAAATGTCTGATATTCGAGATGAAATTAAACAATCGCAGCAGCATTTTGATAAAGAGTAAGTAATTTTGTTCATTTGATTACGATTTTAGTACAATTTTTGTATGAAGCATAATTTTGGTTCTTTTCCTTGTGATTGTAGAGTGATTTTGCAAAAAAACGCTTTAGAGAAGAACATGGAAGATAAAACTGGAAAATCAGAGCAAAATGTTACCAAAGAGTAAGTAATTTTGTTCATATTCTTGCGATGACAATTATAGTGCGATTTTATGTGTGAAACCTAATTTTTGTTCAATTTTTTGCAATTGTAGTATGATTTTGGAGAAAAATACTTCACAGACGAGTAATTTGTTGAAAATTTCTGAAGAAATGTATGAACCCTAACTTTTGTAAAACCTAATTTTTGTTAAAATTTTTTGCGATTGTAGTAATTGTTCTAAGATTTTACTGAAAATAACTAAAACATTAACAATTTATTAAATAAAACAGAGACGATGATGATGATGTACCTCTTCAGTCAAGAGTAGACAAATTGAAAAAAAAACCGCCAAAATGATCCAATTGTAGATCCGGAACTTTTAAAAGATATTGACAAGTCAATTGGTACGGATTTAACAATGTCTCCACTACCAAGGTAATTAGTCATTTACAGAATATATTATGTTCATGTCTAATATGCTAGTTGTATTTGATAAAATTGGTTTTATCTTTGTTTAATATGTTATTTGTATATGATCATATTTGATACTCATAATGTTCATTTATAGATATAGTTATGATCATATATTTATATTTGTTCATATGAGTATTTATTGAGATTTAAAAACAAAAGTACATTTCATTGAAACATCATTGTATATGATCATATTTGATACTCATAATGTTCATTTATAGATATAATTATGATCATATATGTATATTTGTTCATTTGAGTAGTCATTGAGATTTAAATAACAAATATACATTTCATTAAATCATCATGCACATATATAAATATGATAATAATCATTTCAGTGATATGCATTCAAACTAATGTCATGTAATTAATTTATAATGTAGTGATGTGCCATTTAGAGTGATACACTTGCTTCAATTTAGAGATGGGAAATCTGAACCATTAACTCTAAAGAAGGTTATACAACAAAATGAATATGGTAATAGTTATGAAAGATACACTTTAAACAAGTAAGTTTATATGTATAAAATAATTGTTTTTACATTCAATTATTGTACATTGTATATATATACCAAACTTATTAGGTAATTCTTAAAATTTTAGTGAAAAAAAAAAGGTTCGAGTGAAATTTGTTATGTCAAAATCAAGACCACCAGAGACAAATCAAACAATAAGGTATAAAAGCTTTATACAAAATAACTAATTATCTTCTTCATTGTATAAATTAGTTCATACTTTAATATCATATTATATAAAATAATTCTGTTTTTTTTAAGTGAACAAAGTGAGAACATTCCTGCTACTAATGCAACAACTAAGAGTGTGTCTGCTACACATAACACAACTGACAAAGAGAGCAGGGATGAAAGGTATACTAATGATCAATTTTATATAAACAAATGTTCATTTTTATAACAGTATATTTTATGTACAATTTATGTGCATTTTTTATTTAAAGTATTTCTTAATATTGATTTCAGCAAGCAAGAAGAAGTTCAACCAAAAGTGCAAAGCAATCCAGTAAAGAATAGTCTTGGCCAAAAGTAAGAAAACTTAAATGTTCAATTTAGATAGACTATATGTTCATTTGAAAATCAGTACAAAAAAGTTTGCTCATGGCCAATAGTAATATAAGTTATATGTTCATTTTTTTATTTACTAATCAAAATTGTAAATTCAAACATATTTTTAATGAAATATCAGAAAACCCAAAGATGATTCAAGAATAACAACATTAAAGGACAAGATGCAAGAAATACATTTAGACATAGAGAGAAACCCAAAGTATGTTTAAATTTAAATAATTGAATTAATTTAATCAATTAATGAATATATTTCAAAGTTAATATCATACATTTACAGAAAGTACAAAGAATCGACAATCAGAATTATGAGAAATCTCAAAAGAATGGAAAAGGCAAGCAAGGAAATCAGGAAAGGTAAATGATCATATTTATTGAATATTTTTGTTTAATAGTCATAAATATCAATTTTAACAATACTATTACTTTTGAAGGTGAAGCAAAAAAGAAAGAAAAAGGGCCAATAGAAGAGAAAACTGTGGAAAAAGGTAAAAATTTTAAAATGTACATTTTTATTACAAAAAATGTTCATATTGGAAAAGCATAATATTAAATATTCAATAAGATTAAAAAAATTAAATTTTAACTAAATAAATTTTAATAGAAGTACAAGAAGGAAAAAAAGGGACTGAAAAAGAGAAAAGCCCTAAAGACAAAACTGTGGAAGATGTCTTTCCAAAGACAACAAATGTAGAAGGTAAAAATTTATAAATGTACATTTTTATTACATAAAATGTTCATATTGGATCTACATAATATTGAATGTTCAATAAGATTAAAAAAATATATAAATATTAACTAATTAAATTTTCATAGAAGGACAAGAGGGAAAAAAAGAGCCTGAAAAGGAGAAAATCCCTAAAGAGAAAACAGTGGAAGATGAGTCTACAAAGACAACAGATCCGAAAGGTAAATAGTGGAAAATGTACATATTCATTACCTGAAATGTTCATTTATATTGTATATAGTAAACTTTTGTCATCCAATTTAATAATGTTTATTTAATCTTTTATATTTGATCATTTCATATGCAGCACAAATTGCACCTGATTTTGTTCAAATTGAGGATGAAACTTATCTTCTAGATCAAGATGATGATAAAGTTTCCACAAAACTTAGTGAGGAGACAGCTCCATCATCACAAAAAAGTGATCAGTCAACCAAAATGAAAACAAGATACAAAATGGTTGCAAGGAAAAACAAAAACAAAAGCCTTGTTGTTGTGCCAAGTGGTAGAATTACAAGGAGCCAAGGTAATCATAATACTTTTCTGTTACACAATAAATATTACACTTTCAAATATACTAACATAAATTTTTTTAAAAACAATAGATGTTCTGTTAGATGAATCTAAAAAGGGAAGCCTGAAGAAGGATGTTGAGCCTGCTAAAGAAACCGCAAAAATAGGACAGAAGAGAAGAATGTCTACAAGGAATTTTCCTATTCAAAAGGAAGCTGATGCACCACCTCCAGCACCTACTCCAATAAAAAAAATGGCAGGTGCTCCTGCTGAATATCCTCCAGACCAAGGCAAAAAGGGTAAATGTTCAATCTTAATGTATAGAATGATCATTTATGATGGTATATCATTAATGTTCAATTTCAATATATAGGTGGGAAAAAGAAAACTCTAGAAGTGAAGAAAACTTCTAAGGTTGCTGGCAAAAGAAAAGCAGGTATATAATGATATATTATAAATGTTCAATTTCTATATATAGAATGATCATTTGAGAAAACAATTTTGTTCATTTTATCATTTGCTTACTGTACATTTTCAATACTTAAACAAAATTATATATTTAATTTTCAGATGTCAGTCCTGCCAAGAGAAATGCTGGAAAGAGAAAAAAAATACAAGAAGTACCATCAGATGAACCCTCTCAAGATCCTGACAGTGATGATGATAGTGAAGAGTCAGTTTATAGAGCAGAAGAAGAGCCTGTCAGTGAGGATGATTATGAGGTGGAGGAAGAGGAGGAAGAGGAAGAAGTAAAGCCAAGGAAGAAACAGGCAAAGAAAGGGAATTCAGTGAAGGCAAAGGTTGAAAAGGAGGAGCAAAAGATGGTACTGTATGATGAAGGAAAGATTGAAGGTAGGAGAAAAAAGAAAATGAAAACTGAAATGGTTCAAGCAATAGAAACTGATGAAGTTGAGGAAATTCAGGAAGATGAATTTGAGGAAGAGAAATCTTCAAAGAGAGGAGGACATGTGAAGTTCATTGCATGGATAAAAAAGATGACACCTACCCAAAAACAACAAATTATTGATATAGGGTTAGGATCACTTCTTGACATTAGTTTACCTCAACTTGATCAAAAGTTCTGTAACTGGTTATTGGGAAGTTTTGAAGAAAATAGCCAGTATTTTGAACTACCAAAGAATGAAAAAATAGAAATTGAGGTAGAGGATGTTAGGGTAGTTTATGGCTTGCCTACAGGAGAAATTCCAATTGTTGAGCCAAAGTCTGATAAAATTAGTGAGGAGTATGCAGAATTTCTGAAGAAATGGAGAAAATCATGGTCAGGAAAAACTCCATCAGTGAGTCAGGTATGATCAGTTTTAAATGTTCATTTTAAATACATTAAATGATCAAAAGTATAAATGTTTTGTTCATTTTGTTTGCAGATTGTGAATGGATACATAAATGATAAATTCACCAACAACAGACCACCAAGTGAACATTTCATTACTAACTTTTTAGCAGTGGCTGTGAACTGCTTGATGAAATGTGTATCAAACAATCAATGCCATTTCAAATTTCTTTATTCTATGATGGACAAAGAAAACATAAAAAATTTGAACTGGTGTCAGTTTGTATATGACTCACTTATCAAATGTCATGTTGATTGGAGAAAGCAGCAAGGCAAGGGGTTCTACAAAGGCCCTCTTCAATTTCTGATGGTATATTCTTAGATACAAGATGTTCATTTAAATTTAAATAAATGCACTTTTTTTTATTGTTTATGTTCTGTTCCATGTTTTCTTTTTTCTTGTAGTTGTTCTATTTTGATAGAGTTCAGAGGTTAGACAAAAGGCCTCCAAGAACAATTCCTATCATATCTGCATGGAATAGAGACATGGTTCTTGAGAGGTTGAAGATTGAATTAGAATTGGGATTTGGGAGAGGGAAAATTCTACCAAGGATTGCTGCAGAAGTTGAAGAAAGTCCTAAGGTTATAAAATGATCACTTTTGTTAACATAAATGTTCATTTGTATAATCTGAAATGTTCAACTGCATAATTTTTAATATTCATTCATATAGGTTTTTATGGATGATTTTGTTTCCCTGGTAAAAACAACTTGTTCAAACCTGTCAAAGCTTTCTTCAAAATTGGTGAAGGCAAAGGATATCTTCCCTGGAAATGACTTGGTGAAAAAAGTTGATGAAGTTTTAGGAAAGGTGGTAGCTAGGGAACCATCAATTCTAAGCCAAGATGAAGAATTCTTTGGCAGTGAGGATTTCCTAAATGCACTTGCACAAGCTGAGAAGAATCTGATGCAAGGGTCTGAAAAGCAAACAACTGAGAAGCAAATGACTGGGAAGAAATTAACCAAAAAGGGAAAGGAAAAAGAACAAGAATATGACATCAGAAAAGCTTTCAGCTTGGGGTTGACTCCACCTTCTCCAGCCATTGGTAAATTCTAACTAAAAGAGACTATATATCCTAATTTTTATATGAAAAATTCTAAATTTGTGGTCTAAATTGTCCTAAACAGAAACAGGGCCCACCTTTTCAACACTTGGTGATATAATTGAACAACCAATAATTTCAACAAATGGTAATATGTTCATATATTTAATAATAATGTACATAAACTTAAGTAGAAATGTTCATTTCTAATTATTATGTGTAAATACTATTAACTTAGTGTATCTCCAAAATGATGATTTATAATACAGCTGGAGAAAAGGATGTGGGTAAAACTTCAGCAGCTTCAGAACAAAGAATTGAAGAATTTTCTAGAACTGGTATAATGTTCAATTAAAAAGTGTAAAATGTTCATTTACAAACAAGAAATATTCATTATTAATTGTATTATTTTGTTAGACGCAGCAACTGGTTCAAAACTTGATGCTGACACTAGGTCAGATAATGAAGGATTGCCTAGAACAGGTATAATGTTCAATTATAAATACTCAAATGTTCATTTACAAAGAAATTATATTATATCTAATTAAATTTTTTCTTAGATGCAGGATCTGGTTCAGTGGTTGATGCTGACCCTAGGTCAGATGGTGGTGAAAAAAGTGATGATCCAAAAAACACAGTTGGAGGTGGAAAACAAAACAAGGAAGATGTTTTTGAAAAAACAAAAAATGATGAAAAAGTGGAGGGGTAAAATCCTGAAGACATGTCTTACTATTAGGGTTATGTAATGGTGTAGGATAAAATATCTAGATGGAACAATTTAACTTATGTTACTATCGTGTTGTAACTTGAAACTGGTGTTTCTCAAACTATTGTATGTGTGAACATTATTTTGTTGAATATGTAATATGAATGTGTGGTTTATGTTAAATCAATAGGTTTATGTTAAATCAATATCTTTCATTTTATGAATTGAAAATGATTCAGGGTGTTACATAAGAAGCTTTTATTTTATTAATATGTACTGACATTGTTTCACTTTTCAGTGAAAACAAGAAGATTGTTGCTTCATCCTCAAAAGTCACAAAAAGGTACATTATTTATATTAAGTAAATGTTCAAAAATAATAATGAACATTTTCATATACCTAAATGTACATTTGTGTTATGTAATATGACCAGGAATGATGATAAGAAAAAGTCAATTGCAGAAAAGAAGAAAAAAACTGAAAAGGAAAAGGTTGAAAGGTATAATTTCAAATTTATTTATATACACTCAAATGTTCATTTATGTTCCTCATAATTTTCTTAATTTAACAATATTTTATATTGAACAACAAGACCAAAACGCGAAAAGAAAACACTTCCTCCTGCTTTCCGATCTCCTTACTTGGTCAAGTACAAGGATCTGTTTAAAGATGAGAAAGCCATGAACCAAATTGCAGTAGACTTTGCTCTTGGTGGAAAAGATGAAAGGTAATTACTTACACTAATTAAACTTAAGGTTTAATATCTTTTATAAAAATATGTTCACATTCATATTATTAAATGTTCATAATGCAGTGCACTCTTATACTATGATGGCTTGAATCTCATCAATAGAAATGAAATGAAAACTCTTGGAGATGATGTTGAAGTGACAAATTGTGTCATAGATGGATGGGCAAGGTTTCTTAATCATAAAAAGCCGAGAAACAAGATTTATTTCTCAACAGTGCTTCATGTTAGTCTTTCTTCTTTTTTTATATTATTGATTCTATTTTCCTATGATAAATAATTGCTAAAAATTCATTTAACTTCTATATGTTTGTTTGTATTTCAACAGCACATTATGTGCACAAATAAAGTTTGTCAAGAAGGATCATCAATGAAGACAAGAATTAATGCCTTCATAGAAAGAATTGACAATGAACTGAAGTTGAATAAAATTGACAGCATTGTTGGATATAAACAGGTATTAATTCTTGTTTAATACAAATGTTCAATTACCTTCAATATATTGTCCAATAACATTATATAATTTGTTCAGGTCTTCTTCCCAGTATCAACTTCTCAACATTTTTTTCTGTTGTGCGTCAATCATATAGAAGACAAAATTCATATAATTGACAATAGAAAACTACCAAAAAAGGTATCAGTCCAAGCAAAATATGAAGAACAACCAAAAATGATGGTGAGATAATATGTTCATTTATAGTTGACTACATGATCAATTATATTTTATTAATTGTTCATGTCTTCATCACAATACAAACTTCTAAACAATTTTTACTCTTTTTTCTATCAGTTAAAAGGATTGGCAGAGTACATGAAACACCTTGGATATCAAGATGCAAAAAGAATTGAAGACTACACAGTTGTTTTGGAAAAGATGAAATGGCGTAGCAACAATGACTATACAAACTGTGGAGTTTACATTATGAAGCATATGGAAACCTTCACTGCTGATCCTAATGAGAGCTGGATTTGTGATTTAAAACCAAACAATGTAAGAGTTATAAATGATCAATTATTTAAGATATAATATTCATTTATGAAACAGTAAAGATTGTTTAATTAAAATTTGACAATTCATTTTGTTCAACAGGTGGAACAAATTAGAAATCTAAGGCTCCAATACACAGCAGAACTGATGTTATTTGAAGAAAACACTGAATCAAGAGCAAATAGAAGGAAAGCTAGAAAATTTGCAACTTTGTAGTTTCAAATGTTCATTTACAACTATGTATATGTTCATTTCTTATATATGACTATTTTTTTTTTTTAGAAGTAGACTTATGGATTTTATTTTAATATTATTGTAATTGATATTTCATTTTAATCTTTGAATGAAAGTTTTTTATATAATAGATCGAAAATTCAAAATTACAAAATAGTAATTAAATCAACATTACAAAAAAGTCTAATGTTTATAAAGTTCTGGAATACTAATTATTTATCTTTATTAGCCAAACGTTTAGCTACACTTGTATCAAAAAAGGCTAACAACCTATCATATTTAGAAGAAATCTTTTTAGAACCTAATTGAACATTTCTTGATTGAAGAATTGGAACACGAGCACCTTGATCATTTCTTTGAACTGTGGGAGGAGTAACTTGAACATTCTGAACAGGAAATCCTTGATCATTTATTTGAACCGTAGGAGAAATAACTTGAACATTTGTTGATTGAACATTCCTGGAGTTGGATATGATCATTTCTGGATTGGTGTTTGAACAATTCTGAGTTTGATTTTGAACATTCCTGGGAACAGTAGGTTGAATAACAACAGGAGATTTTGTTGACGCACTAGTATGAATTGGAACTCTTGGATTAATTTGAGAGTAAGTTTTAACACCAGAAGCACCTTCATTTGCACCAAAATTAGAACAAGGTTGAACAGCAGAAACACCTTCAAGATTTAAATCCTTCGCCTTTAAAAAAATTAAATTGATCATTAATAAACCAGTATATGATCAGTTACAAACACTTATACAAACAAATATGGAAAAAAAAAAAACCTTAGCAATAGATGAAATATCAACATCAATAGATATGATAGATGAAAGAGAGCTTTCACCAGTAGCCTACAAAAAAACCAAAAAAAAATATAAAAAATAAAAAATTAAATAAAAAAAAATTATAATATAGATCATAAATGTTCATATACCTGATCAAAATCATTGGAAATACTATGATTTGATTCCTTAGAACTAGAAGGAATTTCTTCTACAACAGCTGATTTTAAGCCGACCTATATTTTTAAATTATAAAAATCAATATTAATAAAATATAAATAAAATGTTTTTTTTGGCACATTTGAATTTACCTGAGCCCGTTTATTGCTCAAAACAATCAATTCAATGGGATCACTAATAGAATTAGCATAAGTAACAGCACAACCGTTCTCATCAAGTTCCTATTTAAAAAAAAAAACATAAATGATCATTTACGAAAACTGAAATGATCAATTTGAAAATATGAAATGATCATATACCTGTACAACTGCTTGCCCTATACCCCTTTTGTAAGGAGTGTACAGAGACTTTTTCCTCTTGAAATTACCCTTTGCCTTGTTACACTGCTTCTCCAAGGTACTCTTAGGCCTTACATTCCTCTCACCTTTAGGCCTAGCTTTTGGAGGATTCTTGATCTCAAGATCAACAATTTCAACCTCTTTAACAGGTTCACTAAAGTCAATTACACCTGATACACTCTCAACCTTTTCTTTTAACAGATTGAAATAACACTCAACCTCTGCCCTTGCATTCAAAGAATTCTGACAACTTGTTATCAACTTAACAAACTTTCTGATTGTTTGTGACCTCCAAACACTAGTAGCCACAACATTTGTCCTCAAAGTAGGTTCTTCAATACCATGACTACACATGGCAGCCTTTGTCCATCGTTTCATTATATACTCTTGTGGAATATTACGCACACAATGCAAATGATATACTCGAAGAGAATGAGAACAAAGTAAACCAGTCTCACTAAAGTACATGCATGTGCAACAAATTGCATGTGTTTCCTTATTAAAAACAACTTCATGCTTAATTATATCCTTCCCAGGCCTCCAAAGAAGATATGAATATTCTGGAAAACGCAAACCATTATCAACATGATCATAAGCTGTCCCCCTAATGAACTCCTCTTCAAAAAGAACATAAGCTTGAATAGTGTACAATGATCTTGCATGAACTAATATACCAATATTAGCAAAAGCTAGGTGCCTATTACCCCTCAGAGTATTGTAATCTCTTGCACCTTCCTTACTTCTCCACTCAGAAATGACATCAAGAAAAACATGATAAAAATCACATAAACCTTGAGTCTTATTAAGACGTTGTGAAACTGACTTATTAGTAGTTTCACTACGTTGAGAAGACAATATACCACCAGACCAATACTTCTTAGAATAAGCAGGACACCACATTTCCTTTATTTTATACAAATCACATAACCAATCATCATTTTCACATTTGTATTTATCACACATCCTGTATAACAGAAATGATCATATATTAATTTAAAAATGAACAAAATATAAATTAAAATATGTACATTTGTGTAAAGAATAATGATCATAAACAATATGGACACTAATAATATTATGATAACATACATAACAAAGTAAATTGTATGATCATATGTAAAACACTAAATGTTCATATATATATCACATAATAATCAAATATATCACATAATAAAAATAAAAAATAAATATAAAAAACAATAATTTACCTTTTCCAGAAATATTCAAATTCAGCAGGAGTTTCACAATACTTCAAAAGATATCCAAACAAATCTGTAAAGCCTTCCAAAGCTCTCAATGCTCCAATGTGTTTCTTAGAATTTTGTTCAAGATGCCATACACATAAACGATGATGAACAGTTGAAGGAAAAATGTTTCTTATACCCGCTGCAATCGCTTGTGCTTGATCAGTCATAATTGTAATGGGACTTTTCCTCCCCATTGAGTGCAAAAATGTATCAAACAACCAATCAAAAGACTCGGTGCGCTCATTAAGAATAAAACCCATACCAAACATGACATTGTTACCATGATGGTTCATCCCAACAAATGGAGCACATATCATTCCATATTTATTAGTTCTATAAGTTGTATCAAAAACCAACAAATCTCCAAAGTAATGATAATCTCTCATCATCCTACCATCACGCCAAAAAAAAACTAACTAAAGCACCACTATCATCTTGTTCAAAATCATAATAAAAATCTGTCTCATCCACATGTCTCTTGGCAAAATATTTAATCAATTGGTTACCATCACATCCTTCAATTTGGGCAGCTTTTTCAGATGACAATGCATTATAAGCATCAGAAGCAGTAAAACAAAGATTAGGAGATCCCCCAACCTCCTTCTTTAGAACCCTCAAAGAATCAGTAACTTTGACTCCACTCAATTTCATTGTTGAAATGAAAAGAAGCTGCTCTTTATTCACATCTCTTTGAGACCTTATCAAATGCCTTTTTTCAGGAGGAATCATAGCATGATTATGAACCATTTCATGTCTTGTACATGTATAGACCCCTAAATGATCAATATGAAACTGCACAAAAGCTAAACAACCAGTTCGATGATCCAACTTCTCATAAATCCTTTTATTCTTACACTTATTATCTTTGAATCCCTCATTACAACAAACAAATCTTTTCATCAAAAAAGAATCATCTCTTCTTCTCTTACTCTTCCCAATTCGAATTCCAAAACCTTTCCTAAAAGCATATTCATTATACGCTTCGAAAGCTTCATCTTCAGATTTAAATTCTTTATCCTTTAATTCAGACTGTTCTGCTTCTAAATACATAATATCATCATTTTTTTCCACTGCACAATATACAATTATAAATGATCATAAAGAGTTTCATGAATGAACAATAACAAATAAGTAAAATGTTCAATATCAAAACAGCACATGATCAATTGCAAAAAGAATTTCAGCACATAATATTTTGAACAATATTTTCATTATTTACCACTACACATAATATCGATATAAAAATGTAAAAATAAATGATCAAAAATGACTTTAAGACTGAACATAAACACATTAGTAACAATGAATAAGAAAACATAAACGATTAATTGAAAGTATAATCTACAAAATATACGACAAAAACACACAATTCTAAAACACAGAGAAAACAACAAATGAAACAACAAATGAAGCAACAAAATGTTCATACAAAGTACAACAATCCAAAAACGTTCATCATAATGTAATCAAAGTAGTAAATTCAAAAATCGAAAGTGAATAATAATACATCAATTAAGTTCAAATTAACAGAGCATTATAACAGAACAAATTAGGGATAATTAAAAATTGAAAAATTATGATCACAATTACTCACATTGTTGCACAAACGAATCAACGAAACGAAGTCCAGAAGGAAACACACGCTCGCAATCGCGATCAAAATCAACGCAATCTCCAGATGCAGAATTCGCCATTGATGATCGGTAACAATTAACGAATTCGTTCAAAAAATCAAATGAAGAAGATGAATTAGCGAGAGAAAAATGTAGATCAAAAATGGAGGTTGGTTGATCAATTGAAGAGAGAGAAAAAATAGGGTTTAAAATCATATATATACATAAATTGAATAATAAGAATCAAAGGAAAAAGGAAAAAAGAGGAAGAAAAGAAAAAAAGAAAAAAAGGAAAAAAAAAAAAAAAAAAAAAGGAAAGAATCGCAAAAGGAAAGAAGCTGCACATGAGAACTCAATACCAGCTACAAAACGACGTAGCATAGGGGGGGTGTAGGGAACACACCCTACACTAGGGTGTAGGGTAAAATTTTCAGTATCAGTATACTTCTGTGGACCATTTGTATGATGGGCAATCACCTGATGGTGAAGCCCATATGTGTCATAAATTAAGTACAGTACTTATTCGTTTTGGATTGGTTTAATGGCCAACTAAAGAACCTAACAGGCCTGGTTATTTGGCAGGTTGGGACGGGTCAGTGCTCAATAAAGGGCCACTCTTTATTGAGTCCGGCCAACGCCATGAGAGTTGAGAGCAGCCTCTGAGCAGGTCAGGGCCATAATCTATCCTACTTCCTTTGTTTTTCTTTAGAGGTAAAACTTTTTTGTAATTGCAGACTGTTTGGCAATTTTTGGAGTAGTGAATAGTGATAGAGACAAAAATAAATATGACTCATGTAGTAGTTGAGAAATAGAAAGAATCTATACTAATATATTAAAAGGCGTTACTAAGAACGTCTATGTGCCACGTAGACCACGCCACGTCACCTACTCTATCTCCCATTATACCACATCATCACTACTCAATCAACCTGAATCATTATGCCACGCTACCCAATATTGCTTCATATAAAAAAATGATGGTAAGGGGATTCAAACACCCAACCTCTTATAAAAAGGGTGGTTATTTCACCATCTAAGCCAATTATCAACTATGTTAAAACATGAAAATAAATATATATAATTGATAATCGTAAGGCTTAATTAAAAAAAAAAAGACATTATAAATATCAAATACATATAACCACAAGGAATAATTAAAGTAGCAACCCGGTGCAATGTCCGAACTACACACTAGTTTATTAATTAAAAGGGAAAGTAATGCATTTAAATTGAAACTTTCATTTTTAGAGTGTGATGCGTTTAATAAAAAATGGGGAAAGTATGTTATTAATTCCACTCTCAAGCTTTGTTTTTGTGTTTATTTATTTTTTTCAGTACAAAGGATACAATTAATTCATGGGGTTGTATATAAAAAGATTAAAGAATAAAGATTAAGAATTATTATGCAACAATAACACTAATCAAATCTGTTATTTTGTCCTAAACTACTCTCGAACTTGTACCACTTTAAAAAATGTATTTATATATAAATTATAACCGTTTCTTTTCCTTTCTTTTTGTTACAACAATGCAGCATCTAAAAGATGGAAAAGCCTCCAAGACTACCTTAAGCCTGACCTCCGCTCTTTAGGAGTCCTTAAGGTTTATGATGATAACCGCCTTTTTCCACCAGGGTTCCTACAGGCTAGGCTTGGCTATGAGAAGACTGTTGTGGGGAATTCTATGGGCCACTTAGATTATACCATTGCCATTGAAATGATGGGTCTTGGCATAAGGATACAGACCAGTATGGGATTGGATGGACAACTACCTTCACAGATACTGACGAGATGAAGGTCAGAGGGAGTTTTGGGATTACTGATGACTCAGCACTTATGGCAGAAGTGATAACTTGCGTTTCGGCACTAAAGTGAGCTCTTAGTCATAGCTTTATAAATGTTTTGGTTTACACGGATTCTGAGGTCCTAGTTTTGCTCTTTTTCGGCGGCCAACCAATACTAATGTGACCCTGCATTGGACATTACAAGAGATTGGTCAACTTGGATCTCATTTTCAACTCTGTAATATCCTCAAGGTAGACCGGGATAAAGTTCAACAAGCACACCTGATTGCTAATGATTGTCGTAATAATCTAGTTAATTTTACTGTTTCACTTTAATTTTGTTTTATCTGTATTCTGCTTTTGTAAAAAAAAAAAAAAAAAAAGGGATTCCTCTGAAGCTCTCACTGTTGACATCCATAATGCATTTCAGGATACAAGGCATAAACAAAATGGAAAATGGTAGGTAGTTAAACTTTTCACATCAACTCAATTCCAAAATCAGCAAAGTGCCCTATGATTCCAGATTTTTACATGTTGAAAATGACAAAATCCTTATACAATTAGTTAACTTTGTAGCACATTTCTGCAGCCCGAATAATATCGAGTCGAATCAACAACATTTATTCTGCAAACTGGACATGACATACTCCGTACTTCGTACTAGCCATTCATCTATGCACATCATATGATGATATGATACAAACGTATGTTAACAGCCTGGTAGCTTCGTGCGCTATCGCCTTCCACAAGATCCTAAATTCAAGATTAACAAGGACAAGTATGAGCAAAATTCAGACAATTATGAATACTATAAACAAAATCGCAATTGTTGAGTAAAAATAGACAATAATGAACCACTGTTTTTTAGCAAAATGACCATTTCAGGTAAATGGGTCGTGTTCATGTTTTAAATCTTTTAATATTGTATCAGATTTATCAGATCGATAAAAACCTACTTGTATAATTTATAATGTGCTATAAAGTATACTCCCTCTGTGTTTTAATAAGTGTTACAGTTTGACCAAACACGCATGCCGAGACACTACTTTGACCATTAATTTATCTAATTATATTTTACTAAAATCATAGGAAATTTTATAATATGAAAGTATACATTATAACGAATCCAACAATATATTATACAATAACATTTGTTTTTTATTCATTGGTAAATTAATCAAGTCAAAACCATTATGTGAATATTGAAAAAAGTCAAACTATAATACTTATTAAAATACGGAAGGAGTACATTAATTACATGATGAACAATGCTAAAAAAAGAATAATAATAATAATAATAATAATAATAATAATAATAATAATAATAATAATAAAATAGTTAATCAAATAATGCCATGAAATGTCTCGTCAAAAAAAAAAAGTGAAATATCTCCTAGGGACGACTAGTGTAGTGTATGTGTTTAAGCATATTCATGGTGTATTATTATTATTATTATTATTATTATTATTATTATTATTATTATTATGGAAAATTAAGTCTAATTTTGGTTACAATGTTGTGTCATAATTTGTCAGCTTTGCTTTATAAAGGTAAGCAACTTACGGAGTATTACATGATGCATCAATAATGATTTGACATATGAAATAAAACAATAATTACCTGTAAACAAATGGTGCAACAAACATCATTATGTGAAATTGGAAAGAAGAATTGGATGAATTGCTATGTAAATTCGAAATTGATCACAGGGAGCTTCTTGATGGAAGTCCCTTCTTGATTTGCTCAGGGAGCATTCCTCAAATGTCGACAATATTATATAAATTTGATTGTTCTTCATTCCCAAAGACCTCTTTCATACTTGTTTGGATTAAGGGGTCGTTTGTTTACATAGGGTAAACGAAATGGAATAAACAAAGAGAATGAAAGAGAATGGAATGAAACCTTTTCCATATAATATGTTGTTTGATTTACAAAAACAAAGGGAATCACCACCATCACCCCACAACCCATCTTTCACACTTCTTAAGCCACTCCACCGGCTAGCCACGACCTGCCCCACCCCTCGTCGCCGGTCGTCGAACCTCCCCCACCCCTCGCCGCCACGCAAAACTTTCCCCCGCCCACGCAAAACCCTAGAAAACGATCTCCTCCCTTTAAAATCGTCGGCCGTCCCTTCCCCTAGCCACTAAGGTTTCGAGAAAACTCAATCTTGCTTTGTCTTGAGATTCGGTTTCCGGGTCTAATCGAAGAAAGAGAATGCAGATCTTGAGGTTCGGTTTTCTGGGTCAAAGAATACCGCCGTGAGAATTGGGGGGGGGGGGAGGACAGAGAAAATGGGTCGAAGTGCAAAAGCGTCGCCGTGAAAAGGAGGAGAGAGATTGACCCGATGGTGAAAAGTGGGTTCTAGTGAGGAGAGATGGAGATGCGACGAGTTCCGGCGAGGAGTAGGGAAGCTACGGCGAATTCCGGCGAGGGGGTGGGGAAGCTGCTGCGAGTTCTGGCGAGGTGGCTGGGCGGTGGGGGTAACTAGTTGCTGGTGTGGGTATGGTGGTGTAGTGGTGGCTTAGGAAAGGGAATGGAAAAGTCTAGGGGGGGTGGGGAATCAATGTAGACTGATTTTGGGTAAACGCAAAAATAAAAATGGGTAAAGGATATGAAAAAATTGACAAACAAGCAACAACAAAGGGAATGAGACATGTTCGTTCTCTTTCCATTATTAACCCCAACCAAACGACCCCTAAAGTAAATTCATTAGTGGGCCAATTTAAAATCATACAAATTCATCGTATTAGTGTATCTTTGTTCTTAATTAATTGTCACATTGTTCGTGTATCTTGAATACTCCGTATAATATGATATGATAATTTATTACTTTCTTCGTTTTTTTTACTTGACCTGTTTCTTTTATCACGCTTGTCAATGCAAAATTTTAACGATTAATAACTTCAATTTTCCATAAGTAAAAATTATAAAAGTTATATATTATTATAGTACATATTGCAACGAATTTAAAAAGATCTCACATGAATATATTTTTCCTTACATGAAAAGTATTATTACAAAGTATAAAGTAGTGCTTAAATTAGCCCCTTCATTTTGCACCAAACCCATGTCAAACACGAGTAATTGAATCCGAACAACATCACCTTAGATATTTATGAAGTGGGGAGGGGAATGTAATTAAATTTGCCACTGGTAAGCCTTAAGAAATACAGGGCTGACCAATTCCCTAAAGGCCTTGCCATTAAATATACATCCGAAAAGAGCAACCTGATTGTAACAAAATCAATTAATTAGGAAAAAAAATTTGTAAAAAAACAGAAAAGTAGCAATTTTCCAGTCCATAATATGGTAGCTTAATTTGGTAAGGTTATTCTGATACGTAGTATGTAAAGCCTTGCCTTAATTTTTCATCCTCCAAACTATACCTACTTTTGGGGCCCTAACAAATTCAAGAAAAATATCATAGGATAGTCCCACATCCTAGAATAAATTCAAGTTGATACGATAAAGCTATTAAAAATAAATCGATGGGTCCAGTTTTTACGAGTTTTGTCTTTACGGAGTACTAAATTGTAACCTATGACTATTAGAGTATAGCCATCAGATGACCAAAAAATTTTTGTCATAAAATTATTTATTAATATTCTATATTCCACCTCATCAATGACCAAATTTTATGACCAAAGTCATTTTAATACCCCAATGATTGCCCTATAAAGTTTGATTATGATTTTATCTTTCTCCTAAATGCTTTCAAAAAAAAAAAAAAAAAAAGAAATTATTAGTGTTTGTACACGTGGCAGCCTTCAATTCAATGCCACATTTTATACTTTTGGTATGCTCTAGCCTTGGTCATGAGTAAGAAGTAAGCTTTTTTTTATTTTATTTTAATATATTAATACATTTAAGACCTTTCTCTCTCCTCATGACCATGACATTGGTGTGGGCATACTCTTACACTCTCGTAATGAAGTAAAATATCCTACTATTCGTCCACTACTACGGGACCCACTTCTCACTTTTCTCTCTCCAAATTCTGCAGCAATCACGATGGCGACGATGGTGACGAGTCTGACGACTCATACCATTATTGGTATTGTGGGTATGATTATTCTTCTCTGTTTTCATTTTTATTACGTCATTTTGTAATTTTTTAATCACACAATTAATTAGTGATAAACTGATAATAACTTATATTGGCTTAATTACACAATTAATTAGCGGTAGTTAATACCTTAATTAAGTGGGTGGTTTGAGTAAAATCAGAAAATAATTAAAAAATCTTTGATAGACATGAAAATGTTTGAGTTCTTCACTATTGCTAAAAAAAAGAGAAAAAATTTCAGTCAATTTAAGATAAGTTAGGAGAGTAATAAATGAATGATTGGAGAGAATAAATTATTTTGCTCTTTGGAAATTCAATTACGGAAATTGGAGAGAGAATTTGATTTTTTTTTTTTTTTTTTTTTGAATAGCAGAGAGAGAATTTGATGAGGACTTTAAATTGGGTTTGAAATCTGGGTTGGAATTTAGTGCGGTTACTGTAGAATTTTCGAGTTATGGTTGTTTTTCAAAAGATATTACTGTAAAATTTTCATCTTAGCTTAGCATGAATTTTTTTTTGGGCCCAAAAATTTTTGAGGCCAGGCCTGCTAATTTTGATTGGATGATTAATTTTGTAGGTAATGTTGCATCCTTCTTGTTGTTTTGCTCTATTGGGTATGGATTTATCTATTTTTATTTACACTTCTCTCTCCTCTTTCTTGTGTAATTAGTATTTTAATTGTTATTTATTATTCAAATAAAATAAATAAAAAAATAAAAAACAGGCCTACAATGTGGAGGATTTATCAGCAGAAAGATAACGAGGAATATAAGTTTCATCCTATTATAGCGGGTTTGATCAACTGTTCCATGTGGGTGATTTACTCAATGCCGTTGGTGCACTCCAATTTTCACACTGTTTTTTTTGTTCCTGTTAATTGTGTTGGACTGGCTCTCTATATTTTCTATTGCATTGTATACTCGTACTACGGAGACAGTTTCAGTAGGGTAAGCATTACTCATATTCAATTCTTCTCTTTTGTTTGAATTGTCATTTAATTTATAAAGCTAAAGTAACTGATTTCTGTTGTTGTAATTCAGAAATCAATTTGCATGTACTTATACGTCGAGGTTATGGTTGTCTGTCTTAATCTGCATCACACTACTAGCATTCCACACCCATGCTTTGAGGTCTACCTTTGTTGGGATCTTTTATGTCATCTTTGGGATCCTTTTCTATTGTGCACCTCTCACTGTTATGGTACTGAGTCTTACACCTCTTACTTTCATACTTGGTATTTCTTTATGTTATGTAACAGTGTTTTTATTACTACATATTATCTATACGAGTTTGAGTTCAAAAATATATTCTCACGTAGTTGTATGTTTGCCAACAGCACAAGGTCATAACTACGAAGAGGGTAAAATACATGCCACTATGTCTTTCAATTGCTGGTTTGATTAACGGAGCTGTTTGGAGTGCATATGCATGCACCACCCCAAAATTTGATTATTACATTCTGGTAATCAATTACAACCCATAGCATCTGCACATTTCTATTTTCTATGCCTTAACGAATGCTTCTAAAAGTTGCAATAGTATCCTAATCCTATTTATCTTTCTTGAGTGAAGGTTTGCAATTCTACTGGAGCTATTCTCTCTATCCTACAGCTGGGTTTGTATGTGTTTTACTCTGCCGCCACCGCCAACCCCCAGCAAAGAGGATTAGAGTTGACTAATTAGAAGACAGGACAGTCGTCCGACTACAGATCAAAATTTAGGTTATTTTCACAATTGTCATTTAACAAACTCAAACTGAAATTGAAAATAAAAAATGTCATCACTTGGAGCAGGGAAGGTAGGGGTAAGCATGGGTCGGGTACCCGTACCGTTAACACTATCGATTTGGGTACCCGATAACCAATAACATTAAAAATGATGTCCATTACCCGAACCAATAAGTTCGGGTACTTGAATTTTCGGATCGGTTATTGGGTACCCAGTATGATATCTAATAATAAAAATTTAGACTTTATAATATAGTTATTATGATATCATTCAACACTTTTTAACAATAATACCACATGATCATGACCAAATTACTAATAATTACTAATCATTTAAATTATGAAGTGATTACGAAGTAAAGTAAGAGTTTAGATTTTGGATAAATAGATTTAAGTAGGAAAAAAAAAATTGCTTATCGGATTGGATAACCGTTAATTTTAAAATAATACCCAATAACCATACCCGATAACAAATTATCGGATCGGATACCCGAACCGTTATGGTTATTTAAACGGGTACCCTAATTTCCGATTCGGTTACAGTTTGGATTTTCGGGTTTCCAGATAATTTTGCTCAACCCTAGGAAGGGGCTTCTTGTTTGTTTCTTAACGAGCTTAACTTTTAAGGGCGAATATTTTTTTGATACTCTTCGACTCTGGTTATATGAATGTGCATGTACTCGTATTTCAAGCTATTTTGATGCTTCAGGATGCTTTGACTTTTCCCTCTGCCTTTTACTTTGCATAATTCTTTTTCATGCTTACTTAATTTGCCTTATTTGGTTACTTCTTTCCTATTCTTCTTGGATGCATACTATTTTTGTTCTATTACTTAATTTGCCTTATTTGGTTCCGATTCCCACTGTATTTGGGTTTAATTTTATTTTGGTAGATTATTACCTTCAATTAGAGGCCTTTTCTTGCTGTACCTTTTTAAGTACTACATGCCTCCTTCCTATCTTTTTGTATTGGTATTTATGGATTGTTCATGGTTTCCTATTTCCTCTACTTTGTTCTCTTTGTTCTCATCGACTACTCCTACTAGTTTTATTGTCCTTATCTTATTTTCTTTTTATGGGTTTCCTTTGCTTTCAATTTGATAACAATAACTTTTGTCTTTGGATAAGTTGTCAATTTTATGTTGTTGTATGCTATACTAATTTTCTGATTTTGCTTTTCTATGCAGTTCTTTATCTCTTCAGAAGTTACATCCCTCCCTTTCCAAAGTTTGAGCTTCTTGAATGGTTTACTCTGTTACTTTTCATGGCTACCCGCACCTTTAGCCTTGAATTCCTTGAATATTTTTTTTTTATAGTAGTTTATCTTATTTGAACCATTTGTATTGCGGCTTTAATATGTTTATATTGATAGAGTTATGAGAAAGAGAATGTTGGAAAGTTTAATTATATTGATGAATATACGCGAGTAATATAGTACAAGATTAGAACATTGAACATACCAAACTATGACTGGATACAATATATGACTAGGTACGTTAGCTAATTATAAGGGATCGGATATACTTAGACTATCAAAATTAAAGAGTAAATCAAGGATTTACATATTCTAAACAATAACTAATAATGATAATGATGATATAATCATCTTTATCCTTTATATATATATGTTCCCTTTGGAGCTTATGACCTTGGTCTTTTTAAGACCTAGCTTTTGTTAGTACTTGTACTACTTGTTCTTGTTTCTTTCTATTACGATATGATGTCTCTTCTTTCCTATTTTTTCCATTATGAAAATTATTAGTTGGAATGTAAGGGGTGCTAACTGCTAAGGGATCTCAGGCCATTAGTGAGATGATTTTTCTGCTAAAGAAAAGTAATCCGGATGTTTTTATTGCAATTAAAACTATGATTTCTCTTGCAAATAGTCATCGATTAAGTAAATCTTTGGGTTATGAAACTGTCCACATAATTAATCCTCAAGGTCATTGTGGTGGTATGTGGGTTTGTTATAATTCCTCTAAGATAAGTGTTACAGTCATTCAGTTACAACATAGAATTGCCTCATTAGTTATTCATGATTTAGAACTTGATTTTGTGTTTATACTTTTTTCAATTTATACTCCGGCTCAAGCTGCTCAAAAGCCATTATTTTGATCAAATCTCTTTGATCTTATTTTTGCTTCTCCGCTTCCTTGGTGTATTATAGGTGATTTCAATGACCTATATTTATTAAATGATAAACAGGGTGGAAAAGCCCCTACTCTCTCTAGATGCTTTAGATTACAAAGATTTGCTCAATTTACTCAAGCTATCGATATCCCTGCTACTGGTAATTCTTTCTCTTGGAAAAGCCCGTTTCATTCTCATATTGTATATGAAAAATTAGATCGTTCCTTTGTTAGCTCGCTGTGGTATGACTTATACCCTTCTGCTTCTTTGTTATATGAACATTTCTCCATTTTGGATCACGCTCCTATCACATTGATTACTAATAATAATATGACTCCTATATTGTCTACTTCTTGTTTCCAAAATGTGTGGACAACATATTTAGAGGCTACGAATATGATTTCTAAGAATTGGAAAGCCCGATTTAATGGCTCTCGTTTCTTCTGTATTTTACAAAAGCTTAAGCACCAAAACTGATTTAAAACATTGGCATCATGCCAAATATGGTAATATCCAAGCATCGGAAGAGGTTTCCCGGCCCGGAATAATCCGTCGGAAATTTACGATGGAAAACATTCCGCCGAAAAATCTTACTCAGGAAAAAAAAGCCCCCCACCCCACCCCACCACCACCCCACGACCTCACCTCCCCCTTGACCTCCACCAGCCCCCACCCACAGGCCCACACCATGACCACCACCAGCCAAACCCCACACCACGACCACCGTTCACCACCAAAAAGAAATCGAAAATAAAATTAACCAAAAAAAAATTAATCACCAAAACAGGTAGTTCTAACCAAAACATGTAGACCTAAAGTTAACCACCAAAACAATGACAATTAACCCAAAAGAAAATCAAAACAAGTAGATCTAACCACAAATTTGAAGGATTAAAATAAATATACAATTATCCACAAAAATTTATAAACTAATATTACAATTACTTGAAAAATTAACCATAATAAAAAATTTATTAAAAAATAAAACTAGATCTACATTCTAACCTAAATTTAAACAAGATCTACAATACTTGTGCGGTTGACGATTCTCGCGACGGTGGCTATGCAATTGATTTTGTTGCACGTTGCTGGTGTTGTTGTGGTCGCCGTTGTTGTTGCACGGTGGTTATGGTGTTGTGGTCTCCGTTGTTGTTGTTTGTTGGTGATGTTGGTTGTTGTTGGTGTTGGTGATGTTGGTTGTTGTTGTTGTTTGTCATGGATAGAAAATGGAGGGGGGCAAGAAGAGGAAAGAAAGAGAAGAAAAGAGAGGAAATAGAAGAGGCGGACCAGGAGAGAGAGGGAAAAAAGAAAAGGGGCAGAAGAGAAAGAGGGTTAGGGTTTAAAGAAAGATTTTTATTTTTTAAGTTATATTCCGACGGAATATTTTTCCGTCGGAAATGACTTTTCCTGGCGAAATATTCCGTCGAAAAGTACAAATATTCCGACGGATTTATATTCCGTCTGAAATTTTGGAGGGATTGTTTGAATTTGTCGGAAATATACGACAGAAAAAAAACCCGTTGGAAATTTGAATTTTTCGACGGAATTACGTGTCCGTTGGAACCAGTTCGTCAGAAATGGGCTGTTTTCTTGTAGTGTAAGAAATTCATTTGGTTAACAACAAGAAAATTGTACCAATTTGTTGATGAAATTAAATATATGAAAATATACATATTATCAAATGCGTTTTAAAAATAGCTATCTGGCTAATAGGCTCTTTTATAATAACTAAATAAATTAATAGATTAAAACCTTTCCTATAGAAAATTATTGGCCCTCTTTAGAATGCTTTTACCCCTGATCATGCATGCTATTCAAGATAATATTCCTTAAGTACATGAGATTCTTAATCTCTTTAATAAATCTAAGAGTAAAAAGGGTTGGTTAGCCCTTAAATTGATATGGAAAAAGCCTATGATCGTGTTAAGTGGAACTTTTTATGGCCTACTCAATCTGCTTCTGGTTTTAGCTCAATTTGGATTAATTGGATTAAATCTTGTATTACTATTGTTTCTTATTCTCCTTCTATTAACAATGTCACTACTACTTTGATTAAACCCACTAGGGGTTTAAGACAGGGAGATCCTCTCTCTCCTGCTTTGTTTGTTATTTGTATGGAAGTCTTGACGAAGAGATTAGTCCTTAGCCAGAATAAATCTTAAGGCATTGAGGTTAAAATCTCCCATACTGCCCCAACTATTCCTTGTTTACTTTTTGCGGATGATAGTTTGTTATTTTGTAAGGCAACCTCTTCTGCTGTGCTGCTTTGCGCACTACTTTAGTAGAGTTTGCCTCTCTATCTGGTTAATTAATTAATTTTCATAAGTCCTCAATTGTGTTCTCTAAATACGTCTCTAACCAAAATAAGTCTTCCCTTGCTAGCTATTTTAATATGACCCTTAAGTCCTTTCTTGGTCGCTACTTGGGTGTTTTCTTTGATTCTTAGCTTCCCAATATAATAAAGATTATTTCTAGCATCTTATTGCTAATGCAGATCAAAAAATGAATTCATGATCTTCTAATTTAGTCTCTAAAGCTGGTAAAGTTGTTTTGATTCAAAGTCACTTAAAGGTTATCTCCTCCTATGAAATGACTATAGCTAGGTTACCTTCTTCGGTTACCTCTGCTCTAGATAAAAGTAATCGAGATGTTTTTTTTGGAGACAATCCCCTTCGAAACAAGGTTTCCATGTGGTTGCTTGGGCCATTATTTGTCAACCAGAAAACCAAGGGGCTTAAGGTCTACGTAAAATTGATACTGTCAATTCTGCATTTCTTGCCAAGTTAGGTTGGAAGATCCTTTCTAACCCAGATTATCCATGGGTTCAATCAGTTTTAGCTAAATATCTTCGGCATTCCCACTTTTTGTCTTATCATCCTAATCCTACAGATTCTTGGATTTGGAAAAAAATTCTCCAAATCCGTTCTCTTTTAGTTAGAGGCCTTTGTTGGAAAATTGGTAATGGCTCGTCTATACTTTTTGGGGTAGATATTTGGTGTGCTCACACTAATATTATAGCTTTACTAGATTTAAATCCTGATACAATTATGAATATTGATATTACTTTAGATATGTTTATTAATGAGGATAACTCCTGAAATGTTCCACTACTAGAAATAGGCCGAATTCCGACAGACAATTTCTGACGAAAATGTTTTTCCGTCGGAAAATGCAAAATTTCCTACGGATTTATACTCTGCCGAAAATTTTCGACGAATTCAACAATTCCGTCGAAAATCCATAGGAAATTTCCGACGGAATATAAATCCGTCGAAATATATGTATTTTCCGACGGATTTTTCCATCGGAACACTAAATTTCCGACAGAATTTATATCCGTCGGAATCTAATTTAAAAAAAAAAACCAAACCCTAAAACAGCCAAACCACCCCCCCCCCACTTCATTTCCGCCTCTTCTTTCCCCTTTTTCCTTCTCTTTCTCTCTCATATCCTCTCCTCTTCTCTTCTTTTTCTTCTTCTTCTCGATCTCTCCTTCACTCATCCTCCTTTTTCTCGATCTTCTTCTCCTTCTCCCTCCTCTTTCTCTTGTCTTCTTTTTCTTCTCTCTCTCCGTCCTCCTCTTCTTTCTCTCCGTCCTCCTTTCCATCATCAACAACAACAACAACGACAACCACCACCAACGTCAACCACCACCAACATCAACATCAACACCAACACCAACGACGCAACAACAACGGTGCCGACAACCACTGTTGCGAGCCACCCACTCTCAAGCTAAGGTTTTCGTTTTGTAGATCTAGTTTTAATTTAGATTAGATTATATCACTACAACAAAATGAAGCTAAGGTAACAGTGAAAAACCATTGCCTAATATTAAAAAGTGTTGCCTTGTACCTAAGGCAACACATATGAGGCGTAGTTTATGCCCCCGTTGTCTATTCATAAGGCAACACTTTTTAGTTCAAAGGAATGCCTTTAAAAATCAAGGTAAAATAATAACTAAGGCAACAGTTTAACAAAGACAACAAATGAAAACTGTTGCCATCTTAAAAGACAATTCAAAATTGTCATCTTATGTCATAATATGCAACAACCTTTTCACTTATTGTATTTGCTAGCAATAATACATAAGTGTTGCCAAATATTTTAAAGACAACACTTCAAAAGTTATATAAAATTGAATAACTAGAATGAATTGGCTATTTTTTTTCTTCAGATTGTAATACATTGCTATATAATATTGAAAGAGTGAAATATGTAGTATTCTTGTGAATTTTTTATATAAGAAAAATGTTGATCATTAAAACATGTAATAAGCATTTGACTCGAGATCCCTAACTTATATAATTAATTAGTAAAAAAAAAAAACAAACAAAAGCAGTATCAACATGATTTCAACACCAAATCCATCTCAATAATCTATTGTTTCATAGTATGTTATACGCTATAATAGAGGTGGGCATGGGCCGTGCCGGCCCGCAGGCGGCACGGGCCAACACGAGATTGGCCAGGCCCGGCATGACACGGTGACCGAGGAGTGGGCCGTGGGCCCTGCCGTGAACACGATTTCAAGAATCCGGCATGAACACGGAACGAACCCTCGGGCGGCAGGTTGTTTCGCCCGCCAGCACAGCACGCCGGGCATGGCCATAAAATAACATAAATAATAATAAAAAACTATAATAATAATAATAATAATAATAATAATAATAATAATAATAATAATAATAATAATAATAAGAAGAAGAAGAAGAAGAAGAAGAAGAAGAAGAAGAAGAATAAAAAGAACAATAATAATATAAAAAACATAAACTTAAATTAATAAAATTATTTAAATAGTATATCCATTTTAAAAGTTATTCAAAAAAAAATTTAAAAAAATTATGGGCGACCCGGTGCCCGGCACGGCACGGCACGCCAGGCACGTGAGTCGTGCCGTGGGCTAGGGTGTGCTAAATGGTGGCCTAGCACGACACGACACACCAAGATGCAGGCACGGCACGACACGAGCCACCATCAGGCACGGCGAGGCACGGCCCGTGGCGGCCCAGCACAGCACGTTGCCCACCTCTACGCTATAATATTAGTCTAGCTAATAAATATAAGAAAAAATTATATCCAAACAATAACAATAGAAATGTTAAAGAATTCAAATTGAATAATGACGTCACATTCTTCTTCTTCTTCTTCTTCTTCTTACAAGCTGCCTTCTTCATCTTCATCTCATTCATCCTCCATACTATTCACCCCCTGCAAATTTTTTACAAAAAGTCAGGAATTAAAATACTTTGTATTTCGAATGTCCTAATGTAAATACATAACTAATAACATGATGAAAATAACAAAAAAGAAAGGTATAAAAAAATAGATAAAGGCTTGGATGATTTTTTTTTTTTTTTTTAATTTTTAATTTTTAATTTTTAATATTTTTTTTTTTTTACGAAATAACAAAACTTAATATGAGAATTCTATACAATAGCATTAGCTCTAAAAAATTACGTATGATGGCACAGCAAAACATATATTCAGTAAAGTAGCACTCTACTCTTTATTAATACGGAGTAATACACATAGTAACCTTATTAAGTTAATCTTACGGCTAACCCATAATTAATAAACACCTAATTACTAGAAAATGATAAGTATATTAAATACAATTCAAGTAGAAACCAGTTCTCAACAGCAACATTGTTCGGAATCTACTACTTATACAGCAAATTTTTTTATTTTTTTTTATACAACTCAATTAGATTTTCCCTAGGAAAATATTTGCAAATGCAAGAATGGAAATTTAACTAGCTTGAATTTAACCAACAAAAATTTAATAACAACAATTTCATACTACTATTACCATAAAGTTACAAGGCTAGCTAAATAAGGCATATATTAATGTTGATAAAACTGAAGCATTTTTTAAATTAATGTGTAGTACTATAAAGCTCTGCAAACAAACATATAAGGTACTAGACCTAGCAATAAATAGTAATGTTAGGGTATTCGAAATTCAATGAATTTTTTGTGAAAGGAAGATAACTTCTAATGTGTCTTTAGCTGTTGTGGAGAATTTCCCAACTTAATTAGTTATATCTCTCAAATGCACCAAAAAAACAGAGAAAAATAATAAAGACCTTAGTCACTATCTACCTCTACTTTGCGTAATATAAAAATCAAAAGGTTTGTACCTTGGATGTAGAAGCCGAAGAATGTAGTAGGAACTTTTTTGCCGTATTACCATCCTTCTCACATTGATTATCAAGAAATAAAGAGCCAAACATGCTTAGATCAAAAGACATTTGAGGATTTTGTTGTTGAAGTTGAGAAATGAGGGAGTTAAGACCATTTGCTATCTCCCTTCTATCTTGTAGCCTTTTGTCCTCATAAACTTTTTGTAGAGTTTCAACCTCCTGAGCATGCTTCTCTTCAACTTCATTCATCAAAGCCTTCTGTTTTAATTGAGTTGATGAAACACCCCTTCCATAAAAATTTAATGGAGACTTTTTCTTGTTATTAGAACCAATAAAAGTTGAAAATTACACTATCAACATCCTTCCCCGAATCCTGAAGTTCATCCTAGATTGTTAAAAAGAGAAAGAAAAAAAATTAGTATTGACAAAATAAATGCAAAAAACTTAACTACATGAAATGGGAATGAATCTTACAATCAATTTGTCCCTTAAGTCACCAGGCTTTCGCTTTGTTAGTTTTTCCTTGCGTGTTGCTATGAACATTTGAGCTAAAGTAGGATTTTGTGTTGTTTTATTATCCTTTTTCTATACAAGAGTGATGAGTGTCAATCATTTTAACAAGGAAATAAAACCAATAATAAGAGTGATGAGGAAAGAAAACAAACAAACTCACCCACTTATATCGAACCCTAGCAAAACTCTTTGGGCCTGAAATATGCATAATATTCTTTTCCTTTAATTTCCAACTAACCGATTTGCTTTATTTTGCATACACCGTTCCTGATAGATTAAGATGGTGAACTAAATAAATAATTTTTTTCTTAAGACAAGAAATATACATTCGTTATAAAGAGAGGGGAATATAAGAGACTTGTATAGATGTAAATACCTCATATTTGTCATCATTCCAAATCTTTAACCAATCCTTGAACATTGTTTTTGGCACTCGTTTTGGTCGTTTCATCATCCTTTTTTTTTTTTTTTTATCATTGTCATATTTATGAAAATGTACTCTTTTCAAATAACATTTGTATTGTCCCCAAGCAGCGCCAATGGTTTGAAAAACCCATTTTTTTGCCTCAATTGGGACAATTTAATGTCTCTACACAATTCAAAAAAAGTATGTTATACCAAAATTTCAACAACATATAAAGGAAAAAAAGTGTTGCACACACCTACATCTCACCTTTGTACCACTAAACAGACTAGCTCTATGATAGTAACATATTAAAAATTGAAAAGTTTCTTGTCTCTACTTCATCAATATTATAATAGAGTATGACAAATAACACCTCTACCCCTAAACTCACACACTAGCCTAATTTAGCTCATTTCGAGCTATTTAAATTCTTTACAAAATAAGCTATTTAAGTTAAGTCATAACTCCTAAACTGCACTAATTACAAAAAAGGACTCCAACCTCAATTGTCATACTAAGTACATTTTGGTAAATCATAGGGTATAAGCACTTCTACACATTTTCCAAAAATAATAAAATTAAAAGGAACTACATAAAAGTGATCAAATTAGCATTGCAAAACAACTCACTGCCACTTAATCTTAATCACAAATCAAGAACATAAGAAAACAGCTCACTGAAACTTATTCTGCCACTTAGAACACTGAATTATAAACAATAGTTATTGCATCCTTTGCAGTTGCACAATTCTAGCATTAATTAATTAGTACATTCAATGATATTTAGTCACAATACAATGTAGTAGTAGATAGCAAAATGCAGTAGTAGCTAGCAGATGCAACAAGCAGCCAGGCAGACGCATCAGGCATGCAACATCACCCAACATCACCCAGCCGCAGTAGGCCTGCAGTTGCCCCTGCCAGTCGTAGTAGGATCAGTAGCAATAATGATAGTTGGGGGGGTTTATTTTTTTTTATTTTTTTTACAATAAGATATACCAATAAAGAAAGTTAAACATGACACTCTAACACATTATACAGTGAACTAAAATTAAAGCTCTAGAATTCGACTAAGCTTTAGAGAAAGTATGAGTAACTCACCAAGAGATGATAGGAGGGACAAAATAACACAACGTAAGCAATTATAAAACATTTCTATCATATTTGTTTAATAAGCTCACCAAAACATAATCCCAGAGTTCTTCTTTCTTCTCGTTCCTTAGTATGGGCCAATTCTTGACAGTCAATGATAGGATATTTGTTTTTCGGGCTATTGTTCCTAAGAAACTAGTGAACTCATTACATGTTTTGTCATCTGGACCAACAGGTTGTCCATGCTCATTTAAGGTAATTTCCAAGCGTTCTTCTTCGTTGCGTCCATGAACGTTGTAGCACATGGTGGGTCCTCTTCTAAGCTTATCCTTTTCACCTAACATGAGCAAAGAAATTCAAAAGTAAATAAAAATAAAATAATGATTTATCGTGCATACAGGTAAACATTTTAAAATACAAAAACAAAAGAGAGCTTGCCATTTTCTTTATCATTCTCAATTCAATTTAAGTGTTCGACTTCTGATCCTAGTGTTTCATCAGGTTCTCTTCTGGTTAAATATTGTTGCTGCGATGTATGATTAGGGATAGATAAGCCACCATGTGAAGAAGCCAAACATATATATACATATATGTACATATACACACACACACACACACACACACATATATATATATATATGTGTGTGTGTGTGTGTGTGTGTATGTGTATATATATATGTATATACATATATATATACATATATATATGTATATACATATACATATATATATACACATACACACACACACAAACACACATATATATAAACATTATACAAAAACAATAATGTCTTACAAAAAAAAAAAAGTTTCACACTACATATCTCTAGTTAAATTTATAACATTTAAATGGTCGCAGACCACACATTCATTATAGCATTTATAAGCAATTAAACATAATGTCTAACTAAGCATGTGCTTCACGTAGCCTTGGGAATTGTGTTCTTTAGTGTTTTAAACACCATGCTGACACAAGAGGCCACATTTGAGCTGATCTTTAGGTATATCAACATACAAGGAAAATACAGACAAAGACTAGGCAATTAGCGCAATGCTTATGCAATTTAATTTCACACTTTTGCAAATGAAAAGATAAAACATCCAATTATATTCGGGATTGAAGCAATCATTAGTGACTGTAATCAAAACCAGAACATCACAATAAAAAAACTTACATTACAATACAGCTCAATCATGAATCATCCAATCTAAATTGAAACTTGTATAGATTGTGTCTCATCCACAGCACACAGGTCCAACTGCTTACAACGCAGAGCAGAAATCGTGTTCAAAGAGAAGATTTTGGCAGCAGATTGCAGAACAAGGGGAGATTAAGCTGATACATGCTTGTAAACTTAGAACAAAAAATGCTTCACTTACACAAAACTAGACTAAAATGATCAAATCATGACTTAATTCCCTTAACTATGTGTGTTTGTGTCTTAGAAACATGAAGCAAAGGTTTTTCTTTATTGTGATATTATTTGATTTTTGCAAAATTCGGATCACAAATGCTTTATGTACGCAAAACATAACCCAAATTGATCGAACAATGATTAAATTTCTATGAGAGTTAGTGTCCGAGAAACATGACACTAGTAGAAAAAATGAAATAGGCACCGCAAAATGCGCACCGGTTTTTAAAAATCGGTGCGAAAAAAATAGGCGGGATTGAGGGGAAGACTTTTTGCACCGGTTCTAACAAAAAAAATAGGCCAGATTGGTTATCCAAGGCTTTAGGCAAAAGCATGGTGTTGCTTATTTTGATACCTATGCACCGGTTGCAAGAATTACCTTCATAAGGTTATTGATTGCAATGGCTTCGGTATATAATCTAGTGATTCATCAAATGGATGTCAAAACGACGTTCCTTTATGGAGATCTAGAGGAAGAAGTGTATATGAAACAACTTGAAAGGTTTGTTTTGGAAGGACAAGATAAGATGTGCAAATTGGTTAAATCATTGTATGGACTTAAACAACCACCAAAGCATGCAGTGGCATCAGAAATTTGATGACAGGATTTTTTCCTTTGGATTCAAAGTGAATCAAGCTGATAAGTGTATATATAGAAAATTTGATGACAAAGGTCATGGTGTCATCATTTGTCTATATGTTGATTATATGCTTATCTTTAGTACAAGTCTACAACAAGTAGAATTGACCAAGGAATTCTTATCCTCATCTTTTCAGATGAAGGAATTGGGGGAGGCAGATGTCATTTTGGGCATAAAGATTATTAGGGACAATGGAAGACTTATTTTAAGTCAATCTCATTATATTGAGAAGATGATCAAACGGTTTAATATGTTTAATAAGTGTCCCGTGAACACCCCCATGGAACCTAATGTTAAATTGGTTAAGAATTCGGGGGAAAAACGGTTTCCCAATTGGAATATTCAAGGATAATTGGATCCTTGATGTATGTTATGACTAGTACAAGACCAGATATTGCATTGGCTGTCGGGACACTTAGTAGATTTACTAGTAACCCGGGTGTATAACATTGGTTTGCAATTCAGAGGGTCTTAAGGTATCTTAAGGGTACGTTAGACTATGGTCTGACTTATAGTGGATTTCTTTCGGCTTTAGAAGGGTATTCTGATGCTAGTTGGATCACTTACAAAGAGGATGACTCTTCAGTTAGTGGTTGGGTATTCATGTTTGGGGGAGGTGCCATTTCATGGTCTTCCAAGAAACAAACTTGCATTGCAGATTCCACTATGGCAACAGAGTTTATTGCTCTTGCTTTAGCTAGTAAGGAAGCTGAGTGGTTGAGGAATCTCATGATAGAATTGCCTTTATTGCCTAAGCTAATGCCACCGGTGGGTATCCATTGTGATTCTAATTCGGCGTTGATAAAGGCTTATAGTCAAGTGTACAATGGTAAGTCTCAGCATATTTCACTTAGGCATAGCTTAGTGAAAGAGCTTATCAATGATGGGGTCATAAGTCTTGACTATGTTCCAACAAAGTTCAATTTGGCAGATTGCTTTACAAAGGCAATGCCAAGGCATTCCATCGTATTTGCTATGAATGGAATGGGTTTATGTCTAAAATACACGAATTTGTGAAACCCAATCTAACGCTTGAAGAAACATCAAGTCTTAGATTCAATGTGGTTGAATTGCATTTTTTTTGTTTGTTAGCAATGTTTGATGACCCATATTGCTAAGTTACTTGTGATGTGTTAAGGTAGCGTCTATTTAAAGTTCTCAAAGATTTAGAGTTGAGAAGCTCTAAATAAAGTGTCTAGTCACAAGGGCACTATAACGTATATGAGAACCTACATATATGAGTTCAAAGTTTAGCCGCTTCAAGAAGTCTAGATGGACATATAGACTTTGATGAACTTATGAAAGATACGGACACATGGCTGTTTAAAAGTGTTAAGTGATGATTAATTCGATTTGTCTTGTGTTTACCTCACCTTCGAATGGTTGGATATATCTGTGTGATTCAATCCATATGGATATCATGGGATATGATCATCGTTAAGTGTGCTGAACCAGGTGTCAATTCAATCCGTGGGGACATTGGCATTGATGCATTAGATGTGGCTAAATAGATAGAAGTGGAGAAAGTTTTAAATTGTACACTCTAAATGGGGGAGGATTGTTAGACATTTAGAGTGTATGTGGGGAGAGCCCTCGGGTTAGGCTGCCGCGCCCGCGGCCCTTTGGCGGTTGCGGTTTTTTTGATCTTTTATTAAAAGAATCGATTGAGAGATAAATAAGTATGATCGGTTTTTCTCTCTTATTTCTTCTTCTCCAAAATAATTCTCCACACTTTTCATAGGGAAAACTTGCAATCTTCTCTTTTGAAAATCTTGAAATTTAGCCTTCTTTGTGAATTATTCATCGTGTTTCGATTCTAGTGCTAAGAACGAAATTGCTGTCAATTGTATCTCAAAGAGGATTTCCAGTTTAACCCAAGCACCGTGTGGGGGAAATAAACCTCTTTAGGAAAGTGTATACACGCCTTTGACAGTGTATCAAGGTTTGAGACTCAAGTGGTCACCGGTATTCTCATGTTCATGCATGGTGTTGTCGGCTTGGAGGGAGGGTAAGTTTGATCTCTTCACACTAGTGTTGTATTTTGAAATTTCTGTATTTCTTAGTTATTGATTATACTTGATTGAAATACATTATATTGTAATCATAAAATTTAGGTTTTGTTCCCACACAATTTTAAAGTAATTCTTTGTTTTGAATTACTATAAAATCTAACAGATCTTGGGGATTTTGTGAGTTAATTGATATTTTTACAACATCCATGTCTGATTTTGGAATTATAACATTTGAGAATTAGATTTATATACATGATTTCACTCAAAGTAAAAGTGAATTGTAAGTGTCAAGTCGTTTGAGAAAATTTTCTTTTGGATGAGATCATGTTGCTAACTAAAATTAGATAATTATATGTACTAGAATTCTCACAGATAAATGGTATATATATATATATATATATATATATATATATACATACATATATATATACATATATATACATACATATATATATATATATGCTACCATCATCAAAGTTTTTTCTAGGTAAATTTTTCTGCTATACAAAGGTATTCGATTTTTTTCATCGTCCATGGAGTTAAAATGATCTTGGATAGGATGGTATACATACAACTTTATGGCAAAACCTTACAGAATAATTACGGACTTGCACTGTTAGCCCTGTTATGAAGCTCATGATACTCTTTTATGACCAAGACTACTATGTTTGGCTGAACCATAAATTATATTACGAGTTTACGACTTAAATAGATGAAGAGAGAGGATAAGGACTGAGGTTGGCTTCGTTTTGTTGGCAATTGGGGGCAAGGGATATGAGGTCCTCTATTGATTTCGTTATATTTCTTGATCATTACACTTGTTACGTACAATTACAACTTACGAGGTCAGTCTAATAAGATTTTAGCTCTAATAATTCTGAATTGGATTTGACAGATAAGATTGTGATGATAGTTTTGGGTGTGATTGTTTTCAGCTTGATGCTACATCGTTTGATCAGGGGAGTTATTATTTCTTTTATTGTTGTTATTGTGTAAGTGAGATTGGTAAGTTTCTGGAGTATTTGGTTTGAAGGAACCAAGCTATTTTCAGGAATGTCGTGGTAATCCCCCTTGGAAATTATCAAGCAAGCTGATCATTGGTGTGTGAGATGGAAGGAAGCTAGAGCTATAAGGAAAAGGCCTGTGTGCACCGCTGCTCAGGTTGACAGCTTACAAAACCAACTCTGTTGGGGACCAGGTTTAGTTATTAGAATCATCAAAATATCAGTTTTGCAATATAGGGTTTATCATTAATTAAATTGTCAGTATACTCAATTTAGGGTTCCTCTAAGATAGATTATTGAATGATTGATTTTAATTACTATAGTTATGAAAGATTTAACACTTGGTTTTGTAGTCAGAATTTGTTATGGGCAATTTACACTAATTTTTTAAGCAAGAAGAACTTTATGTGATTTTGGAGCCTGATTTGATAATGGTGTCAAATTGTAGAACGGAACTATGAAAAATGGATTTTTTTTCATGGCGAGGTCGGAAGCCTCTACTACCCTAGCTCTAGGGTAAACATGCCTAAGATATGCTAATGTGCATAAATAGGTTTTTTCTTAGCAACTAACATTAATGACTGCATTTTTAGATGAATTATGTGTCTGGATTGTTGATTTTATGCAATTGTTTTTTGTACCCATGATTATAATTTTCAAAAACGAGTTGATTGAAAAGAACTATGGCTTTTGTGGCAGCTTTCCCCTGTGAGAATAGATAGATTTATCAATGATGGAGTAGTGTGAGACCATGATGTACGCACTGAGAAGAAAGGTAACGGGGTTGGCCTTCCAAATAGCAATAAAAAAAATTACAATATTCAAGCAGGATTCTAGCTACGTGATTCCGAATCAGATCCTGATAATCCATCAGATGCTCACAATGATAGAGATGCTAGCACAGTCAACTTTTCAAAAAACAATAAACCAGAAGAATACAGTATTTGAGAAAGATTCAAGCTACTTGATTCTGAATCAGACTCTGATGATCAATAAGATTGTGAACACATTAACAGAGAATCTAGTGGGGTTGATTTTTCCAAAAACAATAATCAGAAAGAATCCAACCATGGATGTCACAGAAAATTTCTTGGCTTCTGTGTGCTGTATAATTGTGTCTATTAATAGCAATTTGGTTAACATGAATTTGTAACATTATCTCCAATTATTCTGATTGTGATTACTGTCAATGAGCTCACCTCTTTATTCTGTTGTGTGAATCTTTTTCAGGTGTATACCACTAAAAATGGACAAGAACTGACAGGTCAAATTGCCTACAGACATTATAGAAAGGTATCTATAACCAAATTGTTCTGATATGTCACTCTGCTCTTGTTACTAAATATTTTAAGCTTTGATGTCATATATCTTAGTACCATGAAAATTCTCCCTTTATTTCCTGCTAGAATTCAGTGAAAGTGAATGAAACACCACAACATTGTCAGTCATACTATTTGCACTTTATGGAAGATGACCAATGCTTGATTTTGTTCTTGACAGGAAAGTGGAAGAAGTTGTAAGAAGTTTAAAAAGAAGGGTACTACGAAGAAAAAGTGCAAGTTTTAAGCTGCTAGCAATGTAGAATACTAGAATTACTCTTCTCTATGATCTCTTCTTATTTTAGTAATTACTGTCATTTTAGTCGGTATGCCTGTGAATAAGATAATAAATTACTCGTATGTTGTAGTTTTGTGTAATACTATTACTTCTATTTTTTGTTGGTCAAAGTGTTAATTCATTTCTGAAAGCTACAAATATCTCTATAGTCTGGACTGATTCTACTTCACTCCTATGCTAATTCAAGTTGCCGTGTGAAATTATGAAGTCAAATACTCTCAATAAACTTGACTCTTTGCTATCATACCTTATTCACATCATTCGCATTTTCCCCATAAGACTCTAATCAGTTACATAAGGCAATGGAAACACATGAAACAATCACTGTCTTTTATATCTTGAAACAACGTTTTTAAAATTATTACATAGGAAACAATTTTATTGTTGTTATATTTTTGGACAACATTTGAAATAAATGTTGCCTTATGTAAAAAAAAAAAGGGGCTACAATTTACATATTGTTGTCTTACATAGTCTAAAGCAACACTTTTTGAACCGTTGCATAGGAGTGCAGTGTACATTGTTTAGGATCAAGGTAACAAACATGTTTTGTTACCTTTTGCAATAAAAGGCAATATTTGTAAAATTGTTGCAATTCTGTGTGTTGCCTATTCTCATTATTTTTTTTATTGATTGTAGATCTAGTTAATTTTTATGTAATTGAAATGTTAATTTATGAATTTTATTAGATAATTGTATATTTATATATTTCCTTTAATTATTGTTGTTTAATTATCATTTTTTTAAAAAAAAATTTATGAAATTCTAATTAAATATATAGATCTACTGGTTTTTATTTTTTTTGTGTGGTATTTTTCGATTTTGTTGTGTTAATTTTCATATTTTTGGGCTAATTTTTGTTTTTTTGGGGTTAATTTTTGATTTTTTGTTTTTTTTTTTGCTCAGTTTCGTTTTTTTGGGTTAATTTTTGGTGTGGTGGTGTGTGAAGGTGGGATAGGGGCTGGTGTGGTTGGTGTCGGTGGTGGTTTGGGAAGTGGGGTTAATTTTTGGTGGTGTGTGAAGGTGGGGTTAATTTTGGGTGGTGTCGGTGGTGGTGTGTGAAGGTGGGATAAGGGCTGGTGTGGTTGGGTTATGGGTTACGGGTTTTGGTGGTGGATCTGGGTGGGTTACGGGTTTTGGTGGTGGATCTGGGTGGTGGTGGTGGGTTTTAATTTGATAGTGATGGGGTGAATTTAGGCGGCGGTGGTGGGTGAATAACAGTGTTGGTGGGGTGAATTTTGATGGTGGCTTAGGAGCGGAGGGGGTACGGTTTAGGGGTGGGGATGTTTTTTTTTTTTTTTTTAATGGAAAATTTCTAAATTGCCACCCGTAAAATACACTGTTTTTGAAATAACCACCCGTTTAATTTTTATTTTTATTTACCACCCCTTAAATTAAATAACCGCGCAGATTACCACCTTTTTCAAATTTCCGACAGTGGGCCCCACTTTTTTATTTTCTTCCTTTTTTTCTTCCATTCTCTCGATTTCCCTCTCTCTCACCCCGATTTTTTCTCTCTCCATTCTTCTTTCCTTCTTCAACCTTCTTCCTACCTTCCATTTCAAGCTCACTTCCAAATTCTTCCTCTTCTTCTTCATCTACAATTCCCCACCGGCAGCACCACCCACCAATTTCCTGGACTGCCACCATAATCAACCTCACCGCCCTTAACATACACCACTAGCCACTACAATCTACCCCACCACCCTCAACACACCCCACCGACCACCGCCTTCAACTTCACTGCCCTCCACACACATCTCACCGCCCTAAACAAACCCTCATCGACCACCACCTTCAACCGCACACCGCCTTCAATTGTAGAAATTAATCAGAAAATAACAATAATCAAATTGCAGAATTCAACTAACAATAATTGATTTTTGCAATTTTTGTAATTGATCTTCAAATTGCAAAAATCAAATTAGCCGACCCCACTGATCTTCTTGTTGTTGCTATTGATGTTGTATTTAGGATTGAATTTAGGGTAAATTACTAAAGAATAGTCCTACAAATTAATCGGAAAATTAAACTTTGCAATTAAATTTGGGGAAATTAGGTTGCTAATCAATTGAATTGGGGCTTTGTATGCTGAAATTGACGGGCTGCTGCTATCTTAATTGAAGTGGGCTGGTTGTGATTTGCGATTGGTGCTGCCGTGAGGAGCATCTGTTGGTGGTGAATGGTGGCGAGTGAGGCTGTGATTTTTGCTAGGCTGCCGCCAATTGTTGTCGATGTTGTGGTGTTTGTGATTGTGGAGCGGTTGATATGTGGGTCAAATCAGAGCAGCGAAACTGATTGCGCTTCTTGCGGTGGCTGGTGCGGTTGTGCGAGGTGGAGGAGATGGGTGGGTTGGTGTTGTTTGCGTGAGGATGGATGTTGCGAGGTGAAGCAGGGGGTTGTTTTGGACAGCGAGTTGAGTGGAGGTTGGAGTTGCGTGGGTTGTGGGGTGGCGTTGCTGTGATTAATTAAGGTTGATGGGGGTAGTGGTGTTTTAAGAGAAAATGGAAATTGGGAGGTGCGTGAAAAGGAGCAGGGGAAGATGGTTGTTGTTGTTGTTGTTGTGTGAAGAATACCGGGGAGATGTGGCTGGTTGGTGAAACAGGGGAGTTTGGGGAGCAACATTACTTGAGCATGGAGTTTGATAAAAAAAAATCAGAAGAAAAACGGAGAAAAATGGAGGAGAGAGAAAGTGGGGGAGGAGGGAGAAAAAGAATTTGTCAGAAGGTTAGAGAAAAACGAAGGATTGAAGGTTGAAGAAGGTAGGAAGATGGAGAGAGAAAAATCGAGGGAAAAAAATGAAAATACGGGTCAAAATTTTAAATTACCACCCGTTAGGTGGGGCCTACAAACGGAAAACCCGCCGCAATTTTGAAATGGGTGGTAAAATAAAATAACACTAGGCGAAAAACCCCAATCCCCACCGGTTCAAACCACACATTCCCCACCGGTTTTGAACCGTTCTTGATTTGGGGGCTGCTAAATCCCCAAAGATTTCCCACCGGTTCAAAACCGGTGGCAAAAACCACTTTTCCCACCGGTTTTGGAGTGAACCGGTGGCAAAAACATGTGATTTATCTTATAGCTGGAGGACTTTTCCCACCGGTTTTCAAGTGAATCGGTGGCAAAACTATAACATTTCCCACCAGTTTTCACACTGACCCGGTGGCAAAAGTGCCCCAAAAAATTAAATTTTTTTTTTTTGGCATTTTTTTCACTTAAATTGTACCAAATACTTATATATAATCATAATATACATAAAACACATATATTTGCCTCAATAACTTGTAATATTACACTTTAAAAAACTAAAAAAAAAAAAAAAGTTTCCAATAGCTATATGCTGCCTGTTTTGCAATTCTGGCTGGTGCATTTTGCTCCTTGTTGTTGGTGCTGCCTACTGTTGAGTGTTACAACCTATTAGTCTGCATGATGCATATGAAAGATATTAAATAATGCACGCCATTACAAAAACAAGTATATCCAGTGAAAAGTCGAGAGTCTATGGATTGGGACTCGAGAAGTCGAGAGTCTATAACTCTAAAAGCATCTCACATAATAATAATCAATGGAAAAAATATAACACTGCACTAGCACAAGTTATTCAGAGTCCAACTGAGAATTAATTATAACAATACTTTTCCTCATCATTTAGGTGTAACTGCTTGTATTACTTTGCATTTTTTTGACCTAAGAGTTCATAACAATTGACAGATTAAACTGGAAATAAGTCACACACCAATGACAGATGCATATGGAGCAATTCTTTCATGGAAAATTGGAGAGTAATGCTGTGTGTTGTAGTCAGCCTGAATAGAAAAAAAAATGCACAGACAAGCGAAAGAAATTTCCACTTCAAACACAGATTATATACCTTGTGAAAAGCTTATATTTTTCATCGCAAGCTAAAAATTGAAACAACGAACAGCTAAGAGAAGATGAGGGACCAGGACACTCTGCCTACCTAAACACTCTCCACATAGCATGCAGACGTGCCATTATTGTTAATTAACATAGTATGTGCAGACAACCAGTTTATTCTCAGTATTATGTTTTTATAATCATTTCAGGTCCAGTTGCGGTAAAGATTTTAGGCAGACATCCCAAACTGCTTATTGTCATTCTTTGACTTTTTTATTTCATAATAAGGTGTAATGTTTGACACATGAGCAGCCAACAACAGAGTACACAAATAAAAGGGCAAGGTGTCCTCAGAACACACATATCACACAAGTTAGCCCACTTCCTTTGAATTCTCCTTCAAGTTAACTATTACCCAAAGTTACTACCATCAGCAATCGTTATTCATTACACTGCAAACATATAGAAGTAGCAATTATATAAACTAGTTCATTCAAAAACTCTAAGCAACCTGGGTAACTTTTACAAGTTAAATCATCCCTTACTTCAAGGTACTTTGCAGGAAAGCAGAAGCATGCTACAAAGACAGGTTACTCCAGGTTTCACTTGAGAATGCTTATTCACATGATTAGGTGTTCATAAATGAAATCATCAAGAAAATATAAACCATGATAGTAGACTTGCCGAACTGCAATCAAAAGTTCTAGTAGAAATAAAGAAAATCTAAGACTAGGACAAACTAACTAACATCCGAAATCATGGCTTAAGAACACTAATCTCCTATAGAAACTTGTACCTTAATCAGTGAAGATACTCCGGGGCTAAGTACCCCAATGTCTTAGCTAGAATAGTTGGTTTCCTCAAACTAGAATCTCGGTCATAGACCTCAACCAATCCAAAATCACCAAGTTTAGGGTTAAATTCCAAATCAAGCATCACATTACAAGTCTTTAACATCCCTATGAATGACCTGCCTGTTGCATTATATTCTTCATGCAAGTATCCAAATTTAACATAAAAATCAAGAAAGAGTAGCGATTAAACTACCTATTTCGGTGCTTATTTAACCTTGAGATTGATATGTATGAGTAGCTTGATCAGGATATTTATCATTGATTAATTTTGTTTTTTTAATGTAAATAGTAGGATTAATTGAATTCAAAATAATTTAATTTGAATTAAATTTTAAGTCACAAAATAATGGTACAAATATATAAAAAAAAATGAATAATTCATGAATCCATCAGGGGTTTTTTTTATCCAAAACTTCTCAAACTGTGTTACCTCAACGGACAAACCGGAGCAAATCACAGTGAGAAGTATGAAAGTGAGTCCCTTCATCATATGGATTATCCTAGTGTAACTGTGTAACTAATCATCAACCCCTAACATAGTCAAAACTTCTGCCTAAAAGTCTCAACAACCATTTCACATGATTGGAATCTAATGGCAAATAGTGTTGACTAGAAATTGGGATGAAAATCTCATTTTTTGGACACACATCATTGATGCAAACAAACTGTATACCCCCATTATACAGAGCAAATTGTATTCACTTAAGGTTATATATACCCTATTAACCATCAAGTAAATCATTCTTAAATCACCATCATTATCATACCCATTAGCATAACAATCTTATAGCCATCAAGTACATCAAGGACAAATCACCAACATTATCATAATCATTAACACAACAATCTTATAGCCATCAAGTAAATCATTCTCAAATCCCCAACATTATCATAACATTTAACGTAACAATCTTATAGCCATCAATTAAATCATTCTCAAATCACCAACATTTTCTCAATCACCAACATAAGCATATTCATCAACATAACAATCTAATAATCATAATCATCATCATAAGCATAAACATAATCAATATCATAACTATCTCATAATCATAATCTCAATCAATATCATAGACATATATAATCAACATAACAATCTCATAATCATAATCAATATCATATCATAATCACACTCCCAACACCAACAATGAACTTCACATCACCAAGCGCAACCAAGCATATATAATACCCCCGGCCAACAACAGATCACAGTTGCTGGCATCCAAATATATTTTCCAATACAACTAACCTAAATAAGATAAAATTGAAATAATTCAATAAAAACTAAAAATGGAGAGAAAGACTTAGCTGAGTGATTAGTAGAATTGATTAATTAAAGTAACCTGAGTGATTCCCGCTCTAGAAAAAGGTAACATGTCCAAACTTGACTGTTTCACTGTAACACTGAAAAGAGATCATTTGAAAAAAAATACAAGTAATTTCCTTGAACAGTTAAACCACAGCTATAAACACATTTAGAAAGCCATATGCAGCATATCATGCCAAAGCTAGGCAGCAAAAAGACTTGAAAAAAGAGAATTCACAACTACATTGCAGCTGAACTGGAAAGAGCATTACAGCAAGCTAATCTTAAGCTAAACCTCAAGTAAAAATAACCATCAAATTCGATCAGGAGTCCTTCTGTCCTTGTGTATATGGGAAGTGATTTTGACAGGGCATTCTTTTATCTAAGCAAAGGTCAATGACAAATAAAACAGAGAAGGCGGTGAAGAAAAGGTTTATCTTCCATCATATTAATCAAAGTGCAACACTACTTCAGCACATTGTGCAAAACAAAGGACAAGATGCACAGACAATCAATTGGAGTATGGACAAACTTGAACAAAATAAAATGTACTTAACAAAAAATTATTAATGTTGGAAGTGAAAAATCAGCATCACCAACACCCATATCAAGCATTTACATTCATGTAAAGGACGAAAGCTGCATATGGATACTAGAAAAAGAGGGTTTGGATTGGAATAAAGGATAAATCCACAAATGTTCAGAGCGTGCAGTCATTAATAAAAAATCATTTATAGCATCTGAACTTTTTAGTATACCTCCAGCATCTAGAAATAAATCAAAGACCCATAGACCATATTATACGTATCAATATTACTGCCAAATGTCAAGATGAATAAAGCTTTTAGGAGCATATCCATTCTATAAGCTTCCAGAAAAAAGAATATATACCTAAATTGGTGGCAAAATTCAAAAGATTAGATAGTTGGATCAACAAATGCACAATAATTAAAGATTGCGAGATACAATTCAAGAGCACCCAATTAGAAACATCACAAAAGCCTAGAAATCAGAGCAGAGCAAACCCTAGAATACCCAGAAACTTCGAACAAAGAAAAACCCAGAAATTTCGAACCCAGAAAACCTTAGAAGTTTGAAACAAAGCTCATTCCTTAGAATCTAACATTTCAAATTGAGGAGTATACTGATTAATTCAAAAAATCAAAACACTCAAAGGGGAAACTAGATACTGCCAGAAAATAAGAAACAAAAAAATAAGCACGAAATTCAGAAAATAGGCAATAAAAATTAACACAAATTGATAGAAAAAATCAGATAAAAAACCGAAATTCCCAAAAAAAACCGAGAAACCCTGAAACCCGCAATTTCGAACATATTACATCAATTAAACCCAAAAAAATCAAGGCAATTTACCACTTGGTTCTAATGACGGTGGCGGCGATGATTGTTGTGCTTGGTCTTCGACTAAGGCCGGTGGTTGAGGAAGAAGAATGAGAGATGAGAGAAGAAAAAGATGAGAGAACAACGAGAGATGAGGAAGAAGAAGATGAGAGAAGAACGAGAGATGAGAATAAATGGTGGGTTTTTGAGGAGAGAGAGAGAGATAGATGAGGAAATGAAAGAGACAGAAAGAGACCGGGTTTTTTTATTTATATTTAGCAAGGGTTTTTCGCACCGGTTCGGTTTGAACCGGTGGGGATAATAAACTTTTCGCACCGGTTTGGTTGGAACCGGTGGGAAAAGTCTTTTTCCCAATGCCGTGCAATTCTTTTCCCACCGGTTTTTCAGGAACCGGTGGCAAAAGTGATTATCCAAAATCAAGCCCACTATTTTTCCCACCGGTTTTTAAGAACCGGTTGTAAAAGAGGGGTGGGTTTTTCGATTTTTCTACTAGTGTAAAATAAAAAATTAAACGGGTGGTTATTTCAAAATGAGTGTATTTTACGGGTAGTAATTTAGAAATTATCCTTTTTTATTGACTTTTCCGACGGAACAATATCCGTCGGAAATTTCCCACGGACTTTTCCGGGCCAGAAAATCTCTTCCGACACCTAAATTCCGTTGGAAAAGTTTTTCAGACGAAATTTCCGTCAGAAAAGGTCATTTTTCCTACAAAACCATTTTCGACAACCAATTCCGACGAAAATTCCGTCAGAAACGTGTTTTTCGACGGAAATTCCGTCGGAAACGTGTTTTTCGACGGAATTCCGGGTGTTTCCGTCGGATTTAGCCTATTTTCTAGTAGTGTTCCTCTCTTGGAGTCTTTCCTTCCACCTGAGCTTGTTTTGACTATACGAGGTATTCCTCTCCCGTCTTACCCTGTTCTGGATGAACCTTGTTGGGGTTTGTCAAAAGATGGTAATTTTACCGTTAAATCTGCTACTTGGTTAGCCCATTCTCCTTTTATGTCTCCCTCAAAATGGGAATTTCATTGGATTTGGAAGCTGGATATCCCTCCTAAAATTCAATTTTTTTATGGCAAATTCTACTTAATAGTCTGCCTAGTAGACACACTTTGTCGTCTCGTAATATTAACAGGTTCCTACCTCTCGTGCTCTCTGTAATTCTGGCTTAGAGACTTAGGCTCATCTTTTCCTCACTTCCTTTCTTAGTTGACCTTTTCTCTTCTGAAGCTATGCATAACTGGGTTGGCCCTCTCTTATCCACTCAGTCGATCAATGACCTTTTCCGTTCACTTAAACATTCTTCTCGCTGCACTACTCCCAAAGTTGCTTTCTTATTTTGGAGTATATCACTAGTAGAAAAAAAGAAATAGGAAACCCCCCTATGGCAACGGTTCATGAAAACCGTTGCCAACTTAAGTGAGCGCTATTTTAAATATCAGAGTTGGCAACGGTTAACCATTGCCAATTTTTTTTTTTTTTAAAAAAAAATTGCTTAACATTGGCAACGGTTAACCGTTGCCAATTGCGTTTTTTTTTTAAAAAAATAAAATAAATAAAAGGTAAACGTTTGGCAACGGTTAACCGTTGCTAAATTTTAAAAAAAATTGCGGGTTTTTCCCAACTCTCACTGTTCATCAACGTCTTCATTCATTCAATTGCAAAAAAAAAACCTTCTGCCAAATTGCGTTTCCCTCCTCCCTTCTTCATTCAACTCCCCTCTTTGTTCCTCCATTGAAGTGCTGCAGCTTTCTCACCTCCATTGAAGACAACACTAGCGTCGTACCTATAGCCAAACTCCCTCCATTGAAACAGCTTCAACCTAATTAAGGTAAGTTCGTAGCAATTAGGTTTTACAATTGATGAATTCCTTCGAGTTTTTGGTGGTTTTGATTTACAATTTAGTAATTATTAGTTCCTGTAATCTAGGTTTGTCAATATAGATGCGCATTGCCCCCCTCCACGTACAACAACATTCTTCTCGCTCTCACGGTTGGTCTAAGGCGCCATTTCAGGTACTTGTTATGTTGAGTTACGTGGGTAATTTAGTTGCTGTAATTTAGTTGCTGTACTTGTTATTAGTTCCTGTAATTTAGTTGCTGGTTGTGTGGTTGATTGTGAAAAAAAAATTGGGGGCAGTGGGGAGTAAGGCTGGTGGATAGAGATGCATGTATAAGGGGGCATAAGGGGGCAGTGAGGAGTAAGTATAAGGGGGCAGTGGGGAGTAAGGCTGGTGGAGAGAGATTCCCTTCTCATAACTGTTGGGTGAAGCCGGGTTTGGGCAATGTTAGAGCCCTGTGGTCTGTGCTCCTGTTGTGTTGCAGCTTCTCAAATAAGTTCTGCCCTGTGCTCTGTGCTTCTGTTTCTGCTGCCTGTTCAGGCTGCTTTCTCTGAACTGATGCTGCATTGTGTTCTGGTGGTGGCTGTCAGTGTGCCTGCTCAGTGCAGGTCTGTAGCTACAACCTGTTGCTGAGATTGCTTTGGTTTGTGTAGGTCTGTAGCTGGTTGGCTTGCTGTCAGGTGGTGCTCTGGAAGTGGCTCTGCTCTGAGGTTTCTGTGGTGCTGGCTGTGTTGTTCTTGTAAGGCTGGCTGATCCTTTGTGCTGTCAGGTGGGAGCTGTTGTTTCAGCTGCTGTGTTTTTTTTGGTTTCTTGATGTATAGCTTGGGCTTGTTTTAGCCTTGGTGTTTTTAATTTATTTTTTCTTGTTTGTTTTGGTGTTTGGTTGTTTTGTTTGGTTGTGTATAGTTAGTCTCGGTTTTGGTTTTGTTTTTTTTACAAGGTTGGTTTTGATTGGGTGGTTGTTTGCCCGAAGGGCTTGTGTAGTTTAGCGGTTACAGGTTTTTGTATTCTTGTAACTGTTTTCGTTTGGTAATAAATTTTTCTTATTTACCCAAAAACAAAAAAAAAATATAAAAAAATAAAATACAAATCTCTTTAAAGTAAAGTAATTCAATTTAAAAGTAAAAGCTCAATTGAATGCTAAATATAACATCTTTGAGTTTGTGCTAATTGGGGTGCTTGGTTTTTTAGAGTTTAAGAAGTATGTTGGGGATGTTTCTGGTGGTGTGCGCAGGGAGGTTTTTTCAAACATTTAAGCATCTAAAGCACTTGTTTGGGAGTTCATTGATTGTTAACTACTTACTTACCTATATGTACTTACTTACCATTTTCTCGTTCTCTTTAATCATATGTCCCCATTTGTATTTATTATCCATTTCTCATACATACTTACTAACTTTTAATTTGTTTTTTCTTTTTGCGTTTTTATAGGTTCATATGTGAATTGAAGTTCAAGCTAGTTAAGTTTGAAGACTACACATTAATTTAGCTCAAGTGGGAAGTTAGAAAGAATACATCCATTGTGTTGGTATGAATTATAAACTTCTCTAAGCTATAAATATTTCTTTCTCCCTATTATTGTAAAACCAAAAGTTTTTTCATGCTAGATATTAGATTTGTGTATTATATAATGACAAACTAAATACAACAATAATAAATATATGAAATGTTTGCATTGCATCATCATGTACCTAGATACCCGTTCAAGGCTTTCTCATTAGGAGAAAGTCTTGAATAGTCCCCGGTTGGGACTGTTCTTGAACGTTTACTCTCACTTAGGTGGTGAATGTATGTCCTTTTTTTCGATTTTAAGAAACATCTTGGCTTACCATTTCCTCGATCACCATGTTCTCTGGGTACATATGTGGGTAAGTAATTACCTACGTCGTGTACTTGGAGAACTGGGGGGAAATGCTGCCGGATTTTCCTTAAAATTGGAAAGTTGACATACATTCACTAGTGAGAGTAAACGTTCAAGGATGGGTTAGGTTGGAGTGATAAGGACCCTTTGGAAGCATATATTTATTTGTGTATGTATATGAAAGTTATATGCATGGTGTGTGTTTGAATTTGATTTATATATATAGTAGATGTAGCAATTATACATTATCATTCGTAATATATTGCCATGTTTAGAGACAATTTACTTAATGGAGAAGGATCGTGGATGGATGTATGGTAGACGTGATACATTGGAATTCTTTAATGGGGTTCAAGAGTTCTGCGAGACGGCTTCATCTTATCAGCGCAGAATGGGTTTCGAGTGCCTCTATTGTCCTTGTGTTGATTGTAATAATGTGAAGGTGGTCAATAGTGTTGATATCATTAGAGATCATGTAGTTTGTCGTGGGTTTAGGGTTAAATATCATGTGTGGATTTGGCATGGTGAAGAAGGAGAGTACAGTGGGGATGTTATTGGGTATGATGTGCATGATGATATAAGCAATGATATCCGTGTGGACGAGGAATACAAGAATGATGAACATATTGATGATGATGGTGCTGAGGAGGGATTTGAGGATGATCATGTGGATGAGGTTGAGGATGAAGGTGTGGATGATATGATGCGTGGTTTTGAAGGTGACGTGTTTGAGTCATTATCGGAGGCTTCTAAAAAGCCTTTGTATCCTGGGTGCAAAAAATACTCCAAACTATCAGCCGTGCTTACTCTTTTTAACATTAAGTCGAAGCATGGGTGGACGGACAGTAGTTTTACTTCCTTGTTGAGCGTGTTAAGTGAGATGTTGCCCGATGGGAATGAAATTCCTAAGTCTTACTATTACGCTAATAAGCTCATGTGTCCATTTGGTTTGGAGTATAAGAAGATACATGCATGTCCTAATGATTGTATTCTTTACCGAAATGAATATGAACAATTGGAGGAGTGTCCAAGATGTAAGAAGTCGCGCTACAAGCGCAAGAGTTGCAATGCTGGTACGAAGGGACCTCCTGATAAGGTGTTGTCGTATCTTCCCATAATTCCAAGGTTTAAGCATCTGTTCTCTTTACCAAAAGACGCTAAAAACTTGAGGTGGCATGCAGAGGGAAGAAAGAAAAGCAGAATGCTGAAGCACCCAGCCGACTCCCCGCAATGGAAGAACCTTGATATGAAGTTTGGGGAATTTGGTGATGAAGTCAGAAATTTAAGGCTTGGTTTGTGCACGGACGGGATGAATCCATTTGGCACTCTTAGTACCCAGCACAGCACATGGCCGGTACTTTTAGTGATCTACAATTTGCCTCCTTGGCTGTGCATGAAACAAAATATGTAATGCTTTCACTCTTGATATCGGGGCCAAGGCAACCTGGAAACGACATAGATGTGTATCTTGCGCCATTGGTTGATGATTTGAGAAAGATGTGGGACGAAGGGGTTTCCGTGTTTGATGCTCATAAGAACGAGATGTTCACATTGCGTGCAGCTCTTATGTGGACCGTTAATGATTTTCCTGCATATGGCAACTTGTCTAGGTATAAAAATAAAGGGAAAAAGGCATGTCCCATTTGTATTGATGATACGCCAAGCAGACGCCTTGATCATTATTTCAAACAGGTGTATTTGAGGACAAGAAGGCTGCTCAGGCGCGATCACCCGTACCGTCGGCAGAAAAAGGCTTTCGATGGGACGGTGGAAGAGGGGACTGCTCCTAGGCCATTGACTGGTGAGGAGGTTTACGCTCGGGTTAAGGGTGTACGAACAGTATTTGGGAAATCTGAAAAAGCAGCGGAATCAGTTGCTCTCTTTAAAAAAGAATCAATCTTTTGGTTGCTCCCGTACTGGAAAGAACATGACGTTAGGCACTGTCTTGATGTAATGCATATAAAGAAGAATGTGTGTGACGCTCTTGTGGGAACGCTGATGAATATTCAACACAAGACAAAGGACGGAAAGGGTGCACGTTTAGATTTGGAAAAGATGGGGGTGCGTCCAGAATTGTGGGTTCAGCAAAGGGTTAGTAAGGGAAAGGAACAGGAAAAGGAAAAAGAAATGGGTTCGAAAAAGGGAAAGGGGAAGAGCAAGGGAAAGGGAAAGGCCGCGGATGGGTCGAAGAAGAAAAATGAGGGAAAAGCCAAAGAGGGGAAGACCTATTTACCTCCGGCTTGCTACACATTGTCAAGGGTAGAAAAACGGAGGTTTTGTGAATGTCTGTATGGCATTAAGGTTCCATAAGGGTACGCATCTAACATGAAAAGATTTGTATCCTTAAATGGAGAATTGAAGCTGACAAGTATGAAATCCCATGATTGTCATGTTCTGATGCAAGTTTTTCTACCAATTGCAATACGTGGTATTTTGCCAAAGCACATGAGGGAAGCTATTACAAGCCTCTGTTCGTTTTTCAATACAATATGTAGCAAAGTGCTTGATCCTTGTACCCTTGATGCTTTACAGGCGGATGTGGTTGTGACTTTGTGCAAATTTGAGATGTACTTCTCGCCCTCGTTTTTCGACATAATGGTGCATTTGATTCTTCATTTGGTGCGTGAGATTAAGTTGTGCGGTCCAGTGTTCTTGAGGTGGTGCTATCCTTTTGAAAGACACATGGGTACATTGCAAGATAAAGTTAGGAATCGGGCTCACCCGGAAGGAAGTATGATTCAAGGGACCGTTGCCGAGGAGATTGGTAATTTTGTGGCCGACTATATAGCCGTTGTTGAACCTATTGGTATTCCTACTTCTCGACATGAAGGTAGACTTGATGGTCATGGCACAATCGGGTCGAAACGAATGTCACCATGTTGCAGATGTTCACCCATATTTAGACGAGCACATGGCTAGTTTGCGTGATGAGTTTCCGTCTAAAGGTGAAAGGGCACTAATACAGTTGCACAATAAGAAGTTCGTGACTTGGTTTCGTGATCGAGTGATGGGTGGAATGGATGAGAGTGTCACAACTACAGTAAGGTGGCTTGCTTATGGTCCTAGGGATGATGTTCGCTCATTTGAGGGATATGACATAAATGGGTACACATTTTGGATTGAGCGTCAAGATTTGAAATCGTCCTCGACCCTAAACAGTGGTGTAACGGTTGTGGCATCGTCAAGGGAGTTTGCAAGTGCTAAGGATAAATCACCCGTTGATCCAGAGCTGTCATACTATGGTCGAATTCAAGAAATATGGGAGCTTGATTATTGTGACTTCACGATTGCTCTTTTCCGGTGTAAGTGGGTTGATAATATCAGGCGTAACGTCAAATTTGATGACTTTACTCTTGTAGATCTTGGCAACCTGAATGATAGTGCGGAACCATTCATCCTTGCATCTCAAGCTAAGCAGGTGTTTTACGTATCTGACCCTGTCGACTCAAAATGGACTATTGTGCTAGCCGGAAAAAGAAGAATCCTTGGTGTTGGAGATGTCGAGGATGAGGAAGAATATGATGCCTTTGATGACTCGGCACCTTTCACTGTTCCTAGACCTGCTGTGCCAGATGAGATAGACGACCATGCCAATTACATGAGATCAGACCACGATGAAGGAATATTAGATTGAGGTACTGTATATTTTCTGTTAGTTTGAATTGCAGGCGTAGAAAGAATTAAAAAATCACATTTTTAGGTGAAAATGAATGAAATTGTTGAATTACTTGCCCATTTAGCAATTAATGTTTATTTGTATATTTTCTATGTTTATTTGTATTATAATTTAGCAATTTATATATGATTATAAGTTTACCTTTCAATTCAGCAGCTAATAACGTGTTATGTTTGTAATGACAGGTTTTAACATCTAATGGCGGACGATCGATTCCGTGTTCGAGTTGAGGATGTTGAATCTAACTCAGATGATTCATCTAATGATGGGGACCAGCCGTATGATGTGAACAAGGAAACTGATTTGGGTGAGCCAGAAGATCAGGCGCAAGATGTATTGGAGAGAATGATAGATGACTTTGAAATTGCAGCTGAGCAAGCGCCTCCAATCGATAATGACATGATGGAGCCGTTTCGTGAGGATCAAAGTGGAGGGGGGGTGCAGGCACCAGTGAAGAAAAAGCAGAGGGGGCCGACGACAGCTTTCAAGAAACCTGTCGGTCCTATGGTCTTGGAGTATGACAGGGTAGGGCAACCCTCAGGTAAATGGCGTCGTCAGTATGCTGGTCAAGTTGGGATTTGTGCGCGCAAAATCCCCATTACGCTTCGTATGAGCGACGTACCTACAGGCTTGATTGACACGTTTTGGAATGATACCAGGGTAAGTTTGATTTGATGTGATTATTTATAAACAATTTCAATTTATTGTTATGTTATTGGCAAACTAATAATGTTTGTTATTTGTGCTTGCAGAGTCTATTTAACATTCCAAATGAGTACGCCAAGCTAAGGGTGTTTGAATCCTTACTTGCGGCAAGATTCAGAAGCTTCAAGTGTAACTTAGTTCGTCGGTTTATCACAAAGAAACTTGTGAGGAAACCAAAGAACAAGAAAGGAGGTGGCAGTGATGATGATGTCATCGATGAAGAGAAACTCCCTTGGCAAATATGGCCTAGCATATCGAAGGATGATTGGGAGGCTTTCGTTCATCAAAAATGTAAAAAAGAAGAAATTGTAAGTTTAAAGAACTCTGATGAAAATTGTGTCGTAATTTATCGTCTTTTTTATAAGTAATGAAACTAACATATATATCTTTTTATGTAGGAAATGAGGGAGCAGAATTCTAGGAATGCATTGCAAAAGCAATACCACCATCATATGGGAGCAATGACGTATGATGAATGGAGGGATACGTGGGTGAGTGAAGGAGTGTACCCCACTGCGCTTCTAGGGTCCTCCACAGCGTCGTCTGACTCCACGACCAGTACTTTGGTGAGTCATGCTGGGGATTTCTTTTGCTCTATGCATTCGCGAGACAAGAACACCGGAAAATGGTCCATCAAGGCTCCGGAAACCAAAGAAATGACAGATAAGCTAGTAAGCAACTATGAACTAGTGAACTACATTATTCATTTGCATGTATATCACTTTATATAAACACTTACTTCATGTTGCCATTTTGTTTTTGCTACAGCTTGAGTACACTGGAGAGCTTGTTGAAGGCAAGCTCGTCCCGACGGTAGAGAAGGACCCCTTCACCTTGGCTATAGGAAAGCCCTACCATCCGGGACGGGTATTAGGTGCTGGGGGGAGCTTTCTAGGATGGGAGAAGGTAATGGGTCCCGAATATACCAAATCTGGAAGATCCCGAGCAAGTGTGAACTCGCCACAGAACTTCGATGCCACAGTGGCATCAATTAAAGAACAAGTGCGCAATGAGATGCGCGAAGAGTTCAATGCATGGGCGAAGAAAATGAATTTGCCGACCTTGCCCTTTTCCTCGACAACACTGGCCGACTCAAGTAGCCACCCACGAAGAGAAGGAGAACAGGAGATAAATGCATGCGAGGAGGTACGTGATTAGAATTTAACTCTATAAGTTTTGATATGTTGAGTTACGTGGGTACGGTTCTAATTAGTGTTTTACTATCAATACACTATTGCAGATTGGTACTCCATCACATGCGAACTCAAGGGGGCTTGATACTCTGACACCTCAAGACTTTCCTATTCTACAGGTGATTTTTTACTTACTTGTTTGGATAATGATATTGGTTTTTGGATTGAGTTGTGAAATGGTTAAGTTGGCTGTGAAATGGTGTTTCTTCGCTGTGTCGAGTAGTTTGTGTTGCTTTAATTTGTTGATGTGATGTGTTGTTGTTGTCTGCTTCTCCTTCTCCTCATTCTCCTCCTCCTTCTCCTTCTCCTCCTCCTTCTTTTTCTTCTCCTTCTCCTTCTCCTCCTCCTCCTCCTCCTCCTCCTCCTTCTCTTTCTTCTCCTTCTCCTTCTCTTTCTTCTCCTTCTCCTTCTCTCCCTTCTCCTTCTCTTTCTTCTCCTTCTCCTTCTCCTCCTTCTCCTTCTCCTTCTCCTTCTCTTTCTTCTCCTTCTCCTTCTCCTCCTTCTCCTCCTCCTCCTTCTCCTTCTCCTTCTCCTCCTCCTCCTCCTTCTCTTTCTTCTCGAGGAGGCTGCAGCACAGCGAGGAGGCTGCTGTGCAGTGTGCAGCACTGCAGCAGCTGTGCGGCCTCCTCGTTGTGCACACGCTGCCCTTCCCGCCCGGTTTCCGGTTTTTTTTTTTGCACTTGTTTTGGTTTTTTTTTTCTTTTTTTTTGCGCCTAAGATACTAAGTTATGAATATTTATGGCTTGAAACAACCTAAAAAAAGCAATTTCACAAGTTTTAGGTTCATTTAGAGTGTTTTCGGCTCGAAATGGCCAAAATGAGTTCTAACTTGCCCATTTTCCATGTTTTTTTGCTCAATTCTTGATTTAACTCCTATATTACACCTAATATGCTTAGTTATGAATATTTGTGGCTTGAAACAACCTAAAAAAAGCAATTTCACAAGTTCTAGGTTCATTTAGAGTGTTTTCGGCTCGAAATGGCCTAAATGAGTTCTAACTTGCCCATTTTCCATGTTTTTTGCTCAATTCTTGATTTAACTCCTATATTACACCTAATATGCTTAGTTATGAATATTTTTGGCTTGAAACAACCTAAAAAAAGCAATTTCACAAGTTTTTGGTTCATTTAGAGTGTTTTCGGCTCGAAATGGCCTAAATGAGTTGTAACTTGCCCATTTTCCATGTTTTTTGCTCAATTCTTGATTTAACTCCTATATTACACCTAATATGTTTAGTTATGAATATTTGTGGCTTGAAACAACCTAAAAAAAGCAATTTCACAAGTTCTAGGTTCATTTAGAGTGTTTTCGGCTCGAAATGGCCTAAATGAGTTCTAACTTGCCTATTTTCCATGTTTTTTGCTCAATTCTTGATTTAACTCCTATATTACACCTAATATGCTTAGTTATGAATATTTAAATGAAGTATGTTCCTAATTGGTGCAGGAAGAGACCCGTTGTGAACTTCTTCTCCCGGGGGAATCATATGATGGACCTTTGAAAGTTGTTGCCTATGGTAGTGCACAACCGGCCGAACAAGGCACAATCCATCTTCGACCTCTTATGCCCAAGCATTATTCTGTCGGGATCCATTATGTGGTTCTCGGGTTCGAGGAGATCTTAATACCTGTGCCCGTGGAGGAGGATGAGTTCACTACACTCTGGGCAGCAAAAGGTAGTTTTGTGCAATGGCCAACTGCTTGGATACGGTTGATGAACCAGGTAATTAAGATTTAGATTTCACGATTTAATCTTTTCTTCCCAAGAGTTGGATGGAAATCTTTTCTAACTATTTATATGATTTGTCTTATTAGCCATCGAAGAAAAGCCAAACTCCAAAGAAGAGGGTGGAGGGGCCAAAGAACAGGAGTGAACATGGCTCGGTGAGTGGAAAAGCGTCGATGAAGAGCCCTTCACGATGTTCAGCTACGCAAGCTACTCCATTAGTTGAAGACACGGTGCTTCAATCGCTATCTCAGGAGTTAGCTTATTTGCACAACCGTGTTTGCGTGTTGCCTAATGACAACCCCATCCAAATCCAACTTCCTAAGGAAATGTTCCACTACGATGATGATGCAACGACATGGCTATTCAAAGAAGATGTGAAGGAATTTCTAAGTGGTGCAATGCTTAATATTTCCCTCATTCAAATATCCATGAGGTAATTCAACTGATACTCAATTTATATTATTCAGTTTAGTGGTGTTTGTCGTTTGGTTTTCGATTAACGTTGTGATATCATGCATGCAGAGCACTCCAAGAGCAAATATGGGAGCTTGAATCTCCTTGTCAAGTTGGGTGGTTGTGCCCTGAGCAGATGTCCACTGCTAGAATCTTAGGCAACTCCGCTGACGTGTTGTACTATGCTGAACGGGGTATCAGGCAATCAGTGAGTGCGGGAGACAAGTTCATATTCGTCCCATACTATGAGGAGTACGTCTGATTATGCTAGTCAAGTTCGTTTGTTTTCCCAGTTTATTTGTTGTAATAGGCTAACTATTGATTTGTTTGTCTCGTGTGTAGTTATCATTGGACCCTACTTGTGATTTGTGTTTCCAGTAACACAATCTTCTACTTTGATTCTGCTCGGTTGCCTCAAGTAAGAAAGCGCCTCGTGAGGTCCATACTACAAAAGTAAGCGCCTCAAGTAAGAAAGCGCCTCTTCTGATTATTCATTTTTCATATCTTAACTCATATGTATTGATTATACTAGTCAAATTTGAACTTATTACTTTGATTTTTTGTATTACCATGAAGAAGATAAATCCTCGATCTCCTCGAGGTCCTACATGGAAAGCACCCAAGGTAATTCACCCATGATGTTGTGATTTTCTTACTTTACAATGCTTAAGATGTTGCTTATTTGCTATGCATTTTGATTCATGTGCTTTGTTCCTCATGCTAGTGCGCACAACAGGAAAACAGAGTTGACTTTGGCCTATACGTGATGAGATTCATGTATGACATAGTGATGAGTCATTGTACAGACACACGTCAGCTTGAAGAGGTATGCCATTTTGGTTGAAATTGCGTCCCAAAACCACTTACTTGCTATTTTCATGTAATCTCAAGCATTAGTCACATTTAACTAAGTGATAATGACATGTTTTAACTAGTTATGAGTTCAATAGACAAGAAATATAGAATATAGGCATCCTAGTAGCCAAAATGGCCTTACTTGAGCCATTTTGCTTGAAATTGCGTCCCAAAACCACTTACTTGCTCTTTTCTTGTAATATCAAGCATTAGTCACCTATAACTAAGTGATAATGACATGTTTTAACTAGTTATGAGTTCAATAGACATGAATTGTAGAAAATAGGCATCCTAGTAGCCAAAATGCCTTACTTGAGCCATTTTGGTTGAAATTGCGTCCCATAACCTCTTACTTGCTCTTTTCTTGTAATCTCAAGCATTAGTCACCTATAACTAAGTGATAATGACATGTTTTAACTAGTTATGAGTTCAATAGACAAGAAATATAGAAAATAGGCATCCTAGTAGCCAAAATGGCCTTACTTGAGCCATTTTGGTTGAAATTGCATCCCAAAACCACTTACTTGCTCTTTTCTTGTAATCTCAAGCATTAGTCACCTATAACTAAGTGATAATGACATGTTTTAGCTAGTTATGAGTTCAATAGACAAGAAATATAGAAAATAGGCATCCTAGTAGCCAAAATGGCCTTACTTGAGCCATTTTGGTTGAAGTTGCGTCCCAAAACCTCTTACTTGCTCTTTTCTTGTAATCTCAAGCATTAGTCACCTATAACTAACCCCAATTATTATTATTTCACTTCTACTAACTCACGTTTTGTGTATTCTAAGTTTTGCAAGGGGCAAACGGGACTTCCATACACGAGCGAGGAACTCCATGTAATTCGGGAGATGTTGGCGACCTACATCACATTTAATTTGTAAATATCGTCATACATTTTTGTACTATATCATCTCTTCATCAATCCTAGGCTTAGCTTATTAATTATGTACTATACATGAAACATTTTTCTAATTTATATCATCTCTTGCGATTGTTATTATTAATTATTTATGTTTTGTTATTAATGTTACTAATTATTGTTACTATTATCATATATAATTATAATAAGTATTATTATTATTATTACTATTATAATATTAATAATTATTATTATTATTATTATTAATATAATAATAATAATAATTATTATTATTATTATTATTATTATTAATATTGCAGCAAAAAAAAAAAAAAAACAGGTCAATATTAATGCAGCCAAAAAAAAAACAAAAAACAGGTCAATATTAGTGCAGCCAAAAAAAAAAACCAATACAGGTCATTGGCAACGGTTAACCGTTGCCAATGTTTAAAAAAAAAAAGCACGCCATTGGCTTTGGCAACGGTTAACCGTTGCCAACTCAAGCAATTGGCAACGGTTAACAGTTGCCAATTACTTTTAAAAACAAAAAAAAAGGAGGCATGGTTAATGGCAACGGTTAACCGTTGCCAATTGGTTGAGTTGGCAACGGTTTTGAACCGTTGCCAATTTATTTGGGATTTGGCAACCCTTAAATACTCAACGGTTCAAAACCGTTGCCTTTGGGGGGGTTTGAACCGTTGCCAATTTCCTTTTTTCGTGTAGTGTATGGAAATGTCGTAATGCTGTTATTTTTAAAACTTCAATACCTAATATTAAAAACGTTTTTTCCGTACCTTTTCTCTATTTCAGGAATGACAGGCCCGTTCTAGTTTGGATGATCTTCAATCATCAATCCCTTGCCCTCCTCGCTCCCCACCCTGTCCCTTCTTTTGTTAGTTGGTCTCCTCCCCCTGTTAGGTTCTGTAAACTCAACTTTGATGGCTCTGCTCCTAATAATTTGTCTATGGCTGGTGTGGTTCTAAGAGATGATCTTGACAATCACATTCCTAGTCGTACTTATAATTTAGGCTCCTGTCCTGCCTTTTTAGCGATAGTCATTGCTCTTCGTAACGGATTATTGCTAGCTAGGGCTCACAATATTTCCCATATATTTATCGAAGGTGATAATCTAATGGTAATCAATATTTTGCAAGGTCATTTCAAGTGTCCTTGGAAGCTACATTTGCTTATGAACGATATCAAGAAAATTTTGGAGTCTTTTTCAACCTTTCACTCCCATCATATTTATCGTGAAGGAAATTGAGCAGCAGATTATGTTGCTTCTCTAGGTTATTCAACCCCGATACACCAAGATATTGGGTTAACATTTGTTCTTTTATAAGCGATCACCAGCCGCACACAAAATGTGTTGTTTTTTGCGATTAAACTTGAATTTTTTCCTTTTACCAATTTAAATAACATAAAATATCAAGCTAAGTTTAATCTAGTAGAAAGGTGAACACTTTCTAACTATAAAGTTGAATATTCAATCCCCATTAGTGACAATTTGGGGATGAGATTCTCTTACCTTCCCCCGAATTATCTACCCCGTAAACCCAAGCCGAATTGTCCGTAAAGGGTTTCATCTTACCCAAAAAAAAAAAAAAATTTATAGTTTGCAAAAAAAAAAAAAAATTCTAATATATAAAAATAAAGTAGGCATTTTTGGAGAGCATTCGACGTGCCACATAAGCAAAGGTATTATCTCGACCAATCAAAAATTAGATTTGTATTTTATTTTAGAATTAATAAATTCACTCGCCACCTAAGAAAAAGTGACGAATGAGATTTAAGAATTTTGCCACGTATTTAAAACAACGAATAGTGATTTATTACGATTTAATTTATTTAAAAAACTAAAAATTATTTTTAAAAAATCATATTTAGATATAGGATTTATATATCTAAGATAAATCTTGATAGTGTTTGTGATAAGAAATAAAAATTATTCCTTAATAATAAATAAATTAAAATTTTTGATGCATACCATTATAAATTGACGCATCCTACAACACCAACAAAATTTCATATCAATACAAAACCAAATCAAGCGAATTTTGTGTCAGTTTTAGTCATCAATGGCTGAGTAATTCTTAGCTTAATTTTTAAAATCCATGTTTAAATGTATATTTGTGATTATTTCTTACATGGTGTTTAATTGGAATACTTAATGATTATATGTTTATGTTTTGTTTACTGGATTTTGTTTTTACACGCAGATGTGATTTAATCAGCGAATTAGATTCGAGCAAAAATGATTGGAAAATCAAAGTACGAGTTTCTCGCCTGATGGTCCTATTGGATGAGAAGGTATTATATCTTTTTAAATTGTTTACATTTATTAAATTTTTTTATAAACCTTTGTAGTTTATATTAATTAATTTTATGATTAGAACAAATTTTTTGTGATTTAGGTAGCTTAATCAAGTCATCAAATTAACTTAATTTTGATTACGTTCATACCTAAATTAAAGCTAACTTTGTACAATTCGTCCAAAATTAGCTGAAAGAAAAGTTTACTCAATTAAATACTTTTCATTCGTTACAAATAAGAATCAATATTGCACGCATTTTCAGTGACAACAAAATAGTGATTCAATTTTCCAAAATACTATTGTTCGGGCGATTAGGGACGATGAAAATATTCTAATGCATAGATTTGATTTTGTACAATTACAATTTTTAGATCAATTTCACCACAATTTTTACTTCCTGGTAAATATATTGATTTATTTTATAAGATAAATAGTATACACTTTTTTATTATTTTTTAATATTTCTATTTTTTTTAAAAAACAACTAATAATGATTTAGGATTTAAATTATTCAACAAAAAAAAAATAGTTTTTCAATTTTAACCTAATATGTAATCAATAAAATATCATATTTACAATTTTTTTTTGAAAGATATCATATTTACAATTTATTCATATTATTAAATTTAGTTGTCATATAACTAACAACAACGAATAAAATACAAAACAACAATAAATAAAGTCGCATAATAAATTACATTAAAAAAAATACTTTTGTAATAGGCAATAACACTTTAATTAAATTATTATGTGTTTTTTTCTTTTAAAATTATTAAATACTAAAATAAATCAAATAATTATATATATATAAACTTAGAGTATATAGGAAAATATCTTTTCTTGAGATTTATGTATGAAAAAAACCGTACATCGCACGGGCTTTTATCTAATTAAAAATAATTTTATGTGGTCAAACATACTTTTATGAACGTATCACATTTATCTCATGTAACAATGCCCTTACCTCGAGGGGTTTTTATCATATTTTCACAAGTTTTGAGATATTATTATGTTAGCCTATAGTTCTTTTTTTTGGATTTGGGTTGGGTCACTACTCACTAGAGTTCTTTTAATTGTCGTGTAGACCGAAACATGGAGTTATTTATCTTTGTTAAAGTACACAAAAGGCAAGTCCACCACCTTATTGACTGGTCTTTGGGCCCATTTGGAATTAATCTTTTTGGCTCCGTTTGGTAGGGCGTAAAACATTTTCACTGAAAAGTGTTTTCCCATTTTACATTATTTGGTTTGGTGTAAAACATTAAAAGTAAAACTTGGGGTGGAAAATCATTTTCTACCTTGGCTCCATTTGGTAGGGCCTAAAACATTTTCATTGAAAAATGTTTTCCCATTTTACATTGTTAGGTTTGGTGTAAAACATTAAAATGTAAAACTTGGGGTGGAAAATCATTTTCCACCTTATTGAAAACATTTTCCCCCCAATTTAGAAGGAAAACATTTTCCATCACAAGTGGAGGGAAAACATTTTCCATCACAAGTGGAGGGAAAACATTTTCCCTCACAATTGAATTTTCAGTTCAACCAAACAATAGAAAATGCTTAAAATGGAAAATCATTTTCCATTCAACCAAACAACGGAAAACTTTTTTGAAAATGAGTTTTCCATTGTAAAATGATTTTCATGAAAAACCATTTTACATTGAAAATGTTTTACACCCTACCAAACGGACCCTTTGTCTTTTCATCATAATATTATCAGTGGGCTGCATTATTAAACTTGGGCTGTTGATATTTAATTTGGGTTGTTTTTAGTGCTACACTCGTGCAGGCTGCAGCCCACCAAAAAAGGTGAAACATTTTTTTATGATTGATGAGCTGTGTTTCAGCATTTGCATGCTCAACAAAACAAAAATAAAGGTGGGATAATTAAACTGCACATAAATGTTAATGATAAACAAAAAAGGAGATTTAGATTCTCCTAAGCATTTATGAATTACACTTGATGTTTGTGTTATACTTTCATATTTATAATGTAAGCTTTCGAAATTAATTTTTTTTAGGAGGCAAGCTTCTAAGTTATTCTGTATTATTCAAACATGCAAAATTTTAGAAATTTTTATTTGCAAATGTATGTATACAAATGAACCTTTGTACTTCATATATGTTTTATCTGTTTAAATTTTATTGAAATTCATATTTGAAAATTGAAACACAAATCCTATGATGAAATCTAGATACAATCAAGTAGGAAATGAACCAACTCTCCTTATTTGAAATAACCTATTCTTTTGTTGCTTCTCTTTAAACTTCACCATCATTATTTCGAGATTGGAATAACACGGAGAGGTATAGCTTTTTGTATAGTAATCCCAAACTTATCATTCATATCCAAATCTTCTGGCTTTAAACCATCTCCAATTTTCCAATTAAAACCTTGAAGAAGACTCCCCAACATAAGATTCAACATTCGAAGTGCTAATGTATCACCAGGACATGCCCTTCTTCCTGTTCCAAAAGGTACAAGTCCAAAATCTTGTCCTTTCAGATCAATTTCGTGCTCTAAAAATCTCTCAGGTAAAAACATATCTGGATTTTTCCAATGGTTGGGATCTCGTGAAATAGCCAAAAGGTTAACGAATACTTGTGCATTTTTAGGCACAATGTAACCATATAATTCAACATCATTGCTTGCTTTACGTGGTAGCAGAAATACAGTCGGTGGGTGCATCCTTAATGTCTCTTTCACTATTGCCTGTAGATAAAGGGATTAAGGGGCCGTATGTTTTGGCTAGATTAGCCAACGTATGATGAGGTAAATCTCCCAGATGTGGCAAATTCCCTAAGATTGGTACAGGTTTAGGCCCTGGAGGAATCCTAGCATTTTTATTTGTGGTGGGAGTTGAATTGAGGTTGAAAACATACAATAAAACCCAAAGAAAAGGAAGTACAATCAACAAAATTGTGTAGTAATAATCCATTGGCTTTAATTATTGTTGGTATGTATGGCTTAATTAATGTGTATGATCGACAATTGTGATGCACGACTTTATATAATTAGTGAGTAGCTGAGTATTACTTAGTTAAGCAATTAGCTAATCTACATATAGATTATACAACTATAGTAATTAGGAAGGCTCTTGGATTTGATCTTGGTTTGAAATTAAATCAAGATAGTCAACTTCTATGACTTTATTATTGAAAACGGATGTATATACACTATCATTTTCTTTAATCAATTAATTATATTTACATGGATTAGACAATTATAATAAGGCACTTGGTTTGAACATCAAAATGGTTAACTTAGTTGTCTTTGTCATCGGATTTATCAGCCCTGTAACTTGGTAAACCAAGAGAAAAGAATTGGGAAAATATTGTTGAAAAATTGTAATTTACTCTTTATTATTACAGTATTATTTTTTTATTAAGATATGTAAAACACCAAGGTTGTTAGAATTAGCTAGCCTGGGATCATGTGTTGGATTGATAAGGAGGTCGGGTATCATCTGATCAATAATTTTACTCATATATAATGTGGTGTTTAGAAACTCGAGCATATACTAGTCGTTATTAATAAATTATATGCAAGAGTGTCAAAATTAGGCTTATATATGATCAACTTTTATTTTTACTCTTATAATACGAATCCGAATTATTCCATATAAATATACATGTAAGGTGTATCGTAGTAGCTAATAGAGAGTAATTTGTCTTGATTTGAAACCTTAACGTAATATTATTCTCCCTAATCGAGCTATATGATTTCAAATTGAAAACGATACAAATTAATTTTCCACCGCTTAACTACTAATGGAAAGTCAAATTTCCAGCATCTACCTAATCGCTAATAAATATAAGATTAGTAGGCTACTCTTCTTAGTATCATCTATCCTCTTTTAAGGCGAGTTTTGTTATAATTACGCAAAGTGTGCAAATAATCCGTTCTTTTTAATTTATTCTTTGGAATGTTCAGATAACATGAAAGTAAAGTAAAATAAATTCTCCTTTATCTAGTGGAAGCGATTAGCTAATTTAAAATAGCTAAAACCAACCGTATATTATAGTATTTCTTTTTGTAGTCCACACTCTACATACTCACTTAATACACTTTATATACTGAACAGATTGCCACTAATTTTTGTTGCTTTATTGGGCCTTTTTCTTACCTTTCCAACTATTATAAAATCTATAGAAATGGGTTGTATTATTTATGTATGGGCTTTATCTCAGTGCTATACTCGTGTAGTCCCTAATATGAGGCAATTAAGTATGTTGCACCCACCCAAAATATACTTTTTTGATGATTGATGAGTTGCTTGTTAGAAGCTAAGCCAAAAGGAAAAGTGAGGAGAATTGAGGGAAGTACACATAATATTACTCGTACAATTTCTAATAAAATGCTGTGGATTGTTTATATATGCAATTATAGTTTGTTTAAATTTTCGATCGGATCATCATCTAACACGTAGGATTAAAGGATTAATTAATTTTTAAAAGCTGTTTTTAGTTTAATATACTTTGTACTTTATTAATGTATAATTTCATGGATGACGACAATTACAATTTGACATATAACACGATTGAGCAAATATACAACCTCCGTTTCATATTAGTTGTAACTTTGGGGTATTATTTGTAAGATATAAAATATATCAAAGTTGCAACTAATATGAACGGGATCGGATCACCTGACATAGTACATGCAACCATGCAAGATACATTTCAAACTATTGCAAAACAGTTACACTAGGCAGTCTCTAACATTCTGATGTAATGTTTGCAAAATACACTCGTACTATAACTTCTATTCCTCGTGCGTGTTACCTAGCCGCCATCTTAGTCTTTGCTGCCACTCGCATTTAACGGCCCACCTCTGTCCTCTACCACTATGAAGATTCATTGTTTGGCTATTTAACGAGTGCCAAAACAATTCTGAATGCAAGGATTACAAATTTATTTTAGTTGAATAGTTCTATTAGGTTATATAGATGTTGATGTACACATAATTAGCGAACATATAAACCACAATGGGAGTTACAGCGAATATGAATATATACAATTACAAGAAATATGATATGAAATTCAAATTTTACTCCAAAGTTTTCTAAAACTTAAAGAAGTATTCTGCATTTATCATTTATAAGGTTACAACTTCTAACATAACTAGGAATCCAAGAGAACATTTTTCAACATAAAACTGTAAGGAAGTTGTGTAACATGACTCCCCATTATGGGAATCAATCTAGGTAGATAAAAAGTAATCAATTGAACCAACCCTTTTATTTCATTTAGCCTATGTTCCACGTCTTTCCTAATTTTTTTTCTTCTTTTAATTTACTTGGAGAGTGGAATGGCACGAAGAGGTATAGTTTTTTGTATAGTAATTCCAAATTTATCGGTCATATCTAAATTTTCTGGCTTGAGCCCATCTCCAACTTTCCAATTAAAACCGTGAAGAAGATTTCCCAACATAAGATTCAGCATTCGAAATGCCAATGTATCTCCAGGACATATTCTTCTTCCAGCTCCAAATGGAATAAGTCCAAAATCTTGTCCCTTCATATCAATTTCGCGCTCCAAAAACCTCTCAGGTGAAAACAAATCCGGATTTACCCAGTGATTGGGATCTCGTGAAATAGCCCAAAGGTTAACAAATACTTGCGCATTTTTAGGCACAACATAACCATACAGTTCAACATCATTAGTCGCCTTACGTGGAAGTAAAAACACGGTTGGTGGGTGCATCCTTAAAGTCTCTTTCACTATCGCTTGTAAGTAAGGAAGCTTTGAAATGTCAGATTCTCCAACAATCCTATTCTCTCCTAAAACTTGTTTCAATTCAGCTTGAGCCTTTGCCATTTTTTCCGGGCTATGGAGGAGTTCAGTCATTGTCCATTCTAACGTACTTGAGGTAGTATCTGTTCCCGCGGTAAAGAAATCCTATATCACATATAATATTATCATAATTAGTTAACATTAAAACTTTATTTATGGCTACCGACTACTTTAAGACTAACACGCGCTACTAATAGTACACTCTAATTAAACTAATTTAACCATGCACAAAAAGAACCGAATGTACTAACATCCGAGTTAGTTGACCGATTATGAGGCCATGAGCCAATGACTATCACAATAGGACCACCTGAGAATATGCAACAGCCACTTAATATTTGACTATGTACTTATTTGATGATGTATGTTTTATACTATTGTTTACCTTTTATTATTCTCTTGAAGCAACAAACTATATTATAAGTAGATTAAAGGATCGAGATATTTCTGTTTAGACGGTGATTGTCTCATTAAAAAATTAATTTAAAACTGAAAGAACTTTTAAAAACAAAGGGAGTAAATATTTTTCTTAATTATAATCAGAAAAATTAAGTTTTTTTTTTTTTATCAACTAATTAGAAAAAAAAGTTTATAATTAAGCAAGATAATTAACTTATAAAAAATAAATTTAAAATTCACTTACCATGAGAAGATGCTTAATATCATCAAGACTCAACTCAGATTCATTCTCCTTCATGATCTTAATAAGTGTATCCAACACATCACCACCATCATTATTTCCACTGACAGCAAAACTTTCCAACCTCTTGTTTATAATATCCACAAAAACCTCATTTAGTTTATTACCATACCCCATTAAATTGCAATTAACACTAAACACACTCAAGAATCTTAACATGGGAAAACAATCAACCAAATTAGGCTTTCCAATCTCCTCCATAATCTTCCAAACTAGCTCCTTAAACTCCCCTGTATCACTAGAGTTATAACTAGCCAAATCGAACGAAAAGAACGTGTTAGACAACAAGTTTAGCGAAGTTGTAAATGCAACTCCACCAACATCAATAGCCTCCCCCGACTTACTACATTCCTTAACATACTCCATAAGTTTAGCCACTTTTTCTTGTCTAAGGGCTTGGCTCGCGTCAAGCCTTTGCGTGGAGAACAATTGAACGGCGGAGATTTTCCTTAGGGTTCGCCATTTTGCACACACGGGTAGCCATGCAACGGAAAACTTGTCGTGCCCATTAGAACGTACCGCGGCAGAAACATGCCTAGTAGAAAGTGTTAGGTCATGTTTTTGGAACATTTCTTTGGCTACTGTAGACGAGGATACAACAATAGTTGTGATACTACCAAATTTAACCGAGATCAAGGGGCCATACATTTTAGCTAGGTTAGCTAAGTAACGATGAGGCGAATCGCCTAGATGAGGCAAGTTACCTAGAATTGGTACAGATTTAGGCCCTGGAGGAAGCCTTGAATTGTTACTAGAAGTGAGTTTTGAGGAATTAAAATGTTTGAAAAGATGTAAGAAAGCCCAAACAAAAGAAAATAATAATAACAAGGTTGAATAATAATCCATTTTTTTTTTTGGAGTGATAGATTATATTATGTGTTAATTTTTGAGTTATTAGCTTATCTTTATTTTGATAAGCTTGAAGAATATAGAGAGGTTATGCATGTATATATATAGGCAGGAAAGATATTTAAAATATAAAAAATGTTATCTATAATAATGTAGCAAATCAAGGAGTTTCCGGTTGTTGACTTAAATAATGGTCAACTTCGATGTCTTATATTATTGAGCTCAGCAGCCTTGTATATATGCAATTAAATGAAGGTCAAGAAAAATTGCTGTTCTACGTACATACTGAGAGTATGAGAGAGTACTATACGCGTACATTTAACACTCTTTGTTTTGGACTGTATATGTATGTTATACCGTCTCTTAATACGGAGTATAGCCCCTTATTTCATTTGTCATATACGAATTTTGGTAAAAAAGATATTCACCATCAAGTATTCACAGTTTGGAGGATTCAACTACTTGTCCCTTCACATAACATTATATAATTTCACTTTTGAAAAAATGTCTAGAAATCTTACTGGAACTTACTATGAGAAAGTCATATAGTAAGCTTAACAACTCATATACTATGTTTTTTTTATTTTCAATTCCATACGTTTCATAGTAAGTAATCTTTAGTCAGTGATTCTCCCGAGAGGCTACAATTACCATGAATTTGCTCAAGGTTTTGGAAATTTATCGAAAGTGTTGAGACTATTATTTATTGACTATGTACATAACGACATTAGTAATAATGTATGGTGGGGTTGGTGCTAAATAGATTGTACTTGTGAAAAGAAAGGGTGCAGTGAACACTAGTGAAGCATGTTAGTGCTAGAGTGGTTGATAACCGCAACGAGTAGATGTTGCATCACTTGCATGGATAGGTAGCCAAAGAAGTTATACGAGTGGCTTGTACTAAGTTTTGGGTTGATATACCATATATGTGTATTCAGAGAGGGACCTTCAACCGTGGTCATTTAGGGTCTAACCCCATGTAAATTATTGTAATTATTAGAATAAACTTATTTTACTCATAACATATCAGGACATAGTAATTAGTTTTGAGCGGAAAGTAAAAGATTTAAATTTTGGTCCTCTAATATTTTTGGTCAAGATCCGCCACTACACGTATTAGAAAAATCAATGAAACTAGAGGAATTCTTGGCTTTTGAGGGTTGCTTGTCTAAAGTTACTTTGCCCAAATCAAAATTTATGGGAGCTACAATCCGACACGAGTAGCATTTGATGAAGTCCGATCATTCGCAAAATCAATTTTCAAATCAAAATTTATGAGAGGTACAATCGGACATTTAATAGCATTTGAAGTCTGGTCATTTGCGATTCCAATATTATGATGCTTTGTAATTTGAATTTAGGTGTAATTTTACGAGCGATCCTTGTATTTTAAGAAAGCAAATAGATGAAACTCCTCGATCATGCCGTTGCTTACTTTTTATTATTTTATTTTTATTGTTCTCTAGTTTACTACTGTTTGAGTTAATAATAATAATAATAATAATAATAATAATAATAATAATAATAATAATAATAATAATAAGTGTTTCAAAAATAATAATGATAATAATAATTCTAATTCGGTTTGGGATTTCTGCAAGAAAGGAGGTTAACGTTGGATTGACTAAAGGGAACGATGTGGCTCTTCGACCTGCACATGTGCTACTTTATTCTTGGGACAGTAGCCTTGATGTGTGTGTTGATTTGACGGGGTCTTCTCCTTTAACATAATTTGGGTTGTCTGACTTCGTTCCTGGTCGTGTTGTGTCGGTTGCTGCTCAACAGAAGTGGGACAAGTATGGGGCACGTTGCTGCTCAGCAAAAGCGGGACAAGCGGGGTCTTCTCCTGGTCGTGTTGGCTATGGTTTTCTTCCTTTCTCCTTTTTCTTCATTGGGGGAATTAGAGAAGGATGGTGCGTTGTTGAATCGGGCTCAGGTGTTCGCTAGGACTCATGATATTGGTGCTCGTGCAACTGCTCACATCTTGAGCAGGATCGGGTTTGCTATAATTAGAGAGGTGGGGCCCAGCTGATTGTATCTCGGCTCCCTACTAATCTTTTGTCATTTGGTTGACTTTGTAGGTTTTTGTAATAATAATAATAATAATAATAATAATAATAATATAAATAATAATAATAATAATAATAAATAATGGTCAAAATGGCAATTTTGAAGGAACTACTCCATCATTTAAAACGGTGACAAATTACAAATACTAAGGGGTTGTTTGATTGACAAAGTAAAATGGGGGAAGTGAAAATTCATGGGATTTTATAATTTGGGTAGTTGTTTAGTTGATATAAAAAGGTAAAAATGGAGGAAGTTGGAATTCATGGGAATTTACACTTCCCACAAAATGTAGGAAGTGAATTACCTAACCCCCACTTGGCCATTTAAAGTTCATGGGAATTCCAACTTCCTATTGCACAACCAAACAACTTAAAGAATTTGGGAAATGATTTCCCATAAAATGCAACTTTTTACGGGAATTTATTTTCCATGTCAACCAAACGAGGCCTAATTTTTTTTTTCTAGAGGGAAAAACAAATACCGTGTTTATGATTCTGTAATATTTAATTAAATATTACAGAATATTATTTAGTAATATGCCGAATTCAGTTGTTTTTCATTATTCTGTTTTTTAATTTTACTTATTTTGTCAAATTTAGTAATATTTCTTATAAGAAATTAAATTGGGATGAAAACAAACCATTTATTATTTTATTTTATTAATTTTTTTTGTCACTTTTTAAGACAAAAAAAAAAAAAAAAAAAAAAAAAAAAAAAAAAAAAAGAAAAGAGAGAGAGAGAGAGAGTGTGAGCTGTGACATTCGTCAAACTCGCGACTGTTAATAAATGTTTAATTCCTGTAATTTAGCTAAAGTGTTTCAGCAATGCTAATGATTGTTTTTATTTATTTTTTTTTTTTTTAAAGAAAGCTAATCAATAAATTAAATAGCAAAAATATCCATCCTTACATAGTGGGAAACAGTAGGGGGAACACAATTAAACCAAATTTGCTCAGGATCAAAGGGGATAAATTTTGCAAGATTATGAGCCACCGTATTTCCTTCCCTCTTCACATGACTCCATTGTAAGCTACTATACCGTGTACTTTGAGCCATAGCATCACTTAACACCATGTCCAGATCCGTGTTATGCCTCTCCTCCCTCATGAGTTTTGTGATAATGACTTGGCAATCAGTTTCTACAATAGCATTGTTGTGTCCGAATTTTGATCCCAAGTTTAGAGCCCAGGTTATTGCTTTTGCTTCCGCTACTTCGACCGACCACCATGCCCTTATTCTTTTGGATGCTGCAAATAAAACTGACCCTTCTATATCTCTCGCCACCACACCCATACCAACCCAGCCCTCGTTGGTAACCGAAGCATCTGTGTTAATTTTAATGAAACCAGAGGGGGGGGAACCCATCTGTTTGGACTTGTGCAGGGTATTGACGCAACAGACCTGCCTGGAACTTCTTCCATTTTCTTGCTTTCTTCTGCCCATCTCAGCACACGGGTCATAAGCAAATTAGTGGAGCCATCTTTCCCTTGGAAGATTTTCTTATTTCTGTCTTGCCAAATACCCCACATCAGGTATATTCCACGAACCTTAACTTCCTGTGCCACTTTTCCCCAGCTTTAAATAAGTTCACAGGGGGATAAAGATGTAGCATCTTTCTTCATCTCTTCACAGCCCAATCTGTCCCAAAGGTTGTGAATTCGATCACAATCAAAGAACGCATGTTGCCAAGTTTCTGACTCATTTTCACACCAAGGACACCAATCATTTTCAGTAAGGTGTCGATGTTTGAGGAGCCTACGTACAGGTATAGTGTTTGTGCATAGGCGCCACAGAAAATTACGAGCCTTTGGGATAACCTGTACCTTCCAAATATCAACCCAAGCCTGGTGGAACTCATCTAGATTGCATCCCTTCCCCAACATATAGGAGGTCTTGACAGAGTACTCACCACTTTTAGAGAAAGCCCAAGTCAACTGATCAGGAGGATTTCTGGTGCTCAGGGGAATTGCAAGTATGCCCTTTGTATCTCTTTCATTGAAATTTGCTTGTATTTTGTCAAAGTCCCAGGCCATATTCTCAAAGTTAATGAGATCACTCACCTTCATGATTTCCTCAGTGGGAGTGCTCGTTGCAATCCGGCTCACCTCATCACATATCCAAGGATCTTCCCATATATTTATGTTGTCTCCATTGCCTACTCTCCACAGCATTCCTTCTTTTACTAATGACTTCGAACCCCATACATTTCTCCACGAGAAGCTCCCTCCATAGCCAAGAGAAGAACCAATAAAGTTCGAGTTTTTGTAGTACTTACCCCTCATAACTCGGCCTAGCAGGGAAGTATTATTAGTCATTAATCGCCAAGCTTGCCTCCCTAATAGAGCTTCGTTAAAAATTGTTAAATCACGAAATCTCATACCTCCCAGGCATTTAGAGTACACATTGAATCCCAGCTTTTCCAATGTATACGTTTCCGATCAATACTTTGCCCCCCACCAAAAATTAGCCATTGCTGCATGAATCTTCCTGATTACTTCCGTAGGAAATTTGTACACCCCCATGAGACAGTAGCTTTTCCTTCCAGCCTTGCAATTTCTTCCATATCCTATCCAACAAAGCTTCGAAGACTCCCCTTTTTGATCTCCCCACAATGTTTGGAATCCCGAGATACTGACCATGCCTTTCCACCTGCTTCATCTTTAAAATCCCCATAATCTCTTCTTTTTGCTCAGTCTTGACCCCCTTACTGAAAGACACTTCCGATTTTTCAAAATTTATTTTTTGTCCCGATGCTGCTTCGTACTGGTTGAGAATATCAACAATGTTTGAGCATTCCCGACGGTTGGCCCAAGTAAATAGAAGACTGTCATCTACAAAAAGAAGGTGAGAGATTTCTGGACCTCTCCGACTTGGCTTTACACCATGGATTTTCCCCGTAGCTACTCTACTCTGAATCATATGAGAAAAGGCATCGGCTACGATAATAAATGTTTCGGTTGAAAACAATGGGACCTTGCCGAAGGTCCGCTGAAATGGAGAAGACTGGATTCGATCCAAGTTGTGTTGGGCCGAAGGTTTCCTGCACAGTGAACACACGTAAACTAGCCTCGGGGGTGTTTCCGAGGAAGGCCCCTCTGATGCTAAAGTCAGTACAGTGTGTAAAAGGAAAACACCATGCAAGAGAGTTTGTAGCTTGAGGCTTTTGTGGAATATTTCTGAATGCAAGAATGAGCATATGAATCTGAACGTCCCCCTATCAATGTGTCAATATGATGGCTTTTATACCTCATCATACATGGAGAGGTTGGGCTTTAGCCCAATTGGCTTACTTTGTGGGCTGACCTTTGACTTTTGTGCAATTGGAGAGTTGAACCTTGACCTTGGGCTTTTAATTGGATCATTTAGTGCTTAGGCCCAATTCTGACTAAATTGGACCCAAACAACTTGCCCCCCAGACCCGATTTGGAAGGATGACGGGTCGGGTTTGATTTAACTCAGAAAAGGAGGGAAGTAAATGATTTAATTGATCCAAAAATTTGAATTTAAACCGTAATTAATGAGATAACAACGGTTAATGATTTGCGGAAGTTGGACGGATAATGGGCAGTTTAATCACAAGACATGTGTTTAATGGTTACTTAGTGGGTATTTAAGAGAAATTAAAGCACAGACTCTTCGTATCCCGTACCTGAAGATATAAACAGAGGCGCGTCATTCTCCTCACTTATTCACCGACACGAACCCAGACTTCCTCGAGAGAGAAACCAAGAACCCGCATCAAAACTTCGCAAATTCCCCGAGCATTGAGCTTAGAAACTGAGACTTGCCACTACGAACTCGTAAATCGGCAACTTTCGCTTCAGATTGAGGTAAATTCCTTTGATTTCAGTTTATTTTTCTTCGAATTCGAACTCCTTCCCCTTTTCTTTCGACTTTTCTCTTCGAAATAATCCATGGCAAGAGGAGTTAGAGGTAGAGCCCGTGCTCCAAGAAGAGCAAGGCCGATTCCCGATCCTAGGAACAGGATTGGGACCTGGAATGGTCAAAGGCCGGAGTCTGACCCTGCTGAAGGGATTAGGGCGACTCCCCTTTCCTCGGCTCCTCCTCAAAGAACGGATGAGCCGAGCGCTTCTGGACGGGATGATGAAGTTCCCGCTGTCCTTTGGGATATCCTCCCTGGGTTTTCAGAGTGGGAGAATGCCGAAGTCGTTTCGGCCATGATAAAGAACCGCCCCTACTCATGGTGGGTAGAGAACGCCGATCAATATCGATTTGCCGAGCAAATTGAGTTGCATTACGGCATTTTTGAAGCTGATGGATATTGGTGCCGAATGCCCTCAGCATCCGATAGAATCCATCGTCCACCCCCGGGGTATGTGGGGGTGTACACGAGACAGCTTCAGTATGGGCTGAGGTTCCCTTTGGACGTTTTCGTCCGAGACTTGCTGATCCATTACAACATTTCCCTATGTCAGCTAACCCCCACCAGCATCCGAAGGGTGATGACATATTTATGGGTCTGCAAGTTCTTCAAGTACGTGTCGAACCTGCACTGCTTCAGAAAGCTCCATCGGCTAGTGCCAAATATTCAAAGTGGGCACGGAAGCCATGGTTCTAGGTGGTATCGGATTGAGTCCCGGCCCCAATACTTGACCATGTGGCCAAATGACTCTTCAGACAAGGACTGGAGAGGTCAATGGATTTGGGTTAGGGCACCCATAGATCCGGGCCACCCTTGCGTCTTCAGCGCTCCCCGGTACTTAGCTGAGCCTGATCCCGAAATGGGAAGTCTAGGTCCCCCCGCAGATAATGGGGCGGATCCGAACCTGGATCAGCAACATATCTTCGGCAAGCTGCCGAACCCGGGGGGAAGTGGTCGAATGCAGCATATCCCGGAGACTTGGCTCCCCGATACGCATTACGTTTTCCAAGAGAACATGCTAGCAGCTGTTGGCCTCAGCCGAAAGTTTAAGGATGGTAAGCTTCTTCGGCTGGGGCCGAGGCTTTTTAACTACCTCTTTTTCTTCTCTCGCTTTGCTTTTTTTATGCTGTGCCGACATATCTGAGCTAAACTTTTTCCCTTTCCTTTTTTCAGAGCGGGACGAGACCAACGTTGGTATTAACTACGCTCGTCTTGGTGTTAACCGAGAGCGAGTTGTAACTGAACGGGCCCCGTCTATCACTGAGCCGAGGCATAGGGAAGTTCATCTGGATTCTTCCCACTTCCAAATTGAGGGTGTTGCTCTGTATCAGAGGCAGAAGCCTTGGTGGAAGAAGAGAGACCCTTGGTTTCAGCTGCTGAACGAAGAAGCTGAAGCTGCCCGCACAGCCGAAGAGGTTGCACGGGTACTTGAGGCTTGCGAAGGAGGAGAAGGGTCCTCCAGAGCTGCTGAAGCCGAAGCTGCAGCTAGAGCAGCTGAAGAAGACGAGGCTTTGCTGAAAACCTCGGTGAGCTTTCAGACAACTTTTTTTTTTTTTTTTTTTTTTTTTTTTTTTTACTCACATTCTTCTTCCCCCCTGTCTGTTACAGTCTGAAGAGAGTAACAGACACAGAGAAGGCAAAGCTCCTGTTCGTCCCGAAGACCAAATACAAGAGTCTTCAGACTCAGATATGGACGAGCAGCCCCTTCTGAAAAGGCGCCGAAGGATGGCCATCATCGGCCCTCATGACTTTCAGCAGAGGCCGATGACCATCGGCGTCGCAATAAGGGAACCTGAGGAAGGCAATGGATCGCCGAGGGTTCCCCAGCCAACACCCCAATCTCCTCAAAAGACCCCTCCGCCACCTCCTGAGATGGAGGTGGATCAGAGAACTCCCGAACCTAAGGGAGGGGTCCAAGAAGAAATGAAGAAGAGTGCTGATGAGCACGAAAATAAGGATGCCGTGATGTCCAGCGCTGAGGGCTTCACGGCAGACATCGCAAGAGAGGTTGAGGCTTTCGTCCTCACCCCTGAAGAAGAGGAGGTCATAGTAATTGACTCCTCTGAGAAGGATGATGCTGAGACAACCAAAGCTAATCAAGCTCCATCGTCATCCTTCCCTTCTTTCCAGACTCTGCATTCTGGAGAAATGGGTTTCTCGGCCCCCCGAATTCCAATCCCAGATCACATCTGGGACCTCATATGGGGTCAAAACCGAGAAGGAGCTGCAGCCTACTTCGGCAATTTTGCTGGCATGTCCGAAGTAGACAGGGCAAGGATCTGGTCGCTGAAGGCCACTGCTGGGATGGGCGAATCCAGCAGATCAGTTCCTGACCCAGCCAGGTCTAACCAACTGCTGATGATGCAGGTAATTTTCCTTCATTTCCTCCGAAATTCAGCTCTTTATATATATATATATATATTTTTTTATTTATTATTTTTTTTTGTCTTCCTGTTTTCAGTTCGTGCACAATCAGACTCTCACTGTAGAGCTGATAGATACCCTACAAGATAGGGTAGACGCTGCTGTGCACGAAAAGAAGGTGGCTGAAGAGGAAGTTAAGCTTGCTAAGCTGAAGCAAGCAGCAGCTGAAGAGAAGCAGCAGGAGGTTGAGGAGTACGGGAAAAAAGCTGCCGAAGCCCTGAAAACCTTCTGCGATGCTATGGAGAAGGAAGTTTTTCCCCCACTGATGGAAGGGGAAAAATTCCTCCAGGAGCATATGGGAGTGGACGTCTCCAAATTCAAGGCTGCCGTTGAGAGCCGAATTCAAGAAGGAACTGCTGCACAAGATGAAGTGCAGCAGCGTCTAGAGGCTCTTGAAGCCAGCCGAATGGCTGCTGAAGAGTTGCTCCTGGCCAAAGACGTCCAACTCTCAGAGGCTGCTGCTGCTGCTGAAGCCCAAAGAGCTAAATTCCAAGAGGCTGAGGATCAATTGCTGATCCAGAAAGTTGAAGTGGCCCAGGCTCAGACAAAGGCTTTCCAAATTCAGCAAGAGCTGAATGAGCTGAAAGGTTCCTCCTCCCAAGTCGCTGATGAGCTGAAGAAATCCAAGGAAGACTTGGAGGAGACCCAGAAGAAGCTGGCTGATGCTGAGGCTTTACTCAAAGTCCGTGTTTATACCCAAGAGGAATATGAGATGGGTTTCAGAAACGGATTCCGAGTATGCCGAAACTGGACTGGTCTAAATGTGCTGAGTGGGTCCAGAATCCCGAAGACCCTCACATGAAGTATGCAACTCCAGCCGAAGCTGAAATTCTTAAGGCTGAGGAAGCCGAAGAGGAAGCTGAAAGACTGGAGTTGGAAGCTGAGCAGAGGGAAAGGGAGGCTCGGCAAAGTGCAAAGCCCGCTTCTTCTGCTGCTGGGGCTGAGGCCACCATGGGGCTCAACGCTGATCAGTCTGATCCTCCGGCTGAAGCATAGGAACTCGGGCAGTCGTCTTCAGAATCTTGCGGTTCATCATGTGCTTAACTTTAGACTTGCCGCTTTCTGAGTTTTTTGCCTTGTTTTTTGCTTCAGCTTGCCTTGTCGTACAGCAGTTTTATTTTTTTGCTTATGTACGTATTTCGGCAGCTGTTATTTTCCGCTTGTGGGCGGCTGCCGATACTGAATTATTGAACTTGTAGCTCAATTTTTGAGCATGAAATATTAATCTAATGCTCTTTTCTTCAGTTGCTTTACTTTTGAATGCTTTACTGTTTCTTTTCTTCAACTCTGCCGAACATAGTTGCACTGAGTGCTTCTTGCCCCCACAGAAATTGAAGTATGACTTCAGTTGAATAAGCAATTTCTGAACTTCTTCAAAATGGGTATCCGAAACACAGGGCCAACTGAAGGCAATGCTTCTGGGATACAAGTCTTACTGAAGATTGACTTTCTGAAAGTTGGATATCCGAAACACAGGGCCAACTGAAGGCAATGCTTGGGATATTAGCTTTCTGGGACTAACCTCTTTAGAACAAGTCTTACTGAAGTTTGACTTCAGCTGAAAGACCAGCGTTCTTAAAGAATACGCATATCCGAAACACAGGGCCAACTGAAGGCAATGTTTCGAATAATGGCTTTCTGGGATACAAGGCTCAGTTAAGGCAATATCCCAGAATTGTCCATGGACTAATGTCTTTGGAGAACAGGTCTTACTGAAGTTTGATTTCAGCTGAAAGACCAGTGTTCTTTAAAAAGACGAGTTTTGTAAGCCATCTGAAACCCAGTTACCCGAAGGCGAAGGTTTCAGACGAGGCTGATTTAAAAATTTTCAACTGTTGCTGTTATCCTTGATTTTCTGTCTATCTTTGAAAAATGGATACCCGAAACACAGGGCCAACTTAAGGCAATGTTTCGGATAATGGCTCTCTGGGATACAAGGCTCAGTTAAGGCAATATCCCAGATTTGTCCATGGACTCATGTCTTTGGAGAACAAGTCTTACTGAAGTTTGACGTCAGCTGAAAGACCGGTGTTCTTTAAAAAGACGAGTTTTGTCAGCAATCTGAAGCCCAGTTACCCGAAGGCGAAGGTTTCAGACGAGGCTGAATAAAAAACCCTTAAAGAGTAGATAGAACAAAGAAAATTTTGAAAGGATAAATTGTAAATATTTATATAAATGGCGGCTCCAAGGCCTTTCATTAGTTCAAAATGTACTTACAAAGATTGTTCTGCCCCGAAGGGTTTACACATGATATTTTTTCAGTACATCAGCGTTCCAGTGATTTTTCAACTCAGTTCCATCCAACTGCCGAAGTCGGTATGTCCCTGGCTGAAGCTCATCATAAATTTCATAAGGTCCCTCCCATGTAGCTGAGAGCTTCCCATGGATTCGGCCTTTCTGAACTGCAGCAGCATTCCGAAGGACAAGATCTCCAATTTTGAGAGGCCTTACATGGACCCTTCGGTTATAAAATTTGCTGACTCTCTGCTTATAGGCCGCCATTTTATCTCGAGCTGAGTCTCTTACTTCGTCGAGGAAATCGAGAGATTCCCTCATCAGTCGGTCATTCTCAGCCGAGAAATGGTGCACTCGAAGGCTCTCCGAGCCAATTTCCACTGGAAGGACGGCTTCGGCACCATACACCAGTTCAAAAGGTGAGTGGCCCGTTGCCTCTTTTTCAGTTGTCCGAAGGGACCAAAGGGTTCCAGGGAGCTCCTCTAGCCATTTGGACTTTTGATCTTCCACCCTCTTCTTGAGGACACTTAAGATCTGTTTATTTGCTGCTTCGGCTTGTCCGTTACTCTGCGGGTGGCATACTGCTGAAAATGCCAGTTTTATGCCGAACTGATCTGTATATCGCTTCAGCGGTAAGTTGTCAAATTGCCTCCCATGATCGAAGACAAATACTCTCGGGATGCCAAAGCGAGTGATGATATTCTGCCAGATAAATTTTCTGACAGTTTGCTCTGTAATGTTCGAGGCTGCTTCAGCCTCGATCCATTTACTGAAGTAGTCGACACCAACTATCAGCCATTTTTTCTGGTACACAGCCTCTGGAAATGGTCCCAGTATATCCAGTCCCCATTGGGCAAACGGGAGTGGATTAAGGATCGGCTGAAGATCCCTTGCTGGCTGATGGATAACTGGAGCATATTTTTGACATTTTTCGCATTTCCGAACCAGCTCCTTAGCATCTGCGATCATGGTGGGCCAGTAATATCCGGCCCTCAATGCCTTGTGGGCTAAGGTTCTTCCCCCAATGTGGTTCCCACAGATGCCGAGGTGAATCTCCCGCAGGATATAATCTGCATCTGTTGGTCCCACGCATTTCAGCAATGGGGCTGAGAAGGACTTTTTCAGAAGTTCCCCCCTGAAGACAATGAACCTAGAGCTGGTTCTCTTCATTTTGGAGGCCAAAGCTTTGTCCCCAGGAGTTTCTCCCCGAAGCTTAAAAGCTAAAATGGGTTCCATCCAACTAGGCTCTGGGTCAGCGCAGCACACTTCAGGTGCTTCATCGACACTTCTTACTCGACGCACTTCTACATATACAGACCTGTTCAGCTCGGTAAAAGATGAACTAGCAAGTTTGGAGAGTGCATCGGCCTGAGTATTCTGACCCCTTGGGATCAGCTGAACCTCAAAAGTTTTCAGCTCTGCAATGACTGATTTGATCTTGGCAAGATAAGCTATCATGGAGGGCTCTTTGGCCTCATAGCTGCCACTGATCTGATATGCAACTAGCTGCGAGTCTGTTTTTAAGCAGACATGATCGGCTTCCAAGGAGATGCATAATTGTAGGCCGGCGATTGCTGCCTCATATTCGGCTTCATTGTTCGAGGCTTTAAAAGAAAATTTTAGTGCATACTCAAAGGATTTGCCTTCGGGAGAAGTTATCACTACTCCTGCCCCCGAACCGTTTTCGGTGGAAGACCCATCCGTAAACACGGTCCAGACTTTCTTTTCACTGTCCAGCACTTCTTGGTATGAGCATTCGGCCAAGAAATCCGCCAGGGCTTGAGCCTTAATGGCAGCCCTCGGACGGTAGCTGATGCTGAATTCGGTGAGCTCAAAAGCCCACTTGGCTAGCCTACCGGATTTTTCAACCTTGCCAAGAACTTTTTCCAATGGCTGATCAGTTAAGACCACTATCTGATGGCAATCAAAATAGGGCCTCAGCTTCCGAGCAGCTACTACTACCGCGAAAGCAACTTTCTCGAGTAGAGGATAGCGGGTCTCGGCATCCGTCAGTGTATGACTGACGAAATAAATCGGTTGCTGACTCTTACTCTCTTCCCTCAGCAATACTGCGCTGATGGTGGCCGGGCTAACGGCCACATATAGGTATAGAGTTTCTCCTTCAACTGGGCTAGCCAGCGTTGGGAGTTGAGCCAGATGCTCCCGAAGCTGTTGAAAGGCGTCTTTTTGCTCTTCCTCCCAAACAAGCTCTTTTGTTTTCGGGAGTTTCAGGGCTTTGAAGAAGGGTAACCCCTTATCCGAAGCTCTGGAAATGAACCTCGAGAGGGCTGCCATTCTTCCGGTGAGCCGCTGAACATCCCGCTTCGTTTTCGGCTCAGGAAGGTCGAGCGCCGCTTTGACTTTAGAGGGATTGGCATCAATCCCCCTTTTGCTGACCATGAAACCCAGGAATTTCCCTGACTTCACGCCGAAGACACACTTCTTCGGATTCAGCTTCATTTGATGCTTTCTCAAGGTGGCGAAAGTTTCAGCCAGGTCCTTTACATGGTCCTCTAGTTTTCTGCTTTTGACGATCGAATCGTCAACATAGACTTCCATGTTTCGGCCCTTTTGATCGGCGAAAACTTGATCCACCAGCCTTTGATAGGTTGCCCCCGCATTTTTCAATCCGAAGGGCATCATTTTGTAATTATACACCCCAGCGTTCGTGACGAATGCTGTCTTGGCTCGATCGTCGGGGTGCATAAAGATCTGATGATACCCCGAGAATGCGTCCATGAAACTAAGCAAGGCATGGCCACTTGTCGAATCGACTAGCTGATCGATTCTTGGCAAGGGATAGAAATCCTTTGGACAAGCCTTATTTAGGTCCGTGAAGTCAACGCACATCCTCCAGGTACCATTGGGCTTCTGAACCATCACCACATTTGCCAGCCATTCCGGATATTGGCAAGGTTCAATGAACCCTGCCTCCAATAATTTTTTAACTTCGGCTGCGATGTCTCGGTTCTTATTGGCGGAGTAATTCCGCTTCTTTTGCTTAACTGGTCGACACGCTGGGTCAACATTAAGCTTATGGGAGATGAGGTCTGAACTTATCCCGGGCATATCAGCTGCCGAGAAAGCAAACACATCTCTGTTATCCCGAAGGAGCTGAATAAGTTCACAACGGGTGTTAGGATCAAGGTCCATCCCGATTGTTACACATTTCTCAGCCTCTCCTTCGGCCAACTCAACTGTTTCAGTCTGTTGGTCCATGTCCATTACCGATGGATTGGACTCTTCAGAATCTGGTCTGCTGCCAATGTCAGCAGGTGTCCCAGTCTTTGTGTTCTTCGGCTGGCTCTCTGAGTCTTGCGGCTCAGCTGAAGAGTCAACCTTTTCCCTTTCGGGACCTTTTTCTCTGGGCACGGATCCTTGGGCCGAAGCACTTAGGCCTTTCGGCTTTTTTGCGCTTGGCTCTCTTTCTTTTTCTTTCTCCTCCTCATCCTTGTCGTCATCTGGGCGACTATTGGATGGCTTGAGGTAGTTGCACCTTCGGGCGTCCTTTTGGTTGCCCTGTATCCTTTCGGGGAAGCCGGCGTCTGAGACGTAAATCATCAGCTGATGATAAGTTGAGACGACCCCTTGGATCTCGTGAATTATGGGTCTCCCCAAAATCACGTTGTACACTGAAGGAGCGTCGATGACCAAAAACTCAATCATGACGTTCCGGGCTGCCTCATCGCAACCGATGGTGACAGGAAGTGTCACCTTCCCATCTGGATAAGTTGAAGCCCCATTGAACCCGGATACCGGATAGGGTACCGGCGTAAGGTGCTTGGGCTTCAGCTTAATTTGGTTGTAGGCCTTTCGGAACAGAATGTTTGCTCCGCTGCCACCGTCAACAAGGACCTTACTGACGTCGTGGTTGGCCACCGTGGCGATGATCACCAACGGATCCTCGTGAGGGAACGTAATCCCCCGGCAGTCGGCGGCTGTGAACGTCATGTTCGGCACCGGCGACTGGGGAGATTGAATGTCAGCGTTGTTCACCTGGTGAGTCAAAGCTCTAAGGTGACGCTTGTGCTCCCTCCGAGAGTATATTCCTCCCGAGATAACATTGATCGGAGGGAATTTCCCCTCCGGTTTTTTACTGTTTTTCCGGGGGAAATCAAGGTCCTGCCGAGGGTCCTTTGCTAGCCTCTCGGATTCTTTTTTCTCGCGGTGATCCGCGATGTATTTTTTCAAGTATCCCTTCCGGACCATGTCCTCTATCTGGTCCTTCAGCTGGATACACTCCTCAGTGTTGTGGCCCGAAGACTCGTGGAACTCACACCACTGATTTTTATTTTTTCGCTGATACCACTCTGGGAGTGGTCTCGGCTTTCGGTAACTCTGCTCCTCCTTCGTCACACTGTAAATTTTGGCGCGTGGAAGAGAGAGCGGAGTGTAGGACTCATATCTGCCTGTGTATGAGGCAAACCTGTCCTTCTTTAGGTCGTTGGCCAAAGATGGCTCCGGAGCCTTTGATTTTCCCTTTGCCTTATGGCCTTGGCCTTCAGACAAGGGTATTTGCCTCTGTTTCCCTCCCCCGGATTGAGGTTGGGTTTTTGCTTTATTCCATTCTTCGGCTCGGATGAACTTATCCGAAGCACTAAGAGCTTCCTCCAAGGTCTGCGGGGTATGCATGACCATGAAGTCTAGGAATTTTCCTGGCTGAAGGCCATTCTGCATTGCAAAAACAGCTAGCCCCTGGTCCAGCTGGGAGACGCTTGATGACTCGTTACTGAAACGGGTCAGGTAGTCTCGGAGGCTTTCGGTTTCCCCCTGTTGCAGACTCATGAGCTCTGCGGTAGTCTTCTCTCGGCGGTTTGCCGTGGAAAACTTGCTCCTGAACTTGGAGGACAGATCATCCCAACCTGTTATGGAGCCTTGCCTTACTCCCTTGGAGATCCACGCTTGCGCGACCCCCTTGAGAGTGGTTGGGAAATATTTGCACCAAGTCGCCTCGGATCTGGGGCAAAGATGCATATGAGTCTCATACGAGGCCACGTGGTCCTTCGGATCCGTGGTCCCGTCATATGTGATATGCGACGGTATTTTAACCGTGGGTACGCGCTCTTCCAGTATCCATTGCTCGAATGGTGAACTAGCGGGTAGCATAATGGCCTTGCCCTTGTTCCTGGCCGAAGGGACCGCGCTCCGCCCTCTTAGAGAGGTAGGAGTGGTTTTCGTCCCTGGCTGGGAAGTCTGGGCCTCGGCTGCAGGGAACGAGAGGCGACTACGCACGCTCGGTTCCCGGCCGCCGAGTCGGTCAAGGACGCTTCTGCGAGCAGTCTCAGGTTCCCGGCGAGTAGATTCTGGCCGAGAAGCTGAGCTGCTGCTCTTATGCGCTGCTGGTCTTGAGGATGAGGATCCTTTAAATAATTGAGAGTTCTTTTTCCTCTGTTTTTCATTTTTCCAAGAATCCTCCTCCCACTCTTCCAGTTCCCGGAAGGAAGGAAGCTTCCCACCGTCATGGTCTAACTTCCTCCGCTGATGCCGGGTATGCGGAGGAGTTCGATCACGAGGCGGTGGCATATTCTGTGCCCTCATTGCCTCCATGAGTACTGCCAGCGCTCTTGCCACCTCTTCCGAACTGGGCCCCGTCAAAGGGGTCCCCGGCCGAGTGTGGGAATGAGGCCGTGCAGCCGATGGTTGGCTTTGGGACACTGAATATGTCCTATGATCAGACTGACCCCTGCTAGACCGAGAGTGGTCCGGCCTATATTGAGAGTCATGCATTATAGGAGATTGGGAATCCTCCTTGTATGATCCTCCCCCCGAGCCGGCACCCTTGGGAGAGTTCCGGTCCGGCGAGGGCGATGGTGTAGGGGTTTTAGGCTTTTCGCCCGCTCCTTGACGGAGGCTTTTGCTCTTGCGGTTCTTAGCCATGGCTGCTAAGATAATTGCAAGATGATCTTGGTTAGGAATTTGGCTTAAAGATTTTTGAAAGTCTTCCCCACAGACGGCGCCAAATTGTTTCGGTTGAAAACAATGGGACCTTGCCGAAGGTCCGCTGAAATGGAGAAGACTGGATTCGATCCAAGTTGTGTTGGGCCGAAGGTTTCCTGCACAGTGAACACACGTAAACTAGCCTCGGGGGTGTTTCCGAGGAAGGCCCCTCCGATGCTAAAGTCAGTACAGTGTGTAAAAGGAAAACACCATGCAAGAGAGTTTGTAGCTTGAGGCTTTTGTGGAATATTTCTGAATGCAAGAATGAGCATATGAATCTGAACGTCCCCCTATCAATGTGTCAATATGATGGCTTTTATACCTCATCATACATGGAGAGGTTGGGCTTTAGCCCAATTGGCTTACTTTGTGGGCTGACCTTTGACTTTTGTGCAATTGGAGAGTTGAACCTTGACCTTGGGCTTTTAATTGGATCATTTAGTGCTTAGGCCCAATTCTGACTAAATTGGACCCAAACAATAAATAAATAAATAAGGAGATAGAAGATCACCTTGTCGTAAACCTCTAGAGGGAGTGACCGCACCACACACTTCACCATTGATTACGAAAGAATATTTAATTGATGAAACTAATTTCATCACCAAGTTAATCCATCTCCCGTCAAACCCCATCTTCAAAAGCAATTGGCGCAAGAAGCCCCATTTTACCCTATCATAGGCCTTACTCATGTCCAGCTTCATGGCAATGTGCCCCTTGTGACCCTTACTTCTCTGTTTCATGGTGTGAAAACATTCCAACGCAATCAAAGCATTATCAGTGATAAGCCGACCCGGAACGAAAGCACTTTGGTTTTCCGAAATAATCACACGCAATTCTTTCAATCTAATCACAAGACACTTCGAAATGAGCTTGTATATCACGTTGCAGAGGCTTATAGGTCGGAACTCAACAGCATGTTGCGGTTCCTTGACCTTTGGAATGAGTGCTATGTTTGTTTTATTGATGTTCTCCGGAAGAGGGTTCCCATTCAGAATCCCTGTCACGAAATTTGCTACATCATTACCTACTATATGCCATAAGCGTTGATAGAATATAGCATGTAGTCCGTTAAAAATATGAATAATTATATACATCATTACCTACTATATCCCTATTATCATCTAATGATTGTTAATAAAAATATACATTTGAAATTTGAGGATGTAGTGTGTACAAAAATATGAATAATTATATACATGTCAGGAGTATATTTCGCGTGTTGTTTGCAATAATTGTTTTGTACACCCGGGTGTATTGTGCATGGTACACCCGGAAAAACATCACCCTATGAATAAAAGAACATTACCTATAAATAGAAGAACATTACATATAAATAAAAGAACATTGCCTATAAATAAAAGAACATTACATATAAATAAAAAAACATTACTTATAAATAAATAAAAAATCGTAGTTATAATATTTTATTTTACATTAAAAACGAACATAAAGTAAATCAAAAATAACGTTACATATAAAATATAGAACATTACATACAATAAAATAACATAACTTAAAAATAAAATAACATTACATATAAATATAAAAGAACATTATCTTTCTGAAAAAGAACGTTACATATAAATAATGGAAAAATGATACTACCCAAACCCATGGAAGAAGATGATGAACAACAATGGTAGTGCCAAAAATTCAAACAATCAAGTAATTTCATGATAATAAAGCTTTATATGAACAACAAATATTATCACAAAACACAAAATATAGGTAAAAATAACAAGCAAAGAGAGAGATCACTATTGAAGCACAACCTAGGGTTTCATATTCATGAAGTAGAACAAAGATGAACAAAGAAAGAGAAGTCATACCTCAAATGAGTAGAAAACCCTTGTAAAGTGAATTAATAGTGGAAATCAAGCAAGTTGAACACTTAATTACAAGTTTTTTAGCCAAAATAAAAAATACCCAAAATTCTCAAATCATGAAAAATCCGAAAATTTGGTTGTGAAATTCGGATTTTGGAGTGTAAAATATAGTATAAATGTGTTTTGTGAGTGATGAATTAAGCACATAAAAACTATAAAAATCAAGAAATAAAATGGAAGAAGAAGTTAGAGGGAGACAAGAGAGAGTATCGAAGAGAGAGAAAATGAATGGGTGAAATGAACATTACATTACATATAAAAAAAAGAACATTACATATAAATGAGGCTTCATAAAAAAAAGAACATTTCATATAAATAAAAGAACATTAAATTTGTCCCAATGTTCTTTAATTTATATGTAATGTACTTCCGGGTATGGTACACCCCCCTCTACCATAGTATTTTCATGTTGTTTGCCTTGTTTTCTATAAAATAATTGTAAAGTATAGTATGAGTAGTAATTTAGTTAGTAGAGTAATAATAATATATACTCCCTACGTCCCTAAATATAGTTCCCATTTGATTTATTTCGGTTAAACTTTGAAAATTTTGATCACATATTTTCGATAATTTATAAGAGATTATATGTTCATAAGGGATCTTGTTGGATTTGTCGCATTGTATATTTTATATATTAATATCAAGTTTTATAATTTTTACGTGTATGTATGAAAATAGAGATATAGACGTTTTAAGACATATCTTGAAGATCGTGAAAAGTCAAATAGAAACTAAATTTATGGACGAAGGGAATACCAAAAACCACAAAAAAAAAAAGCAAATTCAGATATTTATTTTTAATTTTTAGAAAAAAGTTAAGTAAAGTATGGGCTTCCAACAACGAACTAACAATCATAAAAGCAAAGTGCATGAGCACCACGACGGTGCTTACCAAACACGACCCCATAATATTTGCTAGGTCGATAATTGCTCTAATTGTAAAAATTAAAAATAATTAAAAATAATAAACGTGAAACTAAAGCTAGCTACTTTCAATCTAATTTTGATACTTGTCTTTAAATTTATTAAAACAAGAACTAGAATGTACATATATTCTTTAAAAATAAAGATAATCTTTAATAATTGTCGTCATTAAAAAAATTTATTAATGCTAGCTAGAATTTGAGGATTGGGGTTGGTTTTAAAGAGTTGAATTGTTCTTAAAACAAATTAAACTCCATTAATATACAACTTCCGTTTCTTATTAATTGCAAAAGAATTATGTCTTACAGATAATACCCTTTGTTATAAGAATTAGATATTATTTTTTTTAGGGTTTCTCTAAATTTTTGGCCGTTTAGGTCGAAATAATCTAATTATTTCCGACCCTTTTCCCTTAATATTTTTTAGTTTTGCAATTTAGTTTTCAATAAATCTACACGAGTAGTGTAGATATTCGTCCGTCTCCTTATGGTGGAGTCGTTAGTTTTTGTTAGTTTTATTGTTGTTTGTTTTTATTTAGGGGTTTTTTTGTGTGTTAGGGTTTATTAAAAAAAGGTAATCATCTTTTGCCCTATTATCAGTTCGTAGGTAAAGAGTTGTCTGGGATCGCAACGGTTGTCAAATCTTCAAAGGCGTTCAAGTGAATCAGAAGAAAATCATCCCTACGGCTACATCAAATCGTTGACCGTCTCTCCGAAAAAATTGTATATTCCAACGATATGTGCGAGAGATGTGACAAGGTGTAAGATCTATTCAACGATCGTAGCTTTGATGTTGGAAACCCTTATTTGATTCAATTTTATATATTTGTTGATTTAGATTTCATTTGTAGATGTCGTATGACTTTTGATTAATGAATTAATTTGTATAAAAAAAAAAAAAAAGAATTACTTGTAGATATTATTAAAATAATAGTGAGTATTATTTAGTTGGTCAAAGCAGTTCATACACATAAATTTTAATTAGCACCCGCCCACCAATAAGAACTGTAGGAGCACTTCATATCTTACTTTTTATTTGTCACCTTCATATCTTTCTTTTTCAATCGAGTTAAAATTCTTCTCCACTTCTTCAACAAACAAGCATTCTACTTTTTAATTATTAGGTGTCGATTCTTGATTCATGCCCCTTGTTCGATCTAGCTAAGTCTTGTTAGGCATATAGCAATTGCCTAACACTACGTACTTGACAAGGATAGGGACTAGGGTTAATTAGTTGTAATACAACAACATAACTAGGTTACAATATTTCAACTTCGATTTGTATTATATTATGTAGATATAATCGATCTGTAATGAGAATAATGGTAGTTCTAGGGGTCAAATTTTGACACCCCATCAAAAGCTAAGCGAGCCAATCTAACCAATATAGAAAAATAAAAACTCTATACCACTGGTAAGTTTCTATTGTATGATCATATTGGTAGTATATAATAACTATATATGCATTATTATTTTTGGGTCTCTACATATGTCATAGCTGATCGATGAACTATCTCAACCTCTTGGAAAAAAAAAAAAAAAAAAAAAAAAAAAAAAAAAAAAAAAAAAAGAGATCTTTCAATATCAATCAGGCTAGCTTAAATAGATAGTTGATTCCAGTGCATGCACAATACACGTGCTTGTTTGTCACACCTAGTGCTTGAGGTACGTTGTCACATCCACAGTTATGCACATCAAGTGTCAAGAAAAAAGCACTAGGCAACTAGATGATTAAAGTGTAAAAATCTACATTACAAGATAGAACATGGGCACAAGAAAACGTACTCCACTAGATTATTAGTGATATGTATACAATTCAACGACGACAATAATAATTGGTAGCATTTTCCAAATTCGAAGCTACAGTTCCTACATAGTATCACTATCAATAATTATCACGACAAATCAATCAAAAGATAAGTGCAATAAACTTTCAAGACCAATTTGTAGAATAATAAAATAAAAAAAAAATTGAAAATAAGAAAGACATCCAAGTAGTTACGCAGCCGGAGGTGGCTAAGCCACTCATATTAATAGGGACACGCACGAACCACCCAATTTCAATTGACGAACCCTAAATGGGGTGGGCATGAACCACGCACCATTATACAAGTATCATTTTTTACATTAAATTCATTTCATCTTCTTCCACTTTGTTTTGTGGCAAAAAATTAGCTAAAAAATGATTATTAGTATTTTAATACTAAGGCCTTGTTTGGTTTACCTTATTTTTACTGATCTGATCTGATCTGATTGTCTAATCTGGCCAAACTTTGACCTTAAGTGTACGATAATCTATAAGGAAAAATTATCAAGTGGGATCTTGTTAGATTCGTAATAATGTGTAGTTTATTAATATGTAATTTTCACAATTTTTTTCATTACGAAATTAAGAATATTTAGCGATAAAAAACCGCACATAAAACGATGTTCTGATCTAAACTTATTTTTTTTTATCTGATCTGATCTGAACTTTTTTTTTTCTGAAATAAGTGAAAATAAGTTGAACTAAACAAGGCCTAAGTATTTCTAGTTACATCATTAGTCACCAACCGACAAGCATGGATATTATGGATATAATGATAATGCAAATGACTAGATAATATTGGCCAGTAGCAGGAGTGTATGAATCACGATTATATATTAAAACTTTATTCTAGTGATGATGGTTAATAAAATTAAATGATTTTATAATGGTAAGTGCACTTCTTTTTTTACATAAAAAGGAAATTAACTTAAATTACACTCTTGGATTAATTAAGAAATTCCATCCCTATAAAAAGAAAAAGAAAAAAGAGGTTAAGAACTTTCATACATTAAAGCTTTGGATTACAAGTAGAAAGATATATATGTAATCATATATATATTTTTTATAATAGATATTGATGTATTATAATGGAGTGTATCTTGAATTTATATAATAGATATATTTTAATTTCCGGTATAACTTACACTTTATATATATATATATATATATATATATATATATATATATATATATATATATATATATATATATATATATATATATATATACACACACACACACACGTACCAACATTTTCATTTAATAATTTGTAACACGTACGCCAATGATGTGAAATTTCTAGGAGCAATAATATTTAGGAGACAACAATATTGTGTTGATTAATATAGTACATATATGAAGGAATAATCGGTTTAACTTCTCGATTTATTACATTATTTTCGCTTAGTTATATTATTATCTCCTACTCCAACTATGGAACACATAACTATTCGTCTATTCCTAAGATATATGAATAATCACTACGTACTACTAGTAAGAATAGTAATAGTATATGATTATAAAACACAATATAATTAAAAACATTAAATGACTTTATTATTTAGTGGGATGGAAATAATTTGCCTTTCGCTAGGAATCTTCTATGTTTCTCAAATTCGACAAGTATAATCATAATATGGTCATAAAGTTATCGCTTTCTATTAATAGTCAAGTCCACTACGCATTTTCTTGACTAGTTAATTAATCATAGAGTGATTAACTATATTTCTTTGTTTTGTTGTTTTAATTCTATTTTAATTTCTCTTATCATGGCCTCCATGTTTATAGTGTACTATCACATGTTATTTTATTAATTCTCTTTATCTAAAGATTTAAAATTAAACGTACTTACGTGTAAATTATTCACCAATTGCCACCAATAATCACAGTTGGTTATACACTTCTACGTACTCTTTATGGACTTGCTCAAGTGATGAACAAACTTTTACGGCTGCTAGAAGAACCGTGATTGAATTGCTTCACTATTCTTAATTTACTCGCTTCTACAATATATAATACTATATTTTTTAAAGCTTTACCAAATTCACGAGAAAGATTATTGGATTAATAAATTGTAAAACGTTTGTCTTATAATATAATATTATACCCACTTCCATCCGACTCAAGCTCTAGGTATGTACTAGAATCTTACATACATGATATAATTTAAACTTATTATTATTATAAATTAAACTTTAATAATCTTATTGAAACTTATATAAACCTGTTAAAAGTTATCTAAACTTATTTCAGGCGTATTAAGGAAAGGGAGGAATCTGAGGATAGCTGAGTATTCAAAGATGATGCAACATCAATTCCATGCTTGATTAAGCAATCATGAAATTACAATATTATCCTTGGAACGATTCTGTGGCCAGCCTATATATGATGTTATCGCATTATATATGATGCATGCATGTCGCATGTGAATACGTGGGTAGTTCACTAAATTTACAATACTTGCCGTAATAATTACAACCCCTTTATAAAAAAGCGTTCCAACAAAATTGGATAATAAAATTCAAACATACGAAGCATATTAGTATAATATAAGTAGCATAATACTCGTATAGTCATATTGCTCATACTAATCAATAGTCTTATTACTCACATACGTACTCATATGCATGACGTAGAACTCTTTTATATTTTCATTGGACTGAGGTTCTATGTAGAGGAAGCCTCATTTATCACTTTATCGAGTAATAAAATGGTAAATTTACAAAATATTCAGTTATCATAATATTTTTTTAAATTATTTTAACTACTGCAAGATCTATATTAATGATTTATTTAAAGTTTTATCACTTTGATAAACAAATTTTGTTAATTAAAGTGATAATTTGTATTTTCTCTATTATTGGATAAGCTTTGACTATGTTATATATACAATAAAATTAACTTGAAACAGTTTTGCAAGCTAAGTCTGATCTTGGGAAGTGAAGAACCTCATATGTCATAAGTATTTAATGATGCTAGCTAAACTAGATTGACTGATGACTAAAGACAATTTTGGATGTAAATTTACAAATAGTACATACGATTAATTTATTCTTAGCTTGTTTGATTTTTAATGTTAGTGTTTGATGAGCTGAATATTCAAATGCTAGAATTCTAGAAACTATCATATTTTCTAAAATAGACATTTGCATAATAATACCCTTAAGATTTTTAAAAAAGAAATAAAAAGAAAAGGATATTGTGATGATAATCATATTCGACAATTCTAAGTGTGAGTAAAATTATGTCATATTCTTAATTAAATACGTTTTTTTTTTTTAGAGATGTAGTTAAGCACCTGATCACATTACAAAATTACATAGGCGCGCCTAAAGCAATTAGCAAGAGTATTTCTCAATTATTATAAATACGGTGACTTGTAAAAAACTTTGTACGTAGCGTGAGCGCGTTGCATCCATATGATTTGACGACGTGGGCTTGCTGAATAGAGGCCACGTATCATACAAGTATACAACTCAACAAATAAATTTCAATTAATATCTTGTAGTCTTGGGCATTACTTCAAACTTCAAAGTAGAAAGTATCGGCCAGAACACTAAACAAATACTACATCCATTTCTTATAAATTTATAATTGCAACAAAGGGGTGGCAAATAATAGGAAACGCAGCTATTAATTTGCTTATTTTATACTCCGTAATATGAATGTATAGCTACTACTCCATATTAGTTAGTGGAGTATATTTGTACTTGCATATAATAAACTATTAATTTATACGAAGTACTCTCTCCGCCCGCAATTATCTGCAACATTTACCTAAAATGGGTGCTCTCTATTATTTGCAACAAAAAATTTTCTTTCCTTTTTTGGTAATATTTAACTATTAATTACCCACTATTATCCACTTTTTTGGTTAGTGGTCCCCTCCACCACCTACTACCCACTAACTAAAACCCACTCAAAACAAAATTAAGTGGGACCACTCCTTTTCCTTCTATTTTCAACCTTAATTAAACCCACCAAAACTCAATTAAAACTCCCCTAAAAGTTTTGTCTAGGAGTCCGCAAACATGTCCTTTGTTGCAGATAATCCCGGGCGGAGGGAGTATAATATTTCTTCTGTTTCTATTTGACATTCTTACATAAAACATTTTATATTAAAAGAGAAAAGCTTAACCATGAGTATCAAACGCTATACGATTCAGGCTTGTTTTGTTCACCTTATTTTCACTTATTTCAAGTTTAATAAATTCAGTTAAGTTCAATTAATTAAAAATAAGTTATGATAAGAGTTATTTAAGTACAAATTATAACTAAAATAAGTTATAATAAGTTCAGATAAGTAAAATCAGGTAAATAGAACATACCAAAGTATATAATAATAATAAAAAAAAAAAAAAAAAAAAAAAAACACTCATGTGAGATTTTTAATGATATACTTTTTATTTTATTTTTTTTGGTGTTTAGATATCACCTAGAATCGAGAGAGTAGGTCTAACCAGTTGAGCTATCCCTCACTCTCAACGTACAGTTTTGCTGACTTCGTACAAGATATATCGGTTTGAGTAAATAAAAGGTTGGTGGAGTACTACTACTCTACTAGTCTACTACCCAAATCTTTAGGATCTGGGTAATTAAGAAACATAGGCTCTGCCTTTGTGGTTCATTTGGTCCAAAAAATACGGGCCTTGGCCCATTAGGTTATAAACTTAAAATCTCATTTGCACGTTTCCGAATTCAACCACACGCTTCTTGCCACGTAAATGACACCAGCCCCATTAAAGTTTAAAAGGCCCATTTATTTTTTTAATGGGCCAAAAGTATACATTCGATTGGGCTCTTATCTAACTAAATTGTAATTTGTAAATGAACGCATTTCAAGAAATTGGACTTGAGGTCACATTTATATGGATTGCCCCTTATGTTTGTGAGATTTCAATACCATCATTTCTTGCATAATTCAGTGGGTGTAGTAGGATATATGGACACTTCACCGAACACATGACGATACGTCTCGGATCGTGCCCTACTATGATATGGTTTGTAGTGATTTGTAACACCCTCCTATCTTATCTTTTTCAACTTTTTTAAAATTAGAAAAGTTAAGTAAAGTAAGATAAATAAGGTAATAGTTAAATAATATGGGTGTCTTTATATATAGTTCATTGTTATTTGTGAACTAAAATAGTATTATGATATTGTTAATATATTATAATGTGATTTAATGAGATGACCGAATGGCAAATATGTGGTCAAATTCTTTTTTTTAAGTATATTATATGAATTTTAACATGTCGTACTCATGTCCCCTATTTTGATATAGACGTTTTCCCATATCTATTTTGTACCAATATCTATATCACTACCCGTTTTTGTGCAACTTAACTTGGGTTTATATGTTGTCTTATACTAGATTCATGTTTAATTTACTTACCACTTGAAATAGTAAGTTTAGGTAAAGATAAATTTTGATAAGTTTACACAAGTTTATGTAATGTTCCTTATACCTTGTCCCAAAAAAAAAAATGAAACGTTGCTTATATAATAAATAAATACCTCATAAATTAAGAAGTATAATCGTGTACAATTGTATTTTTAGATGAACTAATTGTGAAAAAAATGATTTAGAGTTTACAATCCAAAATGATGCGCCTAGTTTATACAAGTATACTACTTCTAGCTCATTTTACATACCCCATTCGATAGTAAAATGTGATTGGCTAAATTTTTTGTGTTAGTACAACAAAAGAAAAATTATTTTTCGTATATAGAGGCCTTCCAAAGGGTGATCAGTGAGCTATAAGTAAATGCATAACGAGGGGCATGAGGGTCATTTCACAAAAAAATATATATTTTGAATTTAGTAGTATCGTTGGGTGATCAACAGTATTACTGGATGATCAAATAGAACCATTAAACATTCAGTGGTACTATGTATGTATTTATGTATGTAGTGATACTATATATTTATTCAGTGGTACTAATTACGTGTATAAATAGTATCACTACATAATCAATGGTATTATATAAGCTTTCAGTAGTACATTTAAAAGTAGTCCTAATTATCCATCTCTCTCCTCCTTTTTTTCACCCCCATGTGCTTTTCAATATTTTAGTAGTTGTTATGCATTTGCAAATACTATCAAACCTACATTAGTACTTCCTCTTATATACATACTTTTTGTTAGCGTATTTTCCAATCATAAACATGCAAACTAATTTGGTATCTAGAGTACAACATGAAAAGCTGGAAGCATGTGATTGGTCCTATTTCTACCTCAAAATTCTATATACGTTTTGTTAGAGTATAAGAAATATTTGGGCGACGGACCCCTCATATTAAACATTCTTCAATTATTAATTATTTTTCCTACCCATAGTTAATTAATTTAACTAAACTTTTATAAAAATCAACTAATATAAATAGCTAGTAAATTATACATTAGTGACACCCTAAGTATGAGATCATTTATATTTTATAAACAATATGCATGTAATAAAAGCTAATCTTATAAGATGAGTGAGTAGTCATTCTTGTGATTAAGTGCTTGAAATTTTAGCTTAGTAACTTGCACATTTTACATTTAATTATCGCTTCTTTTTTGGTACAACGACTACTCACTCCATACTCAAATTTTTTGTTACAGTGTTAAATAAGGGTATTGTTAAAGAACCATTTCAACCAAAAATTTAAACTGATGATTAATATAGTTAAAGCCCAGAATTAATTTATGTACTCTATTATGCTCTTTGAAGTTTAAGCTGAAGGTTGAACCCCAAGATTAATTTATATATAATTAATTTATGTACATTATTTCACTAAAAGGTCTATAAATATTTAAGTAATATATTGAGTTTTGTCACTAAAAAAAAAAAAAAAAAGTAGCATATTGAGAAATTTCATTACTAAATTGGAAAATGTGTGTTTTTTAAGGAGTCGTAGATAGACCGTAAATGTATATATTGATCTAACCTTAGAATCCACAGAGTGAGTATATTGACATAATGGATATTTTGCAAGTAATAATTTTTTTTATTTTATTTTAAAAAGCCAATAATTTGAGTTTAGTACGGTAATATTCCTTCAATTGCTACAAAGTTCAGCTTCTAATCTGATCCTACATCCAATTAACTAAATATTTATATATCAATGTGTGGTATAAACTAACCTGTTATTAAAAATCTGATTGCTAACAAGAAATTATAACCAAGTTGTAATTATGAATAATATTTTAAATTAATAATTTAATCTAATGTAGACTTTACACAATATCTGTAAAAAGGCTTCTTAGTTAGTTAGTATAATATATTTGATTATATGTTGAGAGTGGATCTAACGTTTAATTAATCTCTAATGTTAGCGTAAAGAGCCACAAGAATAAAATGTTAGATAATATTCCTTATTTTGTTTATTGAATTTATTAAGCAAAGGACGAAACAAGTTAGGTAAGTGTAACGTGGGTTTGTGCCTGGACTTCTAAAATTGGGGGTCACCTCATCATGTTGGCTATCTTAGCTGAAAAGTTCAAATGTATGTTGATATGCATGTTGTCATCTTTTTAACGAGTACTTCGTATATAATGATCCCTCCGTTTCATAATTAACAACTTCGTATATAATAATCTCTTCGTTTCATAATTAACATCATTTCATACCTATTTTTATTTAAAAGTTGATTTAATTAAGTATAGCACATACTTATATGTTGTTGAATGGGGAAATTTTACCATAAAGGAAATGAGTCAAACTTAATGATATGAATTGAATGCAAGGCCCATTATGCTCATTTTGAATAAATAACAAAATATCTAAAAAATTATTAAAGGAGTTTGTTAACATGACACAATATGTAGTACTCTGTATTATCTATGGAAGATCAGCATGCATGAACTCAATATGACGACAACATTTTCTTAATCTTATTTCAAGCACAACTTAATAGAGCTCGAGGCCCGGTAACACTACACATCACATGGGTCTTGATAACCCGGCCTACGCCCAACTCTAGACAGAGGGAGTAGTAAGTCGTACGTACAACGGTACAACTGTACAAGTACAAAATTAAAAAATTAAAAAATTAAAAAAAAAAGGAGGCCAGGCCAATAAATGACGAAGGATATGGATATAATGAAAGGAAATAAATAATTTAATAAAGATAGTAAAAGGGCCGACATATAAGGGAATGGGAAGAAGATGACATAAGTTAGGTACACTATCTGAGCGTAACTCCAAGCTACCAACCATCACCCACCACTCTCGATCATCATCACTTCCAAGTTCCAACACTCCAAATCTACTCTTCTACCATCACTCTTTTTTTTTTCTTTTCTTTTCTTTTTTTTTTCTTTTTTTTTCGGCGTACGATTTAGAGAACCACAAATATGAGTGATGAGAATCGATATCAGGATTATTAAAACTGGGAGAAAAGCTTTATCTCCTTGAGTTATCTCTCATTCTCAGTGCTCCAATCCGTACTTCCATACTTTTTAAAATAGAATTTTTTTTACGGGCATTATTATTATTATTATTATTATTATTATTATTATTATTATTATTATTATTATTATATTGTTTTTTGACTTTTTGAAGTGTTTGATTCATATAATTAATTACAACACTTATTACAATTTTGTTCTTTTATACAAATTGTTTAGGACTTCAGTTCAATTCCATTAATTATTCGTTATTATAAAATAGAATATCGTAAAAAAAAGGAAATGTATAGTTCAAAAATTAAGGCTAAGTATTGTATCCAAAAACCAAGAAATAGTTGTTTCAAAAAAAAAAACCAAGAAATAGTTTTTAAAAAATGTGTGTTTGAGGTGATAATACTAATATCAATTAGAGTTTATGCTGAGTTGGCTTTTAAGTGTAAGAAAAGCCGATATATATCTTGAGTCTTGACTAGTTAGAGCTAAAAGCCTAAGGAAAATGCTTTTGATTTCATCATCATATGCCTTTTAGCAGATTTCATGGGGTAATTATGTATCAATGTATCATACCTCTAAAATATACAATTATTATGAAAAACAAATTTCTGTTGAACTTATTATAGATTATCGATCAAATCTTCAATCATTTTTTCGGTGGCTCAAGTACACTAGAAGAATTTTTTTTCCTTCGTTTGACGTGCATACAATAGTTAGATTCTTGACAAAATTGAAAAACTCCCTTAAAATTTAGCAATTTTTATGAACAAAAATAGTTAATAAAGAATTTGAACTTAATTAAATTTTATCAAATTCAACAAAAGCATAGTATATTTGATTAATTAATCATTCAGTGTATTCCCTATTGAGACACGCAAGGATGTACTGTATAAAAGTTACAAACCGTTACAATCTCATAAAGTCATAAGACGTCAATCTTTATTCGAATCTAATACTATGTAAAATCCAATCGATCGAAAGAATGTCTTGAAACTCATGATATTGTTTGATAGAATTGATTAATACGGGATGCCCCTTCTATCACAGAAGGGGAGGGATGGGGATCGAACCCTGGTCACAGGGGGAGGAGATAGTGGGACTCACCATCCCTCAGATCAACTCCTTGATCCTCATGGCTCGTCTAGGTCAACAAGATGTAATGAACTTAAATTAGGTAATTTAAGTGAAAAGAATAAACAAAGCCTTAAATGTTTTCGTGATTTGACTTTGTCATTTTCACCATGTGATATGCTCAGAGTCTTTAGTCTTATACCAAGAATTAATTAGTTAATTATTTTTTTTTTGAAAGAAATTAGTTAATTAATTAATCATATTAGTCTCTTCACAAAGAATTTAATTAGCTCACAATCCAGATGCATGCATGCTAATAATTACAACCCTGAATTGTCTTGCAATATAAGATACTCCAAAGTCTAAAAACTAATCTTAATTATCTAGCTAGGCAAATGGGCAATAGTAGACAGTATTAATAACCTTATTAGAGTTCATATTATTGGGCAGAAACTTCAAAAGAATTTAATTGCATATTGGTCCCACATGTCATATATATGAATGATAAGTTTGATCTAAAAATTACTTTACCTGTTTTAATTAATAGCTGATGTGCTGATTATGACTATTAACCAAACTAATTATCTGCATGCAGCTGTGTTTTGTATGTGAACATAATTGCTGGTTTTTAATTAATTAACGCGGAGGGTTAATTTAAAGCAACATAAACAGTATAATGTAATCAAATAAAAATGAATGGCGATAATACATTTAAATTGCGGCTATGAACTTGCATATTATGTGGGATACATGTCATTGAGCTTATCATGCAGCAATGCAGCATAGTTTAATTTGTTGTGCTTAAAGTCTAAAGGATGGCATCAATTTGATTCTCTAAAGCATGTTGCATGAATTGAGCTAGATATCTCTATTAATAATTGAGTGATATTCATATGTACATCACTTTCATTTTGTAGTCTTTATCATCTTAAAGTTATCAAATTAGAGGTGTTTAACAATAGCCTAGCTTGAGAAAAGTACGGGTTTTGACCATATTAAAAGTATATATTTAGACCAAAACCCGAGATTAGCCCAAAAAGCTCGATTAATTTCGACAACTCCGTCATTATTGTGAGTTTGGGTATAAAATTTTATAATATGGCGGACCTAACTAGATCAAATCAATTAATTCAATCTAACCAAAGATATTTAATTTTGGTTTAAACTCTTAGATTAATCTTAAGTTATTTCAAACTTATCATAAAAACAGAGGAAGTAATCCATATATTTAAGTAGGTTCAGATACTATTCCCAATTAGTAGTTGCAAGGAATCCAATTCCACAATCCACACTGGAAATGCACATGACAATCTTTCTCTACTCGATCGATCCTAAGGCTTTCCCTTAGTTGTGAGTGTTGGTACCCCACATTATTAGTATTACACCATCTCATCTTTAACTAACCAACTGTATGCTTTCTTTCTTTGTTTCTCAATCCTTCTCTATTCTCACCCCCCTCTTTCCTCTTTTTTCATTGGAAGTTGCTTACTTTTTTAATCAATATCTTAACTACCTACCACCTTTTCTTATCAATAGCTTATTATTAAGAATAATAATTACTAATTACGGAGTAACAATTATGCATGCCTATGTAGCTAGTTATATTACTTGATCATATCCTTAAATAATTCCTGGCTACATTTCATTCTGCGTAAGACAATACACTTTATCTCGACACGCAAATAAGTTCAGGTTGTTCCTCGTTATTATTTATTACATTAGGCTGATTATCAATTATGCATGCCTAATAAATAACCATGCCCTTAAATAATACTTGACCGCATTTCATTTTCCATAACCCAATACTTCATCATTACAAAACACAAGTCATTTCAACTTGTTCTTCATTACTCGTACTGTTTGTTACTATAATCATGCAACATGTACAATAATAAAATACATATGGGCTTAAAGTCTCAAATGATCGATATTAGGTATCTTCAAAGTTACATAATTATGAGAGGAATTAACAATAATAACTTGTACTTAGGAATAATATCACTAATTAAAGTGAGAAGGTATAAAGTTAGGTAGAGAATAAGAGAAAGACCTGCCATTGTTTGTGTAAAAAAACAGATAAATAAATTTATATAATAAGATTTGAATATTTGATGCATGTGGGATTATATAGTAGGCAGATGAGATAGATAGAATTGAAGCCATAATTCTTATAAAGTTTGGTAAACAGACAGTTTTGATCAGAATTTGCTGGACCTTCTCTGTCAATATTATTATTGCTTTATTTTCATTTTTTTGGGAGTTTACTGATGGAATTACTAGTTGATTAATTAATGCAAGAATAATTAAGATTGATCAAACTAACTATAGACAACATAGGCACTAAACTCGATGTCAAGTGTCTGACTTTCTTCAATCATTTATTGTCAACTTTTTTGTTCTGTGAGTACTAAACTCTACAGGTTCGAAATTTATTAGGCCACTTATTAGTCGCTTAAATTTAATGTAGAGATAATACAGAGTAATACTCCCTCCGTCCCTTTATTAGAAGTATATTTCTAATATTTATTACTCACATAATAAAGAGAAATAGACTTTTAATTTAGGGACGGAGGGAGTACTTTGTCTTATTAAACATAGGGTTATGCCATTAATAGCATGTTTGTTAGGTGGTAATAAATGATACTCCGTATGAAGTATATTAGACTTGTTAGCGCGAGTTTATATTATTTTTATAAATGTGTAGAGAGTCTCATAATGCAATGTTTATATATAGTAATCATACCTTGTTCACGTGCATTGATATGATGTCTACCCTTTATAATCAAAAATTTTAATTAGAAAGACAGACTATTCAAATTAGTGGGTGCGTATTAAAGATCGATGCTCGTTTTATTTGGTCAGCTATGATCGGAAAAAACTTTCATACCTATGGTTCCAAATGAAATTCCGATGAAATTTATTACTCTGTATTTTATATGAAAAAAATATTTTATTAATCATTCATATATACTTTGTATATTTCCAATTGATCATGACCGTGAAGTTCGTGATGATTAATTTTTTATTTTTAAAAATCAAAATCAAAATTGAATAAGCAACCGAAGCACACAATAATGCATAAGGTTACCAATTACACGGGAAATTCCAAATCCAAAACCCACAGAAGTAAAATATTGATAGGTGCAACCCTAATAAATTAATAATTGAATAATTCAAATAGTGTATTATTCACGCACGGTTGCTCTAATAAATAACCCCGTGTATAGAGTTAATAAACTATGGGACAAGAACATCCTAAAGTAGTAGTCATATTTATAACGGCATTTAACCTTATAGAATACACAAGTGTTACAACACAATAATTAGTATTTGGGCCCTAACAAATATTCGGGTTATTACATGAAATTAACAATGTAAATGTAATTTACGACTCAATTATTTAATTTTGTTGAATCAGCATAATCAGTTATCTTACGAGTACTTATCTATTTATGGATAAATATCTACCGTAGCTAAAAAGTAGTACTTCTGTTACCTTCTTTTTTTGGGCGAAAACTAGTTACTGTACAAAAGTTAATACTGTAATAATATTGAACTCATTTCTAGTCATTTGGGTCAAGATTATCCTTAAGCCAGATATATATGTTGTCTTTTTGGTGAATACCCTTCTAATAAGTGATTTTATTTTTCTGCTATACAGTCTTATACAGTATCAAAAATTAGTGTAAAATAAGATATGATTTATAATTTTTAAAAAGGTTTTAGAAACTTAAAATCATTAATATAGACTATAGAATACAAAACTACACAATATATAATATACGTATTACGTAATGTATAATAAATCGAACTTTACATATATTGCCAATCGATCACTAGCATGTTTAATTAAAAAAAATATGACCGATCATAAAACTAATGGTTTTAGTGCGTAATTAAACATACTAAAATTGGCAATACTATTCAATACTTCACGGCCAAACATTGGCGATCTTACAACGGCCAAACATGCAATCGAATCTCAATTAACAGTAACAATACATGTTCTCGATTCGATAGTAGTTGAAATGTCTATGGATCAATTCCATGTCACACAAAAGATACAATGTTGTGACTTATGAGCATTGTTTTCGAAAGAACATTATTGACATATGAAAAAACATGAGCGTTATTGCTCTTAATGCTTACACAGTGACATAGACTCAATCAAACATTAAGAACAATAGTTCAATCACAATATAGATCGAAAATATCGATTTGACATGCAAATCCCTACATCAACAACAATTTATATGTGTGGATAAGATGAAAACAAATTTTAAGAAAAACACAAAGATGTGAGAGAATAAAAGATTTTCTTGAATTCCCATTGTGATAAGACAAAAGATAAAAATCAAAAGATTTGGGACCCCTCAATTTAATACAATTTGGTAGGGGGAGTTAGTGAAAGCATTTATACCAAAACCTAAAAATTAAAAAGAAAAAGGGGTACCCTATTAATTCAATTCAATTTCTATGAACCCAACGGCCCAATGTACCTAGAATAAAAATACCCACTTTTTGTCTCACAATTACTACAACCTCCTCCATTATTTTTAACTATACCATTGATTTGAAACCCTAATTCACAACACGAACATTTTGTTTCCCCATTTTGCCCTTTATAAAAGAACTCAAACGGGCCCGGAATCGGGCTTGGGCTCGGGCCTGGACCCGCCGCATTCGACTCCGCGCTACTCGCGGTAGAATAACGGGCCTCACCCTGAAACTGTGTAAGCCCGATCGTCAACTCCAGATCAATTCCATCCTGACCCAATCGGGCCTGACCCGAACCCGAAACCCGACCCGTTGCCCCGTCATCCGTGGTGGTACCACTGTTGCAAGAATCACTCTTCTTCACCAAATTGGAATCAATCACGGCAAAATCTGGGCAAGGGTAACCTTTCTCGAAGTCAATCGTGTTAGAAATCCTTCCGAATTGCGTGATTATTGGCGGGTTTTTCGTCGCGTTAAAACCCAGAATTTCCGGCGAGTTTTTCACAGGCACGGTGGTTGTTGCGGCGGCAGCGCCACTGTCAACGGCGGCGTTGGAGTTTAATGGACGGTGGGTAATCGGGTCAAGGCCCCGGCTAATAAGCTTACGCTTAATATGGGTATTCCAGTAATTTTTAATCTCGTTATCTGTTCGTCCTGGTAATCTGCCAGCAATTAGGGACCACCTGTCACATAATAATTAAATTAAATATTGTTAGTTATTTATCCAAACAAAAAATTATTGATAATCTTAATTTTGGAGTTGAATTTGATTAAATTATGGTAGTGGAATTATTACTTATTGCCAAGCAAACTATGAAGTTTAATGATGAGTTCATCTTCTTCTTCAGTAAAATTGCCACGTTTTAGGTCGGGTCGAAGGTAATTTATCCACCGTAACCTGCAACTTTTACCGCATCTAAGCAAACCTGAAATAATAAAAATAATTCAATTCAGGGCTGTTTGTTACCATTTAAAAAAAAAAAAATCCCAAAATAGTTTTCAGTTTTCTGTTGTCAATGATGGATAGAAAGGGATGTAGACGTACCGGCGGCTTTGGGGAGAGAGCGCCAACAGCCTTCGCCGTGGAGACGGATATAATGGATGAGACGTTGATCTTCTTCTTTGGTCCAAGCACCTTTGTTAGTGTGAGCTTTCTCACAACAAGGGGAGCGTCCCATATTTTATGTTTGTTATCGGTTTGTACGGTGTTTGTTTGTATTTTTAGTTTCTAATATAAATTGGTGGGGAGAAGAAAGGGAAAGAAAAAGAGAGGGATTTATATAGTGAGGAAAGAGAGAGGGAGTAACAAATGGGAGATGATTGGAGGGTTACCCTATAGACTCGATCTTTAGGTATTTGACCACTTTTTGGTAATAAAATTATCTTTTATTTTTTGGAAAATAAAATATATTTAATGGTTAATAAAACAACAAGAAGTAAAAGTAAAACAGTAAAAAATATAAATAAGGAAAGTAAAAAAAAGGGGGGGGGGGATTTAGTAGGTAGGTCTAGTTTTACGTTGGATATGGACAAGTGGGGCACCAATTTAATGAAGTACTATTGTTGTAGTTAAATTATTGTTGTTAATTGTAGTTAGTTGGTTAATTAAATAGAGAATAATGTATAATGTATGTTAAGGTAAGGTAAGAGAGAGAAAAAGGAGAGAGAGTCACATGTAAGATATAAAGATGCAGTGAGTGCATGTGGCATGAAGGTTGTCCCACAAGTTAGGGGGCACGTGGTATTTATGTGTTTGGTCATCCTATCTTCTTTTGCTTCTTCCTTCCATCTCTATTACTCTAATCATAACATTATCATATTGCTTAAATATATGAAGTATATTATAACCCTCTTATGGAAATTATATTATACTTTTCCTACATTATGATAATTGATAAATACTTGCATCATTTATTTAATTTTGTAGGTGAATTGCATGATTCAATTGATCTAATAACAACTTTAATGACAACTAATAAATTAGCTTACCATGCCACATAGAATTTTAAAACTAATCTTCCTTCTAGCGAATTTATACCCCATATGTTCGTAATGCCCTAAGAGGCTAAGAATTGATATGGATTTGCTGTAATATAATATTTTAATTCATAACCTTGTAATAATATATCGAGCTACTTTTATTCTAATTTAGAATTAAATAGACTTTATGAAATATGATTGTGTGAATTATTTTATAACATTTCAAATTGCATACTTTTTGAATTTTCCTAATTTGCAAAACACGCATTAAACTATGGATGTATCCTTGGCTATGTAATATCTCAAATATGAGGATTACAAAGATATATTTTAAAATAAAATATTTGTTCTTTTTATAGTGTTAAATATTATATTAAGGGTAATGCTATATGCAACCCTTATAAGCATTTAATATACTTCCTTTTTTTAGTATTATTTTGGAAATTTATCGACAATTCACGAGTAAATTGGTGTAATAAATGTTAATTTAATGTCTATTCTTTTCATTTTTAATTTCTTATATGCAGTCGTAAGGGCTGCTTATAATTTTTTCCTTATATTAAATACATGTCAAAATAAAAAAATTTTGACCTGAAAAGTTGGATTGAAGCATGCAACTAGATAAAGATGAACCTCTTTTTAAAAGAAAAGGAAGTAGATAGTTTAACTCATCGATCTTTGTATAACGAAAACTATAAAACGCAAACCATGTACATGTGAAACAAGGTCTTAAATGGTAGCAAGACTATACCAACACAACTTCTCAATTGAGTATAATAGTGTTATATCATCAATTTGATCAATGATGTTTGGAGATGCTTCCAAAGTCAAAAAGACAATGCAAAAATTCCACAAAGTAACCGATTGCTAATTGATGGCGATTAAATTTTTTTTTAGCATAGTTGCACAAGAAACGAAGAATTCTTTCTTCAATCAAGTGGTATACAACAATACATATACACCCGCCGTTTTATGAATCCTAACGAAGATAAGTTAGTTCATACTTTATATCATAGAGCACCAATTCGTATGGAGTCAAAATTTAACATTAACTTATCTTTTTAAAAATTATCAATTTGTTAAACATTACTTTATACACAAATATTTATATTTGGCTGGCCATACTGTGTGGTCGGGGTTACTCGGTCATAAATTACTTGAGGGGTTCGATCAGGGGTTATTCGGCCAGGGGTTTACTTGAGGAGTTTGGTCAAGGGCTACTCGGTCATAGGTTACTTGTGGGGTTACTCGACCAGGGGTTACTTGTGGGGTTACTCGACCAGGGGTTACTTGAGAGATTACTTGGTCAGGGGTTACTTAATCAGAGGTTACTCGAGGGGTTAATCGGTCAGGAGTAACTCAAGTAACCCCTGACCGAGTAACTCGAGTAACCCCGACCACACGGAAAAATCCTCCTACTTCGTATCATTGTATCTTTTACACTTCTTATTATTCAACATAATAAAACTGATAAAACACTAAACACAAGTACAACTAATCGTTTCATGAATACTAAAAAAATGTAATTTATTCAAACTCCATGTTATACATAGTCTATACAACATGAAGTTAAATTTTTACATTCGTATTTATAAAAAATACTTTAAAAAAAAAACAAAAAATACATTGGTTGCAAAAAAAAATCTAGAAGTTTTTTTTTATGTCACAAAAAAGTTATTAAGATGTCCCTAAAATAGAAAGAACCAACTTTAACAATAAACACAACTATACCTAAATAAAGGGAAGTACGTAGTATTAAAGGCAATCTTACACCAAATTTTACCAACCTTAAACAGTGCCGATATAAAATGGAAAAAGTACCAACAAATTCTTTAATATACAATAAAGGACAAAAAAAAGGTTAGATCAAGAGTCTATTCTCCACATTAAAAAAAAAAAAATAAGAACAAAATATTGGGTTAAAAATTATTAATATTTCCGGAAAATGGTTACTCACTAGAAAGTTAAGTCAAATAGAGATTATAAAAGACATAGGATAACGGACATAAATATTAGTAAAAGTCAAAAAAACAACCCAAATATTAGTAGTTAATCAACGTTATTTGGAGAAAGTCAAAAAAACAACCCAAAAACAGGGAGATTGAACATAGTTTACACATTTTTTTTAGATGACATCCACTGGGTTGGTAACCCACCTCTCTTTAGCCAAGTGATAGTCATCCTTTTTTTCAGGAATTCCAAATAGCTAGATCAACTCTCTATTATCAATCAATTTTATCTTTAAATACGCGATAGGTACCTAGTTTATAACTGTTATGTTAAATTTAATTTTCGAGTAACAGCTTCTTATATTGAAGGGAATAAAAAAATTTGATTGGTAGAACATTGAACTACTTTGGATTATACTCCGTATAATCTAATCAATGATTTCAACTGTATAATATTTTAAAACTATGATATTTCATCCTATTTTAAATTAACTGACATATTTGGCTATTTGCATTACCAGAATAGATTTCTTTAATCAATGTATATAAAAACAAGTGTAAAAATGTGAACAGTTTTAATATCAACGTATATTTTCATAAAATCAACATTTTATAATTTTTTAAATAATTAATTACAAATATAAATGGCTAAACTTGTACAGTATACTACAAGTGTCCATTCAAATTGTATCAATAATTTTGAAATGAAAAGAATACTTATTTTGTAGGTATGGTATTTTTCTTGGACCTACCTTGTTATCCCCTATAATAAGATAATAACTCACATATTTAAAGCATAGTAAAGCCAGGAATAATGAAGGGGTAAAAACAAATAGTACTGTTGTTAACCCCACTTATTAATATTAAAAAAATAAATAAAAATGGGGTCATTAGGTGTATTATTAGTAGAAGTATATTTTCAATGACAGTTATTGGGCTATAATGATATAATTCTGTTAAGCACCGAATAATGTCAGAGTCATGGCTTTTTCTGAGATTCCATCTCACCAAAATCCAAAAAGTTCATGGAAAGGAGACAATCTTCTACGAACATTTGACTTATTTTTACAATGGAGAATCATGGTAGATTAAAAGTAGATAACTTTTCAAACAAACATAAATTTGAATTAATTAATAAATTAATTAATTTACATTGTAGCAGCTCGAATTTTACAAGGAATAATTCGAATTCTGGCACCTATATATCAAAGAATCAGTAGCTAATTTCTCATCTGAACTAAAGCAATTAGGTAACTTAGTTTAGTAAATTGAATGAAATTACTCTGCTAAAAATATTAACTATGTATCGAACCATATACAAAAAAGTATGGCGATCAATTTGAATTCTTGGTAGAGTTGTAACTTGTAAGAATTCGTGTGGGTCAAAAAATTTCAAGATAAACTAAGCGTACCATTTCCGTGCATTGCATTTGTATCAGCCTCCTGACACATACAATCTGGCATGGGGAATGTGTAGAGTGATGCCGAAGGTTTTTTCATCTCACACCCCTTCGAATCACTACGGTTGAGCATATCTTGCATCTGGTACTGAAAAGTTTCCCATCTGCATTAACATATTAAGTAGCATGTAAGCAAGCCAATTAAAAAATGATGCATCATGTGATAACTGTAAGAAAGTTCAGTTCATCAATCCTGTTTTTTGAACATTGTGGATTACTTTAAATGCCAAGAAGAACATTACGGATTAGTTTAAATGCCAATAAGAGAGAATTCTGATCCTGAGTCCATTAACTCAGTTCCAAAGTCAGTGTCTTCCTTTCTTTTATCATCTAACTATAACTTCAGGTTTAGAAAATATTTGCCTTTTTAGCTTCTGAATAACAGTAAAAGCTTTTTACTTATATAGAAACTCCACCTATGATCCGATTGTAAGTCTGTCACGACTGTATAGGATTATAAACGATAACAATGAGTTTCCGATTACCTAACATCAGGGTTGTCAAACAATAGAACTAATTTCCTTTTGTCAGGTATGATTGTCTTCGAATGCCCTCCATAGATATAACGCCGATGACCCATCAAAAAGTGGGGAAAATTTCCTCCTTGGGTAGTGATGAACACCTCGCTGTGAAGACAAACCGTATAATCAAGGGCAGCCAACCTGGACAAGTGGCCCTGCAATAAAAAGTTGTCATGCTTTCAACATGGCTATCCTAGCAGACAGATTTCATACAGTAGTACCATATTAGTACCTGAAATGGGGCAAGTTCCTCAGAGGTTGCTAACGTATCTTTTGTCTCCAAAAGTGGGAAAAGCTTTCTAAGAGGTGCCATGAACTTATCCTCTTTATAAATCATCCCAGCAGCAACATACACTACAGTAGTATTGTCAAAACCCATACCTCTAAGCATCATTCCTACCTGAGCAAGAAGAGAGTAATCACTTTTATATAAGGAAACATAGACTAAATTACAAATCATAATTCAAAAATTAGGGAGAGAAATTAACAAGAAAAAGAAAGAAAAAAATATATCCTTTTCACATTGTTGGTTTATAGTTAGGGCAGAAAGGGGAAATGTGTGGAATCAACAGACAGGTGTTTGTCATCGAACTGTGTCATACCTCTATTGGAGTTAGTGGGCATTTTCCATCCCTTCTGATTGCACCAGGCCTTATGACTCGACCCCTTCTATGAAATTTTCCTCTCCAGCCTTTTTCTCTAGCAATATCCATTTCCTGCTTTTCTTCTTTTCCTCCATCATATATACAGCAGGAAAATGCAACCATATCCTGGAAGAAGATAACTTTTAGATACATATATGGAAGGAGCTCGATATATCAGAAGGCATCTACTTTTCCTGACTTCAAGTATCAGAGACATTTTTAATGTCTGATCTTCTTGCCTACCTTTTCAAAGCGCAGATGCACTGAAACATACTTCCCCCCACTCTTTGAGCTTCTCTGAATCATTCTTTGAACCATGACCTCTGCCAGTGACCGTATAGGCTGAGAAAACCGCAGGGCTTCAAAATTTGCCAAGCATTGTAGCCCTTGCACCTCTGGAGGTACTGTGTTAGCCAACCTATTTGAAAATGGTGCTACACGTACTGCCCTGCAGAGAAGAACACATATAGGATAAAGTTACATATTCTGTAATATTGTAGCAGCATGTTCAGAGGAGGACAGAAGAAGAGACCAGTGCACTAGAGTAAATTCATACCCCAATGATAATAGTTTTGGTAGCACTTTTTGCAGGTAATATGTTGGACTTGACCAAGCCTTTAACCTCAGGTTCACAATGCTGCTAATATTATGGTTATACCGCTGGAGAATATCTTCTGGGAGCTGCCTTACTACGTTCACCTTATTTCTGAGAGCATATATGAAGAAATCTTCATCGAATATTTCACCAAATTTGCTGAGATGAGGAAACAAATACATGAGCAACAAAGATGACGAAAGCCTTAAATCATTCCAAGTAAAATGGTGACCACAAAAAATATATATAAAACAGCTAATGATCAAACTTTTGATGCTAACCCATAGCCTTGATGGGGTCGCTAACATAAAAAAACACAACCTCTATCTATAATAAATGCTCAAGTCTCATCAATTTATAAGGAAAAAAATATAGTTAAATGGAATTAAATGGAATCTTGTTAGATTCATCTCAATGTGAACTTTCATAGTTATAACTTGAACAGCATGGAAATGTTTTTGTGAGAATTATCTGGGAAGGAGGGAGAACAAACATTATTGGTTTACTACTTCAGCTTAATTATCGTAACGAAACAAATATGATCAGTATCTCAATACAAGATCATTGGGTGCTCAATCTTTCCATACTGCCATACTGCCATCGATACAACTACAGTCATCCTTAAATTCCACGAAATTCTTGTATTAGCTAGTTGCACTTTTATACACCAAAAGCTATCCTAGGGCTTGAGCACTAGTAGTTGATGCCGCATAAAGACATTCCCAGATAACAAACCATCAGATGTGAAAAAAGGCATGCACCTCCAAATGGCAGTACATTTTCCATTTTTCCATAACTTAATAGTAAAGCACTTCGAAATGGTACCTGGAATCTCGCCAAACACTATTTAAATGAAATATTGGAATAACAAGAGTTGCATTCAACAGCCCTGCCACTGCTACTGCATTACAAATCTGAAATTTGAAATTACAGAGAATATAAGAAATAGCAACTAAAACTTTATGAGAAGATTCAGATTTCAATCACAGAAAATGACGCATTAAGAAGAAAAGGAAATTGAGAAGAAAACATATTTACAACATATTATCTACCAAGAAGCATTAAACCGAAACATCTAGGAATCATACATTTGTTCACTCATATATCACAGATGCAACCGAATCAATAACATGCATGAATTAGATATGAGTTAAACCAATACCGTGACAGACATAACTTATGTGGAACATTATCAAACGGCATAGGCCTTTCGGTATACTTCACAAAGGAGGAGATTCTATGAAGAGCTAAGAGGTACTTCTTTCTCTCCTTTCACAGCACATTCATGAATTAAAACATTGAAAACAAGGTTAACCAATAGGCATTGCCTATGGAGTTAATGTCGCTTTTTATCCCCCTTTGACAATATTTCCGTCAATTCCATAAAGTGCACAAGGGTATGTTATCTTTTTATCTCCTAACACCATCTACTTCCAAGGGGCTGATTGAATAACTCTTGGAGGTTGCTCAAGAACCACAGATTTTCCTCGTATTCCTACAGATTTTTCACAGGTGTCTAAAAGTCTCCTACACATAATCCTCGGCATTGCTTTTTTAGGAGCAATTCATGGGCATATATTAGATGATTTGAGGTACTATTTCTTTAGGAAGGTCTTCCATCAACTGAAGGACTCATGCACATGAGCTATAGCCGCAATTCTTAGGGTGACCTTGGTCAACTTTCGTTTACTTTAAAATGGCAACGGGAGTAGGTAACCTTAGGAAGTCACTTGAAAATCAAAACACAATGCTAAAGAGCTTTGCCACCGGAAGAAGTCTCACAAAAATAAATTCTTGGCTTTTGCCAAGGGCTATTTTACTTTGACCCTTCCATTTTGTCTTACTATCGTGCTGAGCTCTCAATAGTTTTCACTCTACATGCAGGAATACAGCTGATTTTGAATCAGTATATGACTCTTGACAAGATTTTGTCATACATGAGATAAAGGATTCCTTCAAATAGCATTTTCACATTCTAGTCGGTTCAGAGTTTGGTGCTCCACATGTCAGCCTTTGTGTGTGTTTCCCTTCATCTTTTTGCTTAAGCTTCCCTTATATTTCTTTACTCTCTATCAACCTATGTGCAATTTTTTGTGTTTCTTACCTGTTTTGCTACCATTAGACTTCTCATATGTATTTGGCATTCTGAAATTCTCTTCACCAAAGCAAGCTTACCTAATAATTTGTCTTCATTTTCTATTTGAAAACAAACAGTTTGTAATAGTGTAATTAGAGAAACTTTGCTAGCAAGTGAGATAATTTTCAAGTAAAACTTGACCTGGGAGAATTGTTTTCCAGCTAAAACACCACGTCATCTAAAAAATTCTGTTTTAAGGCTGTTAGTGTTTAACATTGTACTAGCCTATCAAATGTATCCTATCATTGTTTATATACCGGCATTTTACTTCATAAAAAAAGGTTACAGATCTTCATTCAGCTTCAATTCTGTAATAAAAAAAAAAATTATATTCTATGTGGAGAAGCCATACATAATAATTAATAAAAAATTACAAAGTGAGAAGCAAACATACCGAAAGACGTTGCTGATTAAGCCCACCATTTGCTTCAATTATAAAGTATCCATTAGACTTTGGCAATTCTGAAACAAAAACAGTAAATGAGGTGGCAAGGGTGAGGCAAAAGGTCAGGGACTCAAAAGCAAAAGATAAAGGGGAGAATACTTAGGCTCTGCTCGCTACAACTTATTTAGATAAGTTTCAGCACAAATGAGTTGGTTCAACAAAAATAAGTCGACTTTTGGGGGGGTGGGGGTGGGGGGAAGGCAAATCAAGCGAAAAGTTAAGTTCAGTAAAAATAAGCTAAGGAGAACAAAGCCTAAATAAAAATTGGGATATCTGATGTTGCCTCAACTCATTAGACATAAGATTAGGCAATGGAATTAGCAAATGCTGCATCATACACATATTATTTGGTTTAAGTTGGAGGTACATACTACTGTGTGTGTAGAAATAATGAGGAAAATCATTAATTTAAGCTTCATAAGGACAGTGAAAGTCAAACCTGTTTCAACAGCACTGTTATTTGTGCAGGGTTTCCAGCCTTGCTGATATCTTGAAGGCCACACTGTCGTCAACTGCATTATTTTGACATAGAAGCTCAAATATAAGATACACATCAGAGAAAGAATCAAGGGCATGGAGAAATTGAATATACTGAATGGCGAAACAAAAAATGTACCTAGAATTCTAAATCGATAGATCAAAATTGAAAACCGGGTAAATAGAACATAAACATTAAGTATATGCATTAATTATAGCAAAGTTGTTATGAACAACTGAGACTTCTATAGCCATAAATTATATTCCGTATTAGTTAAAACTTACATATGCTAAAACTAAAGGTCAGCCTTCAAAACAATCTCATGAATCAAATATCATCGCTCTCTCCAGTCTGTGAGGAGACGATCTGTCATGCAATCCACTGCATTTCCTACACGAGCCTCCCAGATTAACATGTTAAAGAAGTCAGCAGTCAATACATGCCCCTTATGATACTGATTTTGTCAACAAGTTAAAGCATTGTCAGAGCATTATTGTTTTGATTTTATAAGAGTTTTTTTTTTTTTTTTTAAAAAAAAACCCATCAACTTGGATAGTTATAGTTCTTAAAATTTGGTTGTTCAATTTACCCCAATAAACCATTAATAAACTCGATGAAAAATATTCTCTAGATAAGCTTCCTAACCTAAACTAATGCTGGATGAGAAAATGAAAACTTTAATCATCATCCTATTTTAGTAAGCAGTACTTTGCTTGGTGAATTGAAGCTTTGCTCCCCTATTTAAAGGTAAATCATTGGAGCAACAGGACTTGATACTTGTATACTAGTTAAGCTCTTCGTAATATGTTTGAGCTAGTATAGATGTTTCTCATAGTACAGAGGCATAGTAGCAGCATGTATATAGTGCATTCCATCCCTCGAGGCTTGACGAGAATTCTTTCTTCTTCCTAAGAGTATCAAAGAAGAAAAGATCCCCTAGCATAAAGATTTTGTTTGCCCAAACCTCCCCTTCCTCCCACGACACTCAGCTGATCCCATGCGTGACGCCATATAATAATCTCATGAGTTTAAGGTACAAATCAAAGAGTTCAACTATTGGTCTACTGGAATATAGACCATTACACGGATCCAAAAAGCTATTTTAAGAAATACACAGGACTTTGTAAATGAAGAACATTTGGAGAAGACGTTAGCAACCAAGAGACTACCGATACCATTTCCACGTTAGCAACCAAGAGACTACCGATACCATTTCCAACCATTCATCAAATACCCCTCCCTCCTTCCTTTCTGCACACTTCTATCAATTAGTTTGAAGATGACCTACTTACAAGTGGAGGAAGAAAGGAAATAATGCACAGCAATCTATTATTCCAATTACCCAAATTATACCTCTTCATTATCTACCTAGAGAAAATACTTTACCAAGTACTTTGCACTAATACTCTAATAGAGTACTATAAGCTAACTAAAAATCCAATATATTACCCAAGTGTTACAACTAACCTCTCATCCTTGCCCCTTTAATTCTTTCTCGGGTTCACGAGAAACACAAATATGGAGGCCAATAGATACTGAGATAGCAACAAACTTAACCAACTGATGTCCACATCCCACAAATACTTTGCTGATGAAGCTAGGTCCAAGTTTCATAGCCACTCCATGACTAATACGAGACCGCCTTACATTTTTCCAATGTGAGATAATAGTATAACTTCACAACTTTCATGGGTGTAATTAAATCAGTATGATCCACTCTCACCTAAAACTTGCTCCAACTAATATACTATCAACAAACTAAAGTAGTCAATAATTGTCACCTTTTCAGTTTCAAGCTACACCAAACACTACACATATCGTTGCATAGTAATTTCTACCAACCAAACTAATAGCTAACTACTCATTACATAAACTAAACAAACCAAAAAATTAAATGCACATTTATAACCCAAAAATTCATTAAAAACAATAATTAAAAATGCAAAATTAAAGGTAAAGTATGAAGAACATACAGCATTAGAGGAGTGATTGCCTTGATCAGATTCCAGAAAAGGCCAGAGTCTCTCAAAAACCTCAGGACTTCTATACAAAGAACCAGGCAATCTCGGTTCATCAAGAACAAACCCACCACTATAATCAGAATTTCCCTTTTTAATCTTCAAACCCCCAATTCTTTCTCCTCCCCCAACTTTATTCTCCAAACTCAAAGAACCCATATACAGCAACATCCCAGTAATATACAATACAGGAGCAAACAACAACACCCCTTTTCTTCTAAAAACTGCTGCAATCACAATGCACACCAACCGTTCGACGAAATTCCCAAGCTTCATCGACCCCCCAACTCCTCCCCTTCCGATTCCTGGGCCGGAGATCAGCCCATTGGGCTTCATTCGGGACGGCCGGAATCGGGGGGACGACGGCGGAGAAGACGACGGTGATGATGGGTTGAAATTCGGCCCAAGTCGACTGTAACCGTGCATCAAATCAGGGGAAAGATTGTATCTTTTTATCTTTTTGGGGTGAATGATGAAATACCCAGAAAGATTAACAGGGTATTAATGATGAAATTAAATGGGTTAGCATAATTACCTTTAATGGTGTGAAATATGATGGGTTTTTTAGGTGATTGAGGAGAGAGAAAGTGAAGGTGAGTAACTATGGCGTTTAACAGGAGAGAGAGTGGAAGTCAGAGAGTGAAAAAAGGAAGAAGTAAGGGAGATACAGCGTGTGGGGACAGCCACCGACGAAGCAAGTGGAGTTGAAAGCTAAAAATGATTACTCTGTAAAAAGAGTGATTTTGACAAAAACATAAAAACAAACCATCTTAGATTTTGTAGATTATGATCCTTAATTTGGGTTTTAGAGAACGATAATTAATTATTTAGTATGGATATTATTATTATTATGATTATCATGATTGATTGGTTTATTTGGGTTGATTTGTTAATTTTTTGGGTCAAGATTACTCATTCAACTCTAGTGTTTGGATGTTGGTAAAATTTGTTTCTTGCTTGTGGAGGTAAGATTTCATGAAATATGCATGTATGTTGTTTTTATGTGATGTTGAAATACGTAAAAATTTGGTCTAGTTTGATCGGTTTGATTCTAATTAGATTTTATAAAATGGAGTATAATGGGTGTAATTACGGATAATTAAGTTTGAAATCGCTGGATATGGGCTATTACACGAAAATTGATGGAGCCTTAAAGTAGTTGTTTACAAAGTTGTGCTCGCAAAAGTAGAAAACTTGAAAAATGGAAATTATTGGCATGATCAATTGTAATATTTGAGTAACTTTTAGTAGTTTGACCAATTACTTAATAGAAAAAAATGAGAGATTGACAATGCACTTGTGGAGGGCTTGCTATAACACTCTACCCAAATTTTGACAAGATGACAAGCGGATGTATATAAAGGGACATATAGGCACTCAACCAGGCACCAATATGAGATGAAACTGAGAGCATGAGAACCAAGTATAGTGCATTGTTCACTCTCCATAGACCTAAAAACATCCCAAGACATTTGACTAAAATTGATGCTAAATCTTCAAATTAGGTTGCTCTTTACACGAACCAAACATTATTATAGCTGCTTAAAACATGAGCATTAGGTTGCTCTTTACACGAACCAAACATTATTGTAGCTGCTTAAAACATGAGCATGCTACGTTAGCACGCTGCCGATCATTTCATCCTTGTATAGTCAAGATACATTCTCCATACATGGCTCTTTTGGTTGCACATTTAAAATAAGGGGAAATGCAAAAAGGGAAATTCAAAATACAAGAGAATTTCCATTATTTTTACAAAATATGGGAAATAAATTATCCCTCTTGATAATTTTAATTTCCCATAAATATTAATCACACCGAACGATGCGTGATTTTGTCATGCATTCATAACTTAATACAATTTTAAGCAATATATTAATTAGTTAAACGTCCCGGGGCGCTTGTTAGCAAGATCCATTTCTAGGGGTGTCCGTTCGATTTTCGGTTTGGATTTAGGCCAAATCCAATCCGATCCGAAATATAATTCGGTTTTCAATTTTTCAATCCGATCCGATCCGAATTACTCTCTCGATCCAATCCGAATTAAAGTTCGGTTATTTGGACCCGGTCCGAAAATCCGAATTAAAGTACGTTAATTTATAGCGTCTAATAGACTAGTACGAGAATATAAAAATAAGAATGCAATTATAAAAATAATATTTTGTCCAACCCTTAATATTAATACAAATGGAAAATAGTCATAATTAACATAAATTGTTTAACATCAAGTCAAAATAATTGTTCAAAATAACTAGTACAATTAAAAGGCAACACCATTAGTCCATTACAACAATTACTCCATGCACTAAATATCAATAACAAGCCGCAACTTTCAGCAGTTTAAGACTTAAAATAGCAACAACTTCCATAATATACATGCTTAATTCTAAAATTCGATTTTCGGTTTTGTTTGGATCCGATTAGATTCAATCCGATCCGATACGAAAATCCGGATTTTCAAAAAATCTCAATCTGATCCGATCTGATTTAAAATTTGGATCCGATTCAAATTGATGATTTGGTTTGGATTGGATTTTGGTTTTAATCTGAATTATTGACACCCCTATCCATTTCTTAATACCAAATAAACACGATATGAAAATTTCCATGAATTTTATTTGCGAATTATTTATTCATTTATTTATTTTTGAAGAAATGTGGAAATAATTATTATTATTCTTTTTTTGAAGAAATGTGGAAATGCACGATAGAAAAGAAAAAAAAATATTATTTTTTTGGATTAATATCATTTTTTAATCCCAACTTTCACCAATTTATTTTTATTAATCCCAACTTTAAATTATTCCTCAATAATCCCAACTTTGATATGGTCTATCATTCTTCATACCCAAACCGGTCAACGAAAGTCAATGACCTAATTTTCTAGGTCACTTGACACGTGTCAAGCTGTCAGTGGTCCAAAAAAAAAAAAATCAATTAACAAAAAAAGAAAAAAAAAAAAACAAAACCAGCCCACAACCACTGGCGGTGGCCCTTTCCTCCACAACCAACCCTAAACCACTGCCTTCCTAGCCCCAACCCCAAAAACCTCCCCAAAAACCGCACTAACCCCTAAACCAGCCATAGCCAAACCCTTGCGCCGGAACCGTCACCCATAAAACCTGAAACCACCCACAACCAAAGCCCACGTCCCTGAAACCATCCCATCCCCACCCGAAACCACCTGTAAACCCTCGAAATCACCTCCCCCACCCCCGAAACCACCTGTAAACCCTCGAAATCACCGCAGCCCGCTCCCTTTCTCTCTCCTCTAATTGCCGGATAACGCAATCAAGGGGAGTGATGGGAGGGTTTTCGGTGCAAGGAGGGTTTCCGGCAGGTCGGAAAGTGGGGTTGAGGGGTTTCGACAGGTCGGAAAAGTGGGGTGTAGGTCTCTGAGGAAGTGCGGCCACCAGCCACCCGACGCTAGTGGTCTTTGGTTTTTATTTTTTTATTTTTTTTTATTTCCTTGTTTTTTGTTTTTTAATTTAAATTAATCTTTTTGTATATTTTTTAACCAATTAGAGTTCAACACATGTCATATAAATTGTTTTTAAAAAAATTTGACCCTTTCTTCAGGTGACCAGTAAACCGGATCGAAGAAAGAAAATGCAGGTGAAAGTTGGGATTAATAAAAATAAATTGGTGAAAGTTGGGATTAAAAAATGCAATTAATCCTTTTTTTTTTTACGGGATAAAAGGAAAAAAACTTTTGTCTCTCCTTCGTCAAATGAAAAAAAAAAAAAACTGAAAAAAATAAAATAAAAATGGTCTCTCCTCCAAAGTCTAACTAACAACAGAAAAAAAGAAAAAAAACTTAGATTCAGTCGCTGGTGATGATTAACGGTTATAAAATAATTTAATAATTAGATATAATTACAAATGCTCTTTTTCTTCCCTTTTATCACTTTTCCATATTCAATTCAGACAAATTTACGGTCCCAAGGAAATTCAAATCCACTTACTGTGAGTAATCTTCTTAACTTGGCACTATGTTTATAAATTTTTCTTTTGATTTGTATACTGTTTGATTTATATTAAAAATAATCTTAGATATGATTTCACCCAATTTCAATTGGAATAATGTAAACCTAATTCTGAAATGATATTGTTCATTATAGCATGAATTATACAGGGGTTGCGTTGAATCCCATTTCCCAGCTTTGAATTTTTTGGGTATATAATTGTTGATATGGTTGAGATTGATCAAAATTTAATTTCTAAAGATTGGATTTTTTTGTTCGTTGATTAGTGGGGCAGGGTGAGGAGGAGTGATTGATGTTCAACTGGGTTTTGTTTCAGAAAATGGTATTTAATTGATCTGAAATTTATGCTGATTTTTGTTAATGGAAATATAATGACCAGAAAGTTTGGTGGTCACATTGGGTGTCAAATAATGAAATAATGTGCTACACTAAATATTATTTGTGTCTACTTTGTTACTCGGACTGGAATACAAGGGTTGGACATGGTCCCACGGGGTATATTGACTGTTCTATGGACACGGTCACACGGGTTAGTTTGAAGTGTCCATGTACTTGTGTTGTAGTTGTCAATTGTTTAGAATCTAACACGGGTAGTTAATAGGTGAAATAGAGTAAAATTACACAAGTGATCAATGATCAGGTTACGTTAACCGTTCTGTCTGCCCACGGAACTGAGTAATTGTTTTGTTTTCTTTGAATTATCATTCTGGCCTTATATTATGTAGCTTTTTATTCATTTCATCAAGTGAATGGGGAAGATGTCATGGCAAGATTTATGTACATTATAGAGAATTTTTGAAAGCATCATTATCTAGTCATGTACGTGTTACTCTGCAAATCTTAACAGATTTAATAACATCCCTAAAAGAGTTTTTGTAGGCTTGATACAAGTGGTTTGAAACTTTGAAATCTTTATTGGATGAATTTGTAACTGAATTATACTTCGTTTATAAGTTCATCAGATTGGTCAGAAATTCTACAGGTCATATGTTATATCATCATCTTCTAAACTTTAGTCTTTTATTGTTTCAGCCTTTCAGGTGAAGTTGTTGCACCTATGATTAAATTTACATTTGGAATAGTGTGTAAACAATCTAGGGGTACTACAGCTTCTCCCAGACTGAAGAAATTTTTTGTATGATCATTGGTAAAAAAATGATCATTCGTTAAGGATTCAACAAAATATATAATCCAATGCAGGATTTAGCAGGTAAATGCACCTTATTAATTTGTAAATTTCTATGCTGAATGTACTATGAAGAATAAGGTTGGACTTCTTTTTTCTTTGCCAGCCTTTACTTTGAGGAAAATGTATACTTATGCTACTTATACTTGTCAAATGTGTTGGACTCCGGTATGTAATTTGCTTTTTTTTTTTTTTTTTCTTTTTTCCAAGGATCATACCCGTGTCCAACATGAGTATGACCAAGATATGGTGAAGTAGGTGAAGGATCTGAGTTGCAATAGACTGGCATTAAGTAGCATTTTCCTCTACTTTTTCATTCCTTCTAGGTATTCATGTGCATCTTCCAGTATACAATTGAAATTCACGAATCGTGAAGTCTGTTCCTGAAAATAGTGTGCATAAAATGAAGTCTTTTTCATCATTCTTTCTATGAATCCATTGCCAACACATCAAAATTTTTGAGTGTTTAGTACGGAGTACTTTTTTAGTTTATTCAAACTATAAGAAACTAATGTTGGCAGGTCATTTTTACCAATATTCTTGGAATTAGTACTTGTTTGCATTGCTGCTGTCTGTCTGTTTTGTGGTGGTAATGTGTGCTCAAGTACTTGTTATCATTGCAGATATCGAATACCCTATCTTGGCTAGAGTCAGAACACAAATTGAGGTATCACCATTTCTGAAGCTTACACGGAAGCGATGGTGGATGTTAGTGTCAATCAATATTGCCTTTGTTCTTGTAGGCCAAACTGCAGCTGTTTTGCTAGGTAGATTTTACTATGCTGAAGGTGGAACAAGCATGTTTCTAGCAACTATTGTACAAACTGCAGGATTCCCCATACTCTGCATTCCACTGATCCTTATTCCATTACCGCCAAGTTCTTCACCTCCTCCTGATCCACGTACAAAGAAGCACATTGTTTTCATCTATCTTTCTCTTGGTGTACTCCTTGCTGGTAACAATTTGCTTTATGCTGTAGGACTTTTGTTTCTCTCAGCCTCTACCTATTCTCTCATCTGTGCAACACAGCTAGCTTTCAATGCAGTCCTCTCGTACTTCATTAACAATCAAAAGTTCACCCCATTGATCCTGAACTCGGTAGTTATTCTCTCCTTCTCTGCGGCCCTACTAGCTGTGAATGGTGATTCCAATTCACCGGCAGGGGTATCTAAACTGGAATATTCTATTGGTTTTGTATGCACTCTAGGCGCCTCAGCAGTGTATGCCCTTCTTCTGTCTCTGATGCAGCTTTCCTTTCAGAAAGTGTTGAAATCTGAAAGTTTTGCCGTAGTTATGAAGATGCAAATATACACTTCACTCATAGCAACTATTGTTTCAATAGGCGGACTCTTTGCAAGTGGGCAATGGAGGACTTTACACGTAGAGATGGAAAATTTTAACTCAGGACCTCCGTCGTACTTTATGACCTTGGTTTGGACTGCTATATCTTGGCAAATTTGTTCAGTTGGTGTAGTTGGCTTGATCTTTTTGGTATCTTCTCTCTTTTCAAATGTCATTAGTACAGTAGCTCTCACTGCTGCTCCTATTGCATCACTGATAGTTTTCCGTGAAACAATGAATGGAGCAAAGGTAATCGCGATGCTTCTGGCACTATGGGGATTTGCTTCTTATTTGTTTCAGAACTATCTGGATGATAGTAGAACCATGGAAACCCAGAAATCCACAGAAACCGATAGTAGCAATGAGATCCGTAAGGAGTCTTCTTGCGTTGTATCTTTAGCATGAGTAAGCTAGTGGCAACATTCTTTTGGATTTATTCCTTCTGTTTCATGATTTAAGTCACTGATGGAGTATTTGAGTGTAATCTTATTCAGTATTTTTTTTTACTTAATTTTAAATTAATGTAAACAGTGAGTGTCTTGTATAGTTGTATGTTAATGAAACTGAGGGAGTAGATTAAACAGACAATTGTAGTGAGATCCCTAAGGGTTTTATCTTGCTGTATCTGTAACAGAATTGAATGATTGGTAACATTTTTACTTTGTTGATTCAACTTTTGATTGTTAACACTTTATTATCTAAAACTTACCCTTGTCTTATTTTTTTCGAAGTTGAACATATTAGTCCTTATTCTGTTTAAACTTATTGGACCTAGTCAATTTACAATATAGATCATGGTATTTTCATAAAGAATAATTTGTTAGTCAATTTATGATACACATATCCCATCATTAGAGTATTTATTTTCATATATCATTAGTTGATTTACCTTTTTTTTTTTTTTTTTGATAGTGTCGATTTACCATATCAATTATGCATTTAAAAATCATGGCCATAAAAAAAACATTGCATTAAAAAAATGAAGTGCACAAAGAGCTAATTTTTCTTATTACGAAGTACAACACATATATACATATTGAAGTACAAAACAAACAGCCATTTTCCAGACACCCTTGTATTGTATTTTGAACCACAGTGATCCCCTTCTGACATTCCGGCGACTCTGCCAAAGACATATCTCCAGTAGACTTTGTATATGCACGCAACAGAATAATCCACCAAAGTATCTGATTTCCGAACAGGATCATGGAGCAACCCTTTATTCAGACCTACGGACAACTCACTCAACGATCTCTGCCTCGGCTTATCAAGAAGCTTAGAGAGGTCAATCATCCATCTCTGAAATTAAGCAATGAGAGCTCACTTTTCTGAGCCCAACTCCCTCCATTTCAAACTAACACACACCCATTCCGATTGCTCACGGACACGTTTCCTATTTCATAATTTATCCCTCAAATGGGCCATAATCTCTCCCTCTTCTCCACACTTACATATGGTTTCCCTCAACAATCAACACCCAGGAATAATTTAAATAAATTATGTACAACTCTAGTTTAGTTCTTTTTCACCACACAAAATCTCCAAACAATATAAAGCATCATCATCAATTGAAGCAATCTTGTTTGACCCGACCCCTCTCGACCACTCACAGAATTCAGCAAATCCCTCAAATTGTAAACCCAATTCTTTGCAAACCTTAAACATTCTAAGCATGCCATTATAATCCATCTGTTTACGACATTGCAGCAACAAGTTTTAAGTTAATCACATAGATCATTGTAAATGTTTAGCATATCTTCCATTATTGCAGGAACAGCAACAAACACCAAATCTTTATTAAGTATGAATTTTCAAATTCTTGGCTTCTTTTGATTTCACTTTGAGAAATCCCAATTTAGCCCTGAATTTACTGAATCTACACTTGCTGTTTCAATTGCTTTATTCAAATAAAAACTTAATTTTTGAATTAGAGTGGTATCAATTTCTCCATTGAAATCTCCCAATTTCTCAAGAATACAGCTATCATCACATACAAGATTTATTTCCTTCAACCCCAAATCCTCAGAACTTAACAGTTTGTGGTACAAAATTAGGCTCTTTAAAACTAGAGAGGAGTCTTTTGATTTCTTGATGTTTTTGATAACCGATTGGGATGAAGAAACAATAATTTCTTTTGAAATACATTTCTTACCAAGAAATTCTTTGAGAGCATCCAAATCTGCGGTAGATTCCTTCAACAGCTTTCTGAATTTGACTTTCTCCATGATAATGGAACATTTCTCCATTAAAACGGAAGCTTTACTTTTTAAAGCTTGTAAAATAGGCGCCATATTGTGCGAGAGTGTAAAAAGAAATTTTGGAATTGATTGTGAGTTGAAAATGATTTGTCGTGTACTGTGCTAATGGTATAATCGTTATATATAAGTGGAAATAAGTCCTAGCGCAAAGCCGGCATAGGTCAAACTTGTGTAGTTGGGTATTTCGGTCAATTCAATTTTGATTTCTTTTAAATCAAAAGGGTTTTTTATTTGTCATTTTTTTTGTAAGAAAATGTTAGCCGGTTAAATCAAATCAAATTCCGTCAAAGTTTTATATTGGAAGTAAAACTGCCATCTAAGGGTTTTATATTGGAAGTAAACCGATGCTCGATTGAACCCGAGCCTACGTGGATGGTGTTTCGAAAAACTAATTTAATATTGTAGTATATACGAAATTAATTTACGTTTTATCATGTTGTGGAAATTGCTCGGATAAATATTCATGGATTTTTTAGAAAATTAATGTTATGAACTTCAGATGATAAAATTAGGGAATTTTATGAAATTAATACTGTGAATTGTTGATGATAAATTTATGAAATTTTAATGTATGTGTGTTATTACAAGAAAACATGTGATTATCGATGGTTCAAATTGGTCGATATGGAAAAACCATCGGGAACCGCATTACCGACAGCTAACCATAGATAATCGGTAATCCGCTCGTCAATACTTCCCAAGTTACCGATGGAGTTAGCCATTGGTAAGGTAATTATCGACAATTTTGATCGGTGATAGACAAAGCTTTGAAAATTATAAATAACTAAGCCATCGTACACCCAAGGGGGAAAAAAAAAAGAAGAAGAAGAAGAATAGTGTAACCCCTGCCCCCCTCTAAGCCCTAACCTTATCCTCCACTACCTACAAAACTCTACCACCACCCTTTATAACCCCCAACACGAAACTCCATCTCTACTGCCATCTACGACCCCCACCATCTCCTCTCTTTACCCACGAGCGATACCAACTACCACCATCCTATGCAACAAGCAACACCAACACTTTCCACAAACCCCACCCACAAATCCCACAAATTAAACCCAAAAAATATTTGAAACTCAAAAAATTACACACAAAATAAGTAGATCTAAATACTAATTAAACTAAATTAGCTAGAAAAATTCTCTTTGGTAACACTTGGGTATTGCTTGAATGCACATAAAAAAAATGGAGGAATTGAAAATTCATGTGAATTTGGTAAAACATGGGAATTAAATTACCAAGTTCTCTTTGGTAACTCGCAATTTCCTAGGAAATTCAATGTGTAATTTTAATTCCCATGAAATACAAATGCCTACAAGAATTTAATTCCTATGTTCTCTTTTTGTTTTTAGCAAAATCATTACAAAATTACAAATTAACTCAAATTAGTCACTTATATATAATTACAACTTAGCAAGTAAAACCATGCTATTTACCTGAAAACATTCAGAAATGGGTACTCCCTCCTCCTCTTCTAGTTGTCCCCTGATTTTTTTGCGAAACAATAATCGCCATTCAAACATGAACAAATAGTGAAATAGGGAATATATAGATTAAGGGATGCTACCGCATCTCAATTATTAACCGTTGCCTAATCAATACTGTATAATATCAACAAAGTTAATTAATGAAGACTTCAACATTAGTTAAATTCTTGGCCATTGTTAAGATCCTTGGCAGATTTAGTTAGGTACCATACGATCTAACATTACACCACTCTTCAATAAATACGTAGCAATCGGTATCAATGCTACACGGAAAGAAATCAATTCGAACTCATTCAGATTGGAATGGACACACGTAGCTGCCGGAAGTTGATAGTTCTTGCAACATCGATGAAGAGGTAACTACAACCCGCAACAATAAGTATCAACATAACCGGCTGTATTGCTTAGGCAAAGTAAAGTACAGAAACGAAAAAACATTAGCCAAATATACCGTACCTCTATCTCAAGCTTTTTCAAGAAGACGAGGAAGAGCTTTCGCTACATACTTGCCACTATCACATTTCATGTTGACATGTAAACTCAAAACTGACTGAAATAATAATCCAGCATCTGAAAATCAAGATGATTAGAAATCTTCTTTTAAAAACACAAAAAAAATATTTACATTTTTCCACTCACCAGAGAATACTCTCCAAGGACCAGATTTTTTAGGCCAGAGACATTAACTGCAAGACTTTTGAGAAGACCGTGTGCTTTATTATTTTTTCCGAGCAAGTTGAAATTGACAGTTTCAAGATTGGGAACATTTAAGAAAGAGCACTCGAGAGCTTCTTCACCAGAATTGAAAACTCAAAGGTCTTGAAGTTGAAGTTGTTGCAAATTTGGACATTCTTCAATCCTGAGGAAACTCAGACACCGGAAGTTGTTATTGTCTCCAACAAAGTAGAAAGAATGTCCTGCCATTCAATCCCCTCTAGAATAACATTACAAAGATCAAGGGTTGTTAAGTTATGAAATCCAAGTTCATTATTATCAAGCCTCAAAATGCAAGAGTCCAGACACAACTCCTTGAGATAACAGAATCGCGAAAGAAAGGAACTAGTGATAGGATGAAACTCAGGAAACACACAACATCTCCAAGCATCCACGCATATTTGCTATGACACTCTATTATAGGCATACCAGACATTACCCGCCAATCCAAGTCAAGGGAGGACAACTTTCTCCACTTTGTTGATAATGTAGCCATTCTTGCTACATCACGCAATGACAGCATATGAGACGTAACCTTATGTGGAAGCTCACTGATACGATCTTCTTCCCCATCACTCAGTGTCAGAGGAAGCCAAATCTTTCAAACTACCATCAACCTGTTTTTGAATGGTTATGAATTCAAATTTAAACTTCAATTAAATACCATATTACAAGCAGAATGTACCACTTAAACAATAATTTTATACCTTTTTTGCCCTTCCAAAGTCCACATATTCCTTTATCAAATTCATAAAATGCAAAGTGTTACATAAATCATCATTCTTCAACAATAGACAATATATTTCATTCACTTAAGCGGCCTCGCCCTACTATACTTTCTTAGTTACAATGTATTAAGTCTAGGATCATTACTATATTATCTTTTGTGATTAATATATAAGTTAATAAGTATATATATATATAATGGAATCTTATTAGAATCATCTATACTATAAGTTCATAGTATCACTTAAAACTATAGTCACCCTCTAGCAATAGCCAAAATCAAATCACTTAAAAAAAAAACCCTAGCCACCGTCCAGAAATAGCCAAATTAATTACATAGAATCACATTACTCCGTAATAAAAAGCATGACTAGAAGAAACGTAGCATGTAAAAAAAAATTATACTTGTATAACGATGAAAACCTAAGGCAATCTAAGAAACATGGGTAAAAAACATGAATGCATATATAAAAAAAAAATAATAAAAAAAAATTAAAAAAAAAATAAAATCACTATGAATACTTCAAAATAAATTAAATAAAATAGAATAAACTTACAACGGAGAAAGATTTCACGAAACTTGTAGTGCTGCGACGATCTCTGATTCTCTTATCTCTCTAAATTTTTAACCAAGGCTAGTTCTACTTTTATTTATATATAGCGTAGAGTTAAAGTTGCTTTCCGATACCGAATCAAACTAGTTCAATAAATTCCTTTTTGTGTTGGAATTCGGTTAATTAAGGATATGTTTTACTAATTTTATTTTATTAGTTTTGAACTTATTCTAATCTATTCTATGTTTAAAAGCGTGCCTAAAATTGTTAATGTAACAAGTAGATCTGCACTAACATTGCACCACATGTCCACGTCATCATTAACAAGCATTGCGCCACGTCTTACCCAATAATAATTTATGTCATCCATATAAAAAATACATATATCTTTAACTAAGCACAATAATGGATAAGAAAAAAAAATTATGTAGCTTATAAAAAATGAATAAAGAGAATAGCTTTAACAATTCCAAGACAAGGGAAAATTATTCTATCTAAATCCGTTTTTTTGTACTAACATTATGTGTTAAAGTAGCAACCCGTGCAACGGCTGGGTCATACACTAAAAAAAAAAAAAAAACTTATCCTAAAATTCCAATCAATCAATTCAATACATTCATGGAAAGTAATGTTTACTACTCCTCTGTATTTTATTACTTGCTACACTTTCTTTTAGCAGCCACATTTTATTACTTGCTCCATTTCCCTTTTTTTTTGGAAACTTTTAATACAAAGTAATATTTTACTATATTAATATTTTTCATATTTTCTCTCCTCCCCACTTACACTCAATTTTGCTTTTTTAGATTTTTATTTTATTCTTCAACTTACCCCACTTCCATCATATTATATTACTTTCAATTATTCCTCCTAAAACTCCGCGTAAGGAGAAATAAAGCAAGTAATAAAATCATGGTATTGGGTCTGATCAATTTACAATATAGATCATGGTATTTTCATAAAGAATAGTTCGTTAGTCAATTTACATATACATACCCCAAAGAGTATTTTCATAAAATCGTTAGTTGATTTATCATACCGATTATGTATTTAAAAGTCATGCCTGTAGAATTGATCTTGCATTTAAAAAAAATAACGTGCACAAAGAGCTAATTTTCCTTATTATTACGAAGTACAATGGATGACAACATATATAGACAATTAGATATTGAAGTAGAAGACAAACAAAAATTGTAGCAATTTTCCTCTCCTGATATCCATGTATTGCATTTGAACCACAAAGTCTAAAGCAATGGCAGAACCTCTAATTGAACAAGGCTGCTAGGATTTTCTCTGAAATTATCTTAATCCTATGGCCTCCACGGCATCTCCTCCATATCCGGCTTCTCTCTTCGTCGTTGGTTATCCAACATGGAAGAACCAAACTAGTATCCTGTTACAAAATAAAGCAACCATGAGGAATAATAACCATGCTAAACTTTGTGTTTTTGCCGCGACACAAGATTCCGGTAATTGGCAAAGGCCACCCCCTGGTGTTGACACAAGAATTCATTGGGAGAATGATGATGAAGGTTGGGTTGGAGGGACCAGTTCAAATGCTAAACAAGAGCCACTTAAACCTGAAACTGAGCAGAAGAATTTACTTGGTGAAAAATTTTCTGAGCTGCTTTACTCCTCTGATTCTCATTATCAGTAAGTTTATGTAGTGTTACAGGGTTATGTACAAACGTTATGATCTCGACAGCTCTCTAGTCCCAAAACAATAAGCAATTCCTATATACTATAGTTTTGTGTCCTGTAAACTATACTATCTCTAAAGTTTATGCTAATTAATTAGGATTTTCTGTTGTTAATCAGGTTCTTAGGGATACCACCAGATGCTGATTTAGAGGAGATTAAAACAGCTTATAGAAGATTATCAAAAGAATATCACCCAGATACAACTTCACTTCCTCTGAAAACAGCATCAGAGAAGTTCATGAGACTCAGAGAAATCTACAATGTTTTGAGTGATGATGAAAGCCGGAGATTCTATGATTGGACATTAGCTCAAGAGGCAGCTAGTCGTCGAGCAGAAAAGATGAGGATGAAGCTCGAAGATCCTTATGAGCAGGATGTTATGAATTATGAACCAGTCCCGGATATGGTAGATAGGCTTGGTGGGAAGAATTTAGAATTAAGTGACCAAGCAATGAGTGCTCTTACATTTGATGCTATCATACTTGTCTTCTCAATATGTTGCATTGTTTATGCTATATTCTTCAAGGAGTACTAGTAAATGTAAATCCGTATGTATAGATTAATTTTTTCAAATAATGAAGCTTATATAGAGTTGTACAAAAATGTAAGATATTAGTCTTGATTATACAAGGTGGTATGTTATTGTGTTACTGATTAGAGTTCTGATATCGAATGGTTATAGCCTTATAGCCTTGCCTCACTTTAGAATTGTCAATTGATCGAGAGACGAGATCACACTATAACTCTGATGGGAAGTGAGGAAGTCATCAGTAGTGTTAGTTCAGTTTATCAAATATTTTAGAACTTTAGCTTATAACCATGTCAAAATGTACTTCCATATATAGTTCCATCAATAGTCATCATGTCAAAATGATCACTAGCTAATATTAAAACTTGTTGAAATAAAGCGCACCATCTAAACTATGAATGATTATATTGATAAATTAAAACCCCATCAACATTTAAAAAGAGTTACGGAGTTATAGCAAATTTCTAGCTCAAAATTCCCTCAAGAAAAAAAAAAAAAAAGTTCTAGCTCAAAATCCTTCTTTAGCTTCTTCTTCATCTTAGTTTTGATTTATTATACTAAGTACAAAGTTACTTGACAAAATATGATTCAAAATAAAATTCACTTCAAACCTTCATACCAGTAAAAGAATTTGATAATATCAACGACAATAATTTAATCTATGGGTAATATAATCCAACATTGCCTAAGTTAGAATGAAGTATTACCTTTACCTAAACCAATCTCGAACGACACACTTGGACATATTCTTAAATCCACCACCTACAACACGGAACAAAAACTATTTCTTCAAAAAGAATAAAGAGAAATTTTTTATGTCTTACAAACAATATCCTGTATAAGAGGGAGAGATAACTCAGATGCTTAGAGCTTCTTTCCCGATTGCAAGAGATCCTGAGATCGATTCTCATCCCGTCCTTATGAATTAGTATAAATTAAACGAAAACGAACAGGCTCATTGGTGTTGGGTCGAGTTTAAAAAGAAGACTAACCGAGGCCCAAGAAGAAATGAACACTAGGGTATACTAGCGCGTGAGAGATAACCTCTTGGTCCCTTACAGCTTTACTGGGTCTTTGCTTTCTCTTGTGTGCGAGAAGTTTCAGCCATTTTTGTTTTCGATTCTCTCTCCTCATTTCTCTTTCTTTCTCTCTCTTAAGCCATGGCGTTGAACAATGGGTTGCGATCTTGTGCATCAAAGCTCATGAATTCTTCTGGGTCAATCTTATCTAAGCCAGGTTAGTCGGTCTTACATATCTAGGGTTCTTGTAATTTCCCCAATTTGAAGCGAATTAACTCTGAAATTATACAATTTTATTTAGATCTGTTTGATGGGTATTACTCATTTTTTTTTATGTATTTCACACCCTTCTTCGTATTTTATCTCTTTACTTTTGTTGAATCTGGAAATTTGACAACTTTTGATTTATTAGGATATTGAATTGTATCTGTTTGTGATGTATGGTAATTAGATGTTGGATTTCTGTGATTTTCTCTTAAAATTTTCATTTTTTAGAACTTGTAATTGAATGCTGCTTCATTTTGATCATGGCTTTATGCAGCTATATGAATTTCTATTGATCATCAGAATGCAATCCTTTTTTGCTATAATGGCGCATTCGTATTGAGAATCTGTATTACATTTCACAATGGAAATTATATGGGTTAATGGATAGGTGAACTCAGTGTTTATTAATTGATTTGTTTATCTCAATTCTGGCTGTTGAAGGAGTTTAGAATATCAGATATGTGCATATTTTGGAGGTAGGTGAATGAGCTTTGAAGTGTGAATTGGTGTCTCAATCTACTGAGATTATTCAGAGCTGAAAGTGAATGCGCTTTTATGGATGGTTAGACCAAGAATGCGAATGTAAAGTTGGTTGTATTTATCACGGAATAGGTTGTGGTAAAATATGGGGATATAGTGATTCCTGTTCTACCAAGGAATGATTTCGTAACACATATGTTTGGTAAATAAGCAATAGTTGACGGCTTACTTCTAGCTTCTAGCTAAAGTTCAGCGCCTTTTTGGGTGGATTAGAATGATTGGTTAAGTCTTAATTTCTTGATGTAGCCTATTATGCTGATAATTAGGTTAGAACCATATCTGAGATATTATTATAGGGTAAAGAAGTCTGAAGCTATTATTGTTTTTAAAGACAGCTATTCAAGGCTTAGGCAGTTTACGTGGCTGTTCCAATGTCCCATGTATGGGGTTTATCGCAGTATCGTCTCTCTCAAAAAATCCGTTGCTCTCTAGGTGCCACCAATAAGTATACCTAATGTTGGTTGAACAAGGAGGTTGGAGATGCTGTTAGGTTTTATGATGTTAAACCTGTTGGGGATGATTGTATGGCTTTAGATCTTGGATCAATTGGATGTTGTTGGAAGGAGGAAGTTTAGTGTCATTCATTTTTGTCTTCTTGGGGTATTTTCCCACTATAGAATTAATACACGCAATACGCCTTGATATGTGAATTATTCTGAATGCTGCAAAAGGCGGATTTGTACTTTTGAAGCCTGAAGCTGATGCATGATTTTTTATGGGCTGGAGCTGTCTGGTTGTCAGCTTAAAGGCAGATAGAGGTTTGGGTTTTTGGGAGGGTGATTTCAAAGATCATTGCTTCCATGAGTACATGTTGATGGAGGGTTACCCCATGAACCTCGGTCTCTCTAGTATTATGTTATCAAGAGCAAGTATGGATTATGTCGAAAAGGGTGGGATTGTGGAAATAAATTTCGATGGAGTTGCGTCTTCTCAAGATAAACATTGTCAGTATCGTTTTGGGTTAATTCAGTTGGGGCTTTTTGGCTACATCCATTGTAGAGATACAAAGGGTCTGGGTAAATATGGTTTAGGTGTTTCTTTATGATGACATCTTGTCCTCTGCTATATCCTTCTGTTTGAGCTTTAATACAAAGTATGTTATTTTTTTCATAAAAATTAAACAAAAAGCTTTGTACTTGTGAACTACTGCTTCCCGAATGTGGAAGTGAACACCTCCTTCATTGGAGGATTGACCTTTTCCTGAATGCTTTTTAGTGGTGTGCCTTTGGTGGTTATGATGTCAACATGTTTTCAAACTACATTTCAATAGTTCGTAACTTTGTTTTCTTATAAAACTTTGAATTTGTGAGAATTTGTGAGATGGAGCTATTAGGAAGGGAGGGTAGGGGGGGGGGGGTATTAAGTCCAGATACACCTGATTTGCCTCTTGAACCAACGTAGAAGGCTATGAATAATCATGAAACCATGGGATATAATGGCACAAAAGTTGAATATTGTCTAATTTTTAGTCATCCTATTGTAAATTTGTTGTCTTTTAGTCTCTTTTGTTCTCTTAATTTTTGATGGTACAAGAAAGATCCCCAGTTTATCTAAGCTTAGTGATTTTTGTGCTTACAGCAAGCAGAGAATTTCACTCAAGTGGGATGAAAATGATGGGAGGACATGGTCATGATGAGCCATTCTACCTTCATGCAAAACACATGTACAACTTGGACAGGATGAAGCACCAGAAGCTGAAGATGTCCCTTAGTGTATTGGCTGCCTTTAGCATCGGAGTCTTTGTCCCTGTTTATGCAGTCATTTTCCAGCAAAAGAAGACTGCATCTTAACTTCATTTTAGTTCCTTTTTTCCTATATTGTTGGAAGTTATACAGACTACTTGAGTTGGCCTTGTATTGTAAGATCATGATGGCTTTTTTCATCTCACTTTCAGTTTTCTGCTTGGAATCTTACCTTTGCTAGAACTTGGAAAGGTACATTTGACAATAAAATTTTGTAATGATTTCTGCCGAATCAGCTACTATATATCAGTGATTGTTATGGTTGTGGTTCAATGAAGTTCTTCTTGTACATTGCATTTGTAAGATTTCACATTAGCCTTCTATATGCATTTTGGCAAGTTTTCTTCAGTGTTGATGGCACGTCAAAAGATTGTAATGGAACTCAAGATGAGACATAAAATGAGACACATAACCCAAGTTCCCAACACCTCGTTAGGGTGGTGTAATAGCATGAAATATGGTAAGATATATGCTTCGACTACTCTAAAACAGATTACAATGATATGTAATGGCCGACTATTTTGGTATCTCGAAACAAATCCATTTTAAAGCATTCTATTATCATAATTTAACTTCTGCTTTGATCGAAAAGCGAATGCAAATGCAAATGATTGAATATTAAAGCTCAAGTTTGTTGCATTACCATACTGGTTTAATTTTATGACGAGAGCATTTGTCTTCATATTCTAAGATTGATGTGTAAATTGCAAGTACCAACATAAAAAAGGGCACAAAACATAGAGTAACTAAATGCTTCGGAACTTGATTTCAACATGGGGAAGTAACCATTTGATTATGAAATTTGGAGGAAAAAGAAGTTATTTGTGAAACAAGAAGCCAGCAGACACTATTGTACACAACCAGACCTTGCAATCAGTCCTGAGAACGGCAAGAAAATTGCCAAAGAATGAACATCGCCAGAATTACGATAACAATTACTTAGCATCTCTAAGCCTTGTATTTTTTTTCCAATACTACCTCCTACTATTTGCTTAGGCTCAGCACGTCCAAGAGGATGATCGTTTAATCAATGGTTTCATTAGCTTGTCTTCTTCCAAGGAGATCATACCCAAGTGTGAAGGATCTTCTAGCATCATTTTTGCCACGAGGTATCCGGCAATTGACCAAGTTTGGAATTTCCGAGCTTGTTTTCCAATATATCTGCCTTGTTTACCATCATAGTATTCTGGCCAGCCGTCTTTGAGCAAACGGGACTCTGCCAGATCAATAGCTCGTCTTGCAATCTGTGGTCTACCAGTCTTGATGCATGCAGCCGTTAACAACCATAGAAGAACTGCAAGCAGCACAGAAGAAGCGATGGGAAAACAAGAGGAAAGAACATGTATGTTCAAACACAAGGTAGATATAAATGTGATGCAGAGTTGCTAATAATATACTTCATACCAACTATTACATAGAAATGACCAATAACGATATCAGTAAGAAACTTGAGTAATTACTATTTTACTACTATAAGAAATTCTGAGGCTTGTAGAGGCGTCCTGAACCCCGTGCAGGCAGCAATGCAGTCAGGGACTGCTAGCCTGCTACTGAAGTACTACTTCAGATATAATAGAAATCCAGCACAACCTTAACTGAAAATGGACTGGTAATTTGACATCACTATAGGAGAATACCAAGCATTAGCCATTAATTCCAGTTTATTAAACCTCGTTCAACAAGTCAGGACTCACGACAGAGTACTGGTTATTAGCAAAATCACTAAAAGGTACAAAAGAGAAATATTGAATATGTAGGCATGCCTCACACGGAGGGTGATTAAATTGCCAACCTATTCATTTGGTATGTCCTAGTTTATTCTTGTAAAGCAACCTCATGTAGCAGGTCTAAGGGATAATGCAAGTCACCAAAATACGAAGAGAAATTCTTTCTACATAACCATCAAGAAGAAAGCTAAAATAAACAAGAAAAAGGGCAAACCTGGCCAAGATCCTCCATTGTGGTAGCTCCATCTGGTATTCTTGGGATCACATCCTGTGACAATCCGCCATTCATGACTTTCTATGGCAGGATAAGAGATTTTTAGAGGCATTTCTCCCACCAACTCTTCCCAACGCTCTTCAATGAGATCCATAATAGCCATAGATTGCTCTGGAGTTGCAAGAGAACAAAGGATGGCTACACAATTGCCCAACGCAAACCATCGGAAATCCATCCTTGCTGGACTGACGTTTCCAATAAAGTAACCACCACGTGTAGGCATGAAATCAAAAACCCAATCTGGTATTGAATCGGGAATGACATTAAACTTATTCACAGCTGTATGAGAATATTCTTCTGTTTTGTAGCGGTAGACATCATTTAGTTGACGGAAATCAAGCCAAAAATAGTTTCTTATGTGAAAGCTCAACGCATGCAACCGCTTCACTATTCTTTCAATAAATTCCTTCCCTTCTCCATCATGTTTAAGCATAGCCAAAGCACATCTCAGTGACATGAAGAAAAGCGATTGAATTTCAATAGGATAGCCATAAATTCCCTGGAAGATGATCAGGTCTCAGAATATGAATGTGGATATTGTGTCATACAGCACAATTTTAAAAGTTTAAAATATGATGAAACTAAAAGCACAATTCTCAAGTCGTATTAGCATGTACTTTGATGGGTACCGAGTATTTTTCATATAAAACATATGTATTGAAAACTATGTGAGATAAAAGGTCAAGTTCATGCAAAATCGTGTATAAAATGATGCATATATGATGGTAGGTCATGAAAACTTATATCATGTTAGTAAAAATAGCTTGGTTTACCTACTTCTATCTGAATCAAAGGTATAGGCAACCTTTATGGCAATTTGATCAACAGATTTTCTTAGGCAACAAATAGTCCGTGGTGATGGAGCCGGCAAAAATGTTACATTAAGAGTGGAGTAATGATGATACACAGGGTGGAATCTTAAACATCAATATAATTAATCAAGAAATCAGAATACAATAAAGATTCAACGACAAAAAAGAAATAGAGTAGCTGGGATAGTTCATATTAAATTTTGAAACTGAAATTCCCTGCATGCATTGGACACATTTCATATGCCAGTAGATCAAGTCAAAGTCAATGCTCTTTTAAAAGGTGTTAAATCCAGTTATAGATCTTTTTTATGATAGCCATAAATATTTTATGATGAGCATCATATGAAAGAGTCATATATTAACAGCAGTAAAGAGTTCATAGATCATCTTACCATTCTTCGATCAATCATTGAGCAACCATCTGCGCAAAGTAGGGTGGGAAATGTGTCGAATCCCTCTGACAAACACAGAGTCATTATAAGCCTCATCCCCTTCTGACATTCCGGCGACTCTGCCAAAGACATATCTCCAGTAGACTTTGTATATGCACGCAACAGAATAATCCACCAGAAACCTGAGTCAACAGGAGCAACCCTTCCGATGGCACTCTCACCAAAGTCCGCAACGACAGTATCTGATTTCCGAACAGGATCATGGAGCACCTTGAAGCTGGCTGGCATTGCCCCTTCCCCGAGCTTAAACCGGTCAACTCTCTTTTCCCAAGCCTGAAGTTGCAGGGTCTTTAACAGGAAATTCTTAACTATATCTGGCTCACCATTCATAAGAAAAGCTAGTGCACTAGGCACAAAATCCCTTACAAACACCTGCAAAACAAAACATCGTCTCAGATTGATGGAATCAAAACAGTAACAGGTAATACGATAATAATTACAGTGATGTGAAATGAGGATACCTGATCATAATTCAAAACTTCCTCTGAAGCATGATCATAAGCAGCAATGGTGCCCACGGGCTGACCTCTAAAGTACACCAAAGATCGTCGAAGAGCTTCCCAAGCTTCGGCAACCATAGGATGTGGCTCAAAAGAGTTCCTAGTCGATGAAGCAGGGGTGTCGAAACCAGACCTTGCTCCAGGAGAGTACATATGTTCAAAGTTCTCTACACTCCCTTTATTCAGACCTACGGACAATTCACTCAACGATCTCTCATCAAATGATCTCTGCCTTTCAATATTGAGCCTCGGCTTATCAAGAAGCTTAGAGAGGTCAAAATCATCCATCTCGGAAATCGAGCAATGAGAGCTCACTTTCCTAAGCCCAACTCCCTCCATTTCTTCTGGTACCGATAATTCAAACAAACACACAGAACCTTCAATAACAACAAAAAGTCCTACAAAAATCCAATTACTTGAAAATCAGAAAATAAGGCAATATATAAGGAAATCAGTGGAAATTCTCCAATAATAAAGACCTAAAATAAGCCCTCCAAATTGGAAATACAAGATCTTCAAAGATTCTTTTATGTTAGCCCCCACTACCCCACATAAATATTATCCACAACCATGAGTCTATGAACACATGTATCATGTCTTCTTCACATATATCTTTATTCTTTTATAAAAATCAACCTAATCCATAAACATACCCCTAGCATACACTATATAACAACTACAAACTCCGAGGATGTCAACTAGCTTAGTTAGTAGTACTCGAGACCCTGGATCAAATCTTGTCTACAACACTATCCTTGAACTTCCTAAAACACCAACAAAAATAACCAAAACAATCTGCATAACATATGCAATTGCCGGAAATTTTATCGAGTATAAACTATATGTAACTCACAAATATCACATTATTACAAAATAAAGCTCCTATAACACAGATTTTGGTTTAAAATAATCAAGCAAATCAGCTAATAAAAGCAGATCCATCAGAAAAACAAAAATATTTAATAAACAAAAAAATAAAAGCTAAAAAATGCACATTAAATCCAGCAGTAAAAAAGTACACTAATAAAAGCCTTAAAATCAAAGCAATAATAATACGAGTAAAAAAAATGATGAAAATACAAGTGTTGGGAAGAGAAAAACATCAGATCTGTAAAGAAAAATGAGAGATCAGAAGAGAGAGAAAGTACCTGAGAAACGGAAAAGTAAACTTTTCCGACAAAATCAACGGTGGAGAAACGGCGACGGCCGCCGGAAAATGGAAATGGACGGCGGAGAAGAGAGAGGATAAAAAGGAGAAGGAAAGGAAAAAAAAGAGCATAGTTAGGTGAAGCAGGGATATATAGTGATAATGGAACAGAAAACTAGGAGAGAGAAAATAATTTTTATTTTTTATTTTTTATTTTTTTTTAGGGAGCAAAAAATATTTCTGAGTGAGTTAAGTGAAGGGAGTGACCGGGAACAGGGGATAGCCGGTGAGAAATGGCGCACGAGGGAAATAAGGGAGACTGGAAGAGTAGGTTGGGGAGACAAAACGACACAGTTTCAGATGGGTTAATCCACTTGGTTTGGTTTTGTTTCGGGTGGTTGGGTCCGTTGACAGCCTGACACCTTAGCTGTTACTGCCATTTTTCGATTGTTTTTTTTTTTTCACCTATTAATAATAAGCTTATTACGGAGTCATTTGTAATTTTGTGTACTCTTTTTGTTTCTAGTTAAATAAATTACTCCGAATTAAAAAAAAATATTCGGAATGCAAAGAAAAGTGTAATTAAAATATAAATATATTGTACTCAAAAATAAAAAAAATATAAATATATTGAATATGGAATATATTTTCATTGGTTATTTATTAATCGTGTTTAATATTACTCCGCTAGAGTTTAACACGTATATTCTAAGGAGTACTTTCCTATTTGTTATACTCTGTAATTCGTATATGTAAGGTTGAATCTTTGTTTATAAATAATGTTAGTGTCTTTAGCTAAATTTTCATTATTAAGAAAGAAAAAACATAAAAGAAATCATGTTAAATACATTTTCATGTTTAGCTTAAAAAAAAGATGCATAATACTCCATAAAAATATTTTAAAGATTCAAATACCAAAAACTTGGAAAATAAAATCAATATGTTTATATAGGATTAAAAAGTACGGAGCACTTATTTCAAATTTTCAAGCAAGTAATGCGTGGGCTCGTTTGGAGATTTGATGTATCAAGTGAGTACCCACGCAAATAAATAGACAATAAAAGAAAAAAAATGTTGTTAAATTGAACTCTACTAGCAATCAGCGTCTATTTCATGTGAAGTATATATAATAATGCACGCCATGCAAATGAAGACTTTTTTTTGCTTGTTTACCTTTCTATATTATTTTAGTTACTATATATAGATATTAGAAAACCTATTATTAGTAATATGCATCGTGTATAACATTGTTGATTGATAGGGGAATGACATAATTTGCGGGTCCAATGTATATGTGTTACCACTTACCAGAGTAGTGTAGTATCTAATTGTACATTTATATAATCACAATAATGCTTAGCATATAGTTACTTAGTTAGCAATAATATTCTTCAACATAGTGAGGATAATTACCAAGACTTGACTCACTCACTTAGTCGAGTTATTAGACTTGAGCTGAGATTCGAATCCTGCTAAATAATAGTAGCCTTTGGCTCGAGCTACTTTTGCTTTCGAGGAGTGCCTGAGGTTGCGGTTATCAGATCATTTCTCTTTCCTCCTATTCCCAAGTGTTTAGCTAGCCCACTAAATTGAATACTAGATTAAGAAATTGTGAGTGAGTTGATAGATATGTATAGTAGAACCATTACGTCCATTAGATAAAAGTATATGGAGTAATAAAGAATAATAGTGATAAAAATCTATTTTTGGACTATGCACATAAAGTATGTGTTAGAACTTAGAAGATGTACAACAGTTCAAGTAATACTCCTATTATGTGTCGCATTTATTTTCCATGATGGAATATAAATAGCTAGCTAGTTTTGTTTTTAGAACGTAACCACAAATTGAACTATTGAAGAATCCCATTACGTATGAAGATTATGATCAACTAGCTTGCAGACAAAATAGAAAATTTGATGTGAGCATTTTTTCCCCTTTTGACGAAGATGCGAGTATCTAAAATAGAAGATTATACATGCTAAATGATGAATTAATATGCTTTAAAAATTAATAAGCTCAATAAGTTTGTCAACGTGTCTTTTAGCGATAATATTATAATGCATGGTAGATAGTTTACATAAAGTTGTTAATGGACAATATCGAGCTGACTCCCATTGTTTGACTTTTTATTAATGATAATTAAAAATCATTATAGTTTTATAGTTTGAGAATATTACTTAAAAATAATTCAACCACTTTTCACATAATAACATTTATTTTTATATAATAATTTTAAAACTATGATCAAATATAGACATATAGTACAATTAATTAATTATATAGGAGTCGAAACTTCGCAACTTAAACATATGAGGATTTTCTTTAATTTGTTCTTAAGATGTTCAAATCCTTTTCAAGGTTGAAGTAAAGGAAAGATAAAAGGATGAAAGAGACCTATGAAAGATTGAAAGGTAATACCACTATAAATATTAAGTTTATTAGATGAAATTTTCACGTCATACATCAAAGGAAATGAAATCGTTGACGCAAATAAATCGAACATTTGGCTTCCAATTAGGAATCCTTCCTTATTCCTTGGCCCCGCTAAACACCCTCCGTTTAAAGTTGGATTATTGGAGTCAATATTCCCACTCTATCTAAACTTGACCTTGACTTATTAATACAAAATGTTTTAGACTAATGTGTGTATATTTTTGTAGCCACAATGTTTGCATGTAGGCCTTTAGTACTTTTCCTCACATCAATAGGTATTATGAATCCATGAAAAAAATCGGTCATTATTTATTATCGGTATAATTAACAATGTGATATGATTGATTTAACATACCATTCTTAAGACCGCATATACAAAAAATTAATATAGTGTTTAATTACTTTATCTGAATTTCACTTATCTTATTCGGAATATTATTTCATCGATATCATAATCCAGAGTATGTAATATTGTTGAAATAGTGGAACAATTATTCCTTGTCATCTACCGTAAAAGATTAAAACTTCATGAATATTTGGTTTTTGTTTGATATAGAAAAAGACAATCAATGAATAGTCCGTAATTGAGAGGTCCAAATGCAAGATTCCGTGCAAAAAATCAGCAGAAAAAGTCAGGATTATTGATAAATAAGATGTGAAAAGGGTCAACATTGGATTATTCATATATTTAAAGGGATAATGCGCCATGCATCGTGCGTTAACATTAAATTTTGTTGCACGGAACACTTCTCACAAGGCCATCCCACTTGCTCGTAGACTACTATAGTACTTTCTGAAAGGGATTTTTAATTCTACTTCCTGTTTTTGATGTTTTTAAATAAAATTGAAATTTAAAAGTACAATTGTTGCATAGTGTACGTTATGGTACATTAGCTATATACAAGATCGACTTATACGGAGTAGCTTTCACGCAACTTAAGTGCTCCATCTGTTTCATAATAATAATTGAGATATTTGACTTATTTTTTAACTTTAACTTTCAATATATATTTATTATGTATTAGTAAAAGTAATAAAATTTTAATACTTGAATATCATATATTAAGATAAGATCTAACAATAATAATTTATTTATTACTCCGTACTACTATTTTATTTTTATATTACTCCATATAAAGTAAAATAGATGGTCAAAGTTATAATAAAAATCTTTAATTATTATAGAATAAAAAGAGTATATTTTATATGATATGGTAAATTATCTAAAATACTCCGTAACAAAAGGCAAGAATGAGAGTTCCTTATTTCTTGTTTGTTTATTTATTATCATACAGTTACATATACAGTCATAGTTACATTGTTGTTGCTGCAATGTATTTTTAATGCCGTAGTCCGTACTATAGTATTTTTAATATTTCGCTTTGATAACGTAAAGCTTGTTCTTATAAATGTTATAATTCCCACTACAAACTAAAGGCACTAGCTCTTTGTGATAGATACTTCATATCCAATTAAGTATTTTTAAATTTATTGTTTTTGTTTTATTTATTTATTTATTTAATTATTTTATTTGATTTTATTTATTTTATTTTATTTTATTTTTATTACAAATTAACATACATCATTGAGTTAAGTTGAGTGTTATTAAAAAGAAGATAATAAAATAAAACGAGCGAGAGGTGGAGGTCTTATCCGAAGCATATTGGAATTTTCGAACTCATGCATGCTGATTGCTTATTGCAATGTTGTTGTTGTCATCTCAACTATAAAATTAATTATTCTAAACAAATCACAGAAAATGCGAATGTATTATTTATACATTATTATTATATATGCATGCTTAGGTTGGAATTTCATTGCAGCTCATGCCATGCCAAAAATGCCAGACAATTTTTTATAACACTATTATTACTCCGATCCGTATTACTAGTTTACTACACTATAGCTTAAATAAAGCATTCGAAGAAGTATATGAGATATTCAAACTATGCCAAACGGGTTGGAACTTGGAAATCCGGATATGATCCACGATCCTATTATCACGATCCATGTTACTCTGTATCAAGATTCTCTGCGTTGTATTTCATTGTCTTAAAGCATTTAAATTCGTAAACTTACCTCCTCGATCTCCATGTTCAAATGAAAAATGCATTTGATATTTACTATATCCGTTATATATTATGTGCAACTTTTGAATTTCTTATATGTAACGGATGAAGGTAGTACATATTTTGTTTTCCTTAACTAAGGCTAAGTTAGCTGTAGAGTGGAGGAGTATGTGGAATCCATCTTAACTTCTTAAGTTTTCACTAGAACTAGAAAAAAGGAAAATAATAAAAATTACACAGTAGGAAATTTGTTTGATTGCCTGTAAATAAATTTAAAGTCAAACATATAAGTTTGGAATTTAGTGCTAAATAGTTGGGCCATGGCCCATGGAGGCAAATATCAGTACACCACAACCATACGGTCATACGTACGGTTCACGTGACAGGTCATTATTTATATTTTTTTAAAATAATTTTTGACAAAAATAAATTCAAATGGAGTAATATAAAATTTTCAGACAAGATAATCTTTTTATCAAAAAAATTTCATACGGATTTTTTTTTTTATCAAATACTTAGTTACAAGAAAATTGGTCCATTAATTATTTTCATATCTAATTGCAATAAATTGACAATTGCCAATTGATATATACGAAGTATAGTTTAATTTATAGATAACGATATTCCAGAAAATTAGTTGCGCAATTGATAACAAAAGTATCATGTGAAGCACAATAACAAAAATAGCTTCATAGCTTAGCTTGATTGATAAAATTAAATAGGTGACCTTGATTATATTAAAATTGCGGTAGGTCGGCTTAATTGAATAAGCTAAAAGAGCATGATTGTCGAAATAATTATGTTGATTATGTATTGAAAATGAAATCTCGACTGTAGCTGTTTAATCATGCATGATTTTTGCTGTTAACTTACGCCAAACTAAACTCAATTTGTACGGCATTGGAGCGTGTTCCGCACTTAAAGTTTTCGTGCTTCACCCTTTACTAGTCCTTTTATAAACTGTCTAATTTTTACGTAAATTAGAATGAGAATGAAAATATTTAATTTGGAGTTATTTTGTTTGTAAAGTGTGGGAAAAAAATAATTATAATTATTCTTATAAACTAGCAAGTTATCAAGATATGTTCACATGTGATTTCAAGTTCAAAATGCTTAATCGTCAGGCCACTACTTGTGATCAATGTATGATAAGCTTAATTTTGATAATGCATACATTAAGCATATATAGTGGAAGCTATATTTCTCTCCTCGGAAGGGACCTTTCACCGGGGTCATTCGGGGGCCAGTCGAGGCCCGTTGGCCCCCCGTAGCTTATTGTAATTAATTAGTTAATGAACTTAAATATTAACCTATATTTACTTATAAAATATTAGAATATAGTAATTAGTTTTGAGGGAGAGGTGAAAGATTTAAATCTCAGCCCCTCTAATATTTTTTATCAAGATTCGCCACACTGCTCTCATGGTACTCATATTGGACACGCGTTGATCAACTATTAGTATAAAGATTATATTGCATAAATGTGGCACCTAATAATAATGAAATGTAAGTTAAAGAGCTCGTTATCGTCCATATGACCATATCTATGTTACTCCGTACTTGTATTAATTATTGCATCGAAAATCTAACATGCAATGGCTTTTGAGGCAGAATGGAAATGTATGGAGTAATAACATATATATAGATCGAGTGATGGCACATGCCCCAACTTGCTCAAGAGTGGATCCACCGTTTAAAAAAAAATGATTTAGAGTTAAAATTTACCATTATCTTAATTACCTTATGATTTAAAGTTTTGATTATTCACGTACAATTATTGGCTTTTTCTGATTTAAAAAAAAAAATATTATTAGCTTTTTCTAAAATGCTTTATTAATTAATAGTATATATATACTGTTATACTTCGCATATGATAGTCCAATACGAAGTATCATACTTATAGTATAATTTGGCTTTTTGCACCAATACTATATTAATTTACTTTGACCATTTATATATTTTATAGATTTAACATAGTTAAAAAGATATTGATGTCACTAAGTCAAATAGTGCTGAATAATGAATCTTAATGTACATGTTCAAATTAAAACATCAAAATTATGAAGAATCGAAAAGATAAATTATCAATAGTGTGGAGTCATTGTTGGTCGGAATATATACTTGATAACTGAAATGAATACATGCATGCATGCATGGATGCCTTAGCTTACAGTACATGTATGTGTCTTTTAAGTCATCGCGCACTCATCACTTGAGGAATGTTATTGTTACCATTGCATGTGATTTAGTAAAAAGGAATTGAAATTAAGATTACATTCTATGTGACAAAAATAAAATGAGCATGATATTAATAGTATATATTATATAGGAACATATCACATTTCATACACCAACGAACAGACGAACTTCATATCACACAAGAAGTGTATGATGTTTAGTACACGTTCAAGTTTCAACAATATGTTCCACTATTCTACGTACCATACACAACGGACTAATACAAATTAACTAAGGATATAAGTGCATGCTATATGGAATTTAGTTAGTTAATTAGATAGCATGCACTACAAGATCGCGATTTAGTTCTCTAGCTAATTAATATAATTAATGTAACGATATATGAGTACGATGGATATCATGACCTTTTATCCAAGGCAGCTATGATACGATTGAAGGTATACTCATCACAAGGAAGCACAATCTTCTCTTGGCTACCAAATCCATACTCATCGGCGGAATTCTCTAACAACTGTTGAAAAATCGCGTTTCTTAAGAAGTATGTAGGCACGATATATCTTGTCATCTTGTTTCCTACATACACCACAAAGTGGCCCTTTGGTGCCCTTAAACTACCTTCTGCCTCAACTCTTTTTGGCATAGTAAATTATGTACTTCTAAAACAAACTATATAAGAGAAACTAGACGGATATATATTATTGTTTTGAGGAGTGTGCCTAAATGATAAACCGTTATCATATGTTATATATATATACGTAGTGTATAAGACTAGTTAGATATATATATAATGGTAAATTATATGAAAGATAAAAAGGCCGGTGCAGAAGGCAGGAGATGGAAGTAACGTGGAGATGTTCATGGCCATGCAAAAGTGCAGTGCATGAGGATTATTGAAGGGTAGTACATAAGTAATTAAGGAGCAAGCTAGCTAAGATTTATTTAGAGATAGATAGAAGATGTGGGTGATTCAATATTTATCCCAGGTTTCACATGTATAGTGGCAGGGCCAGGGCCCTTCCATACTTATGAAATAAATCAATTACGACTTACCTTTCGTTGATTGACTTGAATTGTACTGTTCTGTATCTACTCCTTCCATCCTGCTAGAATTGCCTTGTAATCCTTTTTGGGTGTCCTACTGATCTAAAATTTTTCAAATATGAGGGATGTACTACCACTTTTGGTTCCACTAATTTTCAACTTCATCTAATTAAACTTATAAATTATTAAGTAAGGTACTACTATGTACGACTATTATAAATTGGGACTATATATACATAATCATTATATTGAGACAAAGGGAGTACAATATATAGCTAGCCACTAAGGTGTAGCGAAAGGTAGTGGAATTTAATTAGTTTCACCAAACATATTGTGGGTATTTATGTTTCGAATATGTATGTATGTATGTACTTCTACTAGAAGATATGTACTCTGTTAGATAATAGGATTTAGGATTGCTAGCTATAGTAAAGAGATAATTGACTACATATCTAGCTTCTTTCTATCATTGATAGAATTCAATGAATACGCATGTGTTTGTATGGGCATGTATGTATGACTTAACAAATTAAGAGCCGATAGTGATTAGTTGAAGTAAGTAGTTACTCCGACCTGTCAAACAAACAAACAAAATAAAAAATAAAAAAGTAAGTAGTTACTCCGTCGTCTGAGGGTTTTAATTCTTTCAAAATAAAAAAGCAAGTTAGTTGTTATGAGAATTGACTAATAGACTAGATTGTGCATTTAATTTAATTGTTATGAGTTCATGACGGATGTAAGAAAGATTAGCAAAATCAACAAATAAGAATACATATATGTTTTATGCGATTCACTAATGATAAGTTAGCTATGTTCGTGAACATATCAGAGTTTTATTGATTATAAAGATAATATATAAATTACAAAATAGTGATGAATAGGTTAAAACTTAAGGAGTTTATATGGTACTCCCAAAACAAATTATAGAGTGACAAAGATATAGCCCCACCCGCCCCCTCCCCCCCCCCCCCCCAAAAAAAAAAAAACATGGCCCACATAATAGAGATCAAAATAAGTTCAAAAGGGAATAACGGATTCAAGACATATTCTAACACTAATCATTTTTTCTAGTAAAAAACACTAATATTCAATTGTTCATTTTGATTATTCCCATTAGGAGTATATGCATGATTACGACTTAAACTCATGTTCAATTTGTGTTAAACTAATCGATAAAATCATGTATGAACCCCCTAATGCATAGTTAAATTTTAACCTCATGCACTACATCAAATCAAATACTACCATAAAATCCCAACCAAAGCAATTGAATTATTTATTACTTGATTGATTCATATCAACATAGAAAGGGGAGTTGGGACCTAATCTAGACTATATAATACATTGATACATATTATATATACGTACGTACTACTATGTCCTTTGAAGCCATTCCTCACCCATAATATAGGCACATATAATTTACCACCCTAGACTATATACCACCTTAGTAGAAGGTGATATTTACGAGCGAGTAATATTTATGGTATCGAAGTGATATCATATATTTATATGCATGTCAGCAGGTCTACTGGCATGGAGCAAACTACAAGTTGTGCTATACACAAATCTTAGGGGTTGAGCTTTGTAGAGTATAGCCATCTCTTTTGTTGGAAGGCATGCCGATAGGATCGGCATGAAATATGTTTGAACATCGCTTTTAAAATTGGGACGAGCTCGATAAGCCGAACAACTTATTAATGTCAATTTTTCCATAATTATAAAATTTATTATGGGGCCTATTGGCAAGGCACGTGTGCCAAGTTATGCATGAACTCATTTTGTGAAAGATTGACAAGAGCTTTATACGCCACAACATTTCTTGGCCTGTTCTAGATAAAAACCAATTAAAGACGAATCCAGAAGTATCGGAAGAAGACCAAGAAACTACTCGACTATGAGGTACACTGACACAATACATAAGCCTACATTACTCAGTCACACAGTTTGTGCTCACCTTTGGCCAATTGGCCGGAAGTAGCTAAATCCGGATCCAGCTGAAATGTCAAAAAAAAAAAAAAAAAAAAAAGTTCCCATAAGCCATAGGTCCATACTAATGTTTGGGCCGATTGTTAAACGGGCATTTCGCAAACATTTCTGCAAATTACTACGTACAAATTTTACTGACCAAGTGACCATTGAGTAAAAGAAAAAAAAAAAAAAAAGGAAAAAAGGAAAAAAGAAAAAAGAAAAAAGAAAAAAACAGTAGCAGAGACAGAAGAAAACTTGAAAATTCAGCATTTACAGAAAACACAAGCTTTCTCTCTCTTCTCAAACTTTGAAAGTAAGGGAGGAGAGAGAGAGAAAACCTGGAGAATTTTTGTTCGTCATGCGATCGAAACCTGTATTAAACCCAATCACAATAACAATCATGCTATCAATTTCAATCTTCTTCCTTCTCTTCTTTTCTGGATTCTTCCAATTTTCATCTTATGCTTCTCCTTCTCTTAATGACCCATCAATCAAATCAAGTAAACCCGACCCGTTTACCGACTTGTTGAGTGCGTTCAGAAAATGGGATTCTGAAGTTGGTTGCCCGAAATTTAGAGAAAAGTTTGAGAATTGGGGTTTTTCAAATGCTTCAAATTCGTTGCAATTTAGTGATTTGGAAGGAGGAATTGAGTGTGGAAAAGAGTTGAAATTGAAGCATGTGAATGTGTTGGTTAAAGGGTGGACTTGGATTCCTGATAATTTGGAGAATTTGTATGAATGTAAATGTGGGTTAAGCTGTTTTTGGACTAAATCTTCTGTTCTTGCTGATCCTCCTGATGCCCTTTTGTTTGAAACCACTACTCCTCCTTTGCAGGTATACCATTTCAAAATTTATTGTATAGTTTATTATGTTTATATTGTGATGATTGTATACATCTTAATTTATAGTATTGGAAATGTGTGTGGTTTTTGTGATTTGATGTTTATGAATGTGATTTGTTATGCATTTGGTGTTAAGAGGGGATTATCAAGTGTTGTGCCAGGAATTTGGGAGTGGGGGGAAGATCATTTTTCTGTCTTCGGATTGCGGGGCGGGAGAGAATGTTGTGTATGTTTTGATCTTGTTTGATCATGGTTGCATCATGAGGTAGATATGAATATTGAGATATGGTTTAGTGTGAATAGTTAGGTAAACTATGATGTTGATATTATAATGAAAACGTTAGGCTTACTCCTTAGACTGCTCCTTTTTTTTGGGAATCAAATTAACCTGTTGTAGTCAAAGCTGGCTAATGAAATTTATAGTGTCAGAGAGTGCAGTTCTATGGTAGTAAAGGGTTTGGTTTTTGATTGAAAAGAAATAAAATGACTGGTAACATTGATAAGCATACACGCTGACATGTTGTAACAGGACATAGACATTGAGTTTTTGTAGCAGTATCAATTCAGAGATTGTGAGATGCTTGGGATTTGGGAAAATTGTTGATTTGATTTGTGCTTTTGGGGAATTATTTGATGAAGAAGAAAGCATACCTGATACAATGTTGTCGTTAGTGTTTTGGTGTGTTGAATAGGTTTTAATACGACTCTCTTAGTGCATGAATCTTTAGGGGAGAGGGACTTTAAAGTTGAACATATGTCACATGCTGTTTGAATGCTCATCATACAATAATTACCATTAGTGTTGATTTCTATTAGAGAAGAGACTTAAGGGTTAAGGCCTCTTTTATATTGGTACTGTCGAATGGGCAATAGGTGTTCAGTTGTTCACTTAGGTGTGATTCTAATGAAATCTGTTTTTAGAGATATTTTATTACCCGAACTTCTGTAGGTAATGTTGCTTTGTAAAGAATTGCATGTGAATACACCAAATCAGGCTAATGATTCCAAACTTTGCTTTTCTTGTCTAGGCATTAGGTTGCAATTTGACTTTGAGATAGGTTAATTAACACTTACAAGGTGCGTCCCTTATCTTGATGTGCTTATCTCCTGTTCTCCTCGTTAGAAATTGGCATATTTTTGGGAATTAACTTGCTGAATGTTAAATTGTTAAGGTGTTAGCAGATGTTAGGTGTGGCCTTAGCAATATTGTGTATCTAGCTTGTGTCACCCTAGGAATGGTATAAACCCTTTATTTTAAACCTTATTAGTGAAAAATGAGCTATTGTTCGGAAAATTAACCTTGGCAATGTGCACAAGTCAGGCTGAGTAGTGAATACATGACAGTTGTTCAGTAGGTGGGTTCAATCACTTAGAATGTTTTGACTGCAGAGAGCAATTATAAACCATTACTTGTTGGGTGCTCAGTTAACTATACTGGTATGGTCTTCGGAGTTATAATTGGAGGAGTATGTAGTTTATGGGAGATTTGTCATTGAATGATTGCTCCTTATCTATGAATCTATCAGGCTTTTGGGATTTGATACTGTTGTGAACTTGTGGTATGCATAGCTTCTAATCAATATTTTTTGTTATAAGGGGAATGTTGGGTTTCAAAGGTACAGGGGAATGTTGGGTTTCAAAGGTACATTAAGCATGAGTTGTGACAGGAATTAGATCTTGGGCTTTTTTGTATAACCAATTAAGAGGGGCATAAGATATCTAGGAAGGAGGATTTTTTCTATAGTTTGATATGTGCTCGTTTTGGGTTATCTGAAGATGCTTCTGAAAGATATCTAGGAAGGAAGATTGTTTCTTTAGTTTGATGTGTGCTTGTATTGGGGTTATCTGAAGATGCTGGCATGCTGCTGAGAACATATCTCTATCCAGTATAGTACTTTGAGTTTTGGCATACATATGTTTTTATGCTCAACTCTGTGTTATTATGCTCTGGGGGTTCCAAGCTGGACAAATGTGCGGTATTAGAAAGTCATCATTATACCAAGGCCACCATAACATGTGCTCCTGTTTACTACTGTAGATGAGAGTTAGAAGTTGGAAAGTTAATGATGTTATCATATGACTGCTGAATGGCCAATAGGTATAGTTATGATGAAATATGTAATTTTTCCAAACATTGTAGTTCATCATTTGTGAGCTTGTGACTAAAGGCATTTGTAAATAGTAATCCGTGTATATTCTGAATTTCTGAGTTTTCTGACAATCGAGTCACTTGATTTTAAATCAATATTGATGTTGTGTGCTCACAGCATGATTCATCTAGCTTTTGTCATCCCAGGAACAAATGTTTAATGAACTTGTTAATGTGTGCCCTTGAGCAATGTGATTCATCAGCTTGTATCATTTAAGAATAGATGTGTTCTAGTCTTTATGTGTGTGCCTTGGGAGAGTTCGATATCAAACGGTCATAATTCCCTTGTTTCTAGTTAAATTATGCGCGTGATACTGTGATGTATGTAGCTCCCGAATTAAACATCCTCCAAGTGGTTTTACTTTCAGCCGGGAGTAATGAATAAGGTACCATATCTCTGTTCTCTATCAACTAGATGCTCTAAAGACTTGCTCATTTCTTCAGAGACGCATGGGTGACCCACTATGCATCTACATGGATCTTGAGGCTGGTAGGAGACGGTCAGGACGTGAGGATATTTTTATTAGCTATCATGCCGAGGATGATGTGCAGGCAACATATGCTGGAGGCCTTTTTCACAATAATCGTAATTACCAAGTGTCTTCTCAAAAGAAGAATGTAAGTCTTTTATTTTTTTTAGCAAAACCAAGGCCACTATATTTGCCCCCCCCCACCCCTTCCCTTAAACTCTCTATCGCTTGCTTTTATGCTTTACGTCTTTACCTGATGTTGAGTCTCTGATTTCAGGATACTCTTGTATACTGGTCATCATCTCGTTGCCTTCCTGATAGAAATGATCGTGCCAAGAGACTTCTTGCCTTATTACCTCATCATTCTTTTGGGAAGTGCTTAAACAATGTTGGTGGCCTGGACAAGGCACTTTCTATGTATCCAGAATGTATGAAGGACCCTACCTCTACTCCGAAATGGTGGGATCATTTACATTGTGCCATGTCTCACTACAAGTTCGTCCTTGCTATTGAGAACACTATGACCGAGAGCTATGTCACTGAGAAACTATATTATGCCCTTGATGCTGGATCTGTTCCGATCTATTTTGGGGCACCAAATGTATGGGACTTTGTGCCCCCACATTCGATAATAGATGGTAGTAAGTTTAGTTCATTAGAGGAACTAGCGTCTTACATCAAGACACTTGCTAACGACCCTGGTGCTTATGCGGAATATCATGCTTGGAGAAGATGTGGTGTGCTTGGTAACTATGGAAAGACTCGTGCAACGAGCATTGATACGTTACCCTGCCGCTTATGTGAGGCCGTTAGTAGACAGGGTGGAAGGAGTGCCAAAGCTTAGTGATTTGCTGATCATCTCCAATGGTGGGGAGACATCTGCTGATTTTTTTCCTTTAAATTTTGGAATTTAGAATTTGCTGTAAATATATGTCCATTTGTTAGGTGTTAAAGGGAATACGAATAGGTTGTATGATTTTGAGAAATACTATATTCATTGTAGTGAGAATGGAAGTCACTAGATAAAAAATTTTTGGTTGTCTTTTTGGAATTTCTTCGCCTTCAATTACTTCACCTTATAATGGCCTATGTTTGGTGGCCTGACCTGTGTGTTGATTAGATTTGCCTTGTTTATAAGTTTGTAAGTTGTAACTATCTTGAAACAAACAGCTATGAATCAAGAACAAGTTTTGACATAAGCTGGCATGGTTGCTCAAATTTTTAATTATTTTTTTTCAATCTACAGTTCTAGAGCATATATGCTCAAAATCGCCCAAAACCTAGCCATTTACTAACAATTTAGGAGTAACAATGAAATGAATTTGCCTATTAACAAAACTTGACTTCATTTTTTTTTTTTTAATTTTCAAATTAACAGGTAAATCAACAGAGCTTTATGTTTCAACGGTCTATTCTATACACTCACTTTCTCGGTGAGATAGAGGACTAGCTCTCAGACTTTTAGACATGAAGGCAGAGGTTAAATTTCACCTTAATTTTAGGAGGGATTTGTCTGAAGTATTCCCTTCTGATATTCAACAAATGACGGTCTTACACTCTATATCAGTCGAGGACAGATCGGGTCCAAAAAAATTCTCAAACAAGGGTTAAATATAAAACAATGCACTAATCTTTCACTATTCATCAAACGGTCTACTGGTGAAAGCCTTACCTATTTAGACAAACACACAAAGCCACAAATGGAGAAAGAATGATGAGAGTACTGGCGCCAAGTGCACACCGGTTTATAAGCTACCCAAAATATTCATTCTCTCTCCTCCATCACCCTCTTCTTCTTCCTCTGAAAACCCCATTTCTATTAAACCCTCCTAAAACCCTACGTTGCAGGGCAACCATGGCGTCGGAACCCCACTTCACAATCCAAGTCAAAGACCAAATTCATCTCACGGAGAAGGAGTCTCTCATTTTTAAACGCTTAAAAGATGTTCTTCATCACTTCAATCTTGACACCCAGCTCCGTGTTGCAGGCGGTTGGGTCCGAGATAAGGTCTAATTTTTATTTATCTTTGATAGATTAACAGTTATTTTGCTCATAATTTGATGATTGTGTAATAATTTGTTGAGTTTTTTGGTAAATTTTAATGGGTATTTACATTTTTGAAGAGTTAATTTTTATATTATTCTGTATAATACTTGTGAAATTGAAGTAAGCATGTTAATTTATATGCTTTGTTTTACTTATTTTGTTTGAGAACCCTTGGAAAGTGTTTGGAGAACTGTTCAGTTTGTGTATGGTTGATTGAATTGATTTTGTTTGAGGGTTGTAAAGTTTAATGGTAGATTGGAAAACTTTAATTGCCGTTTGGTAGGTGGTAATGGGATACAATTTGTATATGAATTTGTAAGAAATACCTAAGCTAGTTTGCCTCGTATATATTGGGAACGAAAGGAAAAGGCTCGAATGGGGTTGTTTTGATTTGAGTGTATGCTCATTTTGGAGGGATTTTAGTTTAGATTGAGCCATATTTGGGATGCTTTGTAGACATGCTGATCATCTGAAAGTAAGCCTGTTAAGCTTTGATGAAATCAGGGCAAGCAAGTCTAATTCATTTGGTTGGTGAACTTTCTTAATTGTAGTGACTGCCACATCGTGCTGTTGTGCTCTCTCGATCCTACTGTAATTTTCTTTTGTTTACAAGGGTTAATTTTGGTGAATCTGGATGATTCTTGAGCTGCATATTATTGCAGAAGGGAAAGGGATTGGGTCATTAAAAATTGGGTGAAGGCCAAAGTAGGATATAACATATGTGGAGTGTAGTAGATTATCCTGTCTCTAATTCTCCATATTGTTCACTTGCATTGATTCTCACCTAATTCTTTTATTTTTGCAGCTTCTAGGAAAAGATTGTTATGACATTGATGTTGCCATAGATAACATGTTGGGTAGGGAATTTTGTGAAAAGATCAATGAGTACCTATTAAAGACAGGAGAAGATGTTCAGGGAATTGGCGTGATTCAATGGTATATGCATATACAATCATTTGATATCTTTATCCGTATAAGTTCTCTCTCTGCCCCCCCCCCTCCTCACACACACACACACACACACATACAACCAAAATAAGTCACCACATAGTAGCATATAGCTCCTCAGTTTCGTCTTAGCTTTCCCTAATACCTCATGCATTTTACTCTGTTACTTCAATTTGACTTTCTTATGGCAGGACCTTTAGCTGGTACAATGTATTTTACTCCTTCCATGGGAATTTTTCTTTAGTAAATGGACTTTGAAAATGATGAATACTAAGTAATACTGATATAGTATATACATACCACGTCCAAACCTTTTCTTTTTCTCCTTCTCTCTCTCTGGAAGGTATACAAGATGCACAATCTTTCCCAAGCTTTGTCAGACAATTTCAACTATTTATCAACAGTTATATTCACTCTTAGGTAGAAATTTTATTGCCAGGATTTGCAATCTTTGCATGAATCAAAAGATAAACGACCCATGCTTACTTATGTTATAAGGTAGGTGTGAAGCAGTAGTGGTTTTGAGAAGAAATTATAACCCTTAAAAGTTAGAAGTGATGGTTTTAAATTAGGGGATATATGTATGGAGCAAGTTAATATTATTCGAGGCTCTGAGAATATATGCTAATCCTCCCTTTATGAGTAAGCCAAATACCTGGAACAGGTTTCTGCTTGTAAATTAATATGAGGTTCCAAGTTTATCAAATTTGCCACCATCTTATAATGCAGTTGCTGAAAGATCACCTTTTATTTGTGATATATGGTCAATAGCGCAAAATACTTGCTGTATATTCACTGTTACACGTGTGTGCATGTGAATTGATGAAGATCTTTTCTTTGCAGCAACCCTGATCAATCAAAACACTTGGAAACTGCAAGGATGCGCCTTCTTGATCTTTGGATTGATTTTGTGAATTTAAGGGCTGAAGATTACCGTGAAAATAGCCGCATCCCCACCATGGTTAGCTTAATGAACTTTCTATCCTTTAGAGAGTTAAATTAATGCCACAATGCATTTAAATGACATTTTTACTGGAAGATTGAGGTGGAAATGGGCTAGCCACAACTGGTTCAGGTGCCTTATGGCCCTCACTGTAGCCGGTCTGAGGCAGGCCATGGTCCGGTTCAGTAGCTAATGACTAGAAACCCAGGTTCAGGTTCTGGGCTTTCGCATTTTAACATTAATATTCAAAATATTATTGATGGAAAATGTTAGATTAATGAACCATGCCAATTGGTACAAGTGTACAACAATAAATGTGGACCCTCTTGGCAAGCCAGTTCATAGCTTAGGTTTGGCCAGTTATGGACGGCTTATGGAGTTGTTTCTGATTGACTTTGGTTTAAATTACAGAGATTTGGCACCCCAGAAGAGGATGCGTATAGGAGGGATTTGACTATAAACAGGTAATTCATATTTTGCTTCAATATTCTTTAATCAAGTTAAATTATGGAAGAAAAATGAACAATTACTTTGGTCAAAATGTTGAATCTTCATTTCCTCTCTCCGAGTATGCTTTGGTGCCGTTCTCTTGGGCTTTCTAAGACATTGAAAATATTTTGTTAGAGAAGAGTATATCTATCCAATGTAAAAAAAAAATTTATAATTACATGTTGCTTCATTTTTAACCTTTGACATTTTGTAGGATGTGATTATGTGAACCGTTATCAGAACTGTTCACAACTTCACATAATTTACACTTCTTATCATTTAAAGGGGGATTTTTTTGTTGTAATAACTTGTAAATTTCTACTCAGTAAAATATTGCATATATTTTCTGAAGAATTTGATCTTGGTTGATTATTATTGTTATTGTTATTGTTATTGTTATTGTTATTGTTATTGTTATTGTTATTGTTATTGTTATTGTTATTGTTATTGTTATTGTTATTGTTATTGTTATTGTTATTGTTATTGTTATTGTTATTGTTATTGTTATTGTTATTGTTATTGTTATTGTTATTGTTATTGTTATTGTTATTGTTATTGTTATTGTTATTGTTATTGTTATTGTTATTGTTATTGTTATTGTTATTGTTATTGTTATTGTTATTGTTATTGTTATTGTTATTGTTATTGTTATTGTTATTGTTATTGTTATTGTTATTGTTATTGTTATTGTTATTGTTATTGTTATTGTTATTGTTATTGTTATTGTTATTGTTATTGTTATTGTTATTGTTATTGTTATTGTTATTGTTATTGTTATTGTTATTGTTATTGTTATTGTTATTGTTATTGTTATTGTTATTGTTGTTGAATAAAGCTTTGTTGTTGTTGTATGCTCACCATCTCTTTGCCTACAGGTTCTGTCTTGCTTTTATGGATACAGCACTGAGACTTATTCAGTCACTGGAATCTCTTAACTTAAATGTCAGTTTACATTTATCACATCTCTTTCATGCTTATGTGATATAAATCCTCTGTTTTTGATTATTAATGTTTCCTTTTGTATTATACTAGTAATAGATATCATTTTGGCCTATCTCGTGATCGAGTTAATTATATAGAAGTGCATCTCATGCATTTAATAATATACAATATAATGTTTTGGAAGGAATGGTGGAGCTTGACTTTCTAGTTAAAGTGTTAGGAGGGACAGCACAGCACAATCATCGATATCCTGAAATCCTGATTTCCCATACTGGCAAGTTTTGGCCTTGCCAGAAGCGCTCTCTCTCTCTCTCAGGATGAATGAAAACACCTCCAAAAGTTATCTTAGCATAGACCTCACATGCAATATTTAGGGAAGAGATTAAATCAGACCAAAGTACCAAAACTTTTATTCTATGCTGTTTTAGGCCTTAACCATACTAAACAATTTTCTTGAAGCTGATCTTGAAGAACAGTTTATTTGTTGTAACAGTATACATATATTTGAAGGCTGCATGCAATTCTTGTGTGTTAGGGTGGTGGTGATTTTGGTTTGAATTGTTATGTCTTAATAATTTCAGGATGAACAGAGGCGGTTGTGCTTATATTCTGCTTTATTTCTTCCACTAAGGAGCATGGTGTACAGAGATAATAAGAAGAAAAAGGTAGCCTTTAGTTAGTTAGCATCCCTGCCCCCTTTGTTCATAACACTCAGTTCTATGCTGTTCTCAAGAGGTGATGAAAGATTTTCTACCTGTTGAAAGGCTCTTTTGTTTTCATACTTAATGCTTGTTTTGCTTTCTTAGATGTTAATGTTCAGTTTATGATTTTACCCTTAATATTACTTGTTAGTACTATTTTTTTCCTGTAAATTATGCTCAACTGAAAAGTAATTATTTGGATAGGCGGAGATTTGGTTATACTGGCTTATGATAATATATCATCAGAAATTATCGTGTAAAGATATATTTCATGCTTATAATTATTGGACTGTGTTGTCAACTGTCAAGTAATCAAATCTGATGAATGGTCATCTTCATGCCTTTAGTTTACTGTTTTTTTTTTCCTGGTTTTGCAGGTCCCTGTGGTTGATTTCATTTTTCGAAATTCTCTCAAACTTAAATCTAAGGATGCTGAAACAGTTAGTTCTGATTCCTTGGGGCTCATGATATTGTTAAGGCTTTGTTACTTTGCTTTCTGGGTGACCTCAGTACACAATTGTCCTCATGATATGATAATTTTCTTACCTTATTAGGTTATAAGTGTTCACCGTGCAGCCGAGAAATTTATACCATAATTTCTTGTATTACGTCTGAAAAGGATGTGCAACATGCTGAAGCTCACTGTGGGAAAATCCTTATTGATGTCCCTGAGACACTGAAATTACAGATATTAGCAGGTCTTATTTTTTCCTCTTCATTTTGTTTTTATTTTCCCCCAAAATCCAAGAGTTAAGCCTGGTTGTATCTGTTTTCTTTAGTATAATATTAGGAGCTGGGTAGGAAAACGGATGTTTGCCTTTATTCCTGAAGGTGGTGAATAAACTGAACAAGGCTGTAGGATAGTCGGTTCTGGTCTTTCTGTGACAGTTGAGACTTGTTGCAAAATCGATTCCATGGACAGAAATCTCTTAAACGTATTATCTGTTCTGTTCTCCCAGGCTTGCTTCTCCGAGAAATCAAAGACTTTTGGCCAGTTGCATTGCTTGTATCCACGTTATTATATCCTAATGGTGATTTATGTGAGTCATTAGCTGAGGACTTGAAGTTGGAGAAGAATAAAGTTTTGTTTAAGCAGGTGAAGGATGTTGTTTTGAAACTAGGTAAGAATCTTACTAATTTTTGTCTTAGTTCCTAAATTTCATTGAAATTCTATTGTTATGATTGCTAGCTGTTTGCAACAAACTCATTGCTATGAACTTTTTTATTTCAATCCATAGATTCGCCTCTTGACTATCTGCATCTCTGGAGTTTTGCAATCCTAATTTTTTTTCTTTTTTTTTTTTTTTTTTAAACAAAGAATTAAATTTATACGACTTATGCGCAATTATGGTGTCTGAAATGTTTGATTGTGCAGATCTGGAAAACATTTGGGAGGCAAAGCCATTAGTCAATGGAAAGGACATTATGAGTATCTTAAACCTCAAAGCTGGACCAAATGTGAAAGAATGGGTGAGACCTTCATCTCCTGGTAAAATACTGGTTTTCTTTGAGATACTTTGGCCTAATTTATTTTCCTTTGTTATCTCCAGCAACAAAAGGTTATTGAATGGCAACTTGCCCATCCTACTGGAACTGCAGATGAATGCCAAGAATGGCTTAGGGAAGCAGGTGCTAAACGTGCAAGGATGGACGATAATGTCTAAGCAACCATTTTTCTGGATTTTTAAGACATAGGTGTCTTATTTAAGAGTAAGTATGCTTCGCAATCTTGAAGTACTAACACTCGGAATGATGTAGGATAACATTGCTAGATTGGTGGAGCTTTGCTATCAGACATATCAGTCTTTCATCTTTCACTGTCAACGATCATGCAGAGTTGGTCAGCCGAAGTTACATAGTTTGAAGAGTTTTTTTTTTTTTTTTTTTTTTTTTTTTTGACGGGGTTGCTTCAATGAAAGGATTTTGAAATTAACACAAAGATGATGCCAATTTTGTAAGTATCTTTGTCATGCATGTACATTGCTTCGAACCTTAAAAGGATTTATAGCTACCCTAACGATATTTTTGCTATGTGGTAATGAAATAACGGAAATGGTAAGTAAAAAGTTGTTGATTTGGTTAATTTTCTTCTTTTTTTGTTACCATATGAATTATGAGTGATTTATTTCAATCATGATTTGTATCAATATATAATGATTCCAATTGATAGATTATGGAGATATTTATAGATGAAGTATATACTAATCCATTAACCCGACAGTTAGTTGAACACATTTCCAAAAATATGAACATTAAGTTCAAATAGTATGAGCATATGTTTCAAAAATAATGAGCAATTACTGCAAAATTACGAACATAGAAACCATATATTCATATAGTATGAACATGTACATGTTCGGAATTTGAAAACTAATAGTTTAGTTGGAATAACAATGCGCATCGTAATCTCAGGTGCATGATATAATAATTGTGTAATACGGAGTAACTACCAAAACCCACCCATCCAATTAAGTTATAAGCTCATTTATACTTCGTATAAAAGTACCAAATTGTCATGAACTGTATCGATGATTGACAGTAAAATGCATAAACATAATAAATAAATCTGCTGGCTACTTTTATTAGTTGTTAACTTATTACTTTGTATTAACTATTAAGCCTTTGATGCATATTTTTGATGCATTGTTGTGCAACCCCTTATGAAGATCACCTCCTCTTGAAGTCTTGATTATCTATACAATAAGTACTCCCTCCGTTTCATAAAAATATTCGAGTAATAAATAGTGCTATTCCATGATGATTCAGTGTTATAATACTTTGATTAGTTTGTAGCTTTTATCTCCATTATGACCAAGTTATGCACTTCAAACCAAATCTTTCACCATTCTCTTTCAATTTACTACAAAAACCCATCTCTCTGTTTTTCTACTGCACACAAAAACTCATCTCAGAAAACCCAAAACCTTTCATACTCAAACAATGCATTGCACTTTTGCAATCATCTACTTCTTCCAATCACAAACTCAAACAAATTCATGCTTTTTCTATCAAACATGGTGTCCCATTAAACAACCCTCTACTTGCCAAACACCTAATCTTCTTCTCTGTTTCTCTTTCCAAATCCATGAATTATGCCCAGAAAATCTTCTCCCAAATTCAAACCCCTAATATTTTCACCTGGAATACCATGATTAGAGGCTATGCTTTCAGTGAAAACCCTAGACCAGCCATTGATTTGTATACCCAGATGAGAGCAGTTCATCTTGTTGAGCCAGATACACATATTTACCCTTTTCTATTGAAGGCAATTTCTAAGTTACTGGATGTAAAGTTGGGGGAAAAGGTGCATTGTGTTGTAATTAAAACTGGGTTTGAATCTTTGGTTTATGTGCAAAATGGGTTGGTGCATTTGTATGCTACTTGTGAATACCCTGATAGTGCATACAAGGTGTTTGATAAAATGTCTGTTAGAAATCTTGTGACTTGGAATTCTGTGATTAATGGGTTTGCTTTGAATGGGAAGCCTCATGAAGTTCTGGATTTCTTTAGGAAGATGAGCTTGAAGGGTATTGAGCCTGATGGATTTACAATGGTGAGCTTGTTATGTGCTTGCGCCGAGCTCGGTGCATTGGCATTAGGTAGGAGAGTACATGTTTACATGTTTAAGGTTGGCTTGAATGAGAATTTGCACGCAGTAAACGCGCTTTTGGATTTTTATGCAAAATGTGGAAGAATTAGGGAAGCCGAAATGGTTTTCGATGAGATGAGAGAAAGAAGTGTGGTATCTTGGACATCTTTGATTGTTGGGTTAGCTGTGAATGGGTTTGGAAGTGAAGCAATTCGGCTTTTTGAGGAGATGGAAGTGCAAGAACTGGCACCAACTGATATCACCTTAGTTGGAGTCTTGTATGCTTGTAGTCACTGTGGAATGGTGGATAAAGGATTTGATTATTTCAATCAGATGAAAGATAGGTATGGAAGTACGGCGAGGATTGAGCATTATGGTTGTATGGTTGATCTACTTGGTAGAGCAGGAAAGGTGAAAGAAGCATATGAATTCATTAAAGACATGCCAATGCAATCAAATGCTGTTATTTGGAGGACATTATTAGGTGCATGCTCACTGCATGGGCATCTAGCTCTTGCACAAACTGCAAGGTCCAAACTTTTAGATTTAGACCCTAAGCATTGTGGCGATTATGTGCTTCTTTCGAATCTCTATGCATCCGAGCATCGTTGGACTGATGTCCAGCAACTGAGGGCCAAAATGGTAGAGGAAGGAGTTAGGAAAACACCGGGATTCAGCCTTGTCGAGTTGAGGAATCGTGTTCATGAGTTTGTTATGGGAGATCGATCTCATCCTCAGGACAAAGAGATATACGCGATGTTAAGAGAGATCACAAAGGTTCTAAGATTGGAGGGCTATGTGCCTCACACAGTGAATGTGCTAGCTGACATTGAGGAGGAAGAAAAAGAGACTGCCTTGACATATCACAGTGAAAAGATTGCTATTGCTTTTATGCTCATTAATTCTCTGCCTGGAACTCCAATAACAGTAATCAAGAACCTAAGGGTGTGTGCTGATTGCCATCTTGCTATCAAGCTCATATCCAAGATTTTCGATCGTGAAATCGTTGTTAGGGATCGAAGTAGATTCCATCATTTCAAACATGGATCTTGTTCTTGTAGAGATTATTGGTGATCATTTGTTAGACATGAAATTATTTCGGTACTTTTTTTTTTGGCCCTTTAGATATGTCAAATGTCAATATTCAATGTGGAATTATTCATTTGTAAACTTAGATCAAATAGGTTAACTGGTTAAGGTCATCTATTGACAATTCTTGTGACAAAGTTATAAATTTTGTTATATCTGCCATATAGAGATGGTAAAGTTTGAGATTTTTTTTAATTATTATTTTCAAACTTTCAAAATTTTAATACCAAAACTATGATTTGACAAAAACTTTCAATTTTCATAAATTAGTCTTAGATAAGGCCATCTAAGGTCTATCTTTAAATAGTCGCGAGAGAATGAGGGATGAATAATCCCCCATCTGTCCTCGGTGTGACCTAGATTCAATTCTCGCCCCACCCCTTCCACGTTAGGAGGGGCACCTCTCGTATGTTACCGTATACGGAGTAAAAAAAAAACCTTTACATAATTGCGAGACATTAAAAAGATACTTTTTTTAAAAAAAAAAAAAATTAATTCCGAGGATTATATTTAAATCCACAAACCAGAGTAAAGGAAACAAAACAGGAATCCGCGAACTTAAAACTCCAGAAAAACAAACACAAACAGTTCCAAAAGAAGAAGCCATGCGAATACGATCAGTAGCAGTTGAACTTCTCGTCTTCACGACCATCTCTTTCTCTCTCCTCCCGATCTTCGCCGATGAACAGCAATTCGACATTGATGGAAAAGTGATTGATTTGGACGATTCAAACTTTGATTCTGCAATTTCAACCTTCGATTATGTCTTCGTCGATTTCTACGCCCCTTGGTGTGGTCACTGCAAGCGTCTCTCTCCTGAGGTTCTCTTTCTCTCTCCTCTTGTTTTTCTGCTCTTTTAGATCTTCTTATTGCACTCTTTTATTTCCTTGATTTTCCTCAATTTCATTATGATTGAATTTTTTGACTGTGTTTTTATATAATTAGGGTTTTCTGTTTGATATGGAGTATAAATTTTGCGAATAATTGGCGAAAAGTTTTCAATTTTTTTTTTGGTTGTGTTTTTCTTTTACTAAAACTGATGCAAAATGGCGATTATAAATGTCTGATTAGAGTGTTGTTGAGATCTAGTAGGAGCAGAGGTTCTGTCTGTTTGAAATAATCTTTATCAATCTTCAAATTTGTACATCAGTAGTGTGTTTCGATGCGATACGATTTGTTGCTTGAATTGTTTATGCTACCAATTGTTATGTACTGTATTAGCAATTTCTAATGTTTTCCGTTTCCCTTTGTGTTTGGTAGAGTTTTGTGCTGATGTCGTAAATTCGAATAGTGCAACTGTAGCAAGTGACATGATTCTACTTGTGTTTAAGAAAGTTATCCTACTATTCCGAAGTTATCGTGATGTATAATGATTTAGGATGCCTAGATCAAAATTGTCACCTTTCCTTAGAATGTTAATCAACCAGTTAGATAGAGTAGTTATTTTTAATGATTGGACTTTCCAAGATACTCTTATCCTAGTTAAGTGATAGGGACCGGAGAATGTAGGACTGGTTTAAAACTTCAAACTTTATCACGGATTTTATAATAGAACTATGTTATATCCTTGATCATGGCAGATTAATAATTAAGGGAACTAGTATATCTGTATGGAGGGGATAAATGGATTATATAGAAATAGAATATATGCACTTTTAATACTAATTGATCAATTCGATTTGAATGAGAATCATTTTGAACTTCAGGAAGAGTAATCTGCGAGCAAACTCTGTGTGTTCGCATTATAATTTATAACACTAGATGAGTAGATGCACTTTTCTTCAATTCTTCTGTTTGTCCACCCCCAGCTTGCCCCTAGTAACAAATAAATCTACAATTTTATTCTTAATTTGTGATAATAATTCTAACATATTCAATTTTGTCATGTACGCGTACCCAATTATTACTATTATGTAAACAGAAATTGATCGCTTAAACCAAAGATATTCATGTTTCTAAATTTTAAGTGCAGTTGGATGCAGCTGCTGCTGCCCTTGCTGGACTGGAGAAGCCCATAGTGATTGCTAAAGTTGATGCTGACAAGTACAGACGTGTTGGTGATAAATATGAGATTGAGTATGTAATTGGTCTTTTTCAGATGAACACCTTATGGAAATTTTGACAACTAAAAATTTAGCAGGGATTGTTGTACAGTTTACAACTTTACAATATGCAATTGCCAATTGCAAGTTGTATAATACTATTCCATCCAAAAAAAATGTATAATTCTCTGCTCTGGATCTGTCAGTGAATATTTCTGGGAATAAGTTACTCCAGTTATCTTGCATAATTAATTTTTTAAGGCGATTAATTTGGTCAGTAATAATTCTGCTTTTCATTGTTATTCAGTGGCTTTCCAACTCTGAAGCTCTTCATGCATGGTGTTCCCGTTGATTATAATGGACCGAGGAAGGCTGATTTACTTGTCCGTTTTTTAAAGAAATTTGTTGCTCCTGACGTATCTATTCTCGATTCAGACACTGCTATCAGTAACTTTGTTGAAGAAGCTGGCTCTCATTTTCCCATCTATGTTGGCTTTGGAATGGATGAGTCTGTCATATCCAAGTTTGCCGTCAAATACAAGAAACAGGCATGGTTTTCAGTGGCAAAGGATTTTTCAGATAGTGTTATGGAATCGTATGATTTTGACAAAGTACCAGCTCTAGTGTCCCTCCATCCAACTTACGATGAGAAAAACATATTCTATGGGCCTTTTGACGGTAGGTTCTAATTCAGACTATCAAATTGACCAAATCTTTTTATATTTGTTGGCAATGTCCCTTGCTTTTTAAATAAGACCATGGAAACAGGAGCAAAATTGCTGAAAATTGTTGGAATTGCACATCAGTGATTGATCTGTGAAACTTGTTGGATTTGCACATCAGTGACAGGTTTTAGTGCCTGATCTGTGATTTTGGTTGAGCTCCTTGCAGATCCATTTTCCATCCCTTTTCTTTTGTTACAGTCTTTATATCATGCAGTGTTTAGGAGTTGGGACTATAGGCTAGTTTTTTAAAAAAAAAAATGTGAAAGAGATTACTCTATAGGTGAAGGTTTTGTAGTTGTATTGTTTGTTTGTTTGATTCCATTAGCATCAGGTCCCTTTGTCTTACTTATACAATTTGCAATTTGCATTTTGGGAAAAAAAAATTTAGTTGCTATCTTGCTATGTGTAAACGTGGAGTTTTGGAACTCACAGATGTGAACTTTAATGTGTACATATCAAGAAAATGCTTAGTTGACCTGTTTATCATGTGCAGATCAATTCTTGGAGGAGTTCATTAGGCAAAATGTATTGCCCTTGTGTTTGCCTATAAATTCTGACTCATTGAAGTTGTTGAGAGATGAAGATAGGAAAATTGTTTTGACATTTGTGGAGGATGAGAATGATGATAAAACGAAACAGCTGGTCAAGTTACTGAAGGCTGCTGCTTCTGCTAATCGTGATTATTTATTTGCTTATGCTGGTCTTCAGCAGTTTCCGGACTTTGTTGAGACATTTGAGATCAGTAAAAAAACAAAACTGCCAATAATGGTTGTTTGGGATGGAAATGAGGAGTATTTCAATGTAAGTCATCGTATAATCTCCCTTATCTGCATATAGTCTTTGCAAAGATCATGCTTCTCTATTTTCCTAAAAGAAAAAAAGATCATGCTTTTTAAAATATAACAGCAATAATAGCCAGTATAAACACTATTAATGGCATGGTTAGTTTGAAGGACAAGTAGTGAGACTATTACTATTCTTGTTAATATAGATGTTGAATTATGGTGGTGTAAGAGTGCAGAAATGCTAACGTCTAATCCTTTTCTTGTCCAGGTAATTGATTCAGAGAGTATCAGTGAAGATGATCAGGGGTCCGCCATAACACACTTCCTCGAAGGATATAAAGAAGGAAGGACAGTATCAAAAAAGATTAGTGGCCCATCATTCATGCAGTTCCTGAATTCCATGATTGGCCTCAAATTAGTTTTCCTTGTTGTTTTCCTGGTAGCTGTCATGATGATAATACAAACCCTTGGTAAAGAAGATGAAGATAATGCTAGTGCACAGCCTTTGAGACCTGATAGCAGTGAAGCACAAAGATCAGGTGACAAGGAAGACTAGGAAAATATGCAACTTCAAGATTATCTCCTCAATCGTGACGCGACTTAAGTTGGAGCAGGATTGCTTAGAGGGAGACAAGACGAGTCGCTAACAGCTTCACCTAGTGGTTCCTCGAGTTTTGCCTTTGGCATTAGAATCTGCCATCACGTTTGGCCTTAAATTATGAGGTCACCCCATTGTTTGTGATTCTCAATGACAATGGCTCTCGTTGCTGCTAACTTATTATGCTTTGTAAGCTGATTTCTTAGGGTTTTCTTTTTTCTGGTTTTATATCCTTTGTACAAGTAAAGAAAAATGAAACATATCCTTTGTTCAAGTAAAGAAAAATGAAACGGAATTTTGATCCATCCAATGTTTAGATTTGTTGTACGAGTACTTAATAAAAGAAATGAAGTTAAATCTTTTATGTAAATTGTGCAATAAAGCGCCGCTTTATAATTGTATTCTACTAGCGAAGTTTAGTACTTTTTTACTAGCAAGGTTTGTGGGTTGGGAGTAGTGAGGGAGTTCAATCCACCACCCATAAACTAAGTGGACCGGTTTAGATTGGGTAGTGCGGCCAAATCCAAATATTTTGTTGGTCTTAGGCTGAATCAAACTAGTGACCATATTAGATTAGTAGATAAGATTTACAGATACTTCGTACATTAATTACCATTGTATTTTTATCAATCTTACATCCAATCACATTTTCACAAGATCAGATCAAATTAGATTAGAAAAAAACAAAAAAACAAATACTACTTCGAAAATATAAGATCCGGTGAACCGTTTTAAGTTTAATTAGAAACAACTAAAGAAGAAACTTGTATTGGGTAGAGGAGGTGGATCCCATAAACAAAAGTGGTCCAAGTTCAAGAGACAGTTAACCAAAAACATATACACAATATCATTTATTTGTACAGATAATGTTGATGAGGTTTGAGGATCGAGCAGAATAATCTAGTACTCAATAATTTCATTTTTTTTTTTTTTTGGGGATAAACTTGTTATCACTGTATTCAATTGACATCTTGGGATTCATTATCCAATAATAATGTAATTTGTACAAAATAATCTAATTTTCCCTCTAAAATAATAATAATAATAAAATAAAAAAATAAAAAAAAACAAAGCACATTGTTTTCTTTGTCTAGTGTCCTCTGTTTTCTTCCCTGTCTAAATCTGCAAACAATCTAAAAAAATCTGGCAACTCCCTTTTCAATTTGCAGATGGAAGCTGATGTTTCCATCCTTAGAAACCCTAATTTCCCTTCTTAATTAGAGAATCTGCTGTTTAATTAGGTCAAAATTAAAGCTTTCCCTTTCTGGGTTTATTTGCAAGCTAATTCCTTTAAAGTTGACAATCCTGTTTTTTCTTATTTCTTGGAACTTGAGACTTGTGAGTCAACCTTCCTAAGTAAACCCTCAGAAAAAAATTTCTAAACTTTTCCGGTTTCTTGTAAAAAATAGTTACAAGATCAGATTTGGGTATTTTCTATTGGATAATAATTGATATGGGTCTTAAGATTTCGAAAGGAATCTTATTTTGTAGTATATATTTGATCATGATGCTGAGTTTCTCTTCTGCTTCTGTTGTTCTGATTGGGACAAATTTCACAGTCAAATTTGATGATATTGAAGCTAATTTTGGTGAGTTTCAAATCTTAATCCTTGCATTATAGTTCAAATTAAACAATTGTTTATTTATATTATTTTTGGGTTCAATGATTTATGTTAAGGAATTTTTTGTTTGATATGAAATTATGCTATCTGGGTAAGTTCTGATATCATGAATTTATGATTGGTAATTTCAGCACCGCCTTTGGGGCCTACTGGTATGTGTGGAAGATTGTACATGGCAGAGCCAATAAATGCTTGTTCACCATTGAAGAATAGTGTTGAGCTTGATGGAAATTGTTCATCTCCGATTGCATTGATTGTTAGAGGTGGATGTAGCTTCGAGAATAAGATTAGAAGGGCGCAGAATGCAGGTTTTGAAGCTGTAATTATCTATAATAATGAGGATGGTGGTGCTTTGGTTGCAAGTAATTCTCTTTTTCCTTTTGTCTAATTAAATTGAATCATTTTTTGTTGTGTGTTGTATGATTTACTTGCTCGAATTGAACTCGAAAACAATGAATTGGGGTTTTGTTGAATTTTGCTCCTGCTTATCTAGTTGATTTGTTGATTTTGATGACATAATTGAGTTTAGGAGGCTAAATTAACATATAATGATGTCGAAACTCGAACCATTGTTGATAGTTGGAATTGAATTGTGAGAGTCTTTGCTTATCTGAAACTAGGTAGATATAAAATACAGAAGTTGGATTGGTCTTCCGGATGTATCTTTTTTTTGTTGTAATTTCCCTATGGAATTGTGGATTGAGGACCGAGCTGCGAAGAGTTTAAGAAAGTTTTGGAAATTATTGACTGGGATTTTCACTTTTATGCCTTTAACCATATGTTTAAGTTATGTATCTGTCTGTATATTTTATGAATAAGTTATGTGATAGAAGATATTCTTTGGATATATTTTAGGGATGTATAAATATACTTATGTATGTAAATATTCGCATTAATTTAGGTTTCCTAACATAATTAGGACTCGTGTTGTAACCCTATGTATTATTTATTGATCATTTGTATATAGTCCTCAAGGGAGTTTACACAATCTAACATTATGTTGCAACATTTTAAGGAATTGTTTTCTGGCAATGCAGTGGCAGGAAATTCTGCTGGTATAAATATCCATGCTGTATTTGTTTCAAAAGCAACTGGACATAAGTTGAGGACCTATGCTGACCCTGATGTGGAAGTGTGGATGTTTGCTAGCTATGAAAGTTCTGCATGGTCGATAATGGCAATTTCTTTCATTTCTCTTCTGGCAATGTCTGCGGTGCTGGCTACTTGTTTCTTTGTTAGAAGGCACCGTGTTAGACGAGAAAGGCCTCAAGGTCGGGTTCGAGAATTCCATGGGATGAGTAGCCGTTTAGTTAAAGCTATGCCGAGCTTAGTATTCACATCTGTAACGGAGGAGAATTGCACAGCATCAATATGCGCTATCTGCCTTGAGGACTACAGAGTTGGAGACAAGCTCCGGATTCTGCCATGTCGCCACAGTAAGTTATGCCTATAGAGATGGTTCTTTGCATTATTCTTTGCTTGTGAGTATTTGCTTTGGGTACTATTGCACCCTTGTTTTACTTCTTATGGCGATTCTGTTTGGTGTATCGCAACATCAGTAGAAGCTAATTTGAGTATTTACCACCACATCGATGCACTAGAAGCGAGAATCTGGATGTATTTATAACTAATATTCTGTTTAACCTTAAAGCGTAGAGCTACCTGGTACCCTACAAATCTACAATTCCTTTGTCCAGTTCTATTCTGCTTTAAAAAAATTGGGTTAGTAGTGTAAGCTGTTTTTGCCTAATATGGTTCTTGTTATCCTATTAGGAATTCTCTTGAACAGTATTTCTGATTATTCTGTACCAATCATTAGTTCTGACTTTTCTGAGTGATGATGAAAGGGAACTTGTGTCCCTTGCTCATCATATAAGTAAAGTTCCATGCTTAAATCAATTTTTTTCATTTTACTTACCGACTTTACCAGAGTTTTATGGGTTCGATGGTCATTACACCAAGATTCACGATAGGTCTTGTAAAATAAAAAACAAATAAATTAAGCTGATTATGCTGATTTTCCAACTTGAGTTTGTTCTATGGCTTCTACCAGATTCAAATGGTAAATTGGTAATAGGATACTTTTACCTATTTGCTTGATGTGCTTTCAAGTATAATAGTAGTTTTTTTTGGTGTCCACGGAGGATCTAACTAGTGATGTTTTGAATTTTGCAGAATTTCACACATTTTGTGTGGATGCTTGGCTCACTTCATGGAGAACATTTTGCCCGGTATGTAAACGAGATGCAAGGACTAGCACTGGTGAACCTCCGGCATCAGAATCTACACCATTGCTCTCGTCCAATCCATCATCTGCTGCTTCTTCACCGTTTTCTTCATTCAGGTCATCATCTGTACGTTCATCTGCTATACAAATAGCTTCACCAAGTCCAAGATCCCGTGCAACATCTCATTATCCTTCTGTTTCAAGTAGCCCTCAAATACCTCGTCCTCTTAACTCATATCATAATCAACATTCTCCTTCAATGAGTTTGAGTCGAAGCTCGTTAGATCTTAGGAATATGTCTTCCCAAAGGTCATATGCCTCTCAGTTTTATTCTCCAGGTTCTCTGGGCTATCCATCTGCATCACCTCTCAATACTAGATACGTGTCTCCTTATGTTCCAAGTCCTAGTAATGCTTCATCAAGTTATCTTGGATCTTCTTCTATGAGATACCCAACTCCATTGCATTACAGTGAATCTGCAGCAAGTTTTTCACCATATAGTTCTGCACAATCCCTTCCTGGGTGTTGATTTATGAGTGGTACGTGAAAGTAGTGTACTAGTATGTGAATTCTGCCATGTAACTGTCATTTTAGATACTGACACTGTGTAGATCTTTCTGACCTCTAACTTATACCTGTTTGATCCTTGCCATGGTGCTGAATTCTGTGTATATTGTAGCTTAGGGTAGTGTTGAGTTTTGCTCCCCTTTTTTTTCTTTTTTGTCCTTTTAGGCCCTCCGTTTGATAATGAGTTATCTTGTGTTGGTTTCCAGAGTTGAGGCTCCAATGTTTGCATAAACTATTATACAAATTACCATTAGTGAATAAAGATTATTATTTTGTTCTTGTCTTTGTTGGATAAGCACATTGATTAAAGTGATTGTATATGCTAAGCTCGGATCAGCTTACTGTTTATTTTTATTTGTTTTTCTTAAGGTTCATGTTAGTCTTATTCCGTAAACAACTGCTTTCTTGCAGTGTAAATGGAAATAATGAGATACTGGATCTGCTGTCTTTATTACGTTTAGTCATTTCTAGTCTTTCCACTCAAGTTGGCTACAGTAAGAAAACCTACATTACAGGTTCATTACAGGTTAGATTGCTTCTATTCAGATTGTTTTAAGTTAGCATTCTATTGCTTTTAAATTCTTATGTTCGCAATTTGGAGCCAGCAATCTGGGTTATACAAGCCGTGTTTCTGTGAGTATCAGTTTTATATCTGAATTGACCGTCATCATTATCACAGTATGTACATATGAAATAGACTTAGGAATTAGGCGACATAATCGAATATGCGATGGTTTGCATGAATGATGATGCTTGGTGTCTGAGCTGATGAGGTCCAAGCAGTCTTTGCTTTGTTTTCTGTAGACATTCCAAGAGAATGCCAAGTAGGGTCTGTGATATTCTCATGGTTGAGATTTGTAGCTATAGAATGCGCGATTCATGAGCTGCTTCTGCTGCCTTATGTTAAGTTTCTAGTTACTGACCCCTGAAGTGGGTGGTCTTGTTGCATTTTAGTGTCACATTCTTACCTGCTGGCTTTTAGGTCCCCAAGAAACTTCACCATATATTTTCAAACAATTTGGATCTAAAGGGGAAAAAGACATAATTGGCTTCCTTCCCTTTGGATTGAGCACCATTGAGATTATTTTGTCAGAGAATGGTTTATTTACAATCACTATTTTAAATCAATACTAGTAGATTTTGTATGTCTCTCTATTGGATAATTTACGTTTTTCCCAATTTTGGACTGAATGAGAGACTATTTGGTAGCACAAGAGACATTTCTTCGGTTTTTATCTAGACCTTAAGTTTAAAGTTTTTATCATTTTCCGTTGATACATATATATATACATATACATATATATATATATATTCTCCAGGTTATTCAATGCATATTTTCAACTATAATTATCTTTAATATAAGTTGATATTTTGAATATATATATCGTTTCGAGGGGGATTGCATGAAATATGTGAATAATGTCAAAATCGACTAAAAATGGATTGAAGAGTTTCTGCTTTAATAGAATTCCAATCTTGGTATGAATCTGTTTGTTATTAAGTTTAGTGAATTCAGATGATAATCTTATCATGAAAAGAATTTGCATTAGCCAGTAATAAATTACCCAAGCAAATGCAGTTTAGCCTCTTGAATTGGGTCATATGAGACGGCCTGCCCAAAATGAGTTTCACACTATGGGCCATTGAATAGAGGCTATGTTTTTGTCTTGGACGATGCTATTAGACCTCATTCATAAAAATTTGATACTTAGACTCTTAGAGCTTTGTTTTTATAAACGAATGATGAGCAGACTTGAATACAACCCACTTTATTTGGGATCGTCCAATTTTATTATTCATTCAAATACAGCTAAGGAGGTCACTAACTAGTCCAGTCGATTAATCTCCCTAACTATACAATTGTAGACGAAATTTGATCACATGTCTTTGATAACACATCCATTACATTAGTCCTGCACACTTATATGTAGAATTTGTTATATACACCCTGGTGTACCCTCTCGCTTATATGTATTAGTGTTTAATGACTAGTTGCATTAATTACATTACACATCTAGAAACATAGTCTATCACTTTCTTTAATTTTATTTTGATGATATTTATAAAGATATGAACTTTTACTTGGATGATTATCTTATCATGAAAAGAAAACAAAGCTTGAATGATGGAAGCATGGTTGGTAGGTGCTTGATGGTGAGGATGGACGTGAAACATTCATACGTGTATAATTCTTGTATTTAGTTGCGTATGTATTACTTTATGCCTTTTTATTATTAAGGTGACTATAACTTATACAACCATTATGTATATATTTATGTATGTGTATAAAATTATATTTCTTATTTGATTTTTATATAGGTACGATGTTATGTACAAGTATGTTTTTGTTGTGTCCTAGTAACTACGACTAGGAGCTCTGCAAATGTAGATGATGAAATTATATATTGTTTCTTTGCAACTTTTCATGTAGATAAGAGGACAAGTTTGTTGTAGGCTGCTATATTAGTTTATACCATTAAATAAATATATGTAATCAACTAAGTAAGTTAATCAAATGAATTCAAATTTTTGTCCCTCTCAACTACACAACTCAACCTAGAGGCAGAATATATATGATACAGATTTATATACTAGTATATTAAAAATTAACTCAACAACGATATTGACCAAATATTCATTTTTTTTAGCTTGCATACTCGTGTCTATATCATAGAAAAGTTTGATCAAATACAAGTCTAGTTGGGTCGATTAATCTAATTTATAAGCAAAGCATGACAAATCATATATGTTTGTTCGAAGTATTTTGCCTGAAATAGTTTTATTTAAAACTATGTGAAAAAGCTTTTTTTTTTTTTTCCTACACTTATTTGAATTTATTTTGTTTGAACTTATCTGAACGAACATATTTTATCTGAAATACTACCTCCGTTAAATATTAGTTACAACTTTGGAATATTTTATGTCTCTCAAATAATACCCCAAAGTTACAACTAATATTTAACGGAGGTAGTAAATCAATTAAATTAGATTAAGATAAAACAAATATGTCCAAATCACCCATTGTATTTCTTCTCATTAAACCAATTCAACAATAGTCATGATCAATAAATTTAAATTAAAGACTGAAAAAAATTTAGTAATAAGTTGGCATACCTGGACAAATACTAGTATATCTAAACTAAATCTAAGGTGGCACCTAACAGAAATACATACCATATGAACTTATGAAGTATATATATATATATATATATAGTGTAATGGAATATAAGATTAGATTTGGATTATTTAAACCAAGATGTCACTAATTAAGATGACATGGAGCAGGTGTTTGACTTTGAGCCCTAATTTGTCCCCTAGTCATTTGTACCAAAAAGTATATACTTGTATAAACATACATAATGGTAAAAATATACATATAAAATCTCAACAATTAATATCTAACCGGCAATTATATACGAAGTACATACTAATTTGGGCTTGAACTAGTGACAAAGACGACTAAAGTTCCTATACAACAGGCCGGTCACAAGTTCTATGGCAGTATCAGAGCGGAAAAGCTATATGTAATATGTTAATTGTTAATTTGTTACCCTTAGCTTGGTTGTTGACTTGATGAACAAAGTTTACTGGACAAGTAGGTATGTAATTTAGGTCACAATTAAAGATTAAAGCGTACGCACGTAAATATATTTATTGAAAGAATCTTCAATATTAGGTTCATGATTTATGACGTTGACTAATTGTACTGCATGTTTTATGAAGCAGTAAATTAATGCTGTCTCCAATAATATATTACTCTTAAGCAACTATTTACAGTGCACGGTACGCTGATGTGAAGCTTTAATTAATTACTTTACTTTCCTAATAAAGTTGTTTTGGATTTCATTTTGGGAGAAGATAAATTTGCTGAACCCTTTTATATGTTATCGAGTCTAATATACCCTTTAGTTTAGTTGTGTTGTGTTAGTTAGTTGGAGACAATAAATTTCATTGTTGTAAATGTTGAGATGATCATGTATGGAGTTGTGTCGTGATTTCGATCCCATCTAAATGGGATGAACATTTAGGGAAAAAAAATTGACTAATTTTAAAGAGATCGAGTCAATTAACCCTCATTCAAATCTAATATATGGTTCGACTAAGAATTGGAATTAACCTAATGGCACTATCCCAACCATTATTGGGTTTTATTTGTAATTATTGAATGAAAAAAGGTTGGTTAAGACCAAAGAAATATATGTTACACCGTCTAATTGAATCGATGGAATAAAAAGAGTAAAAAAAAATCAAATATAAAATAAAGAAAATATATAGAGTTTTGAAAGTCGGACATCAACAAAATTATGGAAAATAGGAAAATATTTATGAAACAGATGAAGTAATATTTCAAGTTCAACATTTATTTATAGGTCTACTGTATGTATTTGTATAAAATGAATGACAATTAATCAATTATTGCTTCATGATTTATTTTTTTCTTTGGTAGGTAGATAGTCACGTACGTTATAATTTGTGGCGGCAGAGAAAATAAGTATGTATTTTTCTTCTACGAATACTCCCATTTTATAACTAAATATTAATTTCAGTGACAGGTAATAATTCCCTTTCGACCACAACACCAATTATATGATTAGAAATTAAATACACTAGTGGTAGAATTTAATAGCTAGTTAGGAACAAAAAAAAAAAGAGAGAGAGAGAGTCTTTATATAGTGATAAATAATAAAAGTCTATACACAGTAAGTCAAGCAGTCGAAATTTCCCTCTTGTTACTTAATCGTACCAAAATGGAGATTATTAATATAGAAACCATATTATTTAGGAGGTGTTTGGTTCACCAAGTTGTCATGGATTGGTATTGAATCTCATACTAGAGAGGTATGGATTCTAAAACCCATACTAGTCCAAAGTTGTTCGGTTTTATTGTTGGAATGAATTCTATTCTTCATTAATAGAATGGATTGTGAATCTTAAGGGGATGAGTGGGTATGAGATTCCATGGGTATGGGGGGAATTAGAACCCTTGGGTATGAGATTCCATTACAAAAAACCTCAACCAAACAAAAAATTAGATGAAATGGATTCTAACTCTATTTCAACCCATTCCAAATTATCTAACCAAACAGCCCCTCATATACATAAGTATATAACTGAACAACATATATATATAATTATATAAGTGCTGCCTTTTGCATTATGCAAAATACACCTGTATATAATTGAACAAAATACATAACTATTTAAGTGCTGCCTTTTGCATTAAGCAAAATAGAGGAGTGATTTTGGAAAGAAAAAAAAATTGCAATTACAATATATAATCAATAATAAAATGAAAATGATATAAAAGAAGGAACAGAAGAGTAGTAAGTACTAACTAGTCAATTTTGTACAAGCAATTTAGGCCTACAACTATCAACAGTAGTCTATTTTTGTGAACTTGACAAACACTCTATTTCATATGAATATTTTTTTTCCCTAAAGCATG